>NC_045701.1:44311775-44955113 GCF_009834535.1 Camelus ferus
TTAAAGTATGTAGATTTATCATCAGTAATTAAGGAGTGAGATGATTCTTTGTTGAATATGGACAATTTTTCAAATTCTGGGAGCAAATTTTGCATCTTGCATGAATTTTCTTTTATAATCAAGAGGTCTAATAATAATACCATATTTTACATTCATTAGGCACATTAACTTTTATACGTGTATTTTCACACACATTATCATATTTAAAAATTCTCCCAGCTGACCTCTTAAGCAGATAATGAAACTGAGACTCAGCATAATGATTGCTGGAAGTTTCATGGCTAGCAAGGGGCAGAGCCAGGACCAAACTCTCATTCTTCTCCCCTTTAATTATTACTTTTTTCTTTGAGTTAACGATTTTAGATGTCAGCAATTTTATCAGTGAGAGGAGACTTTTCCCGTCGGTTGGAGAAAATTGCCTTTCCCTTTTAGAGTGTTTTTGCTTTACTGCGAAGTGTATTTGTAGAACAATGGCAGCTTCAAATGTCATGTATTTCAGGTGCAGAAAGGGCGCCTTACTTGAAGTGACGTCGTGATGTTTGCCCGAGGAAGTGGATGTCACTGCTGGGGTTATGGGGGCTGTGAACTGAGCCAGACCCAGAAGGCTGCACGGGCAGGCTGGTCAGATATGTGAGGCATGCCAGGCCCTCTAGGGAGGAAACCCGGGTAGCCTATACCTAAGAAAGATGCCAGAAATAATGATCCCGCGTGAGTGAGTTAAGAAAGATCATCAGTGGGCAAAGGGACTAGGGTGAGTATTGTACCGAGGACATCTGGTGGCAGGAATGTGATCTAACCACAGAGACTGACTCAGAAGCACAGCCTGGACTGTGGCCAGTGGGGCCCAGATAGTGCAGTGGGAATCGGGAATTGAGGAGGAAAGGTCAGAGAGGGATCGGTGCTGCAATTTACCTGAGTTGAGACCCTCAGCTTGGAAAGGAGTCCCCCAAAACGTGAAGAGGTTTTGGTGTGATGAGTGAGGGCTGTATGACATCAGCAGCAGGATGGGAAGAGTGCAGGGTCAGGGGATTAGACGGGCCATTAGAGTCGGAAAACAACAAACAGTTGATGGAGGTGGATTTTTGGACTTTTACATTGTTTCTAAAATATTCTTTCTAATATTAAATAAGGAAATAGTTTACCCCTCCCTGACCCCCCATCCAAGTTAAAGCTTAAATGGGAAAATACCAGGGAAAAAGCAGGCAACATTGAAATGTCTTTTTCTTTTTTTAAATAAAATCTTTTTTTCAACTTGAAAGTAATACATGAACATGGCAAAATACAAAAATATTAAAGTAGAAGCTTTTCTAGGTTCAAATTCAGATAACAAAACTAATACAGAGGTTTTCCAAATTTATGGCTTACAAATGCTGAATACGGTACTGTAATTTCCTTAAGCTGACAGCTGAGCGTGCAAGAAACAGAAGTCCGCAGCTGCCGTAAATGAAGAGGAAGATGAAAACCAGAGCAGGACGCGTGAGCTAGGGCCACGTGTGCTCTGTTGGGGGGGGGGCACACACAGGACACGGGGCCATCTGCCTGAAGAAGGCAGAGTGGAACTGAGATCCCAGCAGTGAAATATACTCAGGAAAATTACTAGGAATCTTATCTCTGCCTGGTTATGGGTGACAAAAAGTCTTGCCTGAAAAATCTAAACCTCAAGACTATGTTTTAAACATAATCCCCTTCCTATAGATTGATTCTACCAACCTCATAAAACACCAGGAGGAGAAATTTTGAGAAGCATAAAACTACCATGAGTTTTTGGCATACATTTTCTATATAAATATAAATACATACACAATATAAAAATAACGTTCTTTGGCCAGTTTCAGTGTTCAAAGGGGACAGTTGCAGATCTGTTAGAGGCATGGCTCTTATTATAGACTCTCAGGGCTCCTTGAGAATAGAGGGGTGTACGTTTGTAGAGGTAATGTTTTCATTTTTTATTATTTTTTTGTTGGTGGGGGGAGGTAGCTAAGTTTATTTATTTTTGGAGGAGGTACTGGGGATTGAACCCAGGACCTTGTGTATGCTAAGCATGCGCTCTACCACTTGAGCTATACCCTCCCCACCTGAAGAGGTAATGTTTGAGCTATTTTTAGTGTTTCAAAATATGATTCTGTACTTCAAATGATTTATTTACCAGAGATAATGATGAATGGGCTATTAAATAGAATTTTTAAAATAATAGCCAAATTATAGCAAAACATTGGTTTCAAGGGAAAATATTTATTTAAACATTTACTGAAGAGTCAAAAGCTTTTAAATAATGAATTAGTTGATAACCAGAATTTTTAAATGCCAACACAGGGAAAATCCTATCGTCTCTCTATCATGGAAGTTAACAGCACACAGAGTCTCTGAGCAATATAAAGGAAGCTGCTAGGTTTGAAGAGTTGAAAATAATACAGAACTATATAAAATGAGTAGTGAGTTGATAATAGAGTTATACCCATCATCCCTGGAGCCACAGTATTGTCCTATTCCCACGCTGAAAGGTCCACCAATGAGCTGTCACTCAGTGGTTGAGTCCATACCACGCCTAGTACTATCACCTGACAATGAAATCTGACTAGTGTCAGGCATGCCTAAGGCTCCCTTACCTAGCTTATCCTCTGCTCCTTTTTTGACAGCTCCAGAATGGAGTTTATTTCCTACATTTAATGGATTTGTCATAAACCTTAATTGAATCTTCCAGATAAAAGAAATGGAGGACAACTTCAATAGTCTAGCTTGTAGCCCCGCTAGATTCCTCAAGACCTGCATATCAATCCAGGCACTCAGAAGATGGCCTGGGATAATTGCAAATCGTCCTTATCAGGTCCAAAGTATAAATCCTTTTTGGTCTTTCTAAAGGTTCAGACTTATGATTTTTAGGAAGGAAAAGGATTTCAGTAAAAGAATTTGTAGTTGGAGGATCAAATTCTCTAACCGTTTTATATTTTCCCTGAAAGAATATCAGATAACATTTAAGAATGAAATTTACTATTAGAATGCATACTCCTTAGGCAAAAACATTTTGCCAATACAACATAATCACTTTTTTGAAATGACAACCAATACATTTCAGTTTATTTTTAGAGTATTTTTCAAGGTTAGGATAACAAATACATGTGTACTCAAGGTATCATTTTCTTAATCATATAAAACTTTAAAATTGGGCAGGGGTTTTCAGATATTCAACTGCTGTTAAAACACACAGAGGCCATTTTATTGTTCAGCCCCAAGTGTCTTATCAAACATTTTTATGAACTGATAAAAGAGGATTTTAAATTTGTATATTAGGATTTAAAATTCTATCAAAAAGCACCTGCACCTGAAAATCCAGTACCATCTATTTCTTTACTGTGGTCAATATTTTTTTCCTATTATGAGTAAGAAGGAAAGAAGAAGAAAAATTAGAGCTTTATAAAATGAACTATTTCTATAAAGTGCTTGTTTATTCAGTCTTAGAAATCTTGTGTATAATCAAATCAGTTGTATTTTTGACAGTTGTTTCCCAAGTCATACTATGCAAAACCAAGATTTCTGGAGGGGATGGGGGAAAAAAACTATAGAGAAATACTAGTTTTCTAGCAAAACAGCGATGATTGATGTGGAAAATTGTAACCTAAAGATATAAGGTTATTTTGCTCTTATTTATGAATTTCTGAATAGGCAATTTCATTAGTGCCCTTCTGCTTCAAATAAAACAGCTGTGCAAAACATTCAGTTTTGAGAACAACTTCCCCTGATGTTTAAAAGAAATCCATCTATCATAGTTTTGGTACTTTTATATTGTTTTGAAAGTAGACTCCTAACTTTACAATTGAGGTATCTCGTTTCTGTCCTTTATTCATGTGGGCCCCTGAGCTTTCACTTTCTGTTTTCCTATTTCTCTAGGAGCTTTTGAAGTTGTTTCTAAGCAGAGGTATCTGGATATTTTAATAAAAGTATGAATTGATAAGACTTTTTAAAATTGGAGTATAATCTGTTACAGTGTATCAATTTCTGGTATACAGCATAATGTCCTAGTCATGCGTATATAGACATATATTCATTTTCATTAAATGTTATTACAAGATATTGAATATAGTTCCCTGTGCTATACAGAAGAAATTGTTTTTTATCTATTTTTATATATAGTGGTTATCATTTGCAAATCTTAAACTCCCAAATTTATCCCTTCCCACACCGTTTCCCCCAGTAGCTATAAGATTGTTTACTATGTCTGTGAGTCTGTTTCTGTGTTGTAGATGAGTTCTTTAGTGTCTTCTTTCTTCCTTTCTTGCTTTCTTCCTTCCTTCCTCCCTTCCTTCCTTCCTTTCTTTCTTTTCTTTCTTTCTTTTCTTTCTCCACATATGAGTGATATCATATGGTCTTTCTCTTTCTCTTTCTGGCTTACTTCACTTAGAATGATGATCTCCAGGTCCACCCATGCTGCTGCAAATGGCATTACTTTATTCGTTTTTATTGCTGTGTAGAATTCCATTGTATAAATATAAGACTTTTTGTAATGCTTAACTATGCTTCCCAGCTGTGCCCTCTTCCTTGACTAATTACCCATTTTGCCTGGCTAACTTCTAACTATTCTTTCTCTCCTTAGTTTCTGCTTCCCAGTCAAAAAGCCATTCCTAACCTCTTGTCCCTGGACGAGGCATCCCTTCTAACCCCTTCCATAACCCCTCATATCATTGTACACCACACTCTATTAACTGTTCCCTTCTCTGGACCCCACACACTCAGGGCATCAGTGCAGCCCAGTGCGTAGCATAGTGCTGGGCACGTTCCCACTTGAAATGAAAACTCAGTTTCCTCTCATGACTACATACATGTCAAAGGCCCATAGGATGAGAGTAGGTTATCACTTACCTTCAGCATGTTCTGTTCACTTAGATTTGTTTCCCTAAAATCCACTCAACAGCAAGTATCCGTCTAATTTTATTTAAAAAAAAAAAACAGCCAAACTTTTCCATGTTACTATTGTTACTTTTTGTTTTGTTTTCTTCAGTACACTGGTATGTTTTGTTTTCCCTTGTTTCAGGAAGCATCTTTTTTTTGCCCCCTGGCTGGTGGAATTGTATTTCTTATTTTTTCAGTGCCTCTATTTTAAACCCAGCCTGTCTTTTGGGGAGACTTATCTTGTGTCTTCCTGATGATGTGTCTTGAACGTGTTGTTATAAGGATTTTAAGACATCAAGTAGAGCATTTCACTCTTATGCACTGGACTTAACAGTGTAGCCTTAGATTGCTTTATACACTCGTTAATGCCTTATCTTCTCTCTGTTATTTTCTTGCTAAAGGCGTATGGACTTTTACAAATATATTGGGCCTTTCAACACTATCATTCATCCAAACAAATATTTTCTGGGATGTACTTGAGATATGATCATTCTGGATCAATAAAATAGGATCTTCTTTGCTACTGTCTTAAATTATTTTTCCTGTTACAACTCTTCTCTTGTGTTGCTTAAAGTATATTGCTAACTTATTTTCATTTTTTCCTCAATATATATTTCTATTTTTTATTGAAGTATAGTTGATTTGCAATGTCATGTGTATATATATTCTATTTTTAAAGTTTATTACTTTGTTTTCTCCTTTGATAGGACATTATTATATTCAAAATAATCTTGTGTTTGCTGTCTCTTACAATCTCAGAAGAATTGAAAAAAATGGCTAGAAAGAGTAAACTAGCATTTAATCTAAATTATTTGGATGACAGAATACAAAACCCGGTGAATGAAGAAAATGCATTAGGGAGTGTTGATTTTTCAAGTAAAGAACCTGGTAGATGGTCTCATAAAATTTTATTTGCTAAACTGATTAGATTAACTTGGCTAGAAACATGAAAAATTAGATTGAAAACTAGCCCAAGTAGCCTAAACCAGATAATAACATATATTCCATGTTGACGTAGGTAGCTTAGATTGTAGTCAGTAGACAAGCTCAGCTTTGGATTTTTTATAGCTTTTTTTTATGAATGTCATGGGTCTGAAAATAACCAATGAAAATCTCAGTTTATATGTAATTGAATAACAATAGAAATATCACTAAAATCTTGATCTTATGAAGTTTTTGAGGACAGTTGTAAGTATGGTTAGACAATACAGCAAGAGTCAATTGGGAAAAAATGGAATTAAAATGAAGAGGATGAAATAGCAGTTATGACCACAAATAGTAACATAAAGGGATGTAGAAACCAGTACTTGAAACCGCCCAGGTTTCCTCTTATGCTTCATCTTCTTCCTTGTGATTCCAACTGAGAACTCGGGTCTTGGTCCCGTGCCCTCTCCCCTCACCTCTCCTGGAAGAGCCATCTCATCAGGGGCTCCAGAGGAACACATCTGAGTCTGAAGAATGGCTTTCATCTCTGCAACACCAGGCCAGGAGCTTGGTCCTGTGTCTCCATTAACTAACAGGAGTCCGAAAGGGACGTCTAGGCTTTGTTAATTATGATATTGCTCATCTCAAAACAAAACATTCTGAAGAAAAAAGTAGAAAATTCGTTTTATACTTTATGCAGTGATGCACAAACACTAAACCAATGACTCTCACAACATTTAAGAATAAGTGGGCATGGGGCGTTGTCTAGGTTTAGCATAATTCACTTTTTAGACAAGTAATCTATGTCAGTGAGCATACACTCTTTGACATCTTTCCTAATACCATGTGCAACAAGCTTTTCAAGCAGGAAGTCCTTCCTTTGGGTCCAACTTTATGCAGCTTTTCTAATTTATCTTAAACATACACACACACACAACTATTCCTTTCCTTTTGAATGAAAGTGTCAAATTAGCAATCAGAACTAGTATAGCCAAGAAAAAATGTTTTGTTGTTGGAAAACTATACAAAATAGAGTTGAGGGCCAAGATTTGCTTATTTAATGGAAGGTTCTTAGAAACGAGAATGTCTAGTCACAATGACAGTCACATCTGTCCTGCTGTTGGGCGCAGAGCCCGTCAGATGATGACTTGGTTTGTCTGCTCAAATAAGCCACTTTGCTGAGACAGCAGTTGCCTGCTTATCACTCCCACCCTGTGACCAGCATTCGTCCTTTACCTAATCTTCACTTTCTAGTTGCTGGCTCTTGATGGCTCGGGTAACAACTCTAATGTAATTTCTGAGTTGCTGTTTGCATTTAATAGGTATTAAATTAAATGTGCAATTGGTCGACTGGAGATAAAAGTATCATTGAGCTTTTGGCAAAAAAAAGCTGAAACATATATTACATTCCAATGGGAAAACCATTAGCTTTAATAACTGGATATGAATTGTTGGCATTTATTATCCTTGTCAGTATGCTAATGCTCATTAGATTTTTAATGAGAGGATGGCAATAAAAGCGTGGCATAGAGTTAAAAATGGATATTAATTAGGGTATTAAAATGTCCTTATTTATGTAGTTCTGAAGAAGAAAGCTGGTAACTGAAGAAACTCGATGATTAAAAACATTTTTCTCACTCCATTCCTTTTCCCTTCTACCTCTATTATTAAAATATATGAACAGAGAAACAGAAAAAAGAAGTCAGTATATAACCACTTAAGGGTGAATCTTTAGGACATAGCCCTTGTGACAGGTAAAATATATGATGCCAGGGAAATAAAAATTTTAGCTATGGAAAAATAGAACTACATTATAGCACTGTATCATTTACAAGTGAGAAAACATACAGATTATAAGTGCTCCTATCTTAAGAGGCTGTATAGTGAAGGCTGAAAGTAGTAAATAATAATAAATAATAGTTACCAGGATTTAAATCCTGGCTTCGCTACTCACTGGTCATGTACTTAGTCTTTGCACTTTCACTTTCTTGTCGGTAAAATAAGAATAAGTCGCATAGTCTATGTCAAGCATTTAGTATATTCTCTAGCACAAGCTCATCTATTACTACTTCTAATCAAGCAAACTAATAATGGTGGCATACTTAAAAATGTAGCTTCAATCTCTACATCTTTTAACCACTCATTGACAAATCTGCTTATTGTGGCATATTCTGCTGAAGCTTGTAGAACCTGGTAACCCCAATTTTGTGCATGTCTCTTGCATGTTCCTTTAAATAAATTAATGACCTTTATCTAGTGCCAGCCTGCAAGGCTTGTGCCAGGTGTACAGGATACAAAGATGAATGAGAAATAGCTCCTCTGTCTTCAAGGAAACATTTACAACTCTTAGCAAAATTAAAAATTTGGATTTTGTTCAGATTTTATGGAAAACTAGGATTTGTTCATTTAAGTGGAAAGTGTTTTTAATTTATCAGAGTCACTACTGCCTAGCTATAAAATAGATGATATGTAATTACGTACTCTTACATTTCCTTGAAATGACCCAGCGTTATTTCTCTTTTCACTAGGGCACATGTACAAAGGAAACTGACGTGTTATTCTTCACAATAGAATGATGAATGGGGAAACATTTGAATAGTCTTTATTTTGTACAGCAGAAAATTTTTCACAGCAAAATTGAACAAAAGGGACAGAGATTGCCCATCTACCCTCTGCCCCTGCACATGCACAGCCTCCCCATTAGCAACATATTCAGCCAGACTGGCAACGTTTGTTACAACTGTTGAGCCTGTGTTGTTACCTTATTATCACCCAGAGTCCATAGGTTATCTTTGGGTTCATTCTTGGTGGTGTACATCTTGTGGGTTTGGACAAATGTATAATGGCATGTATCCACCATTACAGTATCATACAAAGTTGTTTCACTGCCCTAAAATCCTCTCTACTTTGGCTATTCATCTACTCTTCCTTCCACTTCCTGGAAACCACTGATCTTTTTGCAGTCTCCATAGTTTTGCCTTTTCCAGAATGTCATATAGCTGTAACCATACAGGATGCCACCTTTTCAGATTGGCTTCTTTCACTTAATAATATGCATTTAAGTTTCTCCCGTGTCCTTTCATGGCTTGACAGCTCATTTCTTTTATCTCTGAATAGTATTCCATTGTCTGCTTCTCCATTCACCATGAATGGATTCACCTTGAAAGACTCTTCATAGCTTCCAAGGTTTGGCAATTATGAATAAAGCTGCTATAAATATCCATGTGCAGGTTTCTGTGTGGCATAAGTTTTCAACTCCTTTGGGTAAATACCAAAGAGTATGATTGCTGGGTTGTAGGATAAGAGTACATTTAGCTTTATGAGAAACTGCCCAACGGTCTTCCAAAGTGGCTGTACCATTTTACATTCCCACTGGCACTGAATGAGTTCCTGTAGTCCTACATCCTTGCCAGCATTTGGTGTTGTCAATGTTCATTGTAATAGGTCTACAGTGGGATCTCATTTTCATTTGCATTTCTCTGATGACGTGTAATGTAGAGTATCTTTTCACAAGCTTTACCATCTGTATATCTTCTTTGGTGAGGAAGATGGGGAAATTTTGAATGCTTATACACCAATTTTGAATGCTTTGTTAATACCTTTAGCCTAAGCTAAGCTTTGGCTATGGTATACTTACAGGTTGGCAAAACAGCTCCCAGCTGCCCACACTATCAACTGCGCATACCCAGGTTCTGGAGTAACACATACCTAGGATTAAATCTGGCTCTTGCACTTACTCACAGCTGGACATGGGACAAAGTGTGTAACTTGAGAGCCTTCAGTTTCTCTGTCTGTAAAATGGGATAATACCTCCCAAAGTAAGTGTGAACTTTTGATAATGTATAAAAGGTGCTTGGCACAGTCCCTGGCACATAGCAAGTGCTGTGGAAGTGCATTCAAAAAGAAAATTGTTCTGTTTTTTACTTAAAAAACAAAAGTAACAAGTGTTTCAATTATTGAAGGCTCCTTCTCAGAAATCATTTATTTTTAATTCCTCATCCTTAAGACCAGTTTAGAGGATATTAAAGAAAATGGCATAATATTATGAGACATAGAAATATTTATTGAAAATGTAATGTTGAATGATCTTTTCCCCTAGCCTACAATTTACACTGCATGATTTTTTAAGTTGTATAAGAATATTCAGAAATTTGAAATCTTGAAAGACCAAAGTATGAGACCACTCTAGAAGCACATGGTGCTGGGTCAGAAGGATGAGGGCAGTTCAGTGAATCCTAACACAACTGTTTATTAAAGAGAAAGAATGATCACACGAGGTGTATAGGTGTCTCTTTCTAGATGCACTGTTGACAGTTTCAAATGTGCTGTATCGATAGGATTGGCTACTTTAAAATCTAAGTCGATCCTTTCAACATCACCTACAGAGCCCCTCCCTATTAGCTGTTTGCCATGGCCCTTCTTCACTAATCGTCACCCCACGTATCTGTGAAAATTCCCAACCAATCTTTTGCGATACCTCCTGGAAGCCTTAGCTGATACGTTCCTCTCGTCACTCCTGGTAGAATTCTACGTAGTCCTTGTACATGCCCCTATTATAGCAGGAATAATGATCGCTACTGAGGTATTGCAGACTTACTGTGTGCCAGGCATTGCATTTAGGATGTCATATATTTTCTCACTGTTCCCTGTAACAACTCTTTAAGAACAACCTGAAGTCAAGGCTGGAGTGATCCATTTTGGCCAGTTATAATCTTATAAAGAACACTGACCTTTACTTCAAGGTGCAGAATGAATGCTTGAGCTGAACCTACATACTTCTTCAGGTGTAGAGAAAGGCCCTTATAGGCATGTAAGTTATGTAAACAGGAACAAGGTACAGTCCCTGGCCATGAAGAACTCATGTTCTAGGAAGAGATCCAGACAAACTGTTAGGTTGAAGCATGAAAATTGCCATTTTTGAAGACCAGGACTGGTCACATTTAATAATTTTGTATGATTTGACTTCACATTATATAACTCAGGATGCAAAAGCATCTGAATGTTTGCTTTAGGGATTTAATGAAAATAAGAATAAGAGTAGTACTTCTCTAGGTCATAATGCAATTTTTTGTTTTACAAGTGTGTGAATTGATGCCAGCAATTACGTATTATGAGAAATAATATTTATTTTAAGGGAGGAACATAAAGTTCTAAAATCATAGTGTTTAGATTTTATAAAGGTAGAAAGTAAATTGGAAGAAACGTTCATCTGTGTCAAATATTTGTTACAAAAGATACCTAGGTTGAAATTGTCATCTGTTTTCCATATTTGTTCCTAATATTCCACATACTGAATTTTAGTGAATTCCAGAGGAACAGTAGTTTTCAAAAAGACTATTTTATACATACACATACACACACATATTTTACATATATAAAGTTTCTAAATTTAAGGGGGCAATAATCATAAGAATTTCTGATATTCAGTGGGTGAAAATGTAGGTTAAGCATTCAAAGTAAAATGTGATTAATGTATTTATGAGCTTTTTTTTCATATATCAATTCTTTAGCTTCAATAAAGATAATTTAGATAAGGATAATATTTAAATAAGGAGACAGTGGTAAGAAGTGAAATGAATTACTCTCTAACACAGTTGAAACAAAACTCAGCAAGGACAGTAGCAAAATATCTGTGGGGAATACTGAATGTCAGTAAAGCAGCAGGAGATAAACAGAATGTCCAGAGGTTAAAGTGTTACCAAAGTAGTAGTATTCTAAGTCTTTCAAAGTCTCATCAATGTGGAGGATATATTATATACTGGATGAGGCTGAAAAATGGGTCTCCGTGTTTGATGTTATAACCGAGTGCCCGACACAGGCTTGTTCACCAAAGGTGCCCAGCCAGTAATTGTTGCATGAATAAATTAACAGATGGAATATATCAAATCATGGACTTTTAAATATAATTAATCTTTTTAAAAATTAGGAAATCTTCATAGAAATGAAAGCATTTACTGCATTTATGGAAACAAGTCAGTGAAGATGAAAATTCTTGTTACAGGAAGGAATTTTAAAAAAAAAATCTAAGATTAAATGCTTGGTTTTATTCCAGTGCACATTAATGAGTATGATCAGATTCATGTTAAAGACTGTACATTTTACTAGATGATTAAAAAATTGATAAACAAGCCTTTCATCTCTTGTAGATCACAAATATGCTAAGTAAAAACCATTTGAGGGAAGAACAGGCAGCGTTTCAGGTTTTATTGATAGCAGGCTAAAAAGACTTGCAGGGAGAGACGGAGATGGGGGCTTAATGAAATGAAAGAGGAAAGAACTTGGCTTCATCTTTCTTTTAACTTAGGGATCTTGGGCTAATGGCTTACACCTTAAACTCTCTCAGCTGCCTATGATCTTATCTTAATCCACATATTGCAAAGACAAATGTAACAATTTTAGAATTAAATTTCTTATAGAGATGAATTTTTTATTAAATTGGCTGCATGTAACAGAAGTGAAATTCAAAGTTGGCTAAGAAGGTGCCTAAGAAGGTGGTAAATTCCCAGGTGTGCATTGTACCAAATTTGACATAGTTTCCTAGACCATAAGGTCTGCAGCATGATGCACTCTGTGAATTCAGCACCAGGCCTACTGAGAGAAGATAAATCGCAAAGAGGGAGGGGAAGGGGCCTGTCATAACCCAGCTCTGGGCTAGGCTTTCCAGGAGTTGCCATCAGTTGGAATCACAAGGTTAAGTTTGGCAAATTGTAGAGGAGGCTTAGTTTTAAACCAGCTATGTTGTCTGTATCAAAGGGCTGAGGCCGTAGGACTCTTGACCTAGGGTAGAAGACGGTACCATGATTCCAGCGTTTCAGCCATTTGTCAACGATATGGAAATAAGGGACCATGCCCTAGGGGAAGGGGAGCTGACAGGATCCAGGTCGGGGGCCAGGGACTCAGTCACATGTGGACTGAGTATGTTTACCTGCCACATTGGAGTCGGGCTGGGTCATATGACTGACTTTGGCTAATGAAATGTTAGCACACATGACACGAGCAGAGGAATTAAAAGTTCTGGCCCCATTTTGTGCTCTACAGACCCCCAGAAGATCCTAAGGTAGTGCTAGATCCATCAGCCTGGACCCCACATTGAACATATGTAGTGTAGATCCAGTTCAGCCCACAGCCTGGGGCTAAGGCTAACAGACCCACAGCCGAGCCCAGCCCAAGCCGACGGGACCACAGTCGGCCCTCAGACCTTGGGAATACATCCCTGTGGTAGTAAGCCATTGAGTGTTGGATGGCCTCTTTTGCAGCAAAGTGTGGGTGTGTAATTTCCTTTTAAAATCTTTAACATTATCCCTGAGTATTAATGCATATTAATATAAATTTTTCCAGCAATAATTTTTCATTGTCATCAGTTCAGCTTGTGGCTTTATTCTTAAGGGTACTCAGTCCCAGTTCATCTGTCAAGGAAGAAGGTTTTAGTTTAACTCCCCCGTAGTTAGTCCCCTTGCTCTATCCGAAAGATTTCATTAAAACACAAAAGCACTTATTCACTGTATAAATCCTAAATGTGATCAGCTCATGTGCATGCATTTTGGAGAAAAGGACCAGTCAGACCACATGTTTTGGTAAAAGCACCTGAGAAATTATTGCTTTCTTAGAACATCCACCAAACAATCTTTCCGCCAAGTAATTTATACCCAGAAGATATGTTCAC
Source organism: Camelus ferus (assembly GCF_009834535.1). Classification (NCBI taxonomy): domain Eukaryota; kingdom Metazoa; phylum Chordata; class Mammalia; order Artiodactyla; family Camelidae; genus Camelus; species Camelus ferus. Next base: position 44,325,247 of record NC_045701.1, read on the forward strand.
ATTTTTATACCACTGTAAGAAGCAATTTTGTCATGTAGGAAAGGGTGGTAATCAAAACTGTTCAGTATGATCTGTAAGGCCTATCCTTGGTACATATCTAAACTTAAAAAGGCTATTTGCTATGCTGATGTTTTTGTTTGCTTGGATTTAGAAGACTGATTTGATTCTGAATATAAAACCTTTGTAAAACATGAATTTCCGTGAGGGGAGGTGAATTTTAAAGTGACTTGGCAATTTTGTTTCTGTTAATTTAATGTCTACCCACAGTGGAATTTTAAAGTCTTTCAACTTTAAGCGAGTTGACTGTACTAGCTGTTTTACATTAATGCAGTGTGACCTTTCCTAATTCGCAGTGTGTACCACGACTAAGGTCCATTGTCATTTATGTATTTAGTCCTCACTGTACCTGAAGTTTGTATTATTTTTCTAAAGAAAAAAATTAAACATTCTCATTTTAACTAATCTTTGTAATCAAACTTCCTTTTGGCTACTAAGAAAATATAATTAGTAAGGCAAAACATTAACTATTTCATAGAAATAATAACAAAACATTTATTGAGAGCCTACTGTATTATGTATTCTTCTAAGAGTTTTACATGTATTAACTCAATTATCCTTTACAGAAGTAGATAGGTACTATTATTAGCCCTATCTTATAAAGAGGAAAAATAAGGTAGAGAGAGTTTAATTAACCTTCCAATGTCACACAGGGAGTAAGTAATAAAAGCAAGATTCCAACCCAGGCAATCAGGTTTTAGAGCCTGATTCTTAACCATTTATATTGGTCAATTACTAATGTTATAACTCTAAAGATGGAGCTAATTAGGATGCTCATTGGTCATAATTTCCCCCTTCAAATCACTGGAGCTACTAAAATTCATCCTCAGTTACTGGCAAAGATCATTTTATTGGCACAGTAAAAGGGCAGAATATTGGCAGATGATGAAATATTATCCGCAGGTAACCCAAATCTTAAGATGCCTAGGACTTTGAACCTGGTTATTTTTTTTTTACCAAGATCCTTTGGAGAGAATTATCAGAAAAATGTCAGATATTCAATTTTAAATATTTTGGATGAAGTACTTTAAAATTGAGCCCTTTCCCATGTTTTAATGACTTTATATCTACTGTCAAAACTCTTAATTTAATGAATGGTAGTTGAAGGAACTGGATGGTCAAGTTACAACATCAAAATTAGAAAAAAAAATTTCTATAGGCAGTGACCATATGTTCTTTGTAGTTTTGTAACAACGTGGAAATAAATATTGCTTGCATACTGGGTTGATCAAACATTTGTTCCGGCCTCATGCCGTCAGCTATGTTGGAGGATTTTTGACATAAACCCTTCCATCTCCACAACTGGCTGGAGAAGCTTTGGAAGTAGACCCCTCCTATCAAAGTGGTGGTTAAGTGAGTATAAAATTCATTTATTGGAAAGGCATATCCTGGCACATTCTTGAAAGGTATTCTATGTTATATAAGGACTGAAACTCAACACAAAATAATGATGGAACTTACTGGTCTCTTCTTCAGAGCTCAAAAATTCTGCAGAGCAAAATAATAGAACCAGAGAAGTCTATTTACAGTCAGGGCTTGATGTGAAATAAAATTGGACATTTTGAGCAAAGCAGAATTGCATCAAGGGTTAAACACAAGTACAATTTTCCTTTCTCAGATTATTAAATACCTTAAATTTACAGGAAAGAAAAGTCACAAAACTAGATGCTCAAGAGTAATCAAGAGTCTTTAAAAAAGAAAGATCAGCAAGTTAATAGTGTTGAATAATATGTCTCATTATAGATAACCAACCATCTCAGTTTGCTTGGGTTAGTGAGAGCTTTCAGAGATAGAAGACTTTTCAGTGTGTGTTATAATGCCTAATACCCATGAGAATAATTGTGAAAATTCATATGTATTGTATTTCCCCCCTTGTTTCCTTTCTCTGTTGACTGTATTAAATAAAAGGAGAGAGTATTCTTTTTTTTTTTTTAATGTGTGTGTGCAGGGTCTAGTGCTAAGGATAAGTTCTTACCTTCAAGATGCTTATAACATAGATTGTTTGAAAATTTAAAAGACATCTGAAATAAACCAAGTGAAGATGCATAATCCATGAAACTTAGCACTAAGTATAAAATCTCACAAATCTGGCTATTAATCTTTTAAAATAATTCCCCTTGGCATTTTTTTTCTGGTGATGTCTATTGAATAGCCAAGTAGATTATATCCATTTTGTGTGTTCTCTTTCCACTTAGTTACCTCATAGTCTCAGTGAATTCATTTCATTGACTTGTAGTTTTCTAGATCAGATTTAAGTTCAGTGATGTTTTAACTGTTTTGTTTTAATGAATTTTTATTCTGCATATTTCAGCATGCTTTTTGCTAGCTTATTTTTAGTTTTGTCCACTCGAAAAGGATGCGTTGTTGCAGTGATCAAGGAAATAGTTACATTAAATAAGATTACCTATAAATTTATTTGTTTGGAGGAAGTACCCACATGCAAACACAGTAGCAGCTGTGTGCATGGCCTTTAGGGTGGATCATGTGAAAAACTTTGAGCTGGACATAGTGGCATGGAAGGATGATGGGGCTAACACAAAACCCACTGCTCTGTGGACGCTGTTTTTGCCTGCTTGCTTGTTCTCAGAGCACTCACTGGGCTGTAAGTGCTGTTGGCATTGCTGTTCCATGGTTTATTTTCCATGTACAGATTGTATCTTAGACTGTAAATCAAAGTGTAGGGTACACTCATCATCCGTTTGCTAAAATACTTGTCTTCTTGGCTTTATAAGGTAAAGGTAAATTTAATTGGCCCCCAGAAAGGGAGTTATACTTTCCTCTCCTACATGTGTTCTCTTATAATAAATACTTTTAACCCAACTGGAACATGTTATCTTCTTCCTTTTCCTCCTTTCATGAATAAAGTTTACAATGTTTTGAGAACTTCTTAAAAGATTCCAGTGGCTTTTATAAGGAAACTAAATGGTTCCATTCTTACTGCATGTTAAGTATTGTCCTCTGGGGAATGCAGAGGTATACAAATATATCGCAGCTATGCTAAAACTGTTCCTCTTAATGAAAGATTAGATGGTAATTACCATGGCAAAGAAGATGCAGGTGATGAGAATAATAGCCACAATTTATTGAGTACTTACTAAATATCATTCATTGCTCAAAGTACTTTATACAGACTATCTTATTTAATTGTAACAGCAATCTGAAAGGTAACTACTGTTACTATTTCCACTTTGCACATGATGAAACTGAGGCTTGCCAGAATTAAATGACTCTCTCAGGTTTGCACATCCAGTGTGGGCCCGCCTAGCAGCCCATAGGGATAAAGAAGCCTGTGCAACCATCTCTCAAACACAAGGACACGGATGTGGAAGGAGCAGCTTCCACTTTTTTTTCCCCTCCTGAAATGTAAATTGTTCCTAATATATTCAAAAGCACACTGACGTCTCATTGACGGAGTGTTGCTGGGAAGCAGAGTCCTTAGGCTTCATGTTAGCCTACTAGAAGGTAAAAGCAACATTCGCTGAAATGTAAGTGATGACCATAGAACAAGCCCTCCAGAAGGTATAAAGGAAAGTTTCGAGAGAGAGTATCAATAGAAAGTTGGTATCATATAGTAGTTTTCTTTGGGAGTTTGAGATTTGCAAATGTTAACCACTATATATAAAAATACATAAAAAAACAAATTTCTTCTGTATAGCACAGGGAACTGTATTCAATATCTTGTAATAACCTTTAAAGAAAAAGAATATGAAGACAAATATATGTATATATATGCATAGACTGGGACATCATGCTGTACATCAGAAATAGACACATTGTAACTGACTGTACTTCAATAAATAGGAGTTTGAGTCAAGAGGTTGGAGAGAACATGCAGAGTAGTTTGTTGATGTCATTACTGGAGGGGACTGCTTATGTTAGGAGTATCAGGAGTCTGAAGCAAGGTGTATATTTAGCTGGCCTTGAATTTTCCAAGAGAAGTGTCTAGTGGAAATGAATAGGAAAATTTAAAACTTCGCGGGGTTAGGTTCAGTCTGATGTGTGCTGCTGAATCTTAAATTCTAAAGCAGTGGTCAGATGCCTAACTTTTTGTGTTGGTGCTGGCCAGAGGAGGACCTGGTATCAGAATCTGGACCTCTAGAAGTAGAGGACCATGATGCGAGGTTTGTAAGTCCTCACTGTAGCATGTGTTTCTGGGCAGTGATGCGTTCCCACGGATCACTGTGTGGTGGGGGTTTGTTCTTTCCCAGGGATAGCGCTGTCCTCTGTGTCGGATGAGATAAGTCAATGAAAGATAAGTCAAAAGGAAAGTAAAATCTTCCACCATTCGAACAAGGGAAGGCAGGCAGGTTGGGAAAGAAAAGAGACATAATTTTGATTTGCCACCCTAGTGTCAGCAACTTCACACCCGTAACTTATTTTAATCTTCAAGCAATTTGCTGGTTTGATAATATTATTTCTGTTTTATAGTGAAGAATAAAACTTAGGGCTTGGACAGATTAAAAAGTAGCCCAAGGTCATATAAATAGTAGGTAGGTCTGGGATTAAAATTCTGCTCATCCAACTTCAAATATTTCTTTTTACATTACAGCATATGGCCAGGCAATTTTAGTAGTAGGCCATCTATTGCCTGAATCTGCTAATATGAAATATAAACATATGTTCATTTTTGAATCTTGTGTACTGGTCCAGAGGTTTTGCCAAGACATATAGACAACATCTGTGACCTATAATGGTTTTCATTTCCCTGAAGTTTGTTTCAGTATTTTATGAAATCAGGGATTGTACACTTACAGCTAGCTTTCATTCAAGATTTTCTTTTATCATCAGTAATAGGAGATGGAAGGGAGCTTAAATAGTAGGGTTGAAATGGAAGTTCAGTTACTTTGGGGGAAGATCTTAACTTTTCTTTACTCAGAGGTAATTGAGAAACATCTGCTGTCATCTCATCTGCTCTGATTTTAAAAACATCCCTCGGTCCTTCCCACCCAGGTCAGCCACACAGCCTGAGCTAAGGCCAGCCTCTTAAATTAGAAGCAACAAGCAAGGAGGATAGATTAGGAGTTTGGGGTTAACAGATACATACTACTATATATAAAATAAACCACAAGGACCTACTGTATAGCACGGAACTATATTCAGTTTCTTGTAATGAGCTGTAGTGGAAAAGAATCTGAAAAAATATGTATGTATGTACATGTATAATTGAATCACGTTGCTATACACCTGAAACTAACATTGTAAATCAACTACACTTCAATAAAAAATGAGAATTAAATAAACAAAGAAGATAAAGAAAAAGGAATCTCAGATATTATCCCCGTGCACTGGGAGGGCTTTCTAGGTCTATAACCACTGCTGACATCCGTGATAACTTCTACGTGGACCCGGCACAGCACTTTCCACACCACATTATGGACCTGTTTCATTCCCCAGTAGAAAACAAGTACCCAAAACAGGAGCACTGATTTCATCCCTGTGCATTCCTGTTATTTGTATAGGTATCGAATACATCTTTGTTGAAATGAACAGTCGGAGCTAAAAGGGTGAGTAATTTGCTAGGGAAGTCAGGAGGGCCCACTTGAAGGCTCTCTCATTTGCAGGCACTTCACTCTGAGACTTGATTAAGTTCCTAACTAGAGATGAAAAAACATGGGCGGGAAGAGATCTTGGTGAAGAATGTTATAGATGACACTGTAAGGTTCCTTTCTCAACCTCGGATGCTGATTCCAGACTCTTAAGTGCTTAACCCACCTCTGTCAATCTCTGCAAATTTGCATTAAACCTTTGTATAACTGCTCAGTGCTTTGTTTACAACATAAGTAGGGAACACTTGATCTATATTTTGAGACTTCTTTCACCTTTATGAAGTCCCCTGTGAACAATGGATATGTTCCTTAGAATAAGTGCAGTCTCTTTAGAAAGAAGTATGTCTTCAAAACCCACACCTGAATAACATAAATCATAATGAACACAGCAGAAACAATGGGGACACTGAAAGTCCACTTCCTTCCATTTTAATGTCTGGCAATATTTTTAAAAATCTTCATTTCAGTGGTAGCACCTTACTTTGAAATGTTATTAAAAAACCTTCATATCAAACAAGCACTTATGCCTGCTGCATTCTAATGAAAATAAACATCAATACTTCTTTTGAGACCTTCATCCCTAAAGAAAAGTCCTTAGAAATAAATGCAAACATTCAGTTGCATAAGATAACTGACTTTCTGTATTCTGATAGGCAGTGAACTAGAGAATAAGGAGAATATAGAGAAAAAGGAAAATGAGAAATGAATGACATAGTCTTCAGTGTGATTTTCATTTTTGTCCACGTCTTTGTCTGAAATAATCTCCTGCCCCCTGGTCCTGAGCTGAACTATAACTTAGCCTCCGTGTTTAGACCACCTGGCGTTAAGTCTTGAATTGCTGTTTAATAACAAGAGTAATACTGAAAGTTATTTACCTCCCTGTGTGTCAGTTCCCTTGGCATAGGATGGACATAATAATAGACCCATCTTAACACTGTTGTTGGCGGGATTCAATTAGAAAACACGTACAAGGTGCTTAGAAGAGCGCTCGGCACAGAGTGGGCACTTAATCAATGTGAGCTCTTATATTCATTGTCACTGTTGTTAACTGGTGTTCTGGGCTGGAGTTAGTACAGTGGGGCCAGAGCAATTCATCTGCTTATATTTTTTTAGGAAATAAAATGGCTTAAAGTTATCATTCATTTTGTGCTGAATGGAAACCCTACCACATCCTGTTAATTGCATTTAAACTGCCTGCCACTTCCACTCCAGACTTTTCATCTCCACTCTTCATGTGCTTAATTCAAACCTTCATTATGTGCACCATGGTGTCAGTCTCTTAATTGGACCTGAAAAGTCCGTATTTCTCTAATTCATCTCCCATGTTGGCATCAAAAATATCTTTTTGGGTTGCAAAACTGACATCTGTTTGAAACCCACTCTAGCACATAGTAAGTGTTCAACCAAAATTAGTTTGCTTCTATTCCCCTTCTAGTGATGCTACAGGCTGCTTATGAATGAGCAAGCTCTCCAGCATTGGTGACACTCAGGCGGCTGCTGAATTCAGTGTGTGAGGGATTCCACAGCAGGGTTTTTTTATATTATGTTGGATATTGAACTGGACATCTTAGTTGCTTCCCAGCTCTGGGGATTCAAAAACCATGACATAGACATAGGCTGGGTCTAAGAGAATCATCTGCCATTTTGAAAGAATCATAATATTTACACATATTTTTTAGGTCCTATTTAGATGTCTCCCTAGTTCTAAAAATCCATATTAATCCTTCTATTAGTGTATGGGATTTTAAAAAATAGACTTTAATATCTATAGAAATGTGCTTATTATGTTAAGTTTATAGTTTCATATTTGATGCTTTAGGATAATCTTTATGATAATTTAAATATAGTTTTCTTTTCTTCTTGCCTCTTTGGAATGTGCTAAAGAGAAAAGAAAATTAAAAGGGAACATTGCTTGATATTGGTGTTTTGATTATTTTGATGTTGCGAAGAAATCATAACTAAAGCACATGCTACTTTGAAAGTTTAAGTTTTACATTATTTACCTGGGATGTGTAATATCACTTGAGAAAGTTGAGACAAATATTGTACTGGGCATACATTAAATTATTGTGATAATCGAACTCTTGACTTATATAGTTTCTTTGATACAAATACTTTTAATTGCATGATTAAGGGATTTTTGCTATATTGTTCAGCCTGGGATTACAATCAGACCCATCCCTCCACAGAGCAGGCTGAGCCCTCCCCTGAGGATAAGGTCCTCATAGGCTGCTGTCACTTAGGAGAGAGGCTTGTCCCTCAGGCCGGAAACTAGAAAGGAATAGGAGGGCACTGCTTAGGTATTAGAGTTAGAATCCTTCTTGGACCGTGGAGGCATCACAATGATCAGGTAGCTGCTGGCTCCTAGATGCATCCTTCACGTGAGGCAGCCTGGGGTCTGGGAAGAAAGAAATACAGCATGGAATTCATGGCTCTGAACCAGTCCTTCGAGACTAAGACCTAGATGTTCTCTTTCCTCGGGGTCAGGATTATGGAATGGGTCAGGCTTTAAGAGCAAACTAGCTAAGGCAGAATTCAACAACAGCGATGACAATAACTTTGTCGAGGAACGACAGTTTCTCTAAACTGAGCTGTTTTGTTTATGGGACTGATTTTTTCTTATTTCCTCCCTTGTTTCCTTCGCATCTGTTGGGAGTTGAATCGTACTCCACCTCTCCAAACTCCTAGGTAAAAGTCCTCACCCCCAGTACCTCCCTGTGCGACTGTATTTGGATATGTAGCCTTTCGAAGGGTGATTGTCCTGGGGAATATAGCCAATGTGATAACTGTAAATGGAAAGTAACCTTTAAAAATTATACATAAAAAAAATTTTTAAAGGTGATTGAGTTAAAATGAAACCATTAGAGTGGGACCTCATTAATCTGACTGGTATGTTTATAAGAAGAGGAAATTCAGACACAAAAAGGGACACCAAAGACTCAGGGATGTGTTTACACAGAGGAAGGACCACATGAGGGCATGGAGTGGCGGTGGCCATCTGCAAGCCAAGGCAGGAGACCTCAGCAGAAACCCGATCTGCTGACAGTCTGATCTTGCATTTCTAACCTCCAGAACTGTAAGAAGTAAATTTCTTTTTTTTTTTTTAACTACCCAGTCTGTGGTACTTTGTTATGGCAGCACTAGAAACTAATATAGCGTCTAATAAAGCATCTCTTTGAGGCGTTAGCTGGGTTCATCAGTGCTGAAGGGAACCCGCAGAAGGGATTTTTTTACCCCTTCTCGGGAAGGACTTCAGCGTAGGAGTGGGACCACCCAGGGCACAGCAATCAATGGGGAAGGATCCCGAGGGGCAGGGAAAATGTGTGACCTGCGTCTTGTTGCTCTTGCTCACTAGGCATGGGGATTCTATTTTATTACCTGATAAAGAAGGCAGTTCCCCTCTAATGACCAATTATAAACTGAGCTGGGAAAGAAAGGGAAGTGGAAGACTAAAGTGAATTGTATTGACCACTCGCTCTTCCCCTGGTGTAGCTTCAAAGACAGTTGTTTGAAATCTGTGTGTGATTTTTTTTTTTTTTAAAGCAAAACTTTTGAATTCTGGGACAATGATTTCTTACCAAATGTTGTGATTCTGAGAGGTCAGCTTGTCCGTTAGCAGACGTGTTTAGAACTCAGGAGCTGAAACAGAGCGATGGCTCTGGCAACAGCGGAGACACATCTGGATGATCATACAGTCCAGAACCCTACACCCCCTGGCTGAAACATCAGGTAAATTTATGTCATTTAAATATCAATATCCTCAGAATTGGAAGAGAGTTTAAAACAAAAGGAAATATGCTTTTATTCTGTGCTCAGGAAAGTATTCCGTGAGACAGACCTGCCCCACTCGCAGTTACTAGAAGACAGCTTTATGGTATCTTTGTTTTCTTGTATTCTATGATATTCTTACGGCTTCCTGTATTCTAATATAATTCTCCATCTTCTGAACTATTAGATCTCTGAATTACTATAGACTGAATTACTAAACAATAAAAGTTGAAAACATTTGTTTTCATACAAACTTTGATTTAAAATTTACCAGTAGTTAACTTTTTTTTTTTGCTTCTGCCAATCAAAGGAAAGAAATAAATGAAGAAGAAATCCTATTGCCTTTGTGATATATTACTTTTTTCCCCCACTTCAAATCAGGAAAAGGACCCCCAAGTTCTAGAGGGAAATACTTTTTCATGCCTTAAGGAAAAAGTCTGCTACTGACTTAGGCTAGTTAAACATTGCTGGTTAATGTTGGCATTTCTGTCCTGATGCCTTCCCCACTGCACTCCATTGCTGCTGTAACAAATTACCACAAACTTAGTGGCTTAAAACAACACAGATGTATTATTTTACAGTTCTGGAGGTCAGAAGTCTGAAATTGGTATTGCCGGGTTAGAATGAAGGTGTTTACCTGTCTGCATTCTTTCTAGATGCTATAAGGGAGAATTTGTTTCCTTGCCTTTTCCAGCTTTTAGAGGCTGCCTGCATTCCTTGGCCTGTGGGTCCTTCCTGCATCTTTAAAGCCAGCAGGGCAGCATCTTCAAATCTCTTTTTCTCTCTCTCACCACTGCTTCCGTCCTCACATCATTCTCTGACTCTCTAGGCTTTCTCTTATTAGGACCCTTGTTATTAGTTTGGACCCAGTGGATCATACAATATAATCTTCCATCTCAGGATCCTTTACTTAGTCTCATATGCGAAGTCTCTTGTTATTTAAGTAACACATTTACAGGTTCTGAGTATTAGGATGTGGACATCTTTGGGGGGCCGTTATTCTGCATACCACACCCTCACAATCTAAAGCCCCTCTGATTGTGGAATGGATCTATCAGAGCTCATATGGAATTGGTTAGCTCTCTGAAATTTTAAAGGCCAGAGTTAACGGAGAATTCGTACGCAGTTGTAGTCAGATTTAATAGGTGTCTCTAATTTAGTGGATAACTGCTGTTGGTGTAAAAACTGGACCTGAGAGGTGAGAGTTGTTACAGGAAATACAGGTCTACAACCCATTATCTGGAACTCTTAGGACTGGTTGTGTCTCAGATTTTTGAAGGGTAATGCGGTTTATAACTGTTTATTACATACTGTTTCCTGTGGGCTCTGTAACTAGATTAATTACTATTTCAGCTGTAAATTATGAATATTCATACTGAGATAAAGACCATAAGTAGCCTTACATCAGTTCATATCAGATTTTTGCTACCTCTTGAGTTCCAAAAAAATGTTCAGTTTATAGAGCCTTTTTGATTTTGGAACTGTGTGCAGTGTCATTGTGTATGGGAGACCACAAGTCAGAAGACACACATACGTACGTACACACACACACAGACACACACACACAAAGATGTGCACACATATACACAGAAGACTGAGTAGTATTGGCTGTCAAATGAGAACTGGGTTGAAAATTGTGCATGAAAATGAACCAGAAAAAAGGCAGAGTCAAATATAATCAAAAGTTTTGTAGGTATTTGCTCAGATACTACATTTATTTTCCTTCTGGAACAAAAGGAACTGCCCTTATATGGATAGAGAAAGCAAAGCTAATGAAACCACTAGAACTTTTCTCTGCGGCAGAACTCTTCTAGCCAACAAATACCTGGGAGGGACTCTATCCTGGGGAGAAGAGACTTTTTTTCTAGACTTTGGAAACCAGCTCCTACATGTGTTATCAGAGCTCTGGGAGGAGTGGGTAAAGGAGATCCATCAATACGTTTTAGGGCGTCTCTGAGCAACTCTCAATGTGGGAAGCAAAACAGGGTCGCTGATAATGTTACTGTGAGCAATAACAACAAGTGGACCTAGCCTTGGTTAGACTAGTGAACTGATCCTGACTGAGCCCAGAACTAGGATGAGGAAGAGTAAGTGGCCTTGGGTGTGCAAGGCGGTGGGTGCTAAAAACCTAGTCTGACTCCGTCCTCTAAATGTTGCCTTCTGCCTAGGAAGTGGCTGAGTGTGTGAACTCAAAGAACTAGTCTTTTGGGGCACAGGTATCCTAAGGTATGGAACACCCTCAACTGAGTTTAGTGTAGAAGGATTGCCCTGTGGACCAGTAAGGAAAGTTAAGACACACAGCAGCACTGACAGCCCCCAAGTCTCGAAGCAGTAAAGAAAACTTCTCCCTTATGCCCCTTATATGGCTCCCTGCTTGCTGGCATTACTGGTCATCTTAGACATCTGGGAAAAGTGAAAGAGAGCACTGAGGGTGTGACACTGGCAATTAAATGCTCTTCGCTAGAACTGACAGATGTCATTTCTCCCAACTCACTGACCCAGACTAGTCATGTGGTGCCTCCAAACAACAAGGGGGCCAAGAAATGCAATCCTGCCACGTACTCAGAAGGCAGCAGAACCAGAACCATTTGGCCAACTCCGCTAATGATCATAACTTTCTCTGAGAAACTGATGTATCTAGAAATGCTCTTTGTATCAGCAAGAATAGGTGACGTGGGCTCAATCTTAAGGTCACAGAGATTTCAGAGTTAGCTTTACCAGCAAGAGTGGTGCCATGTCTCCTCAACCCCAGCTTCTCTGGGAGGAGCATGAACCCCTGCTGCTCCCCCCTGACCTTCACCTCACAGTGGTTCCATTCATGGTACCATCTCTTCACCAAGCCAGCAGTCTGGAAACAAAACCTATTCTGACCTTGGCCCTGGGCTAACTTCCACAAAATGGCATAATTCAGAAATCAAAAGAGTTTTTATCCCAGGAGGTCAAAGTTTTGGAGGAGAGTCTTTTCCATTGACTCAAGGAGGTGGAACCTGATTGTTCCTCTCCTGGAGGAGAGTACTTTGTTGAGCCATCACGCTCAGAAGTAACCCAAAACACAAGCTTCTCTTTAGCAGCCATTCCCCCCCCACTACATGCAGGGCACTATACTGTCTCCCTCTCCCATGGCGAGCCCACCTCTTCTCCATCCCCCCATCCCCATACGCACGCTCTAGCAAGTTGGCAGGGCATGGGACTCCCTGGATGTATAAAGGAGAGGAAGCCTTATAGTTACACGGGTGCTGCAGCCTTGCACCCAGAAATGTGGATGGGGCTCCTTTTTTTGCACTTCAAAGTCTAAAATGACACATTCAGCAGTTCAAGCAAACTTCCCCTCTTCGCATTTATAAATAAGCATTGACATTCGCTTGACTGTCTTGAGTGGATTAGAATTGCCCATATTTTGTTCTCCCTTTTAACTGCCGAATATGGATGCCGTGGAATTGGCTTGTAACAAGCAATCGCAAAATGTAAAGGATTGTTGCTTGCAAATGTATTAACTTAAAACAGTCTATTGCACATGCAAAGAAATAGTATATTTATGAGCTGTGCAGTGTTCCAAGTTTATTTAACAGTAAGAATCTATGTGGTTGGAGTCAAATGTTAAGTAGTTAAATAAAGCACGCATTACTGGCTCACCATGTCCAATTGGTATTGATTAATGCACTGCTACTGAATAGTTTCCTCTTACAAATGTTCACAAAATATCTTCTCTGTTATTGCTGTCCTTGTATTATCTGCAGGTGAGAAATTCTCTCTACAGCGCGATTGTGTTAAGTGCTTCATCTCACTTTGGTAAGACAAATGAGAACTTTTTAGAGATGATTGCTGTAAATGCCACATTACACTATCTGCTGTTTCCTTGATTTTGGCATTAAGGAGAATGAATAAATAACTTACTTTTCAGTCACACATTCCTCTTTCAACTAGTGATCTGGCATGCTACATTTTCAACTTACTGAATTTTATTCTACAAATATATTTATGTTTCAGTAATTTCTTAATATTCGAGCATGATACTAATAGCCAGCAAGTCAGGAGACGAAGCTGAGTTCCGCTTCTAAGTATGTGTAGTACTTGGTGTCATTGAGCCTCTGTGAGCCCTGTTTTATCTATAAGATCAGTATCTTAAATACTTCTAAGGTTCATTTTAGTTTGAAAATGATCTAATTTGATATAATCATCAATTAAAGATACTGGAAGGTTAGAGGTTACTGCAATTATTTGGAATTTGACTTTCAGTCCTTCAAATGTTTTATTTTTTTTTTTTAACATTAATTGGGTTTAATTTCATTTGGATAACATACACTTTTTATGATTTTACTTACAGATTTATAGGTATAATATACAACAGAGTATGTAATATGCATTTAATATATATTTAGTATTATGTATGTATGTGTAAGAGATTGTGTATATTTGTATTTTGTTTTTTATGTATAAACATATGCTTTTTGCTTCACTATGCAGATGATATATAAATATCTGAATTAAATTTATTGAATTAGTATAAAGGGCAAATTGAAGAGAGGTGTAATACACTGTAGGGAAAAATTTTCTTAGTATAAACATATTTCACAGACTTGTTTGTCCCAGATCATTAGCTCTTTAACGCTGAGGCTTAGAGTGGAGGAGCCCCCAAGAAAATAGAACGTTGAAGTGTTGTCAGCCATTCCCCAATGAGGTCTTACAGATGTAAAGAAGAGGGTGGAGACTTAAGAGTTCTCTCTTCAGTTAAGGAAAGGATTGTGACGTAGAGGAATAATAAGTTTATTCTGTGTGGCTCTAGAGGAGAGAAGGGGGCCGATTGCTGTTTGTTCCTTTGTCCAATAAATATTCACTGATTGTCTTCTCTGAGAAAGGTGCTGTGGAGGCGAAAAAACACCCTGCTTCCTCGAGTGCTCACTTTGCCTGAAATTTCAGGTAAGGTGATTCTCCTTACAACTGGAAGGAGAATGAATGATACTTTTTGCATTGATAGATCTATGATCTCCCATCACAGGCAGTATTTTGGAAAAGAATGAGTTAAAATTTGTTAAGGATATTATAGGTGGGAGTTCTTGCCTCATAAAGGAAAAGGGACTAGTTCATTACTGAGTCATCTGATCTGATTTGGTGAAGCTCCTTAGGGAGTTCAAATGGTTTAATATAATTTGACTTAAGCTTTAAAGAATGCCTTTTTACTAAATACGTCAGATAAGCATTTGTTGAGATAAGGTGAGATAAAGTAACTTTTTCTATGAATTAACCCTAAGAGTAAAAAAATTACAGTTGTTTTGTGAAAAAAAGGTAAAATCAGTCTCAACTGTGGAATGCCACCCCTGGCCTGTTTGGGCTGTAGTGCGAGGTTCTCTGATTACAATGACAATTAAGAATATGAGACTAAAGATACCAAAACCAACAACAACTTGGACTTTTCTAAGTACAGTAATTTTTTTTTAAATGGTAGTGTAGTCAGTTTACAGTGTTGAGTCAGTTTCTGGTGTACTAGTTTAAATGTTTTTATGCTTTAAGAAAACGTGCAAATATTCTATGTCTGTTTCACATTACTTTTTTTGAAATGTTGGACAAGAAGAATGCTCTATAGGAGAGGATCCGTGCTACATTTTCCCATTAGTATTAAGATATTTATTTTATTTGGATACTTAATACTTCCATTAATTATAGCCATTTCAAAATCCTGCTCAAAGGTAGTACTAACATAAGGCTTCATTTATCTTTTCTGATCCTCATTTGAACCTCATTTCCAGGTATCCATACAAACTGTGGATAACAATACCCACCCCACAACATTGTCATAAGGAATGACTTACGTGATAGCTTGTTAGTGCACGCTTCCAAACAAAAACTTTTGTCTTTAAATAGGAATTTTAAAATATTTTATAAATAGCATTTTAATATTATATCAACCTGAGAAGCCAATGTAAGCCTATTATTTATCTCAAGTTCTTTGGAACACATTTATATGGCTATTTAGGGTTTAATTATGCCCTTTGGACTGTAACTTCCCACCAGAATACTCTGTCTTCCAGACACAAATCCACAGATAACATTCCCGGCACTTCCATAAAAACAGGCTATTCATTGTAGGTGAGAACTAGTGCACGTGTCTAGGGGAACAATGGAGAAATCTTTCATTTTCATCAGTAATGGATAATGGAATCTGAGGGAGGGAGGGGTGGTGGGGAAGAGTTTAGATTCTGGAGTAAAGCAGACACAGGTTTGAATCTAAGCTCTGCCATTTAATTTCTTGAGTCTGTTTCTTCATTTGTAAAATGGCAAAATAACAATTTCTTCATAGTTTTCTGTAGGAATCACAAGAGATAATGCTCATAACGTGCTTGGCTTGTACCCAATGTCGTGACAGATAACAGTAAAACATGTTCCACAACCACTGCTGTAAATCTACTGGGGTGAGATTGAATCTCAGCTCCAAAATTCAGAGGTGTAAGAAATATAGTTTTACTGTATTTAAAAAAAAAAAAGCCCTGATATCTAACTATAGCCCTCTTTCCGCCGGGGCTGAAGATCTCCTACCCTGAATTTTCCTTCCTTGCTCACTGGAGTCTAAAGGCCCTTAGCAGTGCCAAGCCTGTAGGGGGACATTTCTTGATCATTAGCTCCCAGACCCACCCAGGTCACCATCACTCTGCTCACTCTGGCCTTTTAGGCTCAGTCACTATCTCTGCTCCTTCTGTGCTGATCTCGGGGCACAGGACACTGTGAATGTGTCAGTGGTTCCATCTGCCTGTGATTCAAACAGCCATTTCCTCTCTTAAGTCTGACCTTGAAGTCCGCCTTGGCTGCCTCAGCAAAGGCTCCTTTTGTGGACTTTCTCTGCTCCTTATCTCCTTTCTTCTTCCTTTCTCTCCTAAGAACTAGAGATGTTTCTTCTTTGAGTCTGGTAGGGTTGGGAATGTCTCACCTGTTTGTTTTGTACAAGATAAATATATTTCTG
Organism: Camelus ferus; assembly: GCF_009834535.1. NCBI lineage: Eukaryota > Metazoa > Chordata > Mammalia > Artiodactyla > Camelidae > Camelus > Camelus ferus. Next base: position 44,341,570 of record NC_045701.1, read on the forward strand.
CATTCCAGATATAGCTGCATCCCAAATTCCTGAAACACCTAAATTCCTTTAAGGGATTAAGGTTTTTGGAAAATAAAATCTAGAAAATCTGTGAAGCTGTTTTTCACTTCTCCATACTTGAAGTCAAGAGCAAGGAAACAGGAGTAGAAATACACTGGGGGGAAATAGCAATAGCATTCTTTGATTATCAAAAAATGTAACCATATAAATCCAACTTGATATTTATGTGAGATTAATATGCGTCTCACTTAGAATTCCACTTTTCTATATATTCAATGAATTCCAGATTTTTTATTTACTTAGGATTTATCAATTGCTATGGGAGAAATTGCAAAAGCAGATGGTTCTGCTACTGAAGAATTTATAGACTTTGGGGGGAATAAAATGTGTATACACAGGAAAAATTTGACATAGAGAAATATGAATTAAAAATTATAAATTGAACAAAGGGTGCTGTCCCAGGGACTTCCTAATAGGAGGAGAGGAGAGTGGTCTATGTAGTTTTACAGAAGTTTCCTGGAGATTATGTTTTGCCATTCTTTCTTCATTTTGGAATTGCTGCACAAAAGGCTAAGTTGGACTTCACCAAGTACTAATAAGATGAGAGACATTCTGTAAAAATCAGGAGTTTGTGTAGATACTATTGAGAGCTTCAAGCACAATGTAAAAAAGGAATAATTAACTACAGCCACTTAGCCCTAGGGCCCATTCAGGATCTAATGGGAAAGGAAGACACTGGGCTAAGTGAGGAACAAAATGCAGACAATTAAAATGTGAGGGGATGAAGGATGGACTGGAGGGGTGGGTGGTGACCAAGACGAAGGAGAAGAAATCAAACACTCACTTGAGCCAGTGTTTTTACAGATCTCATTGTGTGGCAGACGCTGTTGTGAGCACTTCTGTCACATTCACGCATTAAATCCTCGCAGTTCTGTGAGATGGTTATTCCTATCCTCACTTTATAGACGAGGAGGCTGAAACATTCAGTAAGTCACCCGAGTGGCACAGGTGAGACCAGTGGGCATAGAATCTGAACTTGGGTGGTGAGGCTCCGAAGCTCACGCTCTTCCCAACTACTTTGCAAGGAATTCCAGGTGAATAAAAAGAACCCAGAACAGATTAGATCTAGATTGTAAAGAAGTCAATTCTGGTTTGCCGGTTTTAATCCTAAATGACTAAAAGAATTATTACAATAATGATGCAAAAAAGTGAGATGGAAAGGAGGCTGTTTCATTATTTGGTTATCTGGTTATGCAAAGGTTGTGTGTGTGTGTGTGTGTGTGTATAATATATTGTTATTTGTATAACTTACTTTGAATATGGAGTTGGTAAAGCCTCGATCATTTAGGGATTTCTTTTCTCTTTAACATTCCCTCCCAACCTTCTGAAATATATAGTCCGTGGCATCTTCATAAAGAGACAAATTTTCCTATAATCTAGGGGTACCTTAGACAGTGGAAGTATAAGTTTTTTGTCCTGGTGTCTTTCTGTTTATTCATAGCATTTAACTTTGTCATTGTCATGCAGTGAGTTTTTGTGTGTGTGTGTGGCTCCTCTAACCATTTTGTTAATGGGGTTGTAATTTGAAAATGAATTATTTTCGGAAAGGTTTCAAAGAATTAATTGGCAGGGAGTACTCCACCCATGTGTCTCAAGGTTGTAAGTATTAAGGTGAGTTTGTTTTGACTAGATCCTTTTTGTTCCAGTTTTATTGAGAAATAATTGTTTTATACAGCATAATGATTTGATTTACCTATATTGCAAAGTGACTACCACAGTGGCTTCAGCTAACATCCATCTTCTCAACAGAGACAATAAAAAGAAAAGAAAGACTAAAGGAAACAAGGAAGAAAATTTTCTAATTGTGATGAAAACTCTAAGGGATTTACTCTTTTAACGATGTTCCTGTGTACCACATAGCAGTGCCTGCTACAGATACCCTGTTGTGTGCTACATCCCTAGTACTTGTTTATCTTCTAACTGGTAATTTGTACCTTTTGACCACCTTCTACCAGTTTCTTCTCCTGCTACCTTGTGTCTTGGCTTTGCCTCTGGTAACCGCAAGTCTGTCTGAACTCTTCCTCTGTAAGTCTGTTTTTTATTTTATTTTTTTAATTCTACGTATAAGTGACATTATGTAAGTTTTGTCTTTCTCCATCTGACTTTTTTCACTTAGCATAATGCCTTCAATGCCATCTATGTTGTCACAAATAGGATTTCTTTCTTTTTTGTGGGTGGCTGAATAGTATTCCTGTGTGTGTGTGTGTGTGTGTGTGTGTGTGTGTGTGTGTGTGTGTGTGTGTGTATCTACCACATCTTTTTTATCTATTCATTCATCAATGGATGTTTAGGTTGTTTCCATGTCTTGGCTGTTATAAATAGTGCTGCTGTGAACATGGGGGTGCAGGTATCTTTTCCAGTTAGTGTTTTTGTTTCCTTTGGATATAGTCCCAGAAGTAGAATTGCTGGATTGTATCAGATATATGGTTTGCAAATATTTTCTCCCATTGAGCAGGTTGCCTTCTCATTTTGTCAATGAATTCTTTTGCTGTATGGAATCTTCTTAGTTTGATGTAGCCCCTCTTGCTTGTTTTTGCTTTTGTTGTATATACTCTTGGAGTCAGATGCAAAAAAAGAAAAAATCGCCAAGACCAATGTGAGAATTTATTGCCTATGTTTTCTTCTAGGAGTTTTGTGGTTTCAGGTCTTACATTAAAATCTTTCATCCATTTTGAGTTAATTTTTCTGAATGATGTAATATATTATTCCGTTTCATTCTTTGACATGTGAATATCCAATTATCCCAGCACCATTTACTGAAAAGATTGTCTTATCTCCATTGTGTATTCTTGGCTCACTTGTCAAATGTTAGTCGACTGCATACATTTGGGCTTCTTTCTAGGCTTTCAGTTCTTTTCCATTTATTTATTTGTCTGCTTTTAAAATTTTTTTATTGAAGTATAGTTATTTATCTGCTTTTATGCCAGTACAATACTGTTTTAATGACTATAGCTTTATAGTGTATAAAGCTTAATCCTTGATTCTATTTTTTTGCTACCATTTTGCTGAACTTCAGATGATTTATGGTGGTATTTAGGGTTTCCTATATTGGTAGTCTAATATTAGCAGAGTTTTGAATTACTATAATGAAAAAGATTCAGTGAGTGCCTAAATTTGGTTATTTTGATGTATGGGATAATAGGTGCATGTTCAGTGAGATCCACTTACAGCAGAATTTCCTTTGCTAAAATTACCTATTTTTGCTACTCTCCTGAAATCGATACCACTTTGAAATGTCATTTAGGTGGCAACAGACCACTTTAAAAAAAAGCACATTATTCTGTGTGCCTTTAATTGCCTAATAGTGATACAAAAATACGTAGTGGTTAATTAGTATTGACAGAAGCACTGTTACGCAATTCTCCAGGAGGTTGCAGATCACAATTAGAAGTGCTTTAATATATATGAATGCTTGAACTGGGTGCAAAGATGCTCTTGATGCCTTAATCTTTCACAGAACCAGATTTTGTAGCTATAAAAATTTTTTTTTAAATGTAAGCTATAAATCAGAACATTTGGTGAAAAAGTTGTGAGACTCTAACCACAATAAAAGCAGAGATAATGTTTGTCCTCTGAATTCTTGTATTTCTAGAGCTTAGTTCTTGTGACTAGCAAAGTTGAGTATTCAATAAATGTTGAATGAATATGGGAAAGACATATTGCAAATGAATTTGGAGACTTGTGAATTAAACAAGAAGTCTTAAATGAGCCAAAGTCAGACAACAAGCTCCTATAAATAACAGAATCTCACTTATTAAATTTGGCCTTTAAATTGTGAATTTTCTTCCTGTAGCTTTTAGAATATGCTACACAAAATGTCAGGGTTTCAGAGACGAAACTTTTTGCCACTTGGGGGCATTATTGTAGTTCTGATGGAGTTTTTAACACCAAGCTGAAGGAATTGGTCTTTGGCACATATCATTAAATGCTCGTCTTTTGATGAAATGTACAAGAGTCTTTATACAATTGGCCTATAAAGGTATGACAAAACATTGAGTCTGCATATTTTTCAATGAAAAATTAAGAATAACTCTGAAATTAAGAATAACCTCTCCATTTGTAACGATTCTTTCTTTGCACCATAAAGCTTCTCCAGTCAAATGCAGACAATCAAATAAAAATAAAACTAGGTTAATAAAAAGGTAGTTCAAGTAAATTGGAAAAGGCAAATTATGTAATATTGATAAATTTTAAGAGAAAAAATTTATTTGTCACAACCATTAGAGGTTTGCAGGCTTAAGCTGTTTCCTCTGAGCTGCTTGGGAATTTTCACAGTTGAGATGAAATATACTTTCTTTCTGAAATGACGTTTTCAGCATGTATCCTTTTTTTATAGTAACTTTTGTCCATAGTCACTATTATGTTTATAGTGAGATCTGTTTGGTCACCATTGGACTGCTCAACCTTCTCTTAACACTTCCCTGAAGGATCTTAGACAAACAATGAGATTGTCTCTAATGTTGGATCCTTGCTTAAATTGGAAGACAAGCGGTTATTTGCATTCAATACCCCCCTTTTTTCCCCCTATTTTCCTACTTTGGACTCGAAGTTAATTAGAACATTGTATTATTGTCTAATACAGGGGAAAATCATAATTTAAAACTGTAAATTAAATGGACATTTCTTAAAGCATGAAATGTCATCTTTGTGCAAGATGAGTCTTCTTTTGAATAAAGGATTATGCCTTCTGGCTCCATCCTTGGTTGATATATTTATACATTTAAAATCTCTCTCAGTGAAGAAGTATAGAATTAATCACCAAAAAAGCTCCACTGACATCATTAGATATTAGACTGCCTAGTCATGTTGTCTCGTCCAAAACATATTTATCTAAAGTATTCCACATCTTCCATGCCTTGCTTGTGAAATATATTATTGTCATTCTCTATTTTATCTTACAGTAATTTATTTAGCCTTGTACTTTGTTTTAAATGTTGACTATTTTCCAGAGACTTTTGTGTAATCAAAATGTAATTAATCTTCCACTTTTCTCTTGTCTACATTTATTTTATTTTAATTTTTTTAACATTTTTAATTGATTTATAATCATTTTACAATGTGTCAAATTCCAGTGTAGAGCACAATTTTTCAGTTATACATGAACATATATATATTCATTGTCACATTTTTTTCTCTGTGAGCTACCATAAGATCTTGTATATATTTCCCTGTGCTATACAGTATAATCTTGTTTATCTATTCTACATTTTGAAATCCCAGTCTGTCCCTTCCAACCCTCTGCCCCCTTGGCAACCACAAGTTTGTATCTCATATGGTATTTTTCTTTCTCTTTCTGGCTTACTTCACTTAGAACGGCATTCTCCAGGAGCATCCATGTTGCTTCAAATGGCGTTATGTTGTTGGTTTTTATGGCTGAGTAGTATTCCATTGTATAAATATACCACATCTTCTTTATCCAGTCATCTGTTGATGGACATTTAGGCTGTCTCCATGTCCTGGCTATTGTAAATAGTGCTGCTATGGTCTTGTCTACATTTATAACGTATTAGAAGATACTAGTTAAATACTTAGAAACCGACAACTCTTGAGGGTTCATATTTCAGATTTGTAGTTCAGCTTTTTTGTAAGACATTTATATTTTATCCAGGAAGTAAGTGAGAGAGTTAAACACATCAGCTGAGAAGGTCTGCGGATGCTTAGGCTATGACTTTGGGAGAATTAAATGGATGATGGTACCATTGCTTTCCCTGCAGTAGCTTTGAAAACTCTTTTAGCCCTTGTAGAACCTGTGTGTGACTTTCTAGCAGGCCACAGTAGAAACCTTGTTATGTAGACACAGAAGAAACCTGAGAACAGAGTATGAATTCTGCTATTGGAGCTGTTTGTCTCAACAATTTGCCAGAGGGTAAATATGTTACACACTATCTTTATCCCCACAGTTTACAAAGGCTAGTTGGTCAGACTTGCTGATTATTTTCAAATTGATCTTCAAAGTACAAATAGTGACCTAGAGTCCAGGGTTCCATTCCCAACTTCATTGTTGCTCACAAGTCAATTAAATACATACAGTTGCGTGGTTGCAAATGAATTCAAAGGATACGTTCTTCTTGTGAGCCAATGAAATCTAGCTTGGAGTTTAAATACTACTGAATACAGTGTAAGATTGTGCTGGAAGTATGTGTTAAGTATCACATGAGTCTTACCACCAAGAAGAATTCAGAATTATAAATATGTGGCCATGTTCTCTGGATAGGTGAAGGAAACTCCTTTAGTTACTGGGTTACAATAATTACTCCAATAGACAGTTGTGAAAATAAATTTTCTGATATCTGTGCGTAGAACAGTCATTTTTTTCTACATTTTATTTTTTATTGAAGTATAGTTGATATAAAATGTTAGTTTCAGGTGTACTGCAAAGCAGTTCAATTATACATATACATACATACATATATTTTTTTCAGATTACTTTCCATTATGTTACTACAAGACATTGAATATAGTTCCCTGTGCTATACAGTAGGTCCTTGTTGTTTATCTATTTTATATACAGTGATGTGTATTGAACAGTCATACTCTGTACTGAAAATACTTGTACTGCTTTTAATCCAAGAAGGAAGTATAGACGGGAGATGAGCTGAGCATTATGACGTTCTCCGTAATGTTTCGTTCGGCCATCAAGTAATGATGAGCCTACATGTTTCTCCAGCTCTTTCCATTTCAACAGTCACCTACATTCCAGCTAAAAACAACCCTCTTCCTCATAATAACCTAACAAGATTCTCAAATTAAGAGCAGGGAAGATAAAAGGACGGGTACAGACACATTCTTATTTTCCCTGCTAAGTTAAGTCCTTTACTTTTCAGCATCTTTTCACTAAAAGGAAGCTGTTTTGTCTTGGCAGATGATGGTGTAGCTAATGTATCAATTTACTCAATATTTTATTAAAATAAGTATATTTGGAAAAACTGGGTAGTTCATTATAAATTGTTCTACAGTAAAGGAGCACGTTTAAAAATAGCTTAACACCTTCTTTTTTTTTAATGTGTGGAGTGGTGTTCAGAGGAAGCAGTACCAGAAGGCACATGGGTTGAGATGATAAGACAGGTTGGAAGCAGGACACATTGAAAATCTATTTTGCTGTAGATTAATAGAAAATTTAGTTATAACGACTAAGTTATAAAAAAGAGTATTTAAAAATGGTGTCTAAGGACATTTTAAAATGGATACTTTAAGTGCTTTAATAGCCTGTCACTGTTTATAATTTTATTATTACTGTTTTATTGGTGATGGCTTTGTGCTCATTGTTGTTTTTACTTGAATTGATTTAAAAACAAACAGTGTGAAGAAATTCATGGAAGGGATCGGTAGGAAGATCTGCTGTATTCCAGGAGCTACTAGCACAGAGAAATAGGTGAAAATAAAGGAGAGAAGTCTGAAAAAACCTGTTCAGCAACAAGCAAGCAATGCTGGGAGCTAGTCGAAGTAATCCAGCAGGTTTAAACCTACAGCAAACACTTGATAGCTTATAGGTGAATCCACTGGCTCAGGGTGGTTGGGTTGTTTAAGGACTCCGAGAAAGGCTTCTGATTCTGCACTCAGAGGCTTTTGGAATCTGAGTCTACTTCTATAATGACATCTATCTTAACCCCGTGTTGCACATGAGATCCTTGAAAACTGATGCATCTTGTCAAGTTTTCAGCTGATAAAATTCTCACCAGGGCACCCGTTCACTTTCCTCAGGGGCTGTGGGGCTGCTGCTTTAGAGAAGAAGTGCCCACTTTGTGCTAAGCCAGCAGAAACATTAGAAACCAGCTAGTCAAGGTCATTCAGTGCGCTCTGGGCAATTCAGGCAGACTAGAAGCCTTAGCTCTTTTTGATCTTCTTTCTATATACTCTGAAAAATATATACATAGATGATGAAAAGAAGGGTGTTAAAGAAAATAATACTCTTTGGTCAGTTTAATCAAGGGCAGCTATAAAACAGAGCTAAAGTAGTGAGGTGGCTCCCTCACCTCGGCATTGGACCCTGTGCAGCTGTTTGCCGTCAGCCTATGCAGCCGTGGTGCTGTGCTGTGCTTGTAATTGAAGTCCATCTTTATGAGATTTCTGCAGAGCCTGGTCAAAGAGGTTGGTCATTAAAGGCAGGAAGCACAGCAACTTTAGCAAATAGAGTAGAAAGAAATGCAATTTTCTTCAGCAAGGTGTTAAGGAGAGAGCTTTTGAAATTTATCTTCATTTAGCCTTCGAAAGATATGACCTTGCTCCTGCATCTTGCTGGAGAGTTGCCTTTTGATGTACTTGCTTTACATACTGAGGGAGATGACCGTGTTTCTTAATTGAGTTTGTGTTCTGTTGCTTTCTTGGTAAATTCTATTTTAGGAGCTTTATAAATTGACTGTAAAAACCTATACCGGAGTGAAATTTTAGGGACCTAGGAGAAAACTACTTCTTTTATTTAAAAAGACATTTATAAGATTCAAGGTCATTTGAGTATTAATTTTCTTGTTAACTCTTACAGTTTATTGGTTTTTCCTCTGCAGAATATAATAGCCTCCTACTTTCAGTAAAGGAACACAGGTCATAGTTTAGACCAGCATGGAATGTGGAATAAGACTCACAAAACTGAGTTTAGAAACCCTGAAGAGAGAAGGGCCTTGGGGAGCTGAGCAGCGCAACAACCTGACAGAGGGCAGGGCTTTCCCGGGGCGGGGCATGTCTGGACACAGTTCTAGTTCAGAGAGCTTTAGGGGAAAATTCTGAAAGTTGCTCAGCTAGGAACTGAAAGATGATTTGATGAAAAGAGGACACGATGTCAACCAGGTGGATTCTCTTTCTTTACCTCTTTGAAAATCTCCTATTGCTTTTTTTTGGTCACTGTTTCCACCTTGTGGTCCGCTTTTCCCTCATGCATCTTAGTTGAAGTGTGCAACTGAATACTGCTATGGCCTGTGGTACCAGCCGTGATCGAGGATACACTGAGTAAAGCCACAAGTATTTCTCCCTGCTGCTCAGCAGTCTAGGTAGCTGAATGCTGACACATCTTAACTAGGCATTTGCTGTTCTTATTTTCTTTTAATTTACAAGTCCCACCCGGCTCCCTGCTACTTGTTTTTTCTAGGACCTGACCCTAGGGTTGTGGTTTTTCTGGGTATTCCAACAAGTACATTTATAAGTATATAAATATGCACATTACTGACACACAGGGGAGATTTGACCAGCAGGTGGAGGAAATGTGAAGATGGAGCAGAGATATGAGTAACGTGGCCACAAGCCAGGGAAGCCAAAAGGTGGCTGGACCACATTTTGCTTGAAGAGATGAAATACGTAACTCATGGATTCACACAATGATCTCAGTAGAAGCCAGGAATAGAGATGGAGTTATCCAGGAAAGACCTGTTTTCCTAAGAAACGAATGTTTCCCCTTCAATTTAGTTTCTTTCTCTGAAGAACTGAAGCTTTCTTGGTCATGGTTCCAGTTTGCCCCTTTGGATTATGTTGACAACCAGGCTGACCTCTTGGTCTCCGCTCAGTCAGTTAACATCTGGCATTCCCAGAGGAGCTCATGCCTTGTAGAAGGACAAACTTTCCTCTGCCCTGCTATCCGCTGTCAATTCCCAGGTTGTTGGAGCACATCCTTGATAGCTTGTACTTTGACTTTTGTTTTCTTCTCAGAACACACATCAGTTGGGGACAGCACCCACTCCTCTTTATCCTCATGCCAATCATCCAGTCGCAAGGATCCTACTGTTCTTCTGTGCGCTCTGCAGCCCATTCCTCTGTGTGAGGTCCCCCCGCAGAAATTCAACTACACATTTGCATTTTAATGGGAATATAATTGACTTCCACTGAACATTCAATAATTAAGACTTCACATTTACATTTTAATCTACATATTTTCTAGCCCGATTCCCCCTAATTTGGGGGGAAAGAAAGCTTTTCTGACAGGTCACAATTGTAGCTAGCAGCTGTCATGCCCTGAGCACCTACTCTGTGCCAAGCACCGTAGTAGTCACTTTGTAGGTATCATAGCATTTAATCCTCACAATAATCTTTTTTTCATCCACAGTTTGCGAACTAGGACCCAAGACAGTAGGAGATATGAACAAATTCATGTGGTTTCAAGATCCACAGTATAGACTAGGGGAGCCAAGATTTTTCCTGTATTAGATTTTATATTCTCTACTATTAAAGCCTGTCACATACAAGTTTTTTCAACATATTTTCTCTCATCTGTCTCACTGGCAGAAATAATAGTAACTCACAGTTGACGTCATTGAGCAATTACTACTGTCCAGAGAGCTGGACGGCTCATTCATTATCATGTATGATCTTTACAATGGCCTTATTAGGTGCTGCCAGTTTCCTGATTACAGATTAAGAAACTAAATCATAGGTTAAGTATTTTATCCCAAAACACACCGCTAGTTTGATGTAGAACATGTATTTGAATATAGATGTTTGAAGACAGAGAATGAGTTCTTTGCTATTTTAAAGAATACTTATTTACAAAACAGAAAGAGACTCACAGACAGGGAAAACAAACTTATGGTTACTGGGGCAGAAGGGGGTGGGAAGGGATAAATTGGGAGTTTAAGATTTGCAAATACTAACTAATATATATATAAAATAGATAAACAACAAGTTCATACTGTATAGCACAGGGAACTATATTCAATATCTTGCAGTAACCTATGGTGAAAAAGTATGAAGATGAATATATGTATGTTCATTTATGACTGAAACATTATGCTGTACACCAGAAATTGACACTGTAAACTGACTACACTTCAATAAAAAATATATATATATATATATACACATACATTTTAAAAAGTATACAATTGACTGAAAAAAGAACACACAAAATGAGTGTTGTGAGTTAAATTTTATTAGGGCGAAATGAGGACTTTAGCCTGGGAGACAGCATCTCAGCTCTGAGGAACTGCTCTGAAGAGGTAGCGGGGAAGGTCAGTATTATATACGATTTCAGTGAAGGGGGGTTACATGCAGGCAAACACACATTTTGGCAGAGGCTGGCTGCTAGTCACGAGGAGCAGATGTCTTCGTTAATGATTTTAGTGCTTTTCTAGATATGAGAAGATGCAAGAATTAGGGCTCATAAAATCTCTGAAAATGTCTATCTGAAATCCTGTTCTGCCAGTTTTTCCAAGGGCACAGTGTGCCTCATTCCTGTTCTCCACCCTGAACTCCTTTCAGGGTGTGTGGAAGGTCAGCGACTGCAGTGGCCGGTGACTTAACCCTTGTAGAGGCAGATGGCAAGTGCCAGTTTTCAGTTGGCAGTACAATAACTCAAAAACTTCAAAGATAAATACAGTGTTTTATTACATGTAAGATCCCATGTTATAGCAGAATAGCGTAACTTTGTAGTGAGTAGACCGACACGCTCAGCTGGTGCTTTCTGGTCGTGTGCCATATTAATCATTGGTGATCAAAATAAATGTCAGAATGTTATTTATAAATCATGGCCTTCTGAAAGTCATTTGAAACAGCTTTCAGCTTTAAAAGGTAATAAAAACCAAATCCAAACTCCTGAAATGTGAGTCATAAGAAAAGAGCCCCAAATTTTAAAGCACATTGAAAACAAGACAACAGGTCCAAAATGGAGTTGCTTATGTTAAGCTCCACATCACCAAATTGCAATTACAGCTTTGGCTCTTCCAGAAGTAGAATCTTAAACTAGTCAATCAGGAATCACCTGATCAACACTAGTATTCAACCTGATAGACCCCTATTATCTCCTAAAGGAAAGTAACTTTGCAATAATCAACCTGCTTTTTGGCCAAGTATAACTTCCTTCTTCCTGCTCCTTTCTGCCTATAAAAGTCTTTCATTTTGTACAGTTCCTTCGGAGCTCCTTTCTATCTGCTAGACTGGATGCTGCTTGATTCAAATAGATTTTTGCTCAAATAAATGCTTAAAATTTTTAATAGGCCTCAGTTTACCTTTTAACAAGCACAGACAGAAAAGGAGAATGTTACAGTTACGGTGGTGCTTGGTTAAATAGTCACAACCTCAGTAGTGCAAATGTGAAATGTTTATTAATGGAGGTTCTGGGGATTGAACCCGGGACTTTGTGCATGCTAAGCATGTGCTCTGCCACTGAGCGATTACCCTCCCCTGAGAGTTCTTATTTGAAACTCTCTCCAAACTGTACTTGGCCTTGAGGTATCTAAGCTTCCTTAAGAAAGACGGCTTATGTTTTATTTCATTCCAGTTTAAATATCAGCCTAATCCTGTGCTTTTTTTTTTTTTTTTTTTTTTTTTTTTTTTTTGTGGTAGCAAAATCTCAGCCACTTCCCAATTTATAAGATCAGTTTCAACTTCAACACAGTCTAGATGGATGTAAGCGAGAGTTTCTGGAAGGTGTAAATCTGAAAGCGTTCAAACTTACTTTCTCATGCTCTTCCCTTCCCCCTGGGCCTGCTTTCCCATCCTTGTCCTGGACTGATGCTGTGTGATTGTATGGCTAGACTGACTGTTTACAGTTGGGATGGGTGGCTGGGGATATCTGCATACATGTGGCCACAAAGCAGTAGGAGGTGAGTTTGGGGTTCCGTCCCTATTGGTCCCTGCTGCACTTGGGTGAGATGGGAGCTGTAGTGTCGTTGCTGATCCTCTGGGGGCTCTGCTCAGCTCTGTGGGCACAGTTCCACAGCAAGCTGTTTTGCTACCAAAGGTTAGAAAGCGAAGCCTTTTTGCTTCTAGGGTCCTCACGCTCCATTGAGCACCCACACTGCTTCCTCTTGATTGAAGAGATGCTCATCAGCTCATCCATGCCTGCTCTCAGCTTTGCCTTCTTTCACTTGTGTGGGTCCCCTCTCCTGGAAGCTTTAGTGACTCGACCAATGACTTTGCAGATCAAGGAAAAAGCCACCACTTCCTACAAAGTAGATAGCAGGGGAGCATGGAAGGGCCTCCACTCTGCCCCTCACTGAGGGAGTGAGTTGAATGACTCCTTCTCCAAGTGAGGTGAGTATTCGGGGCTGTTGACAATGCTCTAGACTCTGCGACACCAAAAGGCAGTGCCCTTATGCTGTCTAGACTCCTTATATAAAAGGGTGGTGGGTTGTAGACTATCCTTAGAATTTCCTAGAACACTTTTTTTTTTAAGCAAGACCTGAGACAAGATTGTTTGCCACACAGTGGGCTTCAGATGTTTTGTTTTCAACTGAAACTATTCCTGCAGCAGTCCTAGTCCATTCTGTTTAATTCTTGGTCTGAGCTGAGAGGGCCGTGTTAATAGAACCCAAGACTCATTTGGAAGCATTTAGAAACCATAACTCCTCACTGTCCACTTCAAACTAATATGTCAGCATTCGGGGGGAGTACTTTCTTAGCATAGTATTTTTTTAACCAGTGGGCTAGAAGGGAAGCCTAGTAAAGATGAATGCACATCCTATTAGTTCATTATAACCTTCTAGTCTCATAAAAGGAGGAAAATCTACTAGAAAACCTAAGCTAAAGAAGCTGACATAGTTGAATTAAGAATTTTAGTTCTTAGCTTCCAGGCCACCAAGCAGAGAGAAACAGATTGTACAACACAGCTTTCAGTGTCTAATAAAGGACACATTAATAGTTGTGCAGAGCAGGAATTGATTGCGTGAGTTTTCATCTAAGGAGCATAGATGCTAATGATGCTATATAATTATTGCTTGGGCAACCATATTAGTGACCGTGTTGGGAAATGCCACACATAGCCCAGATTGGCTTTAATCAGCCTGAGATCTCATTTCTTCCCCAAATGAGTTTACTTTGAAAAATCAGCATGATGTGTGGATAAGTTGATGAGTGGAAAAATTAATGCTTGTTCTATAATTTACTAGTTGTGCGAGCTTGGAAAAGTTGCTTAATCTCTTGGAGCCTCAGTTCCTGATTTTCAAAATAGTAGTAAACAATCTCCCTTTAAAGGGCTATTATGAGGATTAGCTGAGAGGTACAAACATGTAGAGATACTAGAATAGTGCCCAGTACATAGTAGGTGCTGAATAAATGTTGCTGGGGGTTATCGTTACCATTCAAACTGGCCCATTGGGGAAGTTACAGATTCCTTTGGAACCTTGAATGTGTGTGTGGTGCAGAGTGTTGTATTTTAGGATTCCGATACCAAGACTGTCCAATGAAGGAAATGTCAGAATATGGGATGATGACCTTAAAAATTAACGGGTTTGTAATCTTATTCTATGTTATTTGCTGCTGTTGGTTTTCTTTCTCCTAGATATATATAAAGATCTTCACTTTCAATAAGAAGAGTGAACCTCAGTCTGTTTTCTGTAAACATATGAAGCAAAGGCAAGGATAAAAATATGTCAGAGATACTTGTTTAATTTACAATAGGCATAGTCATTGAAGTATTAAGAATTTGATGTAGTGTGTTATGCCACACTCTTTCATTATATAGATTTCTTTGTGAAAAAGAAACAGTACTCTCTGTTCATGGGCTTTTCAATCTACCATCCCTGCTACAAGCATCACAACATTGTAACTTCAAAAATAGTTACCTTGTCTGCAGATTGTGCAGACTACGCCCTTTATGGATTATACTGTTATGATAGCACATAGATGGTTAATCTTTCCACAGTTTTATGACATTAATATTAATTCTGCCCATGCATTGGCTGTTGGCTGAGTTTTATGTTCCAGGGACTCTGAAGGTTTTGGGGGGGCTGTGTTTATTTCAAAAACAGGAACAAGCATAGCAAAGGTGGATATTTATTTGTTTTTATAAAAATGTTTATATAAACCCAGCTCAGCCAGGCCCGCAGGTATCAGCAGTGCAGGAATCAGCCTTAATCTCTGTCTCTTTAAGAACACACATTTTTATCAGCATAAATTTCTATTAGTAAAAACAGAAAAAAATCAGCCCTCCTTTTCTTCTCAAGTACTAATAAATTTGGAGGAAGGACTTATATGCCTGGTGAAACTTGGTGTTAAACATAAAAAATATTAGCAAGACATGTGAAGATGAAAAGTATCTTAAAATCTGTGCATTGAAATAGCTTATAGCTCAACACCTGTATTATTATGAGACCATCTATATTTTGTAATCCCCTCCAACATGTGGTAACTGACTAGGGGTATAAATAGGATTTCCTAGGGGAAAAATAAACTTCCAAAGGAAATATCAATTTCATGTCTTCTTTCCAAAACTTCAGTGTATATAAAGTCATTTATAATTGTCACTGGTGAAGTCCTCATAATTTGTTTTCCTGGTGCCTGTGGGCCGGCTAAGCCCCTTTTGTTTTTCTGATTTTATATTCACCTTTTCCTATTTCTTCTGGAGAGTGAGCAAAAGGAACTTGTAAAAGACATAATGTGAGTCATCCTTCAACAAAAGATTTCTCCTGAGATGGTGCTTATGAGTGTGAATTGCCTTCTTTCTCCTCCGCTCAAAATGAAGACTGAGGGTTGTTAGTTCTCTCTACTGCTTCGGCTATTGTGCCTATAATCGCTCTTTCTCTGTTAGTTTAGCGGATGGCAATTATGTGCTGTTTCTCTAGGTGCCAGTTATAAATGCCAACCTGCTACCGCACTGGTGGGAGGCAATTGGGTGTCCTCTCTTTCTTTTGAGAAGAGTATATGTAATCAGTAATTCTATCTGTTACAATAGCAATTGGGCGGTGTCTAGAGCAGACTGTCATTTTTCAGAATAAAGTGACATATATGTTGGATGTCCAACTGTTAAGTGAACTAGAAACTTAAAAAAACAAAAATATGTCAGAAAATCAAACGGTAAGTTTCTTATTTCAGAAGTTTTTTGTTGTGGACCATAGCAATACGTGGACTTTATGGTGAGACTGTTTAGAAGGACAGATGTGCATTTAAAGTGGAAAAGTTACAAAGATTTATCTTTAGATGAGCAAACCTAGTATATGTTGATAAGAAAATATTTAAAATTGAAAATTGATCTTACACTTTCTACTAGTGAATTTTTCCTAGTTTTTTTCCTTTTAAGAGGTGGCATATTCAGGTGTCCGTAATTTTGAGAGCCGAGTACCATACCAGGAGTGCATCATAACATGGTTCAGACTTGTTCTGTGCTTAGTCGTTTGTTGATGACTAGAAATAAGCTATCTGGGATAGGAAATTAAAGTCATTGCAGCTGGTGTGCTGAGCAAATCACTTAGCCTCTCTGAGCCTTATTTTTTCCTAATTTTAGGAATGGGAAAAAATACTTTTTTATAGGGCTATTGGAATAGTTAAATGAGACCTAGTACATAAAGCACTTCGCCCAGTTCCTAGGATGTAATCAAAACATGCTATCTGTCTTGTATCTGTGGCGGTGGTCATGGTGATGAAATGTGAGAACTCATCTGTCCCAATTCCCTTATTTTATAGGAAGATCAGAGCTGGGATGTGCCCAAGGTCACACGGTTGGATAGCAGAGCATGGCTCACTCTCACTTAGACCACTACTCGTGCTGTTGTGCATCTTACACTGCAGGGTTTTCTGCAGGTAACTCGGAATCCCGTATTTTGTCACCATCGACGGCGCTGGTGTTCCATGATTACCTTACAAACGGCAGTGGCCGTGATGGCCACATTTTTGGTCATAAGCAGCAAGGCGACCAAGTGAGAGTTTGAAAGAGCAGCTGTCTTTGCTGCTCATTTTTTTCAGTGAATTTCTGGAATTTGATCTCTGTTGGTCTCACGGTCTCCTCTCCAATGATCAACAGCATGTTTAGGGATTGGCGAATGGGTTCAGATTCCTTGGCCTGACTGCTGAAGGACATGCCCGTGATCTGAGGCTCGTGAAACGTACGTTTTAGCCTTTATATGTCACCTGTAAATTCTTACGTACAATATCAATAGAGAAATATTTGTTTCCATTATAAAAAGAAGAATTTTATTGGCTCTAGAAATAATGAATTACAAGCTTGTATCGTTACTTTGTCTCTACAGTTACTCAAATTTAAACACTCAGTATAGTAATGTCAGTATTTTGAAGACAAGTGTACACCTCTATCTGATGGTTTTGATTTTGTCTGGATTGCTTCCTGATAACTACTAAACTACTTTAGTTGTAGAGGTCTTGTCATTCCATAGGGCTGAGGTCCTTCTATTAAATAAATACTAAGCAGTTCGGCATATAACCACTCTGTTCAAAGTATGTTGTATGAGAGTTCACAATGAAAAGATTTGTATTTAGGGTGGATTATTTGGTTAGAATACTTCCTGCTATATGTAACAGAAAAGCCCTAACCCCTCTCAAATTTAAACATAAGAAATGAATTCTGTCATATAGGGTAAGGCTGCTCCAAGGTTGGTTAGGTAGGGGATATGGTGAAGTGATCAAGCCCAGGTTCCTTCTGTCTTGTGTCTCTCCTGTTTTCCTTTTGGAGGCTTCTTTCCCATATGGCTACAAGATAGTTGCTACAGTCCCAGGTGTCACACAGAGATCCAATGACATCCATCAGAAGAAGTGGGACCATCTCTTTCTTGTCTCCTTTTATGACAATAGAAACTCCTTCCAGAAGCCTCCCAGTAGACTTGCTCCTCGGTCTCACTGGACTAAATGACTGCACGTGTTGTCGTGGGGACTGGAACTACTCTGACCAAGTAGGTTATTAAGGGATAGGACTAGGACCAAGGTGCATGAGGAAGGAGGAAAGGGGCAGTGGCTGTTGGATAGGAAAGCAAGAGTGTCTGATAGATATAGAAGGAGCTTGACGGTAAATGATGCTAAAACTAGGCAAGAAGGGAAAATAAGGGAGAACTCTGAGATACATTCATAAATAACATTAATGTTTATCTTTTTAATTTATCTGGAGGAAAAGGAGAAGAAATATAACTTAATTGTGCCATCTAAATGGTTTCTTCTTCTGCTAAATTGTCCTCCTGCTGTTGATGAAGACAATTATTCCATTTGTGTATTAGAGTCCTGCTAGCTTAATAGATCCCTAATGAAATTAGCAGAGTTTGTGTTTCATTATGCAACTTTACAGACCAAAAAAAGGTGTTATTAGAGACACCTACAAGTATTTTCATGCCATGTAGTTACATGTTTTGCTTTATTTCTTTGTTATCAAAGGCCGTTTGGCTGTGGTCTTTTATATAAATCCTTTCATTTAAAGAGTTGCAAAATAAGTTGTACTCTATGGGATTTTTCTAGCAGTCTCTGGCATTAATTTGGCATTAGTTTCTAGACTTTTTGTTTTTTCTTTTTGATGGGATCACTACAGTTGTGGTGAGAAACTGAAATCAGACTGTTAGGGCTTTCAAAGCGTAGTGATTTGGACTGTCCTTATTAATATCAAAAATGAAACTGGAATCTGTTCTTTCTATGAAGCCTAAGATATTGGAGATGAAGCATAGGCACAGGAGAGTAAGAAATAAGTAAATAAGTACCTGCAGTGAATCCTGGAACCAGAAGAATAGAGAGAAATGAGGTGGTTAGAGGGTAAACTAGTTTGTCCGTACTCAGAAAGAGTTACAGATGGCACGGTCAGTGTGGTGATGACCAGGATGTGGGAAAACAGGTTGGAACAGAGACCAAAAGAAAGTCAAGCAAGAGGTGACAGCATTTAATTCTGATAAAATGCAGTCCCAGATATGCCCTATATCGTTAGAATAGAACAAAAGAAAAAGGATCTAGATAATTCTCTCTACATGTTCAGTTTCTCCTTTTCAGACTTTCTCTTCATTACCTCCTTAGGTTACAAGACTTTGCTTTCCCTGATCGCATGGACCCTGTGGTTTCTTTGTCATAAGTTCACCATACCCTATTATAAACATCTGTTGGCCTGTCTGTATACTTCCCTAGACCTTGGGAATACAGGGCTGCTGCCTCCTTATTCTGTGTCTCCAGCAGGACCACCTAGGTCGTCTGCACTCAGTAATGAGTGAACTCCTACACTGATGCACATGTTCTAATTTGAAGAAAATAAACCCAGAATACAGTATGCTCTTCTTGTTGAGTCCTCAACCTTTATTACAAAGGGATTTTTGATCTAGAGGTTACTTTTTACCTCTTGAGGTAGATGGATAGCCCCAATTGATGGCCTCCTTTCAGTCTTGTCCTATGTAATGTGACTGTGCAAACTCCTCCCTTTGAGAAGGAAATCTGTTTAATTATTCTTGCATTTGGACCACCTTAGTAATCTTCTTTAGACAACGGAATAGGGAAGAGAGGCGTTGTGCCAGTTTGAATCCTAGGTCTCAAAAACCTTGCCCTCTTCTTTTCTGGAGCCCTGAACCTATGAACAAGCTGGGCTGGTCTGATGGAGGATGAACTATCACACGGAGCCCTTTTGTCACTTCTTTCCAACACCATATTAGAAATTCTAGCTAATGCACATTAAAAAAAAGGGGAGGGGGGAATAAAGGGTACAGGGGTTGGGAAGGAAGAAATAAAATGGTCTTTGTTCACAGATTACATGAACATCTATGTAGAAAATCTGAAAGAATAAATAAAAACCCTCCTGGAATTAATAGGTGATTATAGCAAGATTGTAGGATACAAGGTTAACACATAAAAGTCAACCACTTTCCTGTATTTCAGAAATGAACAAGTGAAATTTGAGAGGAAAGATGCAATTCTATTTACATTAGCTCTCCAAAAATGAAATACTTAGGTATAAGTCTAACAAAATATGTACAAGATCTATATGAGAAAAACTATAGAACTCTCATGAATGAAATAAAAGAACTAAATAAATGGAGAGATATTCCATGCTCATGAAAAAATAAGTATTTTAAAATTCTTCCCAACTTGATCTATAGATTCAATGTAGTCTTAATCAAAATCCTAGGAAAGGGATACATACATATATATGATATATATACATACATATAAATGATATAAATCACATGATTTAGTGACATATATACGAATCACTGTGCTGTAGACCAGAAATTAATGCAACATTGTAAATAGAATATACTTCAACAACAAAAAATTTTTTTTAATTCCTATTATTAAAGCTAATCATCCTACAGTTATTTTTGGCTCTATCTTCTCTTTCTACTGAGACTTCTTCTTCTATAATTTTAAGTTTTTTCCCCTTATTGTCAACACATTTCAATAAAAACGTCTATGTATTTGCATTGCCACCTTTCTATTTGAAGGCAATTTTTGTTTTTTTGCCCTCGTTTTTGTTTCTCACACCCCTGGTATATTGTGTATCCCTGCAATACTTTCCCTAAATAGGAGGCAGGAGAGAGAAAACCAAGGATTTAACATACATTGAGATCCTAATTCTGGAGAAGACACCAAGTTATATGTTTATTTCACTCTTTCATTCAGAAATTTTTTTTTAGTAACTACCAGAGGCAGTCATTGTTCTACATAATAATGATACTAGGATGTATGTGTGAAACATGTGTAATTTCTGCCTTCACAGAGATAATGATTTAGTAGATGAGAGACAATGTGCAAGGAAACAAACAGAAAAGCCCTTCCCAAAAGATGGCCAATTATAAGAGATTTGTATGAGTACATGTTTAAAACTCTTCTTATAGTAACAATATTCTTAGAAGTTTATTAATACATAGCTACTCTCCAAAATGAGAATGTGAATTTTCCTTGCTTTGAATACTGTGAAGCAGCCCATGTGGAATAAAGCAGGTAGGAGACTTCAACAGGAATCTAAAGACAACACTTCAGAAATTTGGTCCATGGAGAACCAACCAAGTTCTGTGGTGAGACGCAGAAGCTTAGAACATACTCAAAAATTCTGTTGTGGAAAATGAGTTCACAACACCAAATCATCAGGTAAATAATTAAGATTAATGCCAAAAGGTACATTACAGAATCTACAAATGGAAGAGCTTGGGCTAAGAAAGCAAAAGACAATTCAGAACCTATTTTTGAAATTCAATTAAAAAATTGGACAAGGATCAGGAATAGAAAGGAAATTCCAAGTAGCTAACAAATAGAGGGAGAGAAGCCCAAACACATGGTAACTGGAAAATGCAAGTTTAAAAACACAATAGAATATCACTGTATACTTGTCTAATCAGCAAAGAAACATTAGAAAATAGGATAAATATCAAATAGCACTTGAGACATGTGACTATAAAAACCCTGGTGGGAATGCAGTTTGGAACAGGCATTCTGGAGGGCAAATTTTGCAGTACTTAGTCAAATTAAATACTGACATTTTCTATGGCCTGCAAACTCCTGGATTTTTTTTTTTTTCCCAGAGAAGCAGTAAAGAATGTGTGCAAAGCTATTTGTTGTAGGCTTGTTAGTGGGGAGCTTGAGGCAACAAATAGATCAAATACAACAGAATAGCATGTAATACTTAGAAGCTATGGCTAAATGATCATAGAACAACATAGATTTCTAGAACACGTCGCTGGGTAAAAACAGCAGAAAATAGAATGAAGTCTACAAACCAATAGTGTTTATATAAATTACACACCCATGCTCAGGAAATTAGCACTACATATTTAAAAGGACATATACAATTAAAGAGATACTTAAAACATTAGAATGGTTGGTGGTGGTGCAGTGAATGGAGATGGACTTGGGGAAGGAGGAGAGGGAGTTAAAAAAAAAAAATGAGAAAGCTCACACAGACCAGAAATTAAAATATAAATGATGAGGTTCCTTTAAGAGATAAAAGGAAGGAATCACTTCCAAGAAATAAGAATAAAGAGATTAGGAAAATGAACCAATTAAAGGTTCTGAGTGTGAAGATGCATTTAAAGTTGCAAAGTGTTCTGAAGGAAAACAGTCATATGCTATCATAGAAAATAGTAGTGGCAATGTAGAAAAAGAACTGAGCTTGGTCAGAAAAGGGCTCTCTGAACAGTAGTAGTTTAAGCCAAAACCAGTAGGATTAAAAGCAGCCAGCCATGTAAATACTCTTGAGAAGAGCCTTTCAAACACAGAGGTTGGCCTGTTCTAGGAGTTGAAAAAAAGGCCAGTGCAGCTGGTGTGTGGTGAACAGGGGGAGAGAGGTCTAAGAGGAGATATAATCAGAGGTTAAGGCATGTAAAGCCTTTGGATTTCATTCCAATTATAATGAGAAACCCTGCAGGGTATTAAGCAGATATTAATAAGATTTGGTTTACAGTTTTAATTTTTAGGGGTTTACTCTGCTGCTCTGAGTAGAATGGATTAGCACAGAGCAACAGAAGGAGCAGGAGACTGGTTAGGAGGCACTCCATGAGAAAGACAGCTGTCTTGGACGATCGTGGTGGTCATGGAGATGGAGAAACAGTGACAAGGTATAAGTTGGAGGCAGAATGAACAGAAATTACCCATGGGTTGGTTTGGGAGGCGAAGAAGAGGGAAAAGTTAAAAACTCTCTCAGTTTCTTAGCTTGCCATTCACTGAAGGAGGAAGAGTAGGTGAGAAATATATTTTGAGGTAAAATCAAGAATTCAGTATCAGACAAGCTAACTTTGGCCTCTTGTGAGACATCCAGGTGAAGGTGTCAAATAATATCTTGAATAGAAAAGACTGGAAAAAATGCCAAGGATAGGTCTAAGCCAGAGATGTAGATTGGAGAGACAACTTCATGTGGACATATTTAAGTGACAAGAAAGGTGAGGTCAGCCAGATGGAATGTGTAGGGGGAGAAAAAATGATGTTTGTGTAGCATCTTGAGGAACTCCATCATTTGGTTGCCTGGTCTGGGCAGAGGAGCTAGGGAGGAAGACTGAATAGGGATGGCCAACATGGTGCAGCATTTCATGAAGGAAGGAGCTGCCTACTCTGTTGAGTGCTGCCGAGAAATACAGTGACGACTGGAAGATGGATCCATTAACACGGGAACACAGAAGACATTGATGACCTTAAAAGGACTAATTCCATGTCTGTGAGGGCCAGAGGCCAGAATGGAATAGATTGAGGAGTGAGTGCCAGAAGACAAGATGGAGGCAACACCTGTAGACCATACTTTGGAAGTCTATCTCTGACTTGTGGGGGTAATAGGTACAGACAAGGAATGTTGGTTTACAGATACTAGTCAGTTATTTAAGAAACTTTACAAATTGACTCTAAACTCTGAGTACTTTATTCCAGCCATATTTGTTTACCCATTTTCCCAGGTCAGACTGAATGGAGGCATTTAGTTAAGCTGATTACTGAACATCCCAAGGCAGGCTGGGATAGCAAACCATAAAACCAATATTCTTGAAGAATTTGTTCAACAATACTGAGGGGTGGCATCGGCAACAACAAAGATTTTTTTGTTTAATTTTTATGGCAGCTAGGTATTTACTTCTTCTTAGTGGGAATGGGAGTAGAATTGATCCATATGTTGTTGAGTATTCAAGGAGTTGCAAACTGAGCTCCTGGCATAATGTTTATGATCTGTTCTCTTGATAATTTAGTGGCTTTGGTAGATAAGCACCAGGAGTTTCCTAGCTGGCCTGTCACTTTAATACAGCCTTCTTATTCTCGTTCCTTTGCTCATGGTAATATTCCCATCTGTAAGTTCTCTCCTTCCATGTTCTCCCATGCCTTTTCTACTTACATAATTTCTTCTAGGTCTACGTTTTCTTCTCTGACTCAGCTATTACTGTCCCCTTCCTTTGGACTTCCTGTCCTACTTTTTATCTGGAACACCTATTTAGCAATTATCTTTGCTCTTTACTTACAATTTTTAGTGTTATTTTATTTACTTAATGAGTGCTCATTTAAAGGACCCAATAATGTTTTTAATTAGCTCCTGAACAATTTGATAGGATTGGTTGGTTTATATTTGGCTCATTGCGACATCTGTCTATACACATGTATTTCCTTAGGAAGTATAGATAATATGTGACATCAGACATTAGACTAGAAAGAATATTTTGTATAATGCCTCTTTCCTTTTGTCCTTGATTCACATTAAAAAAAATTAAAGTCAATTTACCTATGTTCTCACATCCAAAATTTGTCACTTTGGCCTCAGTAAATGCAAAGAATAAAACTTTGATAAATTTTTGAAAATTTGGGGTCACACAGACCTGCTTTAGAATCCTTTTTTCTTTTTAATTGGGGTATAGTCAGTTATAATGTGCTGTACACCAGAAATTGACACAATGTCCCAGTCATGCATATGCATACATACATTCTTTTTCATATTCTTTTTCATTAAAGGTTATTACAAGATATTGAATATTGTTCCCTGTGCTATACAGAAGAAATTTGGTTTTTTTAAAAAAATCTATTCATATATATATATATATATAGGCTAACATTTGCAAATCTCAAACTCCCATATTTATCCCTTCCCACCCACTTTCCCTGGTAACCATAAGATTTGCTATGTCTGCGAGTGTTTCTGTTTTGTATATGAGTTCATTAGTGTCCTCTTTTTTCTTTCTTTCTTTTTTTTTTTTTAGATTATACATATGAGTGATGTCATATGGTGTTTTTCTTTCTCTTTCTGGCTTACTTCACTTTGAATGACAATATCTAGTTCCATCCATGTTGCTGCAAATGGCATTTTATTTTTTATGGCTGAGTAGTATTCCATTGTATAAATATACCACACCTTCTTTATCTAGTCAAGTGTCAATGGACTTTTAGGTTGCTTCCATGTCTTGGCTATTGTATGTAGTGCTGCTATGAACATTGGGGTGCATGTATCTTTTTGTATCAGAGTTCACTCTGGAAATATGCCCAAGAGTGGGATTGCTGGATCATGTGGCAAGTCTTTGTTTAGTCTTTTGAGGAATCTCCATACTGTTTTCCATAATGGCTACACCAAACTACATTCCAACCAACAGTGTAGGAGGGTTCCCTTTTCTCCACATCCTTTCCAGCATTTACCATTCGTTTTGAATGATGGCCATTCTGACTGGTGTGAGGTGATACCTCATTGTAGTTTTGATTTGCATTTCTCTGATAATTAGTGATATTGAGCATTTTTTCATATGTCTGTTGGCCATTCATATGTCTTCATTGGAGAAATGCTTGTTTAGATCTTCTGCCCACTTTTGGATGTGTTGTTTGTTTTTTTGCTAAGTGGTATGAGCTCTTTATGTGTTCTGGAAATTAAGCCTTTGTCAGTCACATCATTTGCAAATATTTTCTCCCATCCTGTAGGCTGTTATCTTGTTTTGCTTATGGTTTCCTTTGCTGTGCAAAAGCTTATGAGTTTAATTAGGCCCCATTTGTTTATTTTTGCTCTTATTTCCATTGCCTGGGTAGAGTGCTCTAAATAGATGTGTGTTTATTGCCATTTTGAACTTAGTTTTCCAGTTGATTTGGTATTTCTTCCTTGTTCCTTTTTCCTTTTGTGGTTTGATAATTTTCTTTTGTATTATCTTGGGGTTTTTTTTGCTTTTTGTTACTCTATTGTATGCTTTTAATTTGTGCTTACTCTGTTTTTCAAGTATATTAATCAATCATTGTATCTGTTTGCTTTAAACTGATAGCCATACAAGCTCAAACACATCCTAAAAAGAATGAAAAAAAAAGAAAAAAATATATTTTCTTGCACCTCTCTCCCACCTTTAATGATTCTGATGTCCTCCTTTACATCTTCATGTTTATTCTATTGCAGCTCATTGTAGTTATTGTCTTTCCAATTATGGTTTTCTCATTTGTGTAGCATCCTGCTTCTTTTTTATTTAGAGTAGACCTTTCAATATTTCTTTTAGCATAGGTTTAGTATTGCTGAATTCTTTTAGTTTTTGCTTGTCAGTGAAATTCTTTCTCTCTCCTTCTATTCTAAAAGATAGTCTTGATGGATAGAGTACCCTAGGTTGCAGCTTTTTTTCATTCAGGATTTTGAATGTATCTTGCCACTCCCTTCTGGCCTGCAGTGTTTGTGTTGAGAAATCAGCTGAAAGCCTTGTGGGGGGTTCCCTTGTAACTCACTCTTTGTTTTTCTCTTGCTGCCTTTAGAATCATTTCTTTATCTCTAAGCTTGGCCATCTTAATTATAACATGTCTTGGTGTATGTTTGAGTTCTTGTTTGAGACCCTCTGTGCTTCCTGTACTTGGATATCTGTTTCTTTCTTTGGTTTGGGAAGTTTTCAGTCATTGTTTCTTCAAATACCTTTTCAATCCCCTTTTCTCTTGTTCTCTTTCTGGGACCCCTGTTATGTATAGAGCGACATGTTTTATATTATCCCATTGGTCCCTTACATTGCTTTTATTAGTTTTCACTTGAGGCTACATTTCTTAATCTTTCTGATCCATTTTTCCTTCTGACAAGTGGAAATAAAAACCTATTTCTTTATGATAGTTTAATAAGTTAATTGTGAAAAACACCAAATAAGGATGATCACTCTTGAGTTATTAATTGCCATAAAATAGTAATAAAACAAAGTAAAACATTTTGACTGCCCAAGTTGAAATTGAGCCCTTAGTATCTTCAGCTTTTATGACTTTGATGTGATCTGGGTGATTTATGTCAAAGGGCTTATTTGATCTATTTTTCAACTTGTGTAGGAATTTTCTCTCATTTACAAACATGGTGCTTTCCACCACTTGCAGAAATTCAATATGTTTCTGTTGAACTGAATTTCAAGTGATCACTTAGCCTGCAAATGTGTATGTGTGACCCTGATTTTAGCATTTCTCCCTCCTACTTTAGCCCTTCAAAGATGACTTCTTACCTTGATATTCAGGGGAAAAAATTGAGTGTATCTCATCCAGTTCTAAGTCAGTTCTGTGCTACAATTGCCTTTCTGTGCTGTGCTTTGATCGGACCTAGGCCAAAAACCTGGATTAGTGCTGGAAACTTCTCAGAATTCCCTTACTACCATCTTTCCTTTCATGATGCTGTTACCACATTAAATCTTAATGAAATGAATGTAGGAAAGCCCCTGTTCTATTATCATTCCTAATTCTAATTTACTATTTACAAAGTCTAGATAGCTATAATAGACTTTACTGGGGAATTAATATATCTAATAGAAATTACTGTGTGTGAGATAGAAAAAACATTTTAAATCAAACTTTGAAATGTCAAGATACTCATAAACCATGGCAAGAGAACAAAAAGGTTATATCTATTTCAGATCTCACGGGTGAACCTTAGAACCTGCTCCTACTTTTAGGACCATCTCAAAGTGTTTCAGTCCTCAACACTTCTGCATGTAAGTTTCCATCCCCTTTCCATTCCCAAACCTGACTCCTGTCCTTGCTCCTATTATGGAACATAAGTTTTTCCAGCAGGCTGTGATGCTGGGCTCTACCCTCCAAATCTAGTTCCCTTGGAGGATTCCTTTCAGTGAGGCACACCTGTCCCTCTCCATTATTTTTTGACGTCCATTGAGTTATACACACGTGCACAAATACAAATGGTAAAACCAAAATCCGTGTTAAGATAGAAACATTTTCCTACTGTGTTTATAATCATGCAGGACCTCCCTCCAATAAATGGTAGAAAAGCCTCTTGATGTCATTATGGTGAGAAGAGTTAGGCTTTGTTTGTTCTTCCTACTGTGTTTAGGTTGTGCCTCAATCTTTCAGTGCAGAAAAATCAAGAGTCGTTATAGCATCGAAAGTTGTAGCACTGCTTGGTGATGGACAACGTTTCTTAATTCCACAAAACTTCTATAGTAACTTTGAGCTTTTAGGAATTGGTTAAATCTTGGGTTACTATAAATGAAAGAAAATTTGAAGAATCATTACCTCTCATCCAAGCAACCTCCAGGAAATGGGAAGGATGTTTTAAAAGGAAATAATCAACCAAAATTTTGCTAACTATAATCAGAAAACTTATCAAGAAAAAAGATCAGGACTCACACTATTATGTTTCTATATGACGAATACTATAAGAAAAATTTAATTTTTGAATTTTTTTTACAATGAGTTATGTTCATAGACACAGAAAGAAAATAAAAATCAATTGGTCTCACAGTGAAGATATAAAACCACTGTTAACATTGTGATGACCATTTAGGTCTACCAACCTATCTGTAATTTTTCTGTTTACTCATCTGAACAAAATTTTGGTCAAGTTGTATTAATCATTTCATAACTTAATTATTTAATCTAGAGATACAATAAATCATGACTCTCCTATATTAAAGTTTTGAGGACTTAATTCTTAACTATGTGATATTTTATAAGTACATGCTTTGTTTTAATTTATGTAATCAATCATCTATTGCACAATTAGAAAGTTTTCTAAGGCTAGTTTACTATATAAAAGTGCATTATATTTACTTCAAACAATAATAGTTGTTATCTTTGAGTCATTTTCTTGTGAAATAGAAAATGGGGATATAATTTTTAATTTCTTTTGTTAGTAACTAGGCCCCTATATGATTAAAAAAATCTACACTTTACAGCTAAATTCACAGATCTATAACAAACATTTGAAAGTAAAATTGTTTTTATGAAAATTTATTATTAAAAGAACAAGTTTAACTCATGGTAACATGTTTCTACTAGTGATTTTCCCCTTCAAGAAACTGAAAAAAACAGGACTTACCATAATTAGAAACCATTTAAGTAACACTCGTGTGTGTGTGTGTGTGTGTGTGTGTGTGTGTGTGTGTGTGTGTGTGTGTGTGTGTTTATTGGTGGTGGGGTAGTCTAAGGCACCTTTAAAAATAAGTACATTGAGCAAATGTCAGGGCTTGACCTATTTTTCAACAGAGCAGGAATAATGCAGCATCAGCTGTCTGTTAATAAGACCCATTTTCTTTGTCGATCATCATGATGGCATTTCCAGCAGATGGCATTATCACACTGAAGAAGCAAGCAGTACAGTACAAGTGTTTTTTTCAGTAAATGCACATTTTGGAAAGGAAGGGAAGAGGGAAAAGAAATATAATTTATTGAAATCTTTTAGGTGTTGGTCCTTTTATATATGTAATATACATGTAATGACACTTAATGCTTACAATGATCTTTGTAGGTAGGTGTTATTTTAAGAAAAAATAAACTGAGGCTGAAAGAATTTAAGAAACTCAGTTTTCACAAAGAGAATAAGTGACAGACTTGGGGTTATAATCTAGATCTGGCTGATTTAAAGAGCCTGTGTGGCTGCTGTGTTTAGAATCTGTAGTATTACAATGAAATACTCATTCCATGGGAGCAATTAGAAGGTGTCAACCTCATTCACTTGTAAGTTTTTTTCTATGGAGAAAAATTTTAAAGATTTTTTTTTTAATGAAATATTCTCAACCTTAAAAAAAAAATGGGGAAGTACTTCTGAAATTGTGGAGCCAAGGACCTCTAAAAATCCATTCCCGTATAAAAGCAATGAGAACACTATGAAAAGAAATGTGAAAGTCAATGTTTTCAGAACTTTGGGAATTAACCAAAGATTGCAACAATCTGGGAGGTGTTATATAAAAAAGTTACAGAACGTTGGCAAGAATCATAATACCTGTAGCACTGTAATTTGTCCTATTCACATTCCCTTCTCCCCAGCATCATGGTAGCTTTGAAATCCAGCAGCCTTGCAACCACAATAGTTGTGAAATTCAGCAACTTAGAAATCATTGGAGAAGAATGGGTTTGAATAGCTCCAGAATGCCCTACCCCAAAAGAATGGTCAATAATTGACCTTTCTAGTAGATTCCTAGAAAACCTCATCACAGGGTTTATTTATATTTAACCTGACTCAGAGCTCACTCAGTGGGAGAAACCCTTTCCCCTGCCATCTGTCAAAAAACCATCAGCACCAGTTCTTTAGCATTGCAAATGTCTAAGAAAAATGATACCAGTTGGGAAAAATGAGGCTGGATGCAAATCTTAAATGGAAAAATCAGGGAGATAGTACATTCATAGAAGGATTTTAGAAGCTTGAATATATTACAGGGACTCTTAAAGTCCATGTGCATGTGCTGGGCTATGAGCATACCCTGAAAGGACCTGCAAAAACCCTAATTTCTCAACTCTGACTGAACATAAAGCTCTGCACACGCTGGAAGCAGGGGCTAAGGTAGAGTTGTAAACTTCCAGAGCACTGCTTTGCCCTGATACACACAAAGAGATTATCAGCAAAGAGTGGGAGATTTGTTGGTTCAAAGCATTTAAGGAAATCTGTGTCTAATGTCTAGTCTACCATTAAGATAGCCAAAGGGTTCAGTGGCTGGGCACGCAGAAATAAAGACCAAAGAATTAATTAGTCCAGGGAATTTACAAGCAGACAGTAATGACAGCAGCAACAACAATGAGAAGAGTCATGAGAACAAAGCCTACGAAGGGGGACCTCACTTTTAGAGTTACCACATTATAATATTATAACACCAGTTTGGGGCAAAAAATAAGGCAAGCAGAGAAACAGGGAAATATGGTCCATGCAAAGTGGGGGGAAATCAATTGATGAAAACTCTGTCTAAGGAAGCAGATGTTGAACTTAATAGGTCTTGAATTTTAATAAATTGTTATGAATAAGTTTAAAGAACTAAAGGAAACAATGTCTTAAAAAGTTAAAGTATGATAATGATGTCTTACAGAGACTATCAATAATGCAATAGAAATGATAAAAATACCCAAATAGAAATTTTAGTGTTAAAAAGTACAATAATTGAGATGAACGTTTACAAGAGGTGTTCAACAGAAGATTTGAACTGGCAGAAGAAAGCATCAGTGAACTTAAAGATAGGTCAATTGAAATGATCCAGCATGGGCAACCAAAAAAAATCAAGAAAAAAGAGCTTCAAAGACCTATGGGACACCATTAAGAATACCAACACGTGCATAATTGGAGTCCCAGAAGGAAAGGAAAGAAAGAAAGGGGCAGGAAGAATATTTGATGATATAAATGCTGAAAACTTCCCAAATTTAATGT
The DNA here is from genome assembly GCF_009834535.1 of Camelus ferus. NCBI lineage: Eukaryota > Metazoa > Chordata > Mammalia > Artiodactyla > Camelidae > Camelus > Camelus ferus. The sequence goes on from NC_045701.1 coordinate 44,372,255, forward strand.
GAATCTACACATTAAAGGAACTCAAACTCCAAGTTCGGATGGACCTAGAAATTATCAAATTGCATGAAGTAAGTCAGACAGAGAAAGACAAATATATCACTTATATGTGGAATCTACAAAAAATGATACAAATTCTATTTACAAACCAAAAACAGACTCACAGACATAGAAAACAAGCTATGGTTATCAAAGGGGAAAGGGCGGGGAAGGATAAATTAGGGGTTGGGGATCAACAGACACACATTACTGTACATAAAACAGAGAAACAACAAATACTTACTGTATATCACAGGGAACTATATTTAATTTCTTGTAATGACATATAATGGAAGAAAATCTGAAAAGAAAAAAATATACGTATGTATGTGTATAACTGAATTCCTTTACTGTACACCTGAAACGAATATTGTTAATCAATTACAATTCAATAAAAATTTTAAGAAAAAAGAAATTCCAAGTAAAATGAAACACAAAAATATTCACACCTAGACAAATTAAGAATCAAACTGTAAAAAGCTAAAGATAAAGAATAATCTCGAAGGCAGCAAGAGAAAAATGATTTATCATCAGCGAAATATCCTCCATAAGATTAGTGACTAATAATAAGGAAATAGAAGATTTGAATGGCACTATAAGACCCCTAGACCTAAAAGATATCTAGGGATATATATACATACATACATACATACATATATATATATGATATATATATATGGAAATATACATATATATACACACATGCACACATACACACACACACACACACACACACACACACAAAGTCCATAGTAAACAGAATAATGGAAATAAGAAATACAGATTAGAGAAGAAATAAATGAAATGGAAATTCAAAAGCAAAAGAATCCAGAAAACTAAAATTTAGGCCTTGAAAAGATCAACAAAATTGACAAATCATTAGCTAGAATAAACAAGCATAAAAGAGCTAGACTTGTTATTAAAATCAGGAGTGAAGAGGGTTCATCACTACTGACATTACACATATAAAAGATTTGTAAGGAAATACTTTGGAAACCTTTGCCAACAACTGCATAACCTATGTGGAAGAACAGGCTCCTAGCAAGGAACAAATTACCCAAATGGACTCAAGATGCAAATCAAGGTCACACATCAGAACACTTTGTATGGTTAAAATGGAAATACATCTCAAATTTATCTATGGAATAAAGGCAATCCCTATCAAAATCCCACTTGCCTTTTTTGAAGACTGATCCTAAAAGCCATATGGAAATGTGAGGAACCCAGAATCGCCAAAACAATCTTGAAAAAGAACAAGGTTGCAGGATTCACTTTTCTCAATTTCAAAAACTTTCTACGAAGCTACAAAAATCAGAACTGTGTGTTTAACTGACATAAGGTAAATGGAATAGAATATTCCAGAAATAGACCCTTACCTTTGTCTGTTGACCTATGACGTGAGTGTCAAGATAATTCAGTGTGAGAATGATAGTACTGCTGGGACACTGGGTATTCATAATATGTAAAAGGGTGAAGTTGGACCCCATGTCACACTGTAGAGAAGCTGACTCAAAAGGGATCAAAGTCATAAATCTAACAACTAAAACTAGGTAGTTAGAAGAAGAAACCTAGCAGTAACTTTTCCAGGCCCTGGGTTAGGCAGTATTTTGTTAGCTATATCAAAAGCATGAAAGAGAAAAGAAAAAATAATTCATTGGACTTCATCAAAATTAAGAAACTTCTGTGACTCAGAAGGTACCATCAAGAAAGTGGAAAGACAGTACACAGAACAGGAGAAAATACTTGCAAATCATGTATCTGATTTAAAAATGTATGTCCAGAGGATGCAACTCTTACAACTCAACAACAGGAAGACAAATAACCCGGTTAAAGGTGGAAAAATGATTTGAATAGATATTTCCTCAAAGGAAATACAGAGATGATCTATAAGCACATAAAAAGATGCTGACATCATTAATTATTTAGAATAATGCAAACCAGAAACAGTGAGATATCACACAGCACCTGCTGATAGCTAAGATTAAAATAAAATAAAAAAACAGGTGATAACCAGCACTGTTGAGGTGTGGAGAAATTAGTGCCTCATCTGTTGCTGCTAAGGAATTGTTTATGGTGCAGCCACTTTGGAAAACTGCTTGACACTTCTTCCAGATGGTAAATACAGAGTTATCATGGTTGGAATCAGAAATATCATTCATTGGTATTTACCCAAATGTCAATCATTGAATTACCAAAAGAGTGGTGGCTCCTACAATTTCACTCCTAGGTATATAATGAAAACATACGCCAATAAAACCCCATATACCGGTGTTCCAGCAGCATTATTCATAAACCCCAAGTGTAAATAACTCAAATGTCCTCCGACTAGTGACTGGGTAATTAAAATGTGTATCACTACCATGGAATATTATTCAGCAGTAGAAAGAATGAGCTACTGGTACACGGTATAGCATGTGTAAAGTTTGAAAGCATCATGCTAGGTGAAAGAAACCAACAAAAGACAACATTGCGTATAATTCCATTGGTATGTAATGTCCAAAATTGGCAAATCTGTAGATGCAGAAAGAGTATTTGATGCCCAGGCCTGGTGGGTCGGGGGGAGAGAATGGGACTGACCGCCCATGGGGATGGGATTTCTTTTTTGGGGTGATGAAAGTATTTTAAAATTAGATTGACTGTGGTGATGATTCACAGTTCCGTGAGTATACTGAAACCCACTGAAGTGTTCACTTCTAAAGAGTATTCTTCATGGTGTGTGAATTACATCTCAATGAAACTTGTAAAAAAATATGAACAGCCTCCATTTTAGCTTTGATTATTGGCAAAAACAAGTTGAGAAAAATGTCAATTTTCTCTTCTCACATCTCTATTAATTGCTAATTTCAAAGCTGTCCAATCTGTGACATTCTCGCTTGGTACACTAAATGGAGTTGGGTGCCGTGTAGACAGATGCATCTTGTCTGTCTACAAACTAAAATCTGACTCTGAAATAAGGAAGATGAGTGTTTTGGGGGAGGGGGTTTTCCTTGGTATAAAAATAGGAGTTCTCTCTCAAATTGATTGATAATGTAGGCCTTCACTTCTGCAAAGCAGTTTAGAAGAACAAGGATATTTTCAAATACATGCATTAGTTTTGGAGTTGGTATTGTTATGTTAAAGTTGAATTGGCTTTGAGAAAATTATATATGCATCTGTGTGAAAATTAACATTTTCCAATTATAGAAGAATTACATATGGAAGTCTCTTAAGAGGCAAACCATCTTTATGCTCTGATAATGATTCTCTGTACAGAGCATTTGAAGAACAAGATGCTTACTCTCCTTGGGTCTCATACAAAAGGAAGTACTGTATTAATCAGTCCTGAAGGTCCTTTTCAACTGTGTGATTATATTACACTCTGACTGGCACTCAGAGGCACACCTGCAGTCCTGCTGAGAGTTCCATGGAGTCGTTAATGATTATTCATGGCAAGGGAAGCAGAGGTAACATTGGCTCTGAAAGCCGATCCTTCTCACCGTAGAAGTGCACTCTCGTGTTACAGTGTTTTTGTGTATGAGAAATGCCACCTGCCAGTACCTGAAGGTCTCTGAGCAGGAGGGATCGACTCAGTGCCCTTTAGGTTAAAGCACCTCCCGCAAGCCCAGCACAGTGTGCCTGTGGCGAGGGCAGGAGTGTGGGTGCTCATGCGGATCTCTTAGAGCCTGTGCTACACGCATCCTGCTTGACCTTTGTTTCTTACTATCAGAGTCAAGACAAATCTGAGACATCTTGTTGTTTATTTTTATTTTTATGTTGATGGCTGTTTTGCTTTTAAGCAGAATCTTTTTTGAACTCCACTAAAATGAATGTCCTTTCAGTGCCTTATGCATATCTTTAGTGGGATTCTACAGTAAAAGAAAAACTTATTTGAAAGGAAAAAATGTGCTAATACTATCTTAGTTAGAAAGAAAAATTATAAACTATTCACAGCATCACAAAACAATTTTTATTCTTGATCCTCTTTTTGCCATTGTAGAGCAAATTCGCTTTTAGCAATATAAACTAAAAATTATTCATGAGTTCTCCACTAGCATGGTAATTAGCAATTTAAAATTGGGACAATATGTTTTTAAACTGGGGCAATATTTTAAGTTCAACTTGATTCTTAATAAGCAAGATGAGATTAAAGATAGATTAATGTATTATTTTAATACATTATTGCCAAATTTTCTTTAATCTCTAATCTTTTTACTTCAATTCCCAGAATAGTTTGGCCCAGGACTGGGAGGCGCCAGGGTTGACATAATGGGCAGCCTGTACCCGGAAGGGTTGAACAGAGTTTCTAAGGACTAGTCATCTTTGTTTCCAGAAGAACTCTGGGCTAGCTTTGTTCTAAATTACTGCTGCTAATAACTTCAGGTGTTTAAAGAACCAGAAACTAATAGCAGTAAACTAAAGAGACACCATTTTGAATCTCTGGGATTCTAGAATTCACTCTCTTTTATTCAGTCCAGAAAATTACATTTTCTCCCTATAATCACATCTTACAATTTAAAATTTTTTTCCTGATGTAAGAAGAACATATATGCTCAATATAAACATTTGTAGAATACAAAATACATAGAGAATAGGATTAAAAATTATTTCTGTTAATATTTTGGTATATATAATTCTAGCTATGATAGTCTTTTAATAAACTTCTGTACTTTGCAAATCCAGCTCATATTTGTGAGGAATTTAGCTGAAAAACTAATACAAGATAATTCTGGAGGAGTTGCGTCAAATTGTTCTATATCCTGGGAGAAACCTGTTTACAACTGAGGAAAAGTAAGCTATTGCTTGTTCATCTGAGCTCTGGCTCTTGAATGGGCTTCTGAGTTGCTTACTGGGGAAAATCAGGCGCAGTTGATGGACTGTGCCTTAAAAAGTAGGCAATACTTTGTCTTTATTCTATGGAAAACAAAATATTATTGTAAAAATGAGCAGAGGATAAATATAAGCAAGGATGTCTGGAAGGAAAAACGTTTGGCAAATCTCGAGATGTCCTCTGAGTAACTAGAAAGTCTGCTTACAGTGGGCTGAACTCTGAATCAGATCTGTCTTGTTTGCATCCTCAAATTTTTGTGGTCTCCTGCAGGGGGCACCCTTGGCCCCTTGCTCTACCTCAGTCACTGCTGTGCTTGCACACTCCATGCAGGGTGAGTGATTTCACTGCCTGAAACCAGCAGCCGTGTACACAGACTCATTGACATTCCTGAGGAATTAAATAAGCCATTTTATAAGTATTATTTGGAGCTCAGTAACACTAAAGGAGGCAAGGAAAGCTTTACTGAAATTTCAAAGTTTAATAGGATTTTGTCAGACAAACAAATTGGAGGCGAGTTGTGGTAGAGAGGAGGGCAACATTGGAGCTCAAACAGGAAGTTGTTGCAGTAATCCTGATTAAGAAACCATCACAGTGGCTTGGTAAATGGAATAAGAAAATTATTGGAGACGTAATTATATGATGGGATTGGCAATATTTTAGAATTGAAAAGAGATAACGAGATGAAAGCAGTTGAGAAAAGGCAGAGCCAAGAGGAATCCTAGGTTCCTGGTTTAGGCAACCTAGGTTGATAATGAAGCTATTAACCATGGTAAAGAATCTGGTAGAGAATTCTTTAGGTTACAGTGATGCTGAGATCACTTGTTCTGTCTTTGAAATTTTGCATTTGGAATGTCTGGAGCATATCCAGAGGGAACTCTGTAATGGACAGCTAGGCTACAGGGAGGGACATTAGGGGAAAGACCAGAACTGAAGGTTTGACATCCAGTTAAGTGGTAATTGAATCTATAGGTGTAGAAGAGATAGGCCAGAGGAAACATAAAATGAGGATGGAATACAACCAAGGACGGAAAGCTACGGTAACACTACCACTTAAGGTGCAGGAAAAGGAAGAGAGCATAGTAAAAGAAGCTGAAAAGAAGAAGAGAATGGGAAGATAACAATGAAATGATAGAGAACTCATTAAAAACTAATGGGACCAAGGATTTGGGTTTCTATGATAAATTATAAAATTTTAAGGCCAATAGGAATTGCACATCAAGAGTAATTATTCTCAGTTCCTGGAAGAATACTTCAGGACATCTGTTGGTGTTTATGGAGGGGTCATTTAATAATATTGGTTTCTTAGGTCTGAATACTTAGTGGCATAAACCAAGGCTTTTCCATGAGGCTTTTATACTGTCTGTGTTGGTGACGGGAAGTTTCCTTGTGTTACATTCACATCATATTTGCATTCACTGGACGTTCAACAAATATGTGTGGAGCACCCAGCCTATTAGTAGAGATGGGATATATATTAGGGAAATAGAAAGGCAAAGACTCTACAGAACAAGAAATTTACATAAGATATAATTTTATAAAAGGTGGTAAGTGCTATGGAAAAACTAAAATGGGACAGATAGGATCAGGAGTGTACAGGGGCAAAGAGGTTTGAGGCTGGGTATGTTACTATATTAAATAGCGTGGAGACTTCATAGAGACAGTGAGGTGGATCAAATATATTTTTAAAAGGTGAAAGAATTAGCCAAGTGGATACCTGGACAAAGAGCATTCTACACGTAAGACAAGGTATAGCAGATGGCTCAAAGTGGGAGCATGTCCAGCAAGTGTCAGGACCCAGAAGGAGACACTGTGGGTGCAAGCAAAGCACGGAAAAGCAGAGTAGGGGCTGAGGTCAGGTGGATTATGTAGGACCTCGTCTGGCTTTTCTGGCAGTGACAAGAGGAATAATTTACAGGTTTGATCAAAGGAGTGACCTGATCTGACTTGCCTTTTCACTCTGACTACTCCATTGATAATAGACTTTTTTTGTTATTTTTTGTAGGCTTCTTTTGTTGTTGTTGTTGTTGCTTCTGCTCTGTGATGCACAAGAGTGAAATAGGAGACCTAGAAAAAAGTTAAATACAAATAAAAGATGATGATTTAGCCCAGGGTGCTACCAGTGAAGTGGTGAGAAATGGATGGATTGTGGATGTACTAGGAATATAGAGTCTACAGTGATTCCTTTGTTACAATGCAATCTTGTATAGTAATCAGCTATGCCAAACATCTGGCAAAGGACCTTATGAAAAAATACTCTGCAAGGTATTTTAATCCAATGTCAATATGTTACATTCAGATTCATTTTCCCCCTAAAATTTATGCTCATTGTTATTGCAATTGTTTCTGTGTTTAAGTCACTGGACCCTGTAAATACAATGTGTCTGATGGGTTTCATGGTATGTAAATAATAAAACTTATCAGGTGATAGGAATTCTGCCTGTACTTTTTCCAGTGATTTTGAAACCCATTGAAATCTCCAATTGTTTCTCCCTTACATAAATTCTGTACTTCAAGTCCCTGAATATCCAACTAACTATCTTGATACGACTCTCTGGATTATGCTGGTCTAGTTGGTATACTTTGTCTATCTGCATGTTATAATCTACAGTCATTTTAAGTTTATGCCTTTAAATTCTGAGACATTGTATTATTAAATTATTAAATTCTGTATTGTATTATTATTGGCCAAGGTGTTTGTAAGAGGCTGTTATGAATGCAAATCTGGTTTAGCTAAGAGGCACATTTAGAGGACTCCATAAATATTGATTGCAATCCAAGCTGGTACAAGAAAATTACAGTTTCCACGGTTTGAGCAAACATTGCAGTCCTGCAACAGTGTTGATTTCATTTGTCAGATTTAAATTCTCCTGAACAGGTAGCTCTAGAGTGCTTTTCCGTCTAGGTTAGGTATGGGCACCGTATGTAACTGTCCAATTATCTTTTAATGGCATCTTTACTAAAGGAGGATATTGTCTTCAGCAAAAATAGATAGAGGTGATAAGCAAACCTTTACAAAATAGTCTCTTTATTTTATTTTACTAAAATATAAATTAAAACTTTAAAAATCCTCTTTTGGCTAACACGCTAAATTATTATAATATATAACTCAAGGAACTCGAAGTACATTGCATACACAAAAATGCATGTATGCGCGCACACACACACACACAAGCCCATAATATTTAGCCATTCGTCAGCTAGTGAAACCAAGCTCAATATAGCTATTACTTTTGGAGCCATTGTATAATACGGTTTGATTAAGTAATAAAAATTATAATGAAATAAATTGGCTTTCTGTAGTTAACTGATGGCTTGAATCTCTCATTTAACCTGAATCCTGCATATAGATATCTGTGTTTGATTAAGTCCATGACCAATGTACCATTTAAGGTTAAAAAGAGCAGAAACTTAAAGTTGTTAAGTGAATAGCAGGTCACATTACTTGTCCTTTAATTGTGCTTTATATTATTGTCAGTAATAAATAATTTCAGTCGCTGAGTACATTATACTTCCTGAGACAGACAGTGCAATAGTATGGTTGTCAAGGAGTTACAACTTTACGTTAACTTTTTGTTATATATGCATTTTGTTTGGATGACAAAACCTTTTCAGAGAGAGTGAAAAACAGAGCTATTTAAAAAAAAAACAGCTGAAGGTCACTGTTCTGCCCCTAAGGGAGTGGCATGATTTCTCTCTTAAAGGAGATGGACATTTTTTAACAAGACACCTTGAAAGCCCTTTTTAGGTTGGAAAGCAAGAGCCCTTCAGGGTATGGTTTTGAATAAGACTGATGGCTGGCCTGCTCAGCATCAGAAATGAATGGTCACTGGAAGGTGGGAGTGAACTCAGGAGAGAGAAAGAGAGGGTCAGAAACAGTAGCAAGTAGGGGACCAGTCGAGAAATATCAAGAGTCAGAAATCCCTAGGAGAGGGGTGATTAAAGGACGGTCTGTACTCAGTTCTTGCTGTTTCTCCTCAGACGCTGTCATCATCTGCACCTTGCTCCTTCACACACACCTTCAGTCATGTCTGTTATATACACAAATTTCTTGAATAAATTGGGCTTTGATAAATCAAAGAAAAAGGTTGTATGTCTGAGATAGTGCTGAGCAGAGAGAAGAAATATGTTGGGTCAAACAAGTAACAGAATTTCGCAGAAGAGATCAGAATTAGAGGCGGCAAAACGCAAGTTTTGGCAAAATTCTGTCCAAAGGGATTGGCTTTTCTCTGGACATGAGATCGGGGTTAGAGGAGATCACAAAGCAGAGAATGACCTTGGCCAACATCTGGATTTTTCTTGCCTTGGCTTTCTTTGAATTTCCACACAAAAGTCACTTCTTTTGTATTCAAGAAGTTTAAACAATTTTTAAATGTAGAGAAATTTGTTCTAACTCTGCTAGTAGAGGCAGCTGAGCATTCCTGGGCTCCTTGGAGTTTGGGAATATAGGAAATCTTTGAGACATTTCAAACATTTTAAGTCTAACAAAAATTAAATAGCTTCTCTTGATAAGGTGGCATGAGCTAACTAATCTGTCAAATATCTCCTCTCTAATAGAATTATATCCACTCGGTTGCTAATTCTGTAATGGTGTCTCCTGCCGATCAGAAGCTCTGATTAGCAGTTAGATGTCTTTGATGGAAAAAGAAGGAGAAAACAACTATTAACAATGTCAGTTTTTATTTCTGCTCTTTCCTCCTGGGCTGAGGCGAGCTCTCTTATTTGGAGTCACCTGTGTCCATGGAGCATACATTGAGGCAGCAAAATGGCAGCAAAGACAGAGGCTTGTTGACCCCCAAAGGCAAGCCCCTCCTAAAAATCTACTTGACTGCAGACTGGGTGGAAGTGGCTCAGCTGTCTCGTAACCACAGGAAGCTTCTCAAGGACACCAGTGAAACTCTCAGGAGAGGCATCTACACATTTATGGGGTGGTGGCTTGGCTGCAGACACAGAGCCCTTAGAGATTTCTCATCTCTCTGTGGTTTTAAGAGAAAAGTGTGTGTCAAATAGGACCTGGGATGGTCATTGTCTGCTCAGTCACCAGCAAAGGAAATTCTCAGCTGACACCCAGGATTCAACCCATCCTGTAGGCCTGGAAGGAATCTTACTGTCAAGCAGAAAGCAGACCTCCTGCTGATTTCTGCCCCTGGGGAACTGTGCAGTGTGTGTTGTCTGTGTCAGCCTGGGGCTTTTTCAATTAGTTTTCATTGTTAAAAACTGTAATCCAAAATCTGACTTTTTGATTTTTTTTAAATAAAATTTTTGCCCAGCTATTTTAAACACCACAAAAGAGCTAGAAGGGGTGTGGTTGGCCTATCTAGTCCCACTTTCCACCAGTTGACTTTTACTGAACCCCTTTTATGTCAGAAATGCTGAAAGGATACAATGATACCTTTTGGACCATTGTCCCCCTCTGATATATTCCCCTTGAGAATAAACATCGTCAACTTTTTATACTCTTGCCTGACAGAGAAATTGTTCCATACAGATGAACCAAATAAGGAAGTTTCTTTTTCTGTCTAGGGATGGAGGGAACTAGACCTTGAAGGAACAGGAGCACGGGCAAGGTGTTGGAATGGAGGATCTGGGGCTAGACATGGCCCTTGGCTGGAGCCAACAACTGAGACCTTGAATCTGAGCAAATACCTTCTCTTTGTACATAGACAATTCATCACCTCACTTGGGACCTTTGTACCAGGCCTGGGAGCTCTCAGCAATGAATCCTGCCAAAATACAGATTTTTGATTGGAAGCTCAGTGCTTAAATGAGTCATATATTCTTGTTGTGAGCACCCTATTAAGGAATTACATTTTAATGCTAATTTAAAAAAATTTCTATGATAATCACTTTCAAAACATGTTCATGGAGAAAAATTCATGAAAGTGGTTCTTGAAATCAACAAATATGACTTCACCACTAATTAATTAGCAACGTATTCCCTGACATCCCACTGGTGTTGTTCTGAGGACCATAAAGTGTTAAAGTTCCACTGTGCGTTGCAAGATGTATTACACAGAGGTAGTTGAGATCCTGGTCCTTGAAGTCAGATCCTGGATCTAAATCTTGTTTCTGCCAAATATTAATTGTATAGCTTTGGGCATGTCACTTAACCTCTCTGAGGCCCAGCTATTTCATTGTCTGGCACCTACTAAGTACTCAACAGATACTATATATAAATATAGTATTGTTTTTATTGTATCATGCTGTCACTGATTTTAAGGCAAATCTAGCCCATAAAATAATAAGAATAACCCTGTGCTATCAGTCCTTTATGGGTAAGTTGTCTTAGGAATGCATTATCAGGTGACGAATAGCATGACTTACTTATTTATTTTATTTTTAATTGAACTTAGAAAGCAGAGTAGAGAGTTTTCTATATTAGAAAAAGATTACATTCAATTTTTCCAATTTTTCCAAAATTCTACTGTGGTACAGACACAATTCAAACAATATACATTAACATCTTTTTGGTATGTAGGGACCTCAGGAAAGAAAGTGGACAGCACAGTTATTGTATATTTATTCCCTTTCAGATAAAATTTTAAAAACAAGCAAATGAATACAAGCAAGAAAAATCGGGCCTGTGCCGACTGAAGTGCACAGATCAGCCCGATCTCATGTACAGCCAATTGTGACAGGTGATGGCTGTGCAAAAGGCGGTGGTCCGTGTGCAGGATAGTCTTTCAGCGGTCCGGTTTTATGAGATGGCTGGGGAGCAAGAACGCAGCTGTGCTTGGAGAAGTGTCTTAGATATGAGGAAGGTTGGAGTCAGAAAGGTCTCATCTGACTAAGAGGACGTATTGACAATATTTGAAGACAATTATTTGGGTTGCCACGAGAATCTCCAGAAATGTGTACTAAGGAATAAAGTGAGGCCAATCGAGGAGTCTCAGAGAGTCACGTGGGATAACGGTGGTCTTGTGTGTACTGGCTCTTTAGTTTGGGAGGCATTAAGGAAAGAATGCAGTTGGATCATTAGCTCTGTTAAGTACAGCAGAGTATGTTTTAAGGGATAGTACCATTTCCTGGCAGAGCTGATAAAGTGCTCTGCTTTTTATCCAAAAAATCTTCCAAATGTCACAAAAGATGACTTTTACTATATTAAAAAAATTATACTTGACACATGTTTAACCAATATGAAGGTGATGACTGCAGAGAACTCTCAATTCAATATTAGGGGATGTCACCCTCTTAAAATACGAATAACCATTTTGCTTCCCTTAGGCCCCTGCATTTCTGCCTCCTAAAGGTGGATAATTCCCACTTTTTCTTCTTAGTCTTGCTATCTTCCTTCTTTTTTTCTAGTGATTGTTTTGGCTTTAAACATTGAGTTTATGCTATATATTCAAGGTATCATTGGATCTAGACAATGAATAAATCATGATCTCTGCCTTAGTGTTTGTGTATTGGACAGAAAGGTAAGGAAATTTGTAATAATACAATATGATAAAGGCTGTGTACTCTGGAAACATAAAGGTGACATTTGAGGTTCCATAAAGGCTAAATGAATGTTGGGGAAGGGAACATTTCAGGAATGGGAACTCCAAGGGCTCAGGCAAGGGGTGCGAAAATGCGCTGTGTCTTGGGAGCCCCGTTAGTCATTTTGTGTACTTGGGATCTAGAGGGTAGGTTGGAGGGTGCAGCTGCTGAGGCTGGATGCATGGGTAACTAATTATTTTATATTTTATTCTGTGAGTAGTGAAGAGTAATAAGAGGTATGTAAGTGCTCAGTGGGCAGTCTCATTTCTCTTCTTGGCTTTAACCAGCACCCCTAAGTTAATTATTCCCGAATTCTTACCTGCAGTTCAGACTTTGTTCGTAAGTCTCAAAATTATTTTTAAAACTGCTGACTTCTTGTTATCCTGCTGTTACTCAAACAAGTCGAGTTGAAAGAAGTTCCTTTGCCCCTTTGTACTGTTCTTCCGTTTGTGCACCGTCCTTGTTTCATGTTGCCATTTCTCCAAGTCAACCAGGCTGACCGTCTTAGCGCCATCTTCAGCTTCCCTCTTTATTTCCATTTTCCCATCATCCTTTGTTCACCCGTCTCACTAATTTTGTTCCCAGCTGCTTCACACCCATTTCCCCATATCTGTTCCTACTTCCACTTCTGCATGGCTCAGACTCCCATTCCCTCTCATCTGGACTTTTGTGATGGCCTTTTCCTTGGCTTAGTTACTTTCTTTCTCTCTTTTTTCTCCCTAATCCAGTGCACGTAATGGCACCAGGAGTTTTTTCCAAAAATATGGATGTCACTGCATAATTCCTATGTTCAAAACCCTTTCATGATTCCACACTTATGGAATAAAGTGCAGATTCCTTAAGGCCACGTTCAGGGCCCATGGTTATCATCTGTGTTCTGTCTTTCTGAAAAAAAAATTTTTTCCTTCTTTTTGCAGTATCTGTCCTAATAAAATAATCCTTGTCAGAAATCATTCTTATGCCACCATAATGTTTTTTTTAAAAAAAACCCTTGACATATCCTATTTTATATTAAACTTCATACTTTTTAATAAATTATGCATTTTTAGAAGACCGCATATGTTTAGTTACCTATTGCTATATGACAAATTACCCCATATTTATCAGCTTAACATAACACATTTATTACCTCAGAGCGTCATTGGGTCAGGAATCCAGGGGCAGCTTAACTGAGTCCTCCAGCTCAGGGCCTCTCACAAGGCTGCAGTCAAGGACTCAGCTGGGGCTACTGTCATCTCAAGGTTCAGCTGGGGTCAGATCTGCTTCTGAACTCACTCAGCAGTGGTTGCAGGATTCAGTTCCTCCCAGGTTGTTGAACTGAGGGCCTCAATTTCTCACTAGTTATTGACTAATGACTGCCCTCAGTTACTTGCCATATGGGCCTCTCTATAGGAGAGCTTACAACATGACAGTTGGCTTTATTGAAGCGAGCAAGAAAGAGGGAGAGAGAGAGGGAAGGAGGGAGAGACGGGAAGGGAAGTCATAGTCTTCTATGACCTAATCTTGGAGGTGACATCCCATCACTTCTGCCGTCTTCTGTTTGTTAGCAGCATATCACCAAGTTCAGCCTGCAGTCAAGCAGAAGGAATTACACGAAGGCATAGATACCAGGAGGCTGATGGCCACACAGAGAATTTATAGTTTTATTCCCCACCTCCGTGACTAATGATTTATGCATCACAGGTCTTTAATAATTATTTGGTGAATTGAATTGAAAAACAATATCCTAGTTTGCAACTCAAATTAATGCTAATGTTTATAATTTCAGTTAATAATGTCCACATTTGATTAAAATCAGTCAACCCCCTTTGAAATTTTTTATGTAATAAAAAATGAGGAAAAAATGAAAAATTACTAAGGGATTCAGTTGGTTCAGTGGGGAGTTCACCAAATGAACCCCTCTCTTTATTTGGCGAAGATGATACAAAATGCTGGAGAGGGAGGGAGGGAGGGAGGATAATGTGATAGACATTACCCCATGGTATCACTTTCTCTTGACAAAAATTTACACTGGAAATCAGTTCCAGGTAAATTCTAATTTTCACTTGACAAAAATATACACTGGAAATCAGTTCCAGGTAAATTCTAATTTTTAAGATATTTCAGGCATCTTAATTTTATGTAATTAGATGTCTTTAAACATTTAAAAATTTATGACAGTTGCCAAATTTGAAGTGACTTTCTAAAGTTAAATAAATTTGAGGTATGGATGGTTTTGAAATTCTATTTATAAACCTAAAAAAAAACTCAGAAATAATCTATTTTTCTTCCATTAGTTTAAAATCGTTAAGTTTTTAATGTCATCTTTATGAGCCAAATAACTTTGATATTACAGGCCCTACTTTTAGGGACTATTACTGTATTATAGCTGCCTTATTTTGTAATTCAGAAATATTACACTTTGATTCCAGTGAATTACTTTCATATGCCTTTTCAATGTTATTAACAGATTAAAGGACCATAATGTGAAGAAAAGAATAAATTCTTTTAGAAATATTCTTAATTTAGCCTAAGGTTTTATTCATTATTTAGGTCAAAATAACCTCAGCTTGATTTTTTTTGTGTGTGTATTATCCATTTTTGAGATGTTGGAGACAAAGAATAAAGCTTAAGTTCCCAGGAGTGACCGGATAATCGCACTTTGAATTTATACAACAGTGATGAAACATTTGCATTTGAACCTGGCAACATATAAATTTAAAAGCTTGAAATGAATAAAAGTGTGAATTAAATGACAGAGAGTAATATTACTCTTTAAAAAAACTTTATTAGAACCATTAAATATGGATTATAAACCAATCTATTTTTTAGGCAGACACATTACTTTATCAATTTTTTCAGATCCTTGTAACTTTCAGATTTTTTCCCTCTAAACTTCTCTCATCCTTAGCTGTAATTTTTAATGAATGTTTTTAGTTCTGCTTAGGAATATATTATCAAGTCTTGTCAGCAAGTCTAGTTACAGATTTACTTTTAAAACTTTTTCTCAGTTTTAACTTAATGATGAAGCCCAAGAATTTAGAAGATGGTATAAAGATAAGTTTTCAATTGGTTACAGATAATGCCAATTTAACCACATTTCAAACTGTTCCAATAGTCCCCGTGATGAGAGATTAAGCACAATGTCAAATACGAACTAAGTCTGATATTTCCACAGAAAATCAAAAGCTTTTGTAAATATTATTCAGTAGTTATATGGTTACTAAATTGTTTAATATTGGTTTTAAGGGTACCTTTGTTCACACATTACATCTTGATGACAGAAAATAATATTCACTTGAGATAAAAATTATCATTAACAAAAGAATACCCACTAAAATCTGATAGTTTAGTTGTTCAAGTTGATTAAATTAGCTACAAATATAGAACATGTAAAAATATAGAACTTTCAAAAACAAATTCAGTATCTTTTTTGACTTTTTTTAGTTTCTTTCTTCTTTGATTCTAAGAAGACATATATTAGTTAATGGCTTTTGAAACCTCATTCAACCAATTATGTCCAAATTCACTTCAAGATTAGGAAGTCTCAAGTGTTAAAGTAATATAAAAGTTGACAAAATGGAAAGAATGACTGTAAACTGAACAGGTATGAATGGGAGACAAGAAGAAGTGGAAAGGAAATACTGCAGAAAGACTATAACATTATTTAGTGTGCCTCAAAATATCCTTCCCTGTGGGAGTTATATTCTTTAGAATATTCTGAATGTGAGTATAACCTTTACTTTTCCATGAGAATTTTGTTGTGGCAAGTGTTCACACGTGTGTACATGTTCAGAATGTTTAACTTTTAAAAGACTATATAGTGACCTCACACATTTCACAGACATGGGGATAATTCATCCAAAAGGTCCCTCTGTGGTAGTAGCTTAGTTTTATGAAATATGTATTAAAACAACATGGAAATTCAACATGAATTACTAGCTATGTGATCTTGGACACGTTACTTAGAATTTCTAAGCCTGTTTCACATCTGTTAAAGGTATACTGTAATAGCATATTCCTCAGGCTACTGGTGGGGAGTTAATAAAAGTAACCTCTGCATCAGGACTAGAATAATGCTTGACAAAAGTAGGTACTCACTAAATGTGGGTTATTTTCAATCCTTCCTCCCACAATTTTTGTTTAGCACTGGTATATGCTCGGCAGTATTCCAGGTGCTGGGGATAAAGTCGTGAACAGAACAGATGAAGGGGAGAGTAAAAAGTGAACAAGTAACTGAGATAAATAAGTAAAATAAATGGTAGCTTAGCAGTGATGAGTACTAGGAGAAAATAGGATAGAGACGAGAACAAGGAAGTACTCTGAGGTAGAGGTTGTCATTTTGAATAGTTTGCTAGGGGAGGCCTCCCCGAAATGATAATATTTTAGTAAAGACCTGAAGGAGGTGCAGGAACAAGTGATGGGATGTCTGGAGAAGACTATTCTGAGGGGAGGGAGTGAGCAAGTGCAAAGGCCCTGGGGTGGGAACAATAAGGAGTGTATGAGGAGTGAGCAAGGAGGGAGAAGGTAAAAGATGAGACTAGAGAAGTAACAGGAGCCTGATTGGGTGGGCCCAGGAGGAGAATGCAAGGACTTTGATCTTTTCTCTGAGAGACTTGGGAATCCATTTGGAGGGTTTTGAGTAGAGATGTGCCATAATCTGACCTATGATTTAGCAGGGCCACTCTGGCTGCTCTTTTGAGACCAATCTGAAGGGAGATGGGTTGGAAGGCTATTGTCAGTCCAGATGAGAGCTGGTAGCTTGGATGTACTGATGGCAGTGGAGGTTGAGTTGTGGTTAGATAATTGATAGATATGGAATGCTTAAGATGGATTCTCGGTCCTAAATAGTACAAGATGTCAAACACATAGCACCTCACACTGGACAAATGAAATAACAGTTTATTAGTCAGCTGTACCCCCAGTCATGGGGAGAGAGCACTGCATGTCATGCAGGGCCACACAGGGGTCACACTGGGGAATAGAGTGGACAAGCGGGAGCAGCGGGGGACAGGATTTAGGGCTGGGTGACCCCTGGTCCCATGAGAATGTGTAATTGCCTTGTTTGAATAATTTTGTAGAATGGCAGGGAACTGAAGCCCATCGCTCTGAGATAAATAGGTACTGTGCCTGGTACCCCTGATTAGGAGGGTGATTTAGTTGGGGAACTTCACCTGCATGGGCATAGTGGGTAGGACAATTATATTAGGCTGTTTGAAGCCCTCCCAATTTTATCAGATCTCAAAGCGGGACAAAATACTACATCTTAATTTCAGATCTTACACCGTAGTAACATATTCAAGGTTATGGGAATTAGGATGTGGGCATCTCTAGGAGTCATTGTTAAGTCTACTACAAGTAATTGATTTTTGCTGGATGATAAATATGTAATGTTAAGATGAAGGAGAAATGGAGAGATATTTAGGATATTGATGAGCTCAAGCTATGTTTATTGAAGCTACAAGGCTAAAGTCCTTGAAAGTCAATCCTGATAATGGTGATAATAATACTGTAACTAAAACTGAAAACTTACCTTTAAAGGGCACATGTCACATGTTGTTCGTTGTGCTAAGGGCTGGACATATTTACGAATTTAATGATCCTTAGGACACTTTGAGGTCCACAGTGTGATATCCCCATTTTACAGATGCAGGTTTAGAGAGATTATGTAACTTGTTCAAGGTCACACAGACCCAAAGCCACAAGGCATGCCTCTGATCCAGACAGTCCACATCAATATGCTAGTGTCATGCCACAGAGTTTGCCCCCTATCACATTAGTGATGGGGGAAGGGTATATGATTTCAGGGTCCTCAAGCAGGACATGGCATGAGTGGGCATGAAAGTCTGCAAGCATTGTAGGTATCATCTGTGTGTGGAGAGGAAGGTGGCTTAGGGGCCAGCTGGTATGAGGTGCTAAGTGGTTGAGGATAGTCCTGGTCATCATTCTTTCCAGTGGCCTGTCCCCTGACTTTCCTTTGAAACAAAGGATTTGGTCTGAATCTAGAAGACTTGTTGGACAATTTTATTGCTTCACAAGTGGATGATGTCAGTGCGTTAGTGGTCAGTTCACCTGCATGATGCCTTCTTGCGTGTTTTTTTGCCCCAGTGAAAGATGTGTTGTTCCCTAAGGCCACACGGGGGATACTGGAGGCATCCTCAGCTGTAACTGAAAAGGTATTTTGTTTTCTGTTCCAGTATTATTCTCTGTGAATACGGGTTTAGGATTGGATTCCTCAAGGGGTGTGGTGAGTGGTAACACTCTAACTCCTGATCTCCACCCTGCACCCCTCAGGTAACACTTACAGGTAACCCATTATGCTTTGTATAATGAAGGAAGAATAATGGTTTGGAACCTGTGTAGTATAGAGACAGAAGAGTGTTCAGCCTGCTTCTCTCCTCGCCCTGTGGTATGTTGGGTGCTGTAATTGGGCAGTCGCCATCTAAGAGGCTACAAGGGCAACAGTGACTGTGGGTAAATGAACATTTTGGTAGAGAAATGCCAACTGCAGGCAAGTCATATCAAGTCCAGAGATCACTCCCCCCTCTTTGTTATATTTGTTACAAAGTGAGTTGTTATAATTACAATAGGAGTCTCAGATATATTTTTTAATTATCAATATATCCCATATGACATTAATAGCATTATTCCAAAAGTCAAGGTCAAACCACATTAATTTAAACCTACTCCATGCAGAGAGTATTCAGGAAAAGGAAATACAGTTGACCCTTGAACAACACAGTCCCAAGGGCGTGGGTCCACTTCTATGTGGATTTTTTTTCAACGGTAAATACGACAGTACGACATGACCTGAGGTTAGTTGAATCTGCGGACTCAGAACTGCAGGTACAATTTGTGGTCAGTCCTCAGTATCTGCGTACAATTGGTTTTGCATGTGAACAGACCCTCAGTTTCATCATATTCATGAAAAGAAGAGGAAGAATAATTTGAAATGTGGGGCAGTCCTTATTCATAATTGTTTAGTCTATGGAAAAAAATATAGCAGATAAAATCTAAGGTTATACCAATGATCCACAGCTCCTGGTGTTCGTCTTTGTGTAATTCCCTCCCCTTGAGCATGGGTGGCACCTTTGACTTGCTTCTGATCAATAGCATATGCAAAGGTGATGGGATATGTGTGATTATGTGTATGTGATTACATGATTATGTTACACAAGATGTGACACCTTCCTGGAGCCTCTCACTCCCTTGTTGACTCTGAAGAAGAAAGTTGCCACGTTGTGGGTGGCCTATGTTGGAAGGCCCACATAGGAGGGAAATGAGGGTAGCCTTCAGAAGCTGAGGATGGCCTCTGGATGACAGACAGCAAGACTGAAGCCTTCAACACTACAACCACAAGAAAGTGAGTTGTGCAAAAAGTGAGTGATTCGCTGGTTGAGCCTTAGGTGACACCACAATACCTGCCAACACCTTGATTGCAACTGATTAGTCTCTAAGACATGCCCAGACCCTGACTCAGGGAAACAGAATAAATGTGTGTTCTTTTAAGTTGCCAAGTTTGTTAACCTAATACATATGTTTATATGTATATCTACAGACTGTCTATGTCCATATGTACAGCTCAAAAGTATCTGTATTAGAGTTCTCCAGAGAAGCAGGGCCAGCAGGATGTGTGTGTGCCTCTCCATTTCTCTCAGTCTCTTTCTCCAGTCATAGGTCTACAGAAAGAAATAGAGATTGATTGATTAATTTACTTTAAGATGTTGGCTCATGGGAATGTGGAGATTTGGCAAGTTCAAAATCTTATGAGATAGGCTGGTAGGCTGGAGACTTAGGGAAGAGTGACAGTTCCAGTCCAGTGGGAAGGGCATAGCTCAGTGGTAAAGCACATGCTTAGCGTGCATAAGGTCCTGGTTCACTCCCCAGTACTTCCATTAACAACAACAACAACAAAGATCTTCAAGTTCAAAGGCAGTCTGCTGGCAGACTTCATTCTTGCTTAGGGAAGGCCATTCTTTGTTCTATTAAGGCCTTCAACTGGTTGGATGAGGCCCACTCACATTATGGAGGACAATCTACTTTATTCAAAGCCCACCAATTTAAATGTTAATCTCATCTAAAAACACCCTCACAGAAACATCCAGAATACTATTTGACCAAATATCTGGGCACCCTGCCCCAAGCAAGTTGACACACAAAATTAAGCCTCACAAGTTCACCCCTTATCAACTTGACTCTCATATGCATCTCCTTAAACTATACTTAACCTCCAAATAAAGACAGTAACAAGGCCATAGTTCTGCCTAACATGATATACTTATTCTACATATAACTGAAAACTTACTAACCCTTTCTCCAAAGGAGGATGCAAAGTCCTTGGGTGATGTTTACTCTTCTCCTTGATATCCAACGCTATGATGTAAAGTAACAGTGCTTAAATAGTATACTATAAAGTCGGTTTATTTTATAGTACCTGATAAGGGGATAAGACAGGGAAGAAAAAAGATATTTACATAACACAATCACATTAATAACAAAATAAAGCTGATATGCTCATGACAGTTACAATTCTCATCTCTGTAACTGGTCGCATGATCATAGCTGGTCTTTGTAACAGTCTTCCAGTACCCATTTGATATTTTCTTTGCCCTCAGCAAGTACCACAGCTGATTGTGGTTCTTTACGTTGTTGGATAACCCAAACCTTTACTCTCGAAGGGTCTGGGCCATTAATAGCACAGCTTAGATCAGATCTTTGTTGGTTTTCATTGACCTTAATCATAAGGAATCATCTGTGTTTCAGACAACTTTTCCTTAGCTCCATTGTGGAGTGGCTATCCAATTTCTTCTTGCTAGTCAGGATCAATCACACCAACTGGTATTGTAACTCTCTTTTTTTGGCCTGTTGAGTCAGAAGAGGCATGAGGAGCCCAAAGTGGCAGGCAGTGGTCATAATCCTAATTTAATGAAATAATTGTGTCTCCTGGTGGAAGCGTTTCTCCCTTTGGAACTAAGACCCTTAGGTCAGCAGAGCATGTGGTCTTAGGGTTAGAAGCATCAATTTAGCTAGTGGCTCACTAGGGATAACAGTGAGGGGGGCCACTCCCATTCCCGCCCCTTGATTCCTGGACCTGTGAATCCTGCCTATGGGAGAAAGAGCGCCGGGTATTAGACACACATTTAGAGCATATACAGCCTCCTGGAGAACCTGGCCCCAGCCCTGTATGGTATTGCCACCTAGGTGACACTGTAACTGAGCCTTCAAAAAGCCATTCCACTCTCCTATCAAGTCAACTGCTTCAGAATGGTGGGGAATATGGTAAGACCAGTGAATCCCATGAGTTCGGGTTCATTGTCAGACTTCATTTGCTATGATATGAAGTGTGTTCCTTGATCAGAAGCAATTCTATTTCCCCCATCTTAGTTCTTCCTCAGCTTTATAGCATCTTATCCTCACAAGTCTTTCTCTCCCAGATTATTTTCCTTTTATTCCCATATGCCTTGTGGCCAGCGCTGTGTGGTGATAGGTTCTTACTTCATCCTGGTAGCCAATGTCAGGGACACATCCTTTGGATCATCAAAATGTAAAGAAACTCTTGGAGTAAGTTTTTCATTGTATGAAATTTTTTTCACCTCTTGGATTATGAATCCAGTGGTTGGAATCTGAAAATCCATGAACCTTGCACTAGGAACAATCTATACCTCATAACTTTCCCAAATAAAAATCTTAAAACTGGTTCTACACACACACACACACACACACACACACACACACACACACACACACACACACACACACACACACACACACACCCAATCTGTCTCCTGAGATGCCACCTACACTTTAAGGACCATTTCATTTTCAATTTTTCCATGAAGCCTTTTCTGATTCCCTAAGTAAATGTTACTCTCCTTTTCTCTCAATCTTCATGGTTTGGTTTGCTCCTTTCTTATGATATTTCTTTTAGTCTTTTCTTGTGTTGATTGTTTCTTATCTTCTCTATTAGATCATAATAAGCTATTTGAAGGCAGAGATTGGACTATTCTGATTCTTAGGTTATTTAGGATCTAGACCAATGCCTTGCACATAATAGGTAGCCCATAGATGATTACCGGGTTAAAATGAATGAACTCCTTTTAGCCATGGTTAAGGCTTTGCTAACAGGAGCTGATGTTATCTCAGAAAGGATTTCCAATGCAGTTGGCCACAAAGGAGTTTTCATTTGTATGTGGCAAAATGAGAAAGTAAAGGTAAGCTAGTGAGTTTTCCGTGAAACTAAACTTATTCAGTTTAATTGAAAGCCTTTTATTTGGGGCTGCTGCCCTTCCTACCTGTTGAAAACACAGTTTCCCCTTTCTCGTATAGTGGTGAGAGGTGCTTGTTTGTTAGAAGAATAAAGCTTTAGAAACCATATATTAGTCTCTCCAATGTTTTTTTCATTTCTTTTGAATTTTTCACTGATCTGTGATTTCTGAAGTTTGGGGAACTTGTGATCTACAGTGCGTGAATATTCCAAGATCACCAGACAAAAGGGTTGAAGGATTCTGGGTGAAACTGGATATGGTGAAAGAACAATGGATTGAAATACAGGAAAGGTAACGGCAGTGGGAGTGTTCCTAGTAACTAGTTTTGCAACGTGCGTCTCAGCCCTGTGTAGTTAAGATAAATACAATTAAGCTTACTTTCCAGGATAGTCGGGAGACCCAAGTAAGTAAGTTGTGAAATTTTTTTTCTTTTATAGCTTAGGCTGAAAGGAGGGATTTTGTATTAGTTTTTGATAGTGCTTCTTTGTATCCTTAGTGTCAACAGTATTTCCTTTAGAGCCCTCTATAACCCAGAAAAAGCTCATGCCTTTCCTAGAATCTGAATTACAAAGCATTCCTCATCCTCCTGGTGACATTGATTTGATTACATACCATAAACTGTCCAGCAGGATTTTTATTGTCAGTTTAAAATGAAATAATAGCACCAGCATGAGAATGCCAGTGGTAGGTATTTGTGTAAGTGATTCCAGCCGAAAGGACACACTGACGCTATTTAGTTTTTGGTAGACTCTGGTAGGGTGAGCTGGTGAATTTAAGTCTGAAGCATCCTTTTGAGCGTATTCTATATGAAGGATTATTTCTGCAATGCGAAATTGCCTTTCACTTTGCATGAATCACATCAAATCAAATGAAAGCGACTGCATTAATTCCTCAAGTGATTGCACATCTACTCTGCAGGAAGACATGTTGCCAAAATACTGCATTGCAGAAGTACTTGCAAAACCCAGAGTAGAATAGGATTAGAGCCAGAAGAGTAAAATTAGCCACTTAGCTCTCTCTCTGTCATTTTCATTAAAAAAGCTATTGTACAGGCCACGCACATCTTAGAGTTGATGGAATTTGACTTTGGTCCCCACCTCCCCGTCTTCCCTTAATACCTGAGTGCAGCTTCCTCCAAGCAGTAGGCATTTCCGTTTTTACTTGCCAGGTGCAGAGGACTCTGCTGCTCTCTGGCTCTGGACAGACTGTTAATGAGGTACCACCCGGTCGTGTCTTCCGGGAAGTGAGTGCTGTGGGCTCCTGGGTGAATCTTTTATCCTTGACTTCTGGTCTAGTTAAACCTTCCTCTTTAGTTGATTTCAGCTAGATGTTAGAAAACAGCAGTAAAGTAAATTCACACCAAGATGCCATTGCTAATAGCTGATGATGAGTTCAGTGTCTCAGGTTCAATTTGTAAAACCCAAAAATGAACTGGCCAATGTTGGGCTCACAGGAAATATATTCTGATAGGAATCCTTCCTGAGCTGCCTAAACTCATCCATCAGAGATGAACTTAAGCCTGCAGGAGATGTAGCCTCTCTTCCTGAATTAGAATTTGAATGGATCACTGCATAGTAAATAGATAGTGCTCTGAATCTAAAATGAATTTTGTCAATGGAAAATATCCTTTACCTGAGAGATGAATGGAAATCCAGTTTAACCCACTGGAAAAGGCCAAATGAGAACCCTTGCTGGTAAAAAACAGTAGTTTGAAACAGGGTCCTGGTCTACATCCATTTAAAATAATGATAGAGGTTAATGTAGGTAGCAGTTGGAATACAGGAGATAACGGCACTGAGGAGGTGTAGGGAGTGGTAATTAGATGATAGATGAACAAAAGGAACAAAAATGGAATGAAGAATGGAGAACTGATGGTTTTGAATGTATCAAGTCCTTAATTATTATTTCGCACACATATATTCAGCACAGGGTAGGGCACTAGGATATCAGAACTGAAAGACATGGTTGGGAACAAAGAAAGCTCACTCTCCAGAAAGTAGACCTTCAACCAGAGAATTACCTTGTAAATGAGATAAACACTATGACAGAAGTAAGTAGAAAGTATTCTGAGAGCTCGAAGTAGTACCCAGTCTAGACTGACAGCAGCAAGGCACGGGGCAGTATCCTGGAAAGCTTTTATTTCATAAAATAACATTAACTGAATTTTGGAGGCTGAATAAAGATTAACTAGAAGAATGAAAAAAAGACCTCTCCTATCTTGCTCTCTCTCTTAACTGGAAAGTCATTAACTCCGAATTAGTCTTTTTTTTTTTTTATAAGTATTTTCTAAGCTCATATACATAATACAGGATAAATTAAAGGTTGAAAAAGCAAACTGGTATAAAGGATAGAAAGCTTTCAGATTCCTTTTGAATGGCCAGCTGTGTGTGCTTTTTGGTAATTATGGGCTCAAGTACTCATGTGTACATTTGATGTACCATCCCACAAATGATGGTTAAAGAAGAACATAGTAAATGCAGCCAGAAACTATTTAAGTGGTTCAGCATTCACTAACTACAAAAGCTCTAAATGAAAACAAGTGAGGTAAATTAGGAGCATGGATTCAATACACAGGGATCAGTGTGTAATGCAGTATCTACTTGAGGTTTTCATACCTTGTTGGGTCCATAGTGACGTGCCAAGAAGTTATAGAAACTCTAGGATGAAATTTATATGTCCACCTAAAGAATCAATTTTACTGAAAGATTCAGGAACATGCAGTTCATAGTGAAACATATGCAGACATATAAAGCAGTCCATGGTGAGTTAAGATAACGTATGTATGTTGTATATATCTATATACACAAACACGTATGTACAAACATCTCCTTTACTTCTTTGGTTTATTGGGAAAAACCTAAAAGCCACAGAGAAAAACAGTAAAATAGTCTTTATCTTTATTGAACCTCTTTTTCCTTCTTTGTTTATAAATACATTCAAAGCGCTATTGGATTCAGAGCACAAATCCTGACTCATAATTCACCTCTTACTACTGACAATTGCTACACTATAAAGGTCTTTTAGAAAAGAACGTTTCATTTACTCCACTCAACTCTCTTTTGGCTGACATTCGCTTTCATGCTCTCTTGTCATTTTCAATAATCACAAAGTTTATGGAAAAGATACGAAGAAATAGATATAAAGGAAGACTCTTTAGCTGGTGTCACTCAAAGGACTAACTTTTGAGCTAATTTTTCCATTTTTTGATGGATTATGACTTACAGAACTCTGACTTGACCCTGAATATATATGGGGAATTTTAAGGGACAAAATAAGTTATTTTGTCATTCCACAATCTCTTAAAATTTACCTGATCCCTGGATTCATATAGAAATGCAAGAGGCTCAGAATAGCCAGATAATCTTGAAAAAGAATAGTTGGAGTAAAAAAAAGTTGGCTGTTTCACAGTTCCCAATTTTAAAACTTAATGCAATAGTTTAAAACTCTTAGAAGAAAACTATAGTTTCTTAGATATGATACCAGAAATATAAGCAATGAAATAGACAAATTGGGCTTTATCAAAAGCCCAATATATGTATATTTGCTTCTAATGATGTCATCAATAAAGTGAAAATGCACATGGAGTAGAAGAAAATATTGGGAAGTCATATACCTGTTGAGGTCTAGTGCCACAACATATAAAGAAGTCTTACTACTCAACAACAACTAAAAAAAAACTAATTAAAAAATGGGTAAACAACTTGTATAGATATTACTTCAAAGAAAATATACAAAGGACTCACAAATGTTTGAAAAGATGCTCAACATCATTAGGCACTAGGGAAAAACAAATTTAAACTACAATGAAATACTGTTTTAAACCCATTAGAATTGCTAAAATTAAAAATACTGATAATAATATTGACAAGGATGTGGAGAACTTGCAACCCTCTGACACCAACGTTAGGATTCTAAAATGGATACTGCCTCTTGGAAAGACAGTTTGGAAGTTCCTGAAAATGTTAAACCTAGACTTGTACAATCCAGTAATTCTGATCCTAGATAAATACTCAAGAGAGAAAAACATATCTCCATTCAAAAACTTGAATTAGTGTTCATAGAAGCATTACTCATAATAACCAAAAAGTAGAAACAGGCATCCTCCCTGTGCTACCCGGGCCCTGCCAGTGGATGAGTGGATAAATAAAATTTGGTACATCTGTACAGTGTGTCAGGGACTGTCATCATCACTGGAGAAATAATTATGAGCAAGTAGAGCTATTCTGGAAATTCAGAATACAATATTTAGCACGATGAGTAGGTCCAGATCATCTGGTTGGGGCCATTCTTTTTGCTCCTCAGTCTTTTACCCTAATCAGGGATGCTCCTGGAATCTGATAGGTGACCTAGTGAATCCAAGCATGCCTTGCTATTTCATTCTTTCATTCGGTCAATTATTCATATAATTCATATGTACTTAGTACCTAGTATGTGGCAAGGACATAAACCAGGTACAGTTCTTGCTCTCATTGAGTCTGGGGGGATGACAAGTATGAACAAATAAACATATAAGAATGCACAGTCACCGCTTAGCAAGTACTAGGAATCAGGGGACCTCGCTGAGGAATATTTGATCTTGGGGCTGCTTTGTGTGATTGGACCTGGTGGACACGTCCAGCCTGTTCTCCAGGCTGAGGGCCCGCATGGCCAACACCACCCATGGTGGGTGCCTCTTACTCATTCACACAGTTGCCCGTGGGCTGGTGGCCCCAAGGAGGTGCCAGTCAAGTATGTGGCAGGGTGATGGGAAAAAAACTTTAGGTAATAAAAAGAAATCACATACTGATGTATGCCACAACATGGATGAACCTTGAAAACATTTTACTAAGTGAGATAAGACCGTCACAAAGGAACACATATTGTATGATTCCATTGATTTGAAATGTCTAGAGTTAGGTAATTCATAGAAACAAAAGGTAGATTAGTGGTTGTCAGGGCCTAGGGGAGGTGAGAATGGGACTGACTGTTAATAGGTAAAGGGATTGTTTTCAGCGTGTTGAAAATATTCTAAAATTATCTGTAATGATTGCAATGCCCTGTGAATCTACTGAAAACCATTGAATTATACACATTAAAAGTGTGAATTTTGTGAAATATGAATTATATCTCAATAAATCTTATAAAACAAATTATATAACAAAAACAAAGATTACCAAACAAAACAAAGTTGGAATAAAATTACATATTGTCCTTCCTTCTAAGAGTTTACAAAATGTACTTATGTTCCTTTTCCCTTTTGATACTGATCCGTTTAATGGGCCTGTGAGTTTGGATAGTGTTCTGGGAAATAAATAAATAAAACATGTACAATTGTTTACTTGTCATATTGAAAATTTTACTTAGTTCTATAGCCAAAGCCATATTTTGCAAATCACTGAGCTTCATTTAGAACACATAATGTAATACTTCATCGATCTCTTTTATTGTTATTTTGTCTAATCATAGACTTGAATACATATTCTGCCTAACCTTTAAAAGACTGTAATGGAGCTTAGTGATCATCTAAGTTCAATTCTTTTATTTATAAGGACACTGAAGCCCAGAAGAGATAAATGCCAAAATGTAAATACAAGAGCAATGAATGGATCTGGGTCTAGCTGCTGGCTATTGCCTCAAGTCTAGTGAAAAAGGTCCCAAATTTGAATCTCAGAACTGTCATTTGTTAGCTGCCTCATTTGTAACACTGACATAAACATTTATGAGTATTTTTGTTAAAATAAAACATAGTGCAGATATTGGTTTCCATTATTGTGAAATAGGGAACGTTTAAGTCTTTTTAAAAGAGAAACATGACATTAAATTGCCAAGAGGATGTATATTTTTCATTGTACTAGTACAACATAGATATCTATTTTTCCTAATTTGTTTAAATCTTAGTGCTATCACTTTTTAGCTGAATGATATTTTTTTTTAATTTTAAGGAAAGCTAATTTGCCATTTCAAACCATAGTATAGTAGTTCTTCATTTTACATTTTCCTTTGGATTACAGTAATGAGGTCATGTTACAGATGAGCCAAGGCACAATGAGGTCATACATATATATATACATCTATTCCATAGCAGACAGCTCTATTTTGGATTTAAATATTACTGCACATCATAGATCCAACATATACAAATTAAATTCTTAGACCCTTACTGTGGAAAAGGTCATACATTGGTCAAAGGCCTCATTGACACAGTACACTTATCCCATCACTGTGTGCATTTCAAGCTTTATCAGCTTAAGCAGAAAAGGCATTAGCATTCATATGACCATGCCACAGATATGAAAAGAAGCAGGTTAGGTTGGTTTTCTCTGAAAATAAAAATCAGCACAAATTTAATTTGAAGACTTGACATGGACTTTGCTAATAGAGCTACTTTATGATGAAGATGCATGTATGCCCCAAAAGAAGCATCCTAGCCTTAATCTGTACACTCAGATTGGAGTGTCCCTCAGCAGTGTGTGAAAGAAGATAGAAAGTAAGTACATAGTGACTGGAAGTGCATTCGGTACTAGAAAGTTGCTGCAATGATGCAGGAGATATGAAGGCTAATCACTTCTTTCAAGGGTTCTCCTTGGAGACTTAGGCATGTCAGAGCTATAACATTTTCAAGCGGTGGGCATGTGTGTGACTTTTCTCAGATGTTCAGTGAAAAACAATCATTTGCATACGTATTCATTTCGTTGAGCGTGAGCATGTTAAGGAAGTACAGATCTTCCTCAACTTAACTACAGGGTCACTGCCCCATAAACCCATTGTAAGTTGAA
The DNA here is from genome assembly GCF_009834535.1 of Camelus ferus. NCBI lineage: Eukaryota > Metazoa > Chordata > Mammalia > Artiodactyla > Camelidae > Camelus > Camelus ferus. The sequence goes on from NC_045701.1 coordinate 44,401,573, forward strand.
AATATCATTAAGTAGAAAATGCATTTAATACTCCGTACCTACTGAATCCTACTGAATGTCATAGCTTCGCCTAGCCTGCCCTACACAAACTAGGGATACTAACCTACATTTGGGCAAAGGCTTATAATACAAAGCCTGTTTTAAAATAAGGGGTTGGATATCTTGTGTAATTTATTAAATGCTATACTGAAAGTGAAAAGTGAATGGTTGTATGGGTCCAGGTTGGTTGGTTATAAGTGTTTTGATCGTTTATCTTCATGATCTCTTGGCTAACTGGCAGCTATGGCTCGCTCCTGCCGCCCAGCATCCAAAGAGAGGATCAGAGTGTGTATCGCTAGTCCAGGAAAAGAAGAAAATTCAAAATTTGAAGTATGGTTTCTACTGAGTGAGTCTTGTGTTTCAAACATGTAAAGTAGAAAAATCTTAAATCATTGTAAGTCAGGGACCGTCTGTATAAAAATGTTAAGGTGAAACATCAACATTAAACAAATGAAAGCACAATAAAGCATTCTAATGAAATTATCATCATATTTAGAAGTATTCTCACCCTTATTCATATCTTAGAATTTCAGAAGCCTTCATAGTTTTCATAAATAAATAATGACAGTGGATGCTTACTGAGTACACCAAAGAAGTTAGGCATCAGACACTTCCGTGTAAGATACTGCAACCAACTGTTTGGCTAATTTTTAAAGTTTTACAGCTGCCATTGATTTTTGGAATTGACTTCATGGATCAGTTTTCTTTAGTGTTGCTATAAGTAAACATTGATTCAATTCAAATAAATAGATTTGCTTCCTTTCTTAATCTATTTCCTCTATTTTTCTTTAGTTTCAGTTCTTTGTTGCTGTTGCTTTATTTTTGCTTTCTTGTCTCATCCCTCTTTGTATTGTCATTCCGGTACTGTTTACAGTGGCATTCCCTTTTGAAATATTTCACTAACCAGGTTCCCTAGGGCATATTTATTTCTTCTAATTTTCTCTTTTTTCAAGCGTCATCTTGCTTATGTTCAGTCAAATCAATACGGTTAGCCGATTCTCATAATACTCTTCATTGTCATGGAACTAATGTTTCATTCTAGAGTTTTTAACTTACACCTCTATTTTGCTTTCCTCTCACACGCACAGAGAATATACAATTTCTTCAAAGCTTGTGTGTGCACGCTGAAAGAGGGGTTTCCTTGGAAACACTAAATGTGGAAAGCCTTTCTATCTGTCTGCTCATCAACTAGTGAATTGACAGCTGTTTCTCTGTAAAGTTTGTCAGTTTATTTCAGAACACTATGCAGATTTTTAATAGTAAAATGCACAAAAAATGAGAATTGCTTCAGTGGATACAATAATGAGGAGAAAACATAATGTGCTTCACAGATAGAATAAAGCATTTGTTTTAAAACCTTGAGAGTTCACACTCCAGTGTAAAATTCTTTTGTGGTCTCTTCATAAGGGATTATCATTCATTTAGGTAGATTAGATGAAATAAAATTATTTTTTGTACATTTTGGTCTCCTATTGTCATTCTTATTAAATATAAAATAATGTGATTTTTTGCTGGTGCTTTTTAAAACTGGATTCTTACTGGAGTGAAGGACAATAATAATTCATGCTTATACAAAGATAACAACAAATTCATAAGTACTCAAGAGGTGATAGGTTAAAAAACATTAGAAAATATTTTATCCTGTACTCATTTCATTAAAAAATATACGTAGATGCAAATGACTTCAGCAAACTAGATAGACTCCCTTTTGTTTGTAAAGTGTTTGCATAAAATTCTTCAAGTTAATTCTTTAGATTTATTTGATTCCGACTTTCCCCACCATCAGTGCACAAGTACTTCCTTCTCGCCACATCTTTGCCTTGTTTATTCTTGTCTTTTTGATAATGGCTGTTCCACAGATGTGAAATGATATCTCAGTTTGCTGCTTTTTTTTTTTTTTTTAAATGGAGGTACTGAGGATTGAACCTAGGTCCTGGAGCATGCTAAGCACACGCTCTTCCGCTGAGCTATATCCCTAGCCCCTATCGATGTGCTTTTGATTTGCATTTCTCTGATGATTAACAGTGTTGAGCATCTTTTCAAGTACTTGTTGGCCATCTGTATGCCTTCTTTGGGAAAAATGTCTTTTCAGAACCTCTGCCCATTTTTAAATCAGATTGTTTAGGTTTTTTTTTTATTGAGTTGTATGAGTTCTTTACACATTTTGCATATTAACCCCTTATCACATGATTTGTAAATATTTTCTTCTATTTTGTATGTTTCCTTTTTCATTTTGTTGTTGATTTCCTTTGCTGTGCAGAAGCTTTTTAGTTTGTTGTCCTACTTGTTTACTTTTGCTTTTGTTGTCTTTGCTTTGGTATCAAATCCAAAAAATTCATTACTGAGACCAAAGCCAGGAGCAAGGCAGAGGGAGAGCACAAACATTGCACCTGCCCTCTGAGGTCTCTGGAGAGGTTTACAGTCAGCCCTCAGAAGTGGTTTAATTAGAAGTCTGCCCTTCAAGCTGCAGCTGTGAAGATAATAGGCCTCTTTTACAGAAAGACTGGAAGTTTCGGTCTCTTGCCTCTCTAGTCTGCCTTGGGAGGTGGCCGTTAAGAGTTCTTAAGGCGATCAAGGGGTATATCCTGGGTGGCACCTACCAAAACTGGGGCACCAGAAGTATGTATAAACGCCTTTCTGGAAAATACCGGTGACCTGGAATGAGGCAGAGGGAGGGTTCAAACATGGCACCCAGCAATCCCCACCTTTGGAGAGTGTTTCAGAAGGCCCCTCGATCTCTGTTAGAATAGGTGCCTGCCCCTCAGGTCCGAACTTTAAGAGAAGCGGCTAGACCTCTTTCACAGAGAGCTGCGTCTTCAGTTGGCTGCCGCTATCCTGGGCCCTGGGGTGGGGTAGCCGGCTGAGCGCACAGAGCCCTTTAAGAAGTGTTTCACATCCTGCAGTCTTGCAGGTCTTATGGATGCAAGCCCTGTTGGCTTTTAGAGCTAGATGTTTGGGGGTTCATCTCTCAAGTACAAGTCTTTAAAGCTGGGCTACCAGAGGTGGTGTTCAAACCCTTTGTTCTTTAGGGAGAAGCTCAAGGTTTTGAGTTCCTTTCCCATTGTGGCTTGCTGCGCCAGGGGTGGGGTTTAGGATCAGGTTATGTCTCAGCCTCCTCTACCCATTTTGATGTGGGTTTTTTTCTTGTTTGCCTGATGTATAGGAGTTGCTCAGCTATTTGGTGGGGGTGGCTCTTTCAGAGGAAATTGCACCTTATGTAGGTGTAGTTTCAGTGTGTCCATGGGAAGAGGTGAATTCACGATCATCCTACATTGCCATCTTGAACAGGAACCCACATGAGTTTAAATTAACCGATTAGATCCAACTAGACTGAGACATTACTTGCATCTGTGGTCCACGGCTGAACCTGGAAGGGAGATTGCCACTGCTGCAGGGAACCCCCACCCTGAACCTTCCAAGAAGAGACTCAGAAGGTAAAAAGGATAGTAAAACTATAGCCCGAAACTCTGCCCTTCTGGACTCTCACCTCCATGGGCATTTGTGTAAATCCCACTACTGCTGAGAAAATTCTATGAGAAAGACCCAGATCCAGACCCTAGACCCGAGACTTCATAAGCAGCTTGCTTGGGTTTGAGTGTTCCACACTTGCCCTCTCCTGAATTTCCTTCCTGATGCCCACAATGTAGTAGCACTGGGGTGATGAGTGATGGCTTAAGGAAGAGACTTGGCAGAGCTAGCAAGCATTCTGTCTTTAAGTAACCTGTGTCTTTCCAGAAACTTTCCCTCAGGTGACCCTGATCCTCGTGGTAGTAGGATGTCCAAGTAGCCTCGTGATCTCATCCTTACTTCAGTCCTTTCTTGTCTTGTACTTACCAATCCTGTGAACCCCTCCAAGTGGAGGGCTGGATTAAATAATCAGTTTCATGTTTGACAAACGGTGACAGCAATACACAGAACTTGGTTTATGTCAGTTTGCTTTACTTTTGTACCTTGAAACAGGCAATGGAGAAGATACACACAAAGTGTCTTTCAAGATTAGTATTTCCCTTTGCTTCTTTTGAAGTCTGTACACCCAGAGTTTGGTGGTCTCTGAAGTTTGGGCAGAGTAAGGCATTTGCCAAGCCAGTTGACTTCGCTGCCTTTTATACTATTTTGGGTCAGACTAGGATATGTACCACTTGTTTCCACCTGTTGCCATCTAAGAGAATTCAGGTATATTGTTCCATGCTGAATTGCTTACTAATTATCAGGCCCACACAAGGTTTAGTACAGCAGACCTGACCAGGGCTTGCCACATGTGACTACTATCCTGGACCAGCCTCTGGCAAGTGGGAATCAAGAGAATCGCTTTGAGATAAATTCAAGCTACCTCTGAAACTGGGTTGGTCAGCTTTACTTGAGACACCATACCTGGGCCATGCTGGAGATGAGTGAATGCTTGATAAAATTGGGTAAGAACAAATGCTGGAAGGCAGCCAAGCCAGCAGTAAGGAGCCCTCAGTGAGAATGAGGGATGCAGACATGTGTTTTCAGGCTCAAGATTTGCACCCAGCTTTTGGATATGGTGCTCAAGTGCGGCTCCAAATTCTGCCCGTACTTCTGGTGTTTAATTCTCCACAAGAGGTAGGAAACCTCCTTTTAGTTCTACTATTTTAATGGTTCCTAATGCCATTGGGATCACAGAGCAGGGAAGCATCTGTTCTAATTTTATAAATACACTTTTATTCAGAAGTTTGGCTCAGGGTGGTTTCTGTGATCAACATCATTTAAGTTTTGCCAGCTTGATTATAAAACATCAGTGCATTCGTTCTGCTATAATACTTACATTTGCTACATTACATGCCCATGTTCGTTATGTGTTACTTTCAACCATATGCAATACATGTTTTCTTTCAATGATGTATTTTAAATGATTTTACATCAACTTACGTTTTAAAGAATAAAATTAAAGTATGATACAGATACTCACACATACGCATATGCAATATACACATGTAGCGACACATGCATTCCAGGAGTACCAAGACAACAAGAATTAAGAAGGCACAGCAATCTTACAGGCATTTACTATAACTTGAAATGTAACATATTTACTTTCTTATAGCCTTGGATTAATGGGACTTTACATTTATGAAAAATTTCGTGTTACTTAAGCATATACTGTTGTTTTCTTAACAAGTGAAATGCTACTTATTGGAAGGTGGGAATGACTAGAAAGAAATGAACATAGCTGAGTAAAAGAGGGAATAGAAAATACAGGCTTTCTTACAGCTGAGATGATAAAAAGTATAGAGGAGAAGTATTTTCAAACAGTTTTTGCTCTTTTGTTATTTGCCATCTACTTCCTTCTCAGCTATATGTATTTCTGTTTTTTTTTTTTATAATACATTTTTCCAGTTGGTTGCTGGGGTAAAAAATTCCTATTATTGTAGTATGGCATTAAAATGGATTATCAGATCCTTTTCTTTTATTATAGGTATCTATCTGAAAGCAAATGGAAATAAAAGGATTTAACATTTGTAGAAACCAAATGCCTAAAATGACTAACAATCTCTACTATTTGCAAACTTGAACTAAAGCTGAAACCAATCCCTTTCTTTTTGGCTGAATAATTCCCTTTTTGTACTTAAAATATTTTGCATTCTGATTTTATCGGCTGGATTATTATAAAAAAAAAAAATTCCCCATCTCTGAATTGGTACTCTTCCTGTGGTTTGTAGTGAGTGAAATCACATTTTCTCTCAGCTAGGTGCGGTCTTAATTTGTGAGCCAGTTCACAGACGCTAACACTGAAGCCATGAAGACAGCATAGAGAAAGAATGGATTTATTGTTACAATCATCTAAAACTCACTCAGGTTTCTCTGACATTTAACAGTATATAATACTTTCCTGCAGAGTAATTAGACATAAATAGTATATGGTTTAAGAATATGAATTAATATTAGTCTCAAACAACTGAATCAACTTAGAATTAATCCTATTTTTCTACAATCTAGGTCATTCATATCTAAACGTAATGCTATGTTAAAATTTTTTGCCTGGTTCAGCGTACTGCTAATCAATTTCTCCTCCCATCTCTGTCTGTATTCTTTGGTATCATGTTTTTCCACTCTCATGTCCTGGTTTTTCTCTCCTTTTGAGACTCTGTTCCTCCCTTACTGGCCTCCCTTAGTCAATTCTGACCTGTGAGTTTCCTGAGTCTTGATCTGCCTGCTCTCAATTTTACATTCAATATGTCAGGTAGGCATAAAATGTGTGCTGTGAGTTGGGGTTAGAACAGTAGAAAAGCCAGCACTGGGGACAGTTGGCTGTGTGTGGCCAACCCAAAGGTGTTAGTACAACTGGTAGAGTTTGTGGTGGAAGAAGCACTGACTGGGCAGGGAGGTAAAACCTGAGCTAGATCTGGGGACAGGACAGCCAAGTAGCAGTTGTTCAGGGCACCATCTAGAAGAGAAGCTGAAATATCACTGAAATGAAACAGAGCTGTTTAAGCCAAGTTTCCACATATAACTCCTTATATAACTGGAAAAAATGTAAATTGGCCACACTTCTGCCAAAGTAGACAGTACCCTTAAATGAAAAGAATAAAATAAAGCGTTCTCACAGTGCTGATATATCGGATCAGCATTTTTTGCAACCGACTTGAAAGTTGCAGTCCACCACTATCAGATGCTATATAAATTGCTTAAAATCCGAGTTTGAACAATGCCTGGGTCTACTGCGGTTTGTTTGGAATGAGTGATTTTCATAAAATTTAATCTAAATTTAATTCCTCTAATATGCTTCCCAGAAAGCAGTCTGGTTCATACCTCTGCAAAAGAAAACCGAAAAGAGAACAGGGGCTACAGAGAAGAAGGAAATGCTTTGCAGTATTTTTTTGTAACATGGATTCGACTTAACCCGTGGATGAGACTTAGGAAGCAAATTTGGTTTTATATTCTGTTCTTGTCGATGCAAAAATCAGTCTTCCTCCACTCTGAAAATTCGAAACAGACATTTAAGGATTATAACTTTAAAGTGATAATATAGTATCAGCTTTTCAAGGTGCCTGCATACATTTATGAAACTGTGAGTAAAAAATTTAAGTGGCGGTGAGAGCCAAGAGGAGAGTACAGGCACTGACAGCCCTGAGATGCTGGCGCTCTTTGCCACGGGCAGAGAGTAAGTGTAGGTACACAATAAGGAAGGGATTGCTTTTCCTAATTTCTATAACTTCCAGATATTGGAAGTGATGGGTGGTGTGGAGGCAAGGGATGTGGTAGTGGTTGGAACAAGACAAATTGTCCCGAGAGGAGATCTGCAGTACCTTTATCTATGTTCAACTGCCAAGCAAATAAAGGAGGAAGAGGGACCCAAGCTGCATAAACATTTTCAAGTATGCTAGTACATAAAACAAACAGATTGTAAATTCACCAACTTATAAACAGTATTGGTCCATGATGGTAGACTGTGGGACTACCGAAATAAAGCCAGCTGTTTTAGACATATGTGAGAAGATGAAACATGAACGGGGGATGAACAAAAAGTTGGGAATTGAGATTGACTGTGAAAATAAGGATCTGGGAAAACATGTGTAAAGGCCACAGTTTTGAGATGTGGTTTCAATGACTTTTTGTTATACTTTCCAGAATGACAGACTTTCCATTTTTGTCCATCAAAAACTACTTAGTGAGTGTTTACTAGGTGCCAGATACCATCTTAAGCAGCAAGTAAGTCAGAGTTCCCACATGCAGGAGGTTCTTTTGGCCTAGATCTTCTGGTGCTGATAAGTGACATACAAAGAAAATTGGAACAGACGAGAGGAGAGAGCCATAGCTAGCCAGGTGAAGAAAGTTATCTCTGAGCATGTTGCCTTGAGTAGTGTGGAGTCAGTTGTGCAAGAATTCTGGAGAATAGTATCCATAACCAAAGAAATACCAAGAGCAAAGGCCCTGGTCATGGGAATGATCTTTGTGTCTTAAAGAAACAGAAGTAGGGAGAGTGGGGCTCAAGTGTAGTGACCATGAAGGGAGATTAGATCAGAGAGGTAGGCAAGGGCCAGATTACACAAGATTTTAGAAGCTGTGGGAAAGTTTTATTCTGGTTGAAATGGGATGCCTTTGGTGAGTTTTTAGAAAGGGAGGAAGGGATGATATAAGCCCAGAAAAACACTGTGAAGGATGGATCACTGAGGATTAAGTCTTTGAGACAGAGAAGTCTCTTATGAAGTGAATGTGGTGCTCCGTGTGAGAGATGATGATGGTCTGGACTAAGCTGTAGTCATAAAATAGGTGAGAAATGACCCAGCTGGGAATGTTTATTTGAAGTAGAGACAGGAGGAGTTAGTCATGAATTAGTTGATGAGTGTGGGAAAAAAAAAATAGAGTACTTGGGGAGCAAACCAAGTTTTTATGTTTGAGATATTATATGAATAGTGTGCCATTTATTGAGATATGGAAGATTTGAGGCCAAGTGCATTCCCCAGGGTAAAATTTTATTTTACCCAGGCTTTATTAGGTGGCCCTTGGTGACAAGTAAGTAGTTAGCATATGAATCTGGAGCAAAGGTGAATTGATGAGTCTGGAGATGTAACTTGGAAGAGCATCAGCATAAATGTTATTTATAACCATTTGATGAAAATAAAAGTCACCTAAGGAGAGATCACCAAGTAAAGGGTCAAGGAAAGTCCTCAGGGGAAGGCCAACATTTAAAAGTTTGACAGAGGAGGAGGAGAAGGCAATGAAGGCAACCGAGAAAGTGTAAGCAGGAAATTAGTAGGAGAATCTGCTAATTGTGATTACCAGTCATGCACAAAGATTGCCAATAAAGAAAAAAGAATCATTGAAAATTGTTAGGAAGTAGAAGATAAAGGTGGATAACTAACCAGTGCTGATCTACCTCTCTTTCTAATACAAGATACTCTTCCCACCTTCAGCTGCTCAACTTCCATCCATTGGTGGAGCCCTGACTCAGCATCAAAGAAACAATCCTTTCTCTAGGTCAGTAATTCATATTCTCAGGACCTTAGTTAACCATATCAACCTATTTCCTGGTTGTTGGTTTGCTCCTTAGTGACTAGGGTGACTGTATGTCCCAGTTTGCTCAAGAAAGTCTCAGATAATGTTTTTTTAGTGCTCCATTTTGCGACCAAAAGTATATAATACGTTATATGGTTACCTGATCATCAATCCTATGGGTCTGAAGCAACAGAGGCAAGGATTCAGTTATAGGGAAGCCATATTCCACTTATGTAATGTACAAAAGAGTATCTGCTGGTTTTGACTTGCAGAGCCACTGAGTCTTGTGAAGGCTTGAGATTTAGTGAAGTTCTAAATGTAAGCTGATAGTGACAGCGCTGGTCAGGTGCACTGAGGCAGCCAGTTCCACTGCATCTCATTGTGTATGGACAGCATTGAGGGTTAAGAGGGGAAATAATCTTGTATTTATTTGTATTGCTTGTCTACAGGCTCAAGGGAAACCTCATTAGGTGTTCGTAATTTGGCTCTGGATTAGTTTCAGTGCTTCCAAGCATTTTTCATGCCATTGCACATATTGAACATGATAATAAATTTGCTATTCACTGGAGTAAATGTACCAGGTTATGACATGCCTGGAGGACATGAGTACTCAGTACATGAGTAACCCATTCATGACACAGTAGTGCGTCATTGAATGCTTCAGGGAGAGATGTGTGGAGACATGCTCCTTAGAAGGCAGGTGAGGGAATCCTGAGCTATTTTATAAGAATCAGGGGAAATAACCACTGTGATATAGGACTGAAGGTGCCTGCTCAGTGAGAGAGTGGACACGAGGTTTTCAAGTGGAGCTACCGCTTAATTCGGTACTGAAGGGAAATGTACTACTTGGGAAAGAAATATTTCACATTAGAATTAGCATGCGCCGTCTACTGCCCTCACAAATTTTCTACAGATCGAGAAAGGACAGTAATCTCCCCAGTGCTATTCACTAAGGGAAAAAAATCATCTGTGTTGGTGGATTTTTATCCTTGCTAAGAGAAGGTAAACAGATTAGCGTAATCAAAATCTTTATGGGCTAGATCTTCCATTTGAGTTGATATTCATAGCTCTTGGGTTCTAAAAAGATAGTATCTGTTGTAGAACAACCTCAGCTATGTTCCCCCTTACTTTTGAGCTTCAAAGCATTGGGTTCTGCAAACTGTTACCTACAATAATGGTTCTGGGGGCTGGGAATTGGCTTACTTTCTAAATTTGGAGGCTATAGGGCCAGAGCTGCAAAAATCTTGCATCCTACTAATGCTTTGAATTCTTCAAAGTAAGGCTCAAGAGAAACTTATTGTTGAATAATTCAACGAGTTAATTCCTGAAGGACCACACTGATTCACGTGAACGAGCCAAGGCTTCAGCTGCTGAAAGAACCCTGAGTGTAACAGCTGAGACTGAGTAGAGTTAAACGTTTGGGAGAGGGATAATTATTGAATGTTAATTAATTCACAAAAGTAAGATATTTTGAGTTTGGCCTTTGTTTGCAACTTTAAATTTGGATTTTAACTTGCAAAAAATTTACTTTTTTAGATTTAGTTTCTCACAGCAAATTTTACAGTGGAAGGAATTTGTGTTCTAATTTGCAGAATCTCTTATAACAGTGATATTTTACTGTTGGAATCTCTAAATATTGTCATGTGATCTCACTGCAGAACCCCTACTAGGCTCTGTGAGACAGTGTGGTTGGATGTAATTCAGGATGGGAAATATCATAGACAGTGAAATTTCGGGCCTTGAGTATAAAGAGGGTATGTTACAGAGGATTTCCGATTAACCTTTGCTCTAACATAATTCCTTCAGTGAGATAATCACAGTCTTCTGCAGTGCCCATCTGCCTGTATGGGTCTTCATACTGCCTATACTTGGACCCCTGCCAGCTGTTTGCTCTGTTTCTATTTTAAGATACATTCTGATTTTGGATTTAGCATGAAATTATGGCTAATGGTCTTTCCATCCAAATATATGCAATTCCTGGCATTAAACTTTCCTGAATGTGGTTATCTCAAATCACTTAGCCTGGTATTAACCCATGGCTTTAACTGCATGATGCAGATTTTTGCTTAATCTAGTTATGGGCTAAACTATTCCTTTTCTTTTTTTCATGTGTCCCATTGCCACCCCAAACCTGGCCCTGACACCAGTCACACAGTTGTGTTCCCATGACCTGAGCCTTTTGGTGTGACCCAAGCCATAGCTTAATATAGTGTGTTTATATTCAGTCTGGACTAGAAGAAGGCAGTCTAACTTGGTTTATAAAAATAGTGTTTGCTATAGGAGTCCAAGGAATAAAATTTGAAAACAAAAAGTAAATCCGTTATCACAGAAAAGCAACATTTCTTCTCCCCAGTGGTAGATAGTGAGAAAAAACATTATGGAATTTCATATTTTTGAGATCAATGCATCTCATTGCTTTGCAGGTACAATGATAGAGCACTGAAGCTGTCAAAGACTGCTTTCCTCCTATTCCTTCCTTTTCTCACTCTGTAGAGCGGGGACGTGGACTCAGGTCCATCTTAGCTCCAGAGCCAGGGGGCCAGACCTCTGTGATTCACTACCTCTCTGTACATTGTGCTTCATTCCTCATGGCCCGCCCTCTCCTCCCAGACCTGTTATTAATTTATTCCCAAGGGTGGGAGGCTGGTTTCTCTGAACAAAGTGAGAATGATAAATACTATATGAACAGCAAATGCCAGGTATCACGGAACACAACTCAGAGGTGAACTGTGAAGCCAAGCAAACTCTAGTTACTTAAAATATTATGTTCTTGTTTTTCCTTTGGATTCCATATTAGTTAGATGCAGGCTTCAGAGTCAGCAATATCTGATCTGGGTTTCCTTCCCAGATCTCCCACTCACTGTGGGACGTGTGGAAAGCTACTTAAACTCTTGGAGCTTCAGTGACTTCATATGTAAAGTGAGAAGCAAGGTCTGCTTTCTGTTGGGTTTTTGGAGGATTGAAATGATGCTTCAGCTGGGCACTGCTAATTGCTGAGTAAACAGGAAACATAAGAGTGACACTGCCTTTTGTTCTGAGAAAACTCTTGGTGTAAAATCTATTTTTAAAGAATTTCCTTCCCTTTCTTCATCCTAGGGTGTTTTTATTTGTAAGGAAAACCCTATCAGATGGAGAATTTGCTTCCTTAGGGGGAGAAGTTCATGCTGGTGCAAATGCTTACTTACTAAGGTTACACACCAGCTGGGTTTTGTCCAGGGATTTAGTGTTGTTAAAAAAAAAAAAAAAAGCAAAAATGTCTTCCCTCTGGATAAGTTTTGCCATCAAAGTTTGTAATGTATTTGAAGCACTAAGTACTCATTTCATGCACTGAAATTTTCTTTCTTTCCTTTCTTCCTTCCTTCTTCTTTCCTTTTCTTTCTTTTATTGTGAGATACATAAGAAATATCAGTTTCATCATCTGTTTTACTTTTTATTGACTGTATCCATCAGGATTCCCTTAGGGGAACGGGAACACTATGATTACTATAAAACTAAAGATTTAGTATAGTAATAGACCTTACACAAATGTGGGAGTAGCTGGGGAAGTGAAGTTCTGGAAGGGAGTATTTGCAAAGAGGGAGAGGGTACTTCTGTAAACCCTGGGGCCCAACTAGGCAAGTGTATTACTGATTTTCCCAAGTGAATGCAAATACCAGGTACCATGAGTCTGGGTATAAGTGTATTCTAAAAACTGCTGAGTGTAGATCTAACACCATAAAGTAAATAGTTATGTTGGTGATCAAGGATAAGTTGCTATTGGGATTGGGGAACACAGGGAAGCAGAGAAGTGCAAGCTTTTGATGACTTTTCAAATGTTCCACGTCAGTAGCTGCATCTATTTGTCTTTCTGATGGGCAGGACAGGAGTTATACAAGGGCCAGTACGGGGGCTAGTGGGCTGTTTCAGGAGGTCCACGTGTAATGGGTCACAGCTCTCCAGCAGTCTCTTTTTAGTGGGTCTTGGGCTAATTTCACTAACGGCTTGGCCAGGTCGACCGAGGCCATTAAGAGCTCAGCCTCATTTCTGTGTCCCTCATCTGAACTGTTTCTGGCCTAGAAGCTCTTGGACACAGATTCGGATCTTGAGGTACCGGTGGAGGAGGTTTCAGTAAACAAAACCTGTGCTTTCGTCCAACTGTAGACTAAGAATATGTGTCCAGAAAGTGGCTGTCTGACCCGAATATAATAGGGGCATCCCATTTCTAAAGTGGGTTTTTTCCCAGCAGATTCACTGGCATGAAGTCCTTAAGGAGAAAAACCGTGTTACAGTATTGCAGTGTCCCAGACAGACAGGGAGTAGTTGAGACAGAAAGTAGTTGAGATAAAGTCAGAAGTTTGAGGGGTATTGGAGATTCTTATCCTGAAATATTTTTGTTATTCCAAGGAAAGAATAATAAAAAGATCACAGGGTCAATTAGTTTTGGAATATAGTGTTTTTGCCAGTTGCATGGAAATGCCTCCTTTTTGTGGCAAAGGCAATTTTGGGCAGAATAGAGATGCTACATCGTTGTAGAATGTTTACTCTGTTAGACAAATTTGTCTTTTGTCTTTTGATATCTTTTGATGTCTTCTGAGAAAAGACATCATGATGTTCTTCCAGTGTCCCTTTTTCTTATAATATGAATGTTTTTGTCTAGATTAGATGTAGAGGTGCCCTTGTTGCTTAATCTGAAGAGGTATTAATTTGGTCTGTATATTTTCTATTATTGTAGTCAAAATAGCTTCAAAATATTTTTTGTTTTGTTTTATTTTGCCAGCTCTTGTAATTCAGACTGAAGGCAAATAGAACATCTTGTGTTCTTACTATGTCTACCACCTCAGTTTTAAAGCCATCAACAAAGAAAGTACATAGGGTAGATATAATATTCTCTCAGCTGAGATTTGGTATAGTGTCTAAAGGTGACAGTGCCATGGGCTTTAAAGTCTGGAATAAATTTGGTTTTTCCTTGTTTATAGAATTGAATTTTTGACTGAACAATTCTGATAGAAAAAGATGTCAGAGATAGCAGCTAAGAGGTCTTGTACTGTTTTATACCCTTTTTGTTATCCATTATGTTCAAGATTTGATCGATATGTTTGATAAAATTTTATAATCAATCTAGTCTACTTTTTTTCTTATAAAACCAGACTTTTTTTTTTTTTTATCTCTGGATCTCCCAAGAAGATATATTAATTGGTAAAGGTCAGGGAGCCTCATACTATATGACCCAAGAACAATTCTTAGTTCTTCACTGAACTTTTGTTTTGCAATCCAAGAGTTAAAGCTGATTGTGTAGGTCTGACTTTGAAAAATGTTTAAAGGTATGATTGCACTGGAGTTGGGGTGTTCTTCTCCACTTATATCAGAAGACATTGTGAAGAGTTGTCCAGGGAGTGAGAGGGCTGTGTTTTGGACGGGGAAGTGGAGGGAAGGGCAGAGGATCCAGCGGAGGTGCAGCAAGAGGAACAGATCAAGAAGGAGAAGATAATCGATGTACAGGGGCCAGGAGGTGGGACAGCCCTGCGTTGGGTCAGGACGAGACGAGAGTTTAAGCTGGGATTTTAAATTCTTGGTATTCTTATTAGTGTTTTTAAAGGTCTCTTTAAGGGAAGCCTTAAATCTTCTAAAAGCCTCTCCATGTTGATATTTTTAAACACTGACAATGGAATATTTGGAGTCTTTGAGCCCTTTGACTCCAAGGCACCATACAGTGGCTTACTGTATATGGATCTCAAGTTTTCCAGAGTGTTCACTGAGGTTCTAAATTATTCTTGGGGGAAATCCTGTCCGAACTTCAAGTATCTGGTGCTTTTTGACTCCGTGACTTTTGTATACAAAGGAAAACTGGACAGTGACCCATAGATAGGGTCACTGAAAGACTAGAAATTACCCATTTTCAAATGACGGTAAGACAAACGTTCAGGCCCTGAGAATCTCAAGACCACTCCTCCAGCTCGTTCCTGAGAACTCTGAGTAGTGAAACTAATCAAATAAAAGGTTTTTCCAAAGGACAATCAGGAGGGAGCATAAAGGCTTAGGTAGTGTGTGCGCAGAGTGAAGCCCTTGTCAGGAGCCGGGGGGACTCATTTATCCAGTCACTGGGGCCCAGAGGAGCAACAAATGGGGACAAACACATATGTTCAGTATGCAGTGTATAACTGGGGGGCCATTTCTCTTTCTACTGCCTCAACTTTTCAGCCATGGTTGCCCATTAAAATAATCAGAAGAGCTTTAAAAATATCAGTGCCAAGCACCACCCTAACCCCAAGTGCTTAATTTAGAATCAATATTTTTTAAAGCTCCCTAAGTGATTCTAATATGATCAAGAAGCTACAAGTCACCAAGCTGCTGTAAGAATTCAAACAGTTCTTCTCCCAAGTAGGGAAATCCTGGTTTGGGTTTTATATTTTTAAAAAATCTTGTCTCAGTTTTCCCCCACTGTTTTAATATGTCAGTTCTTTGACAGGTGAATTATCTGCATGTGGTTCACCCAAGGAGTCTGTGAAAACATAGCAGATTTCCAACTGGGGAAAAGCTAAGAATAAGAGTTTAGCAATGATTTCTCTTTGAACATTTGAGCCATTTAGTGCCGGAGTAACTTAGCAAGATCATGGAATCACACTTTGTTATTCTTTACTTCCTTTTCCTACCTAACAGATCTACGTTCCAGATCAGAATATGTCTAATCTGTTTGATTTTCAACCCTGGAGACATTTCAACAGAATGTCTCTAGATATTTACTTTTGCCGCTGATTTTGACTACATAAGGATAGTGTTACTAGTTTTTATTTAATAAGCTAGTCTGACAACTGAATTCTTTAAAAGTTTTACTTTTTAAGAAACACTTTCAAATATTAACTCTAATTTTAATTCCCTTAACTACCATAGATGTGAGAATGCCGGAATAATGGAAATACGTACAAAAGAGACTTCACTCTCACATATGTCTCTGGAGGGATGAGGGGATGTGCTCTCGCTGCTTCGTTTCCCTTTTAAAAATTAGGTATTGAGTCCTCTGATGTACAAGGCATTTGATGACGTGTAGGACCACTGCCCTGAAGGTGCTGAAATAGGTGTTATGGAAACCACACTGTATGTATCACAGCGTGAACTTTCATTCCTTTATGTTCATTTTGCTGTGTTACCAGGGCTTACAATAAAGTATTCTCTAGTAGATTTGCTCCGACAGAGAACATTGTTCAAAGACTACTAATCCTTGGTCTATACAGATATAAAATCTTTAGCAACAGTGAAAAAATACTGCTAAATAGAATGCTGATGATTAAATAAACATTTATTCTAAGTAATTAAATTTAATAATTTCTATGTAAACTTTAGCAAATACCATGACAAAATAAAACTGCTTTAATTGATAACCACCATTCTTTTTTAAAATTAAAATACTGAGAGACTTAATAATTTCTTCCTCCCTCTTACCTCCCTTCTGTCCTCTCTCTCTCTCTCTCTATCATCTTTTTAATGACTTTTAACTGAGCTATGGCCAATAGGATATGGTCAGAGGTTATGTGCCCTGCTATGATGTTATTTTTATGTGTCAACCTGGCTGGCTACAGCATCCAATGATTTGATTAAAATGAATCTAGATGTCTCTGTGAAGGCATTTTATAGGTGTGGTTAACATCCACAATCAGTTGGCTTAAGTAAACGGGATTGCCCTCAATACTGTGGGTAGATCCAATCTAATCAGTTGAAGACTGTAGGAACAAAAACAGTTTCCCAAAGAAATAAAATTGTGCCTCAAGACTTTGGAGTCAACTCCTGCCTAAGTTTTACCAGCCTGCCCTATGAAGTTCATTTAAACTTGTCAACCCCCGCTATTCTGTGAGCCAGCTCTTTTAAAATAAGTCTTATTTTATTAAAATTATTTTATTTAAATCACCGATTTGCAGAGAAGAATTATTCCTCTCTGCAGGGATTTGGGCAAGTTTAAATACTACAATATGGAGTTACTTAGTACATAGATTTGTGTACATTTTAAGGAATAAAGGAAAATTTTTGAGTTTTTTTTTTTTTTTTTTGGCGGAGGGACAGGAAGAATAAATTACTATTTACTAAAACTCTGTATTTAGGCACATTGACCAAATAATAACATAGAAAGATTAAACATGTCATTTCCTTATTAAATGAATTTAATAAAAAAAAATCAAAGCATGAATAAAGTATATCGTTTAGTTAATAAGCCATTATTGTAACGTAAGATAGTAATATAAGACGTTAACTATAAGGAAGACTGGTTGAGGAATATATGGGGACTCTATACCAACTTGGTAACTTTTTTATTACTCTGAAACTATTCAAAAGTTAAAAGTTTCATGTATATATTCATGTGTGTTTATCAGATTGTACACTTTAATTTATAAAGCTGTTTTTAAAAAGTTTATTTACATTTTAAAAGTCAAATTAATAAAAAAGAATATCCTTCAATGAAATTTCAAGGATAAACCAACTAGCAAGTAGACCTTGGGAGAGCCATACAATCTCTTTGCATTAAAAAAGACAATTCTATTGTCAAAAATGCTTCTGGCAAACATGCGATTAGAACCAAAAATCTAAGATGATATTAAGAAGTGACTCTGAGATAAATTTTTCTGAGACTGTCTTCCCTCCGTTGATATTTTAGACATAGCCCTAATGTTCAACTTTGCCTTCTTTAGCCAAGGGTCTTGGATAATGGATCTCTTTTCCCTCTGTTTCCATGGCAGACCATCTGCCTTTTGTTCATAAAGTAAGTCTCTTTCCAGAGTAGTTACAATAAATTGAGCTTCCTATTAAAACATTATAGCTTTCCCAGTTCTACTTCCCTGAGAGTATTCCCAGAGCAATGTTTTCAAGTTCGAGTTGTTTCCATTTCTTTCTTTTTTCCGACTACATTTTGAAAAGCAACCTTGTTTATATAGCTTTATATACTTTCCAACTAATTTTAATAAGATAATTTCATAGATTTAGGCCACGAAATATTCATGTGAAGATTTTGATGATTTTGTTAAATGTCTTATAGAATATTTGTATCAGTTTATGTACTCCAAAGGAGTAACTGGGAATGCTCATTTCCTAACATACTTGACAACAATTTGGCTTTACCATTAATTATATTTTTTAAAAATCTGCAAATTACCAACTTGGTTTTAATATTAATTTGTTGGTGACTTGTGAGGCTAAATATATTATCATATGCTTGTCATTCTTATTTCTTCCTTGTGAATCGCCGATTACTGCTCTTTGCTCAGGCGTTCTGATTTTCAGAGCTCAGTTTCTGAAACTTGATTAATTTGTGCACAAACTCCTTTCTTAGTGCTGAGGAAATCTAGTTTCTGAGCCTGAAGCCCTGCACAGTGGTGAGTTCACCCAGAGAGCCATCTTGAGTCCCAGCCTCTCAGGCTGCACATCTCTTTCTTAAGCCATGCTTGACATTTGACATTGGAGGAGAAATTGCTGATATTTACTTTTCTATTGTGCTCTACACCCATGATTTTTCCAAACCTTAGCATCCCATTTTCCCTTCAACCAATTACATAAATAGCTTACTCTCAACAATTAACCACCTGCCAATCATATCTGGTTTTCCCCAAATGCCCATCACCACTGTAAATGTAGCCATTTCATTTTAAACTTGAGTCTACATGTACCAAAGCCACCATCCTCCTCTAAACCCCGTTCAAGAAACATGGTGTATTTTGGTTATCACTCTGAAATATCTTTTTGAGAAGTTTCTAAGAACCTAAGTAATGTTAATTCAAGCCGTTTCTTAAGAGCATATGTGCTGCAGTAGGATTTTTAGTCCTTTAGCAAAAAGACTGAACTAGAATGCTGAATATTGCTGATTCTTCTTTACTGTCCATAAAAATAAAAATTTGTGCTCAAAAAGCTTTCCTCAAAGCTGTTTCTTTTAGGTCTTTCATGTTGCATATAAATACCTGCTTCTCTTACCCAGTTCCCATATGGATTTTGAAGTCTTATGAAATTCCCCCTGCTGTTTATTTTTGCCTTCCTTCACCACTCTGTGTACTTGACTAGTGAGGAATAATTCATAGAACCTCAAAAGTTCCTAAGTCACTGTTGTGAAGCAGAATGCTATTTAAATATATTTTAGAAGAGCTGCTTGTAAAATGAAGATGGATGTCATACTAGGCTTTATGGATGTTCTATATAAATAATAGATTTAGCCTTAGAAACTATAGTGTTACCATTTTCAGGTATCGTCTGAGCTGTGGCAAATCTTCTCTATCCACAAGATATCATGTAAATATAACACAGCAGGTAGACTTTCTGACTGCTAAAAGACTTGAGTTTTGTGCTGAACCAAAAGTCCAAGATAGAGATATAGTCATCCTTTATACACTATGTCCTTCTCTCCTTTACCACTGTGCTCTGATCAATCCCTTCTTAAGCGTTAATCCAAAAACGTTTCTAAGAGAGAGTGCTTGTTCCAACATGGTTTGTCAAGTTTCATGTAATTTTCGCTGGTCCCTGTTTGTCCTCTCCTGATATAGTTAATTTGTTTATGCTTAATCTTAACACAAGACATGACAACTGTGATTACTTCCTTAGTTTTGTGATTGGTGATTTTATTGGCTTAGGGACTGAAAGGGTTGGACTTCCTGGGACCCTTGGAATCAGGGAATCTGTGACTTCATGATTTTCTCCTCTACTTAGAATAATTATTTTTCCTGGGTCTTCATATCAAATCCCTCCTGTTTTTCTGTGTCTTGGGGACATGCAATAGAAAATTCTTTACCAAAGGGTTTTTTTCCCCTTTTAGCTTTATTAGAAAGTTACATTGGGTCACTTTTTGTATACTTCTGGAACTTACTACATTTAGCTATTTTAAGCCTAGGAAAGCCTATCACTAGGGCATCATGGAGGTTACACCAAGGGAGATACAAGACCGATTTTCTGTTTTCTTTGTTACCATCTTTGTATCTCTATTTTTCTCTTTATATCCTTTCAACTACTTGCTAATATAGATGAGTGAAAGGCTAGGGGACAGGATAGAGGCTGGAAGACAGGACAAAGTCTTCGAGTAGCAATAAAGATCTGATTAAATAAAAATAATTTGAAACTTTTCAGATATTATTTATGTATGCTTTAAGAATAGGCCCAGGTGGCATCTTCAGGAAAGCTTTCCTTCACACCCTGACTCTATGAAGGACTTTTATAAACTCTATGTATTATCATAAATATTCTGTTCTTTTATGATTATTTGTTTCTGTTTGCTCAGCTCAGCTGTATGTACCGCGGGGAGGGCTGTATCCTACATTACTGTGTTTCCAGCTTCCAGCCTAGCACTGTTATATAATAAGTACAAAACAAAGGTTATATAATTAGAAGTAATGGTCTCTGAGGGATTTTCTGTGTGTCGTGTCCAAATTGAGTACTACCTAAATGGAATTCTCGTTTAATTCTGTTATAAACCTTAAGTGGGGGGTTCTATAGCTGCCCCCATTTCTACAATGACCTAATGCATAGTCAAAGGACACATGGTAAATAAGGGGCAGAGCTAGGATTTGAACAAAGTAAGTGCTTTCACCTCTAACCACTGTTCTACACGCTTCCTCAGCGTGGACCGATGAATGGTGCTTGCTTCTGGATTAACTTTGACTTGATTCCTAAAATGCCTCAAAAATATGATCTTGAGCATTGGCACCAATCTAAAATTATCGACCAGATTAATAAGGCTGCAGCAATACTGAGAGGTTTCTCCTTTTTCTTTTCCTTTGTTGGATAAGCTGATGTGTAATTAAATACCTCAAAGTTGGGTAACCAGAGAATCTGAAGGAAGAGATGTTAAAAAAGAAACATGGTTATTTAATTAAACCTAATAATTAGCCCTAAATGCTTAAACTTTCCTGGTCGTCTAGTTAATGCCACACCATTTTAGCTTGCATCTGGAGCTGGTGTGCTTATACGCTGCACACCCAGGGCCATTATGGTTCAGGGCTCTAGCGCTGCGATTATCGTGCTCATCTTGACCTTTCAGCTTAAGCACAAACTGTATCTGGTGAAAACTAATGGAAATCATTTGGAATTATAGTACCTGCCATGCCTCTGAAATACATTAAAAAGAACAATGGTTGTGATAAAGTATTCACAGCTTCTAAAAAGTGTATTCATTTATGTCTGCCGAGCATTGCTGAGCACTAGGTTTATTTAAAGTTAAATTACCTTTATATCCCTTGCTTCTGTTCATTTCAAAGCAGTAGGATACTGTCGCCAGACTTCCTTCGAGCAACCCAAAAGTGAGAAGCCTATGTAAAACCCAGATATTTAACTGATTGCTTCAAACAACGCCTTTGAAAATGCAATGGCGTTTTTGATGAAAGACCAACAAATAAAATTTTCTGTCAGAAGCATTCGTAGAGGAATTACTTTTTCAGTTTTCATCTAATTGAAGGATATGAATATATTCAGTGAATCCTCAAATGGATTTATGATGCAGTTTGAAACCGCATATTGTCACATACAGCATATTATCACAAACAGCATATTATCACAAAAGGGTTAAAAAGGAAGTTAACAGCACAATGCCACAAGGGTTGTGTCTGGGTTCCTAATTAACTCCCTCGTTGCATTGTGTCCTTTGTGACTGCTCATGAGATGGCAGCAGACTTCATGTTGCGCAGCATGGAGATAACATATAAGCTCTTTTGTACACTTCTCTGGACTGCTGCTTCTTTAAATTGGGCTGCCAGCTGGCATCTGGGAAGTCAGCTCTGCAATATTTTAAGACTGACAGACTGGAGAAACGCGTGATTAGAGCTCAACATTTAAGGTACTTCATTTGTAGAGGCATTTTTGCAGAATTTTCTTCTTTATCAGTAATGAATATAGGGAAAGTCATTTTTCCATTATTTGAGAAAATAACCAATCGTCTATTACTTCTTTGCTATTAACTCTTATTTTAAATATCCACTCCAGTGTATCTAAATTCAACTGTGATGAGGATAGCAATGACAATCCAGTTGGAAAACTGGGTGAACTGTCTTTCAAATGGATATGCAAACCTCATTATTTGATTAAAAAATACTTTATTTCTTTGGAATTCTATTCTGTGTTGAGGTAGTGGGGAAAATCTTTTTGGAGTATGTCTAGAAAACTGCTGAAACTTGCCTCTTGTTCTAATGGAATCTTATCTAATATAAACATCCCTAGGGACAGGGGATAACTTTTGACTTTGTTTCTTGTTCTGTGTACTTGGGAAGGTTTAATATCTAGGTCAAGATATTTTCTCTCCCTGAGAGTAAATTTTCCCTATTTTATATCCAAAAATGAAATGACTTTTTTTTATGTTATCAGCAAAGGCAAATGAATATATATCTTCATTAAAATTCTGCAGTTATGATGAAATTTGGGGGAGATTAATGAAAAGTGTCAAATACAATCTATCTTTTAATCTGAGAGAGAAGATAATACATAAAAAGTGATTAATATAAACATCAAATACACATAAAATTGCTAAAGCAATGGTCATCTTCTACCTTCCTCCAAAGATTAGGGCTTTATTCCAAATTGTAAACACTTCTAGCTCATGTTAAAATAGATACGAACATTATTTATATTCAGGAATGGCTGATAAATCTTTGAACATCCATCTTGACTGATTAAAGATGTTTCAATACTTGTTCTAAAATCATTGAAAGTTAATAACATACTATTATGATATTTGGAGGTCTCGTACAACAAAGAAAACATAAACATTTATTGTTTGATGTTTTAAGTTAGTATTTTGTAAAACTTTGATTAATCAGGCTGCCCCTTTAGCCAGTGTTAATCGGGGCTATGAACCTTCCTCTGTCTATCCTACTGTAGGTGAAGTAAAGCTGCTCAGAGGGTATTTGCGGTGCACTGACTCACATGTGGACAGAGGGTAATCCAGGAAAGGAGAGCTGGGTTGACTGTACTGACCAGTTGGAAGGATACAATCTCAAAACGAAGCCCCTCAATTCCATCTTCCTTTCCTCATGGCTGGCCATTGTGGTCATGCAGCCGTAACTGCACAGTCAACAGCATGAGTAGTAGACAAATAAACCACTGAGATGTTTGCTCCCAGTTCTCTGTCTGAGGGGTAGACAGACATATGTAGGTCCTATACCTCTCATTCCTAAATAAACAAACAGGGTGTGGTAAGTCATTTTAATGCTCTTCCACACAGCAGTCATCAGCCACGAGGGCAGCCTTCTAGTGGACCTAATTGTCTCTCATGTAAATAAAACCTCAGTGATGTTTGTCTCCTTACTTTATCCACTTACTAACAGAAAATTTTGAAAATGAATGAAAATTATGAGGAATATGTATACAGTAATTTTCAATAGCGTGGAATTAGGAGTTAATAAGGTGTGAGGCAACTGGCTGTGTAGCTTTGAGCTGATGACACTAAATTTTTAAGATCATTTTACCATCTGTCAAGTAAGGATGGACATAGCACATGACAAAATTGTTGTAAGGGTGATAATCAGACAGTATTATGAATTCCTTAGCACAATGCACAGCCTAGTCAGTGCTCAATAAATCGTTATTTAAAAATTTATGTAATGTAATAACTGAAGTCAAGCAAACTGAGACTGACACAGAATCTCAGACATTGCAAACAAATGAAATTTCTTAAGCCATCACCATATGGCTACATAACTATTCCCACAGAATCCCATAGAGTGAAATAACAAGTATTTTCAAAACTTTAAATGCTAATTTCCTGATAAAATTGGTGTTTAAGAGAAGATCTACAGAATTTTCCAGAGCACCCCCCAAAAAACATTCTTTAACTAGTTTTCCTTAAGATACATGATTTCAACTACAAAAGCAGAATATTACAGAAGGCACTCTTCATTTTATCATTGTCTATTCCTTCTGAGGACTTTGTACTTTAGCAATAAAGTATATTTGTAATCATATATATGTATGTATATGATTTACTGTAATCATACATGTAATATATATACACACACATATATGTATATGCTATATATACACACACATATATGTATATGCTATATATATATATATATATATGTATATATAAACTGTGTGAGGTTTTTAACAAACCTTGATATTGGAATTTTCAGAATTAATCATGAAATTCATTTGCTTTTCCTGAAATAATGTTTTTTTATGCCACAGTTGTAAAGCATTTTGACAATATCAGTCAGCAATATATGCTCTAATTTCTATTTTCATTTCTCTGCATTCTTAGGCAAAACATTTCCTATTTAAATCACATCAGCATTTTCTAATGTGCCAGGATTTTACTTAATTGACTGGGCATATGGTGACTTAATTCACCTATTCATCTCCTGCCCCATTTTCAGACATGTCCTAATAGCAATCATGGTTTTCCCCATCTTGTAAACTGAACATCCCAAGTCTACTTCTCTGCTTTAAAAAAAATACAACAACAAAAACTGATAAAATATCCAAGCTGCTACTCAAAAGGATTAGAAAGCTGTAAACAGAATAAGATGCATCTTTTTATATAATCTTTGAAATTTAAACAGCTATTTCTAGTGAAAAGGATAAATTTCCTTCTGCTTGCCTTCAAAGATTAGTACTGTATTTCAAACAGCAAAAGAGAGACTCTCACCTTGCTACTTTTGATTAGGGAAAGCAGTAATGGGCAGACGAAAGATCAGAAAAACCTCTACAAATATGCTTTCTTCACAGGTTACAGAACTCTGTACCTTTGAACCAATTAAAGATGATTTCCATTGTAAGTCTCTACTTCTTGGGTGTTGAATATCAATTCAAAACCGGACTGAAAATTAGAGATGTGCACAAATCTCACACTGGCTCAAGCAGGTCCAAAATATTCCGGCCACTCATCAAGGCATTGAGAGCCATGTTTTCATCTCAGTCTGAGATTCTTAAGCTGCCAAGAAACTGGAAGTGGGGTTTTATCCTGAGGTGTCATTCACAACACAGATGCCAGAGTCAGCTACCGACATCCCTGGCTAGTCCTGTGGAACTCCAGTTAACAGCTGTCTGCTTGGGCTGCCAAAACAATCCACAATATTTTGAGCTCCTGCCTTTTCTTCTGGCTTCCAGGCGTGGCAGTGAGAGAAGAAACATACAGTCATTCCATTTCTACTGTTGTAAAGAAAACCAGAAGTTGGCAGTTAAGGACGATTTGCAAGTTGAAGGAAGGAAGATAAACTTTCAATGATGTGATCATGGACACCATTATCTGGAGGCCACCTGTGAACAAATAAATAAAAGGAGTCCTCTTCTTGGGTGTTACAAGCTCTTATGCAGAAGGCTGGGCCACCAGATTTCATTTCTGTATTTAAAAAATGTGCCTTGTCCTTGAGGTAGAGAGATAGCCTTGCACACTCCACGCAACCCTGTGACCATTATATGTGGTGAACTTGAATCTCAGAGACCTTTAGGGCCCAGGTAAATTTCTTTCATAGGAAAGACAGAGGCAACAGTTATATTTTGTGGTCTTAACTTATTCATCCAGATTTATTCTCATCATAATCACACAGGCATCCACCTTCAACTATGAGAAGGAAAAAACCCATCAATGAGTGTGGTTTTCCCCCTAAGTAACGTAGATCTGAAATATCAGGTGTATATAAAGAAGTAGAATTCTATCTAAAAAATAATAGCAGCAACAAAACTCGGAGCAAGAAAGATCAGAGGCAGGGGGTCGGGGGTGTTGGAGGAAGGTGGTCAGAAGGGAGAAACCTCCAGTTATAAGGTAAGTAAGTCCTAAGGATGTAATGTGCAACACGATGACTCCCGCTGACACTGCTGTGTGATAAATAGAAAAGCTGTTAAGAGAGTAAATCCTAAGAATTCTCATCTCATGGAAAAAAGGTTTTCCTCTATTCTACTTCATTTGTATTCATTTTACTCAGATCCACATAAGAAGATTGTCGTTACTGAACGCACTGTGGAATCATTTTACGATGTACATAGATCAGACCATCATGCTGTATGCCCTAGACCTAAACAGTGATGTACGTCAGTTATATTCTCAATAAAACTGAAAACAGCATTCGATCAGAAACCCTGCTGAACCAAAAAGATGGCAGAGACAGAAGGGAAATGGCAGCCAACTCAGAACAGCTGCAGAGACAGAGATTCTCTCGGAAAAATAAAGAACAGCCGACATCTTAAAAAAAAACCAAAAAACAAAAAACTAGGATTCCAACATGATCTGATGCAGATCCTAATCTATTATCATATATTTAACCTTACTTTAAGCTGATGGGTTTATAAGAAATTATAAAAACATTCCAAAATTAGACCCTAACACTTAAAAATATCTCAGCACATTTCAATAGTTTGTAAGGCTGGTGAGGGTGCTTATTATCTTAATACCAGCCATATCAGTATCTACTATGTTACTGGCACAAAAAATATTTAGCGGCAGGAAGAAGGAAGGAGGGGAAGAAAAGAAGTGGGGAGGGAGAAAGGAAAAGAGAAAGGAGGAAAGACTTCAAAAGCTTTTAAAAATATGGTAACATTGGGAAACTAAAGCTGATTAGATTTTTGAAATTCAATTTTTGAAATTTAATAACATAGACCTTTCACCTGCAGAAGATTTAAATATAATTTTAACACAGAAAGTAAAGATCGTAATTTTTGATCCACTTGTTTCTGTTAAAATAATTATCTTACTGAAGGGAAAAACAAATCCACTAAAAACAAAGTAAAGTGTCATCTGGGAATATTGAGTGAGGCTCGTAATATGTGGTGATAACTAAGAATTCAAAGGCCAGATGGCTTATAACAAGGAAGACAAAATAGTTGTTATAGGGATTAGATGAAAATCAACACAACATTATGGCCAAAAAGCCATGGAATTGACAGCAGCAATGACAGAGGGGAAAATATTTTTTTAAAATGTTGACAGTTTAGGATACCAAAATGGACCATAATTTATTTAGTTTACAAATAATCTTTTATTCAAATTTTTACTTTAATTATGTTTATTGGTTACCTATTAACACATCAAGAGCTCTATTTTCTTTAAAAAAAAAAAAGGTGATAACTAAGATACATCAGGGGAGTGGACTCAGAAGTACTAAAGTAAGAATATCGATATGCCACTCTGACACAGAGGGAACAAGAATCCAAGTGACAGCTGGTGCTGTGGGATGTCCTGGGATGTGATTTAATGCAGGAAAAAAATGTACTTTGGAGAAACAATGAAAAACTAGTCTCAAAAGAGATTTTATCTATAATTGCATTTTATGTACTAGAACTACAAGACAAAGGCAATGGCCATAGGGGAGGGGATAGTGCAGTGGAAGAGTGTGTGCCTAGCAAGCACGAGCTCCTGGGTTCAATCCCCAGTAACACCATTAAAAATAAATAAATAAAAATCTGATTACCTCCCCCCAAAATAAAGTAATAAATTAAAAGTAATAACAATTAAACAAAAGAAATAATCCAAAGGCAACGGCCTTGACTAGTGTTGAGTGAGCTAAGGGCAAAATCCACCTATGACCAGAGTGGCATCAGGAAACCAAGTCTCACCAAAACCACACAGTACAGGATTCTGCAACTTTACTAGTATTTATTAATGATGTCGTTGTGCGTCTTCAATGCATTTTCTTTTAAAAAACTTTTTTTTATTGAAGTGTAGTTGATTTACGATGTTAGTTTCAGGTGTTCAGCAAAGTGATTCAGTTATACATACACATATATACATATTTTTTTCTTTTCAGATTCTTTTCCCTTATATATTATTACAAGGAATTGAATAGCCCCCTAGGCTGTACAGTAGATGCTTGTTGTTTATATATAGTAATGTGTGTTTGTTAATCTCCAACCCCTAATTTATCCCTCCCACACCCTCTCCCCTTTCACATTTTCACATTTTCAATAAGATAATTAAGCTGGAACTGTGTGAGCTGCCATGAGGAAATAATAACTCTGACAGCGATGATTACTGTTGTACTTGAATTAGGAGATTGTTTTTATATTGGTCAATTGTGCAGACAAAAAGAGAGGTAATGGCAGAAGTGAATGTGCGTGTCGAAAATTGTAAGGCTAACTGGTGACAGATTTCAACTGAACTGTTGAAACCCAGTTTAAAAAAAAAAATTTCTACAGGGGGAAAAGTTTTTCAATGCCAGACCCTTGTGGATAACAAAATTCTTAACATCCAATATGCCAAAGTTTCCCATATACTGTTATGTTAACTTCCTTCCTTTGTGACTGACATCCTAAAACAATAATATACTGTGTAGACATTCAAAAACACTGTGAGAATAAAATACATCGCAGAATCCTCACAGACGGGATGAACCTACACGAGTCATCTAGCTCTTGTACAAAGTCTCTCAAGGTAGAAGCTATTGGGGATGTTCTATCGTGGGAGATGACTTGTCTTACTCCCTGTTAGAGCTGTCTGCTTACATCCTGTTAGCCGATGCTGCTTAGGTGTGTGTATGTCTGTATGGAAAGGAAAGAAAAAGTTTTTTAAATCTGTTACAGAAAAATTCTGAATCCATTTATGATTTATCTTAAATGTGCATTCCTGACATGAAACTTAAAATGTAAATAACTGTTTCATTTTTTAACTGATTATTTCCTTCTGTGGCAGTGATGGCCTCTGGCCACCACAACACAGGAGGCATTAGAGACCACAGAAATGGCGAAATGCCACACACTTCAGATTTATGCTCTCGAGGAGCTTGTGTGCCATTTGTATTTTTGATTGAACATGACTTGCTGGCACACTGTTAGATTTTGTGAGGACATCAAAGAGATATAAAATATTATTCTTGTCCTCAAGGCGTGAGCAGTTTTACTGCACTTTTCTCAAATGAAAATATAATGAAAACCCTGAATTGGTTAACTTTTAGAGGCAAGTAACATATTTTTTATTTTTAACGATCTCGTAA
The DNA here is from genome assembly GCF_009834535.1 of Camelus ferus. Taxonomy (NCBI): domain Eukaryota; kingdom Metazoa; phylum Chordata; class Mammalia; order Artiodactyla; family Camelidae; genus Camelus; species Camelus ferus. The sequence goes on from NC_045701.1 coordinate 44,430,420, forward strand.
AAGATTTCACCTCAGACAATCCCACCAGATAGAAAGACTGAATGGACATACGTATGGATTTAGTGGACGGGGGAGAAAGGCATTTTGAGAAAGGTGAGGGAGTGGGGCATTCTCAGCACTTCATCGAGAAGAGTAAAGTAATTCCAGGTAACATGTTGCAAACCTATAAAACTGGCTTTTGACAAAGGCAAGAGCATATTTATTTGTGATTTCTGTTCTGCGGTTCTGTGGCACAGATTCCTGATACATTTTTGTAGATTTTATTGGCTGTCTTTAAACCATTGCCTTGAGAATTCATAGTCATCCCTTTTTATTCTTTTATAATTTGTTCAAAATGTCTAAGGCAGAGGGTAAAGATTGGGATGGGGGCTCTACACTTCTTTAATACTCTGTGAGCCAAGTTAAATGTAGATTTTTAGAGTAGCCACTAACACAGGTAAAGCTAGTAATTATGGGTTTCACATAATGCGAAAGAAGATAAACTACCTGCATATTAGCACAGAATGAAACATATAATCCATTCCTAGACAGAGAGTACTTGTGGATATGCATGTTAACATTATGAATATATTAAAACACTGGAAGGAGTTTATAAAGTGTTTAAAGTGGGGGCAGGTAATATGCATGTGTTCCCTAAACTATAGTCATTGTTCAACAAGGAGAATAAAAGAAGATGAGTCTGAAAGTATGGATGGGAAAAATTGAGGGAATTTACCAAGTTTTAGTAAAATTATTATCATAAGGGGTCGAGGCAAGGAGGAGAGTTAGCAATCAAGTAGGTATAGACTCTTTAGGGAGGCAGATTTGTAGTCTGTAAGGGAGTGTATAAATATAGTGTAAATATAGAATATTTGTGTTTATGGCATTTTCTGATTTTCAAAATTCAACTTTGGTACTTGAATATAACCTGGGGTGTTATTTTTATTTCTTTCATCATTCACATTTTGATTTTAAAAGCTGTAGTGATTGAAGCACAACTAGATAAAATATTTTCTAAGGTCTGACAGCCAGAAGTAGAACCACAAGCTTCTGTATCTCCAATAATTTTGCTCTAAGTACTTGGGAACATGAGCTCTTCATTTGAATTAAAGATGGAGATGTTTCTGGTAATAAAGAGCCACTTGTTATTTGTGTCTTGACCAAACTCAAACCAAATGGACTGTGAAATTATTGTGTTAAAAAAAAAAAAGGCATGTAATAAAGGCTAGTGTGAGTATAATTGGAAATTTTCACTGTCCATGGAACCAGCAGAAAACTGTTATGTTAGTGGATCTGGTATACTGGATTTTTTTTAACTCCATATGTGCCTTAAATGACCATGTTGCTGAAGCTTTAGACCTAGAGTTTAATAGTGAATTCTGTAATAATCTTTCATCCCTGAAAATAAAATGAGACCGCTCCCTTTTTTCCTATAGAAATCCTTTAGGCTTATATTTATTAATTAGATTTTGTAATGTTTTGTTGTTTCCTGCCCAGAGCTTTTGTGCAGGAAAATACAATATTACAAGCTTAAGATGTTCATTTATTGGGTGATTTAACTGAAGACAATTTATACTTACAGTATTTAAAATAGAAAAGATTTCCAGCCCCTTGGTCACTTCATTAGACTGGAGAAAAAGAGAGAAGTATAAATTACCCAGATTTCACAGGCACATTTTTAAAAACTTCATTTCATACTACAGATTCTTTATAATATTAGAAAACGTGTTCCAAGAGAGGGCTGTTGGAATGGATTTTTGAAAGTCTTAAGGCCTAGAACACACACTTTAATGCTGTCACAATTCATAGCGGAACAAGCTAACAAATGCATTGAGGATCACAAGTGCACATAAATTGAGCAATCGTTGCCTCTACCCAGTTACAGTGTAAGGAGGTAAAAGGGCCTGCTTTAGCATAAACTCTGAACAAATGGCTAGGTCTGAACCATTGTAACATTTTGCTGATTGGAGTCACCAGGCTGGATTTATTTCTCTTCTCCACTAGCTGTATTTCCTCTCATCAGTACCACCCCTTCACCCTGGCCCTGCTCCCAGAGCATCTGGTGGCCTTATACAAATTCTTCACTGGCCATCACATTGAATTATTTCATTGCATAGTATTCTAGTATCTTCTGGAAAAAGTTTCATGAGCATAAAGTTGATAAATAGAATCAGGAATTCTGATTCCTATTTCTAAAACTACGCATTCTATTCCTAGCTGGATTTGTGTGGAGTTAATAGAAAGCTTAAGCTTCAGATCCCTTTGCTTCCCCTGGGAAAAGTCTTAGTAATGTAGTCATATGGTTGGACAATTTTATATATTTTCAGAAATAAAGTGTTTTAACTGCAGTTAGCTAACACCCAGCATCTTTTATCACCCGGATTCCTGCTTACTAGACTTTTTCTCTCGTCAGGTGGTATTGGAACGGAATGTTTGGCTTGCAGCCAAGGGGAAGATGCATTTGGTGGGATCTATTTATGGTTTAGGGTCATTTTCATTTACCATTAAGTTATCGCTTGCTCTTCTGGTGTAGGAATGGTGTTCAGAATCACGCCCACAATCCTCTGTGCTGATTAGGCTGACTTGTGAGCCTGAGGTGCAGGGCCAGAAGTCTCACTGCAATATCAAAGCGTCCTGTAGCCCTGGGCAATGAAAGTCCGTGAACAGGGGAAGAGAAACCATGTTTGAGCTATATGGTGGCAAAGTTAAATTATGGAAACATTTCCAGTTATTGGCACACTGGCTAATGAGTGTCGTCAATTCAAAGAATATTTAAGATTAACCACTGCAGAATTTCTACAGACATATAATATATATACAAAAATGTGCACTACTGTATCACTCAAGTTTGTACAACTAAGTCATCCATGCAGTCAGTACCCAGATTCAAAAGAAAGAACATTATCCACACCCGAGAAGTCCCCTTTCCCTTCCTTCCAGTCACTTCTCTTCCCCTCACAAGGGTAAGCTTCATCCTGACTTCCAGCAGTTTTGCTTTTGTACTTCACACTAGTGACAAATACAGTATGTGCGCTTTTGTGTCTGGCTTCTTTCACACACTATCAGCCTCCTCATTTTGTTGCAAGTATTCATTACACATTCATTTTCATTATTGCGTAGCATCCATGTGAATATGCCACAATTGATATACCTATTCTAGTGCTGACGGGCATTTGAGCAGTGTCCTGCTTTTGGCTATTATACGTAGTGCTGGTATAGACCCTTACGAATGCATGTCTTTTGGTGAACAGATGTGTGCATTTCTGTTGGATTTATATCTCAAGAGTGGAATTGCTAGGTCCTAGGTAGGGTATGTTAAGCTTTAGAAGCACCAAACAGTTTTCTAAAGTGTTTACATTATTACTCTTTTCATCAACAATAGTTGTAATTGCTCTACATCTCTGCCACTTGGTATCTTCTTTTTCATTTTAGCCTTTCTAGGGACATGTCGTGGTGTGATATTGTGGGTTTAATTGCACTTCTGAAGATTGATGAAGCAGAGAACCTTTTTATGTTTATTGGCCATTTGGATAGCTTTCTTTGTAAATGTTTAATAAGTCTTTTATTTTTCTGTTGGTTTATTTGTTTACTGATTTGGGGAGTTCTTACATATTTTGGGAAGTCCTTTGTAGCATATATATGTGTGTGTGTATGTACATATATATATATTTGGATTGTTGGCTATGTATGTCTTCAATTCTGTTGGTTGCCTTCTCTTTCATGTCTTTTGATGAATTAAAAGTTCTTAATTCTAATATGATTTTTAAAATATTAACCACTGCACAATAAAACATAAAATACTGTGAGGTTGTACAATTTATATATGAAGGAAACTTGAGAGAGGGTTTCCAAAATTTGACAACAATCATAAATAATTAAATATTATTATCATGAACAAACTATGAAGTGGAAATATTTCTAAATTGACAGTGTTAAAAATTAAATTAAAAATTTAATACTACAAAAATAAATGTTGATTCCAACCATGCTGGAGGAGTTTCATATTTCAAAGGCTGAGTTTGCCTTTGATTCTGTTTAACATAGAAAAATGAGAGATTGTTATAATAATGACAATAAAAGTAAGAGTGAAAAGAAAAGTTGGTTGGAAGTTGATAGTAGATGGTTTCTAATAGGAAGGTGTCTTGTGTGTATTCAGGGAGAGAAAAGTCTCCATTTTCATGTTACTTAGAAGCGATTCTCTTCTAGGAAACAATAGATCAAAAAGGTCAACTAACCGTTTTTCCTCTAGAAGAAGGATTATGAAAGTATTTGAAAATGAAAATGAGAATGAAAGCAAGAGAAATTATGTAGTCAAAAGAAAATTGTAAAAGTAATGCTTAGGAGGAGTAGGAGAAAATTGAAGAATAAATAGATTCAGGGAAGTAATTGAAAGTACACATATTTTTTAACTCTAGGAACAAGCCAATTTGAAGTGAGACAAAGCAGGTAGATAAGAAAAGAAAGAAAGATAGTAGCATTTTGAGCAGTTTTGGAGGTTAATTCAGGAGCGAGAAAAATTGGTAAGTCAGCACTTAAAACTACAGGATATTTAAGCATGCAGGGTCTCAGTCACTGCGAGATGTGTCAAAAACAGCTTATTAACAAACCCACACACCTACATCAGTTAATCTACAACCAAGGAGGCAAGAATATACAATGGATTAAAAATGGTCTCTTCAGCGAGTGGTGCAGGGAAAGCTGGACAGCCACATGTAAATCAATGAAATTAGAATATTCTCTCATGCCATATACAAAAATAAACTCAAAACTGGTTTAAAGATCTAAATATAAGACATGAAACCATAAAATTCCTAGAAGAGAACAGAGGCAAAACATTCTCTGACATAAATTGTGGCAGTATTTTCTTAGATCAGTCTCCTAAGGCAAAAGAAATAAAAACAAAAACAAACAAGTGGGACCTAATCAAACTTAAAACCTTTTGCACAGCAAAGGAAACCATCAACAAAAAGAAAAGACAACCTATAGAATGGGAGAAAATATTTGCAAATGATGTCATTCACAGGGGGGTTAATACCTGAAATATACTAACAGCTCATATAACTCAGTATCAAAAAAACAAAGTACCCAATCAAAAAATGGGCAGAAGACCTAAAGAGACATTTTCCTAAAGAAGACAAGCAGATGGCCAACATGCACATGAAAAAATGCTCAACATCACTAATTATCAGAGACATGTAAATCAAAACTACAATGAGCTATCACATCACGTGAGTCAGAATGGCCATCATTCAAAGTGTCTGTGAATAATAATTGCTGGAAAAGGTGTGGAGAAAAGGAAACCTCCCTACGCTGCTGGTGGGAATGTAAATTGTACAGCTACTGTGGAGAACAGTATAGAGATTCCTTAAATAACTAAAAATAGACTTAGCATATGATCCAGCAATCCCATTCCTGGGCATATATCCAGAAAAGGTTAAAACTCCATTTCAAAAAGATGCATGAACTTATTTACAAAACAGAAACAGACTCACAGATGTAGAAAACAAACTTATGGTTGCCAGGAGGAAAGAGGGTGGGAAGGGATAAATGGGAAGTTGGGATTTGCAGATACTACTATATATAAAACAAAGTTCATACTGTATAGCACAGGGAACTATATTCAATATCTTGTAGTAACCTATAATGAAAAAGAATATGAAATGAATATATGTGTGTATATGTATGATTGAAACATTATCCTGTACACCAGAAATTGATACAACATTGTAAATTGATGATACTTCAATTAAAAACAATTAATGTTTTTTAAAAAAAAGATACACACACCCCGGTGTTCATATCAGTACTATTTACAGTAACCAAGACATGGAAGCAACTTAAGTGTCTTTCAACAGACAAATGGATAAAGACGATGTGTTATATGTATACAATGGAGTACTACTCAGTCATAAGAAAGAATGAAATATTGCCATTTGCAGCAACATGGGTGGACTTTGAGAATTTTATACTAAGTGAAGTAAGTCAGAGAAGGACAAATATTATATGATGTCACCTAAATGCAGAATCTAAAAATAATACTAATGAATTATACACAAAACAGAAACAGACTCCAGACATAGAAAACAAATTATGATTACCAAAGGGGAAAGGGAGTTGGTGAAAGGATAAATTAGAAGTATGGGATTAACAGATACAAACTACATAAAATGGATAAGCAGAAAGGATTTACTGTTTACCATGGGAACTATATTCAATATCTTCTAATAACCTCTGATGGAAAATAATCTGAAAAAAATATATATAAATGAATCACTTTGCTGTACATCTCAAATTAACACAATATTGTTAATCAACTATACTTCAATACAAAATAAAATAACTTATTAATTATATTAAAGAACATAATGACTAGACCTATGCATATATATGTCTTTTGTCATTTTGTATCTTATCGTTAGGGGAAGATTCCTAGAAATGCAAATGCTAGAAAAGGGTAAATGTATACATAATTCTAGATGTTGATGAATTTCCATCAATAAAGGTTGCACAATTGTAGATTCTTACCAGCAATCTTGAGAACTCGTTTCTCCTCAGCCACACCAGTAGAGCATGTTATTAAAATTTTGGGGATGTTTGAACGTCTGATTAGTGAGAAGTTACATTTCATGGTACTTTTGTACAGTTCTCTGATGGATAAGTTGGTCATCCTTTAATGTCTAAGGGCTATTGATGCTTCATTTTATTGAGAACTATATGTTTATAACTCTTGCACATTTTTATACCAGGTTGTTGATATTTTTTCTTTCTTATTTTTTTAAGTTTCTTGTGTAACAGAAGTGCTAATCTTTCTTTTATGATGCAAGGTGCAGTATTTTTCACCAATTTGTCATTTGTTTTTATATATATGTATATATTTATATATGTATATATATACACATATATATATATATATATATATATATATATTACTTTGCTTGTGGTGTTTTTTTGTCAAGCAAAACACCATTTTTATGTAGTTAAATTTAACCTTTATTTCCCTTATTGCTTCTAGGTATATTGAGGCATAGTTAAGACATTTTCTCTATTCAAGTTTGTAGAGAAATTCATCCATGTATTCTTTTAGTACTTGTGTGGTTATTTATTGTAAGGTTTAATATCTGATTCATTTGGAATTTATCCTGGGGTATGGTATGAGAAAGGGATCCAGTTTTTCTTTTTATTTATCCTCAAACAATTTATTTAAAAAATTAACCTTTTCCTTAATAGTTCGGGAAGCCAGCTTTGTCATATGTTAAATTCCCATATGTAGTTGGGTCTGTTCTGGGATTTTCTGTTCTGTTCTATGGTTCTTTATATCTATGCATCAGTACCACACTGTTCTAATTATAGAGACTTTATATTATGTTTAATGTTTGATAAGTCTCCCCTATCATCATTTTTCTTCTTTTTCAAAAGTTTTAGACTATCCTAACTTGTCTGTTCTTTCAAGTGAACTAGGAATCATGTTAAATTTGTATGTTAACTTAGAAAAGATTGGTATCTTTTTGAGTTTTCAAGGATATCCACAACAGAGTATCATAAAATAGATGACTTTAAACAAGAGAAGCATATTATGTCATAGTTCTGGAAGCCAGAAATCCAAAATCAAGGTGTTGGTAGGTCCATGTTCCCTTTAAAGCCTCTAGGGGAAGATCTGTCTTTGCTTCTTCCTGGTTTCTGGTGTTTGCCAGCAATCCCGGGTGTTTCTCGGCTTGTAGAAATCGTCATCCAGTCTTGGCTGTGTCATCACATGTGCATCTCCTCTATGTCTCTGTCTTCTCTTCTTAGAATAGCACCAGTCATGTTGGATTAGGACTCACCCTTATGACTACATCTTAACTTGATTATATCTGCAAAGATTGTATTTCCAAATAAGGTTGCATTCATTCACAGGCTCCAGGTGGTAAGACTTTAACATAGCTTTTTGGGGGACACACTTCAGTGCATAGCAGTAGCTCTATGACATTGTATTCCTATCTTAGAAAATGGGGTGCTAATGTATTCATTCATTTACTTTGCTATTAAATTGAATTTCCTATTATATCTTCTAACATTTTTTGTATGTATGAAGTTTTTTGAGTTTTGCATGTTGATTTATAGCTTGCCTTTTTTTAAATTCTCCAACTATTTGTGATAATATGAAAATATACAATTATAAGATTGAAATATCCTATTGTTGCAACGTATTACTTTGCTTTCTCCTTTGCTATTGTCTCTGTTCTTTTCCTTTGTCTGATTGCTCTTGTGGGTACCTTTAACACAGCGTTTAATATTTGTGGAGAAACTAGGCAACCTTTCCTTTTCCCTGACTGTAGACTTTTTCATTGTGATACTAGATTCAACATCTCAGGGGTGTGTGTGTGTAATATTTGTGAGAATTTCTGTGGGATTTTTTGCCAGGTTTTGAGAACTATGTTACATTCATTTCATAAAAGTAAATTTGAATGTTTTTTTCCTGTGATTTAGGATAATTTAAGTAGTATCTGATATGCAATCATTTCTTAATAATAAATTACTATAAAACCATATGGACTTGAAGCTTTTACCTGGGGATGCTCTTTAAATTCTTGCTGTCTCTTCTGTTGTCATTGCTCAGTTTAAACTTTTTGTCTCTACTGGAGTCAATTTTGGAAGATAGCTTTCTCTAAAAATATCAATTTCTTCAGTTCTCCACTTTATTTAAACAGAATTATAAAAAATACAAAAATGTATTTCCATCTTAACAACATTAAATCTTTCATTTCATCTGAACATAGGGTGGTTTTCCATTTAGATCTTTTAAAATTACGTCAACAACATTTTGTAGGTTTCAATGTCTACATCTTACATTTCTTTAATTAAATTTAATCCTTAGTGTTTTGTTATTTTTGCTGCTATTATGAATGGAGTTGCTTTCTTAATTGCATTTTTGATTTGTCCACTGCTAGAGCATAGAAATAAATTAATTTTTGTATATGGGTCTCATATCCTGTCACTTTTGCTAAATTCATTAATTAGTCCTGGGATTATTTTTTGTTTATTCTTCAGATTTTTCTATATACAAGATCATGGCATCTGTGAATAGAAATAGTTCTGGTTTTTCCTTTCCAACTTGAATACCTTTTATTTCTCTTTTGCCTAATTGCCATGGCTAGAACCTCCAGGTGAGAGTGGACATCTTGTCTTATTTCTAATCTTAAAAGGAAAGAGTTCTGCCTCTCACCATTAAATACAATGATATTTGTGGATTTTCACAGATAACAATTATCAGGGGAAGAAAGTTCTTTTCTACTCCCACATTTTTTGAGGGTTTCTTTTGGGTTTTTTTTTTTTTTTTTACAATGAAAAGGTGATGGGTTTTGTCAAATACATTTTCTGCTTTGTTGTATATTATTCTACTAACATGGTGATTACATTGGCTGATATATATTAAATCGATCTTGCATTCCACCAAAAATTCTACTTGTTCATGGTGAATAATCCCTTTTATATGCTGCTGGATTTAGTTTGCTATTAGTATTTTATTGAGCTTTTTTGCATCTCTGTTCCTAAGGGATATTGGTCTGTAGTCTTCTTGTGACATCTTTGTCTAGTTTTGGTATCAGTATAATACTAACTTCAGAACAACTTAGAGAGTGTTTCTTCTATTATTTTTTTTTTGGAAGACTTTAGGTAGGACTAGTATTAATTTTTCTCTAAACTTTTGATAGTTTACTGGTGAATTCTATCTGGGTGTGGGTTTTTATTGTTGGAAGTTTTTTGCATTCGTGGGGTTTTTTGCTGCTATAATCACAAACTTAGTAGCTTAAAAAGCACATAAGTATATCATCTTATAATTATGTAAGTTAGAAATCTAGCACATGTTGAAAATCACCATGAACTAAAATCAAGGTGTTGGCAGTGCTGCATTCTTTTTCCCCCAGGAAATTTTTGGAAATAATCCATTTCCTTGTCTTTTCTAGCTTCTAAAGAGCACTCGCATTCCTTAGCTCATCATCTTCTTCATCCATCTTCAAAACCAGAAAAGTTGTATCTCTCTGACCATTCTTCTACAGTCACACCTTACTCTGACTTACTCGTACTCCCCATCTCAAGTTCCTTAACTCCACATGCAAAGTCTTTTCTTTTTTTTTTTTTCCATGTAAGGCAATGTAGTCACAGGCTCCAGTGTTCAAGACACAGACCATGTCTTGGAGAACCATAACTCTGCCTACCACGTTTTAAAATTACTTACTCAATTTCTTTAAATATCATGGGTCTACTTAAATTTTCTATTTACTTCTGAGTCAGTTTGGGTAGTTTTTATCTTTCTAGAAATTTGTAAGTTGGTCTAGATTATCCAACTTGTTGGCATACATTTCTTCACATTATTCCCTTACTGTTTTTACACCTTTAAGGTCAGTGTGATGAACCCCTCTTTCATTCCTGATTTAGTAGTTTGAGTCCTCTCCCTCTTAATTTTTTTCTTAGTCAGTCAAGCTAAAACCTTATTAATTTTGGTAATCTTTTCTTAAACTTTATATTTAATGAATTTCTCTACTGTTTTTTACCTCTTTTCTATATTTACACTCTAAAATATTAATTTCCTTAATTTTGCTTAGTATGAATTTAGTTTACTCTTGTTTTTCTAGTTCTTAAGGTGGAAGATTAGATCAATGATTTGAAATCTTTCCTCTTTTTTAATATAGAAATTTGTAGCTGTAATTTCCCTCTAGGAAATACTTTAGCTTAATACCATAAGTTTGTATGTGTTGTGTTTTTGTTTTTATTCATCTCAAAGTATTTTCTAATTTCACTTGTGATTTCTTCTTTGACTCATTGATTATCTAGACATGTGTTAATTTTGAAATATTTTTGAATTCCCCAATTTCCTTCTGTTACTAATTTCTAATTTAATTATATTGTGGTCAGAAAAGATACTTTGTATGAGTTATTCCTTTGAAATATATTGACAAGCATATGGTCTATCCTAGAGACTTGTCAATGTTCACTAGGAAAGAATTTGTATTCTGATGCTCTTGAGTAGAATGTTCTATAGATGTCTTTTAGTTCTAGTTGGCTTAATAGTGGTGTTCAAGTTTTCAATTTTGCCATCTTTGCAGTCTTTTGTTTAATTTCTAGAACTCTGAAAATGTTGCTTTTCATAGTTTTTCCAGTGTCCTCCTTCCCCAATGGAGGAGTGTGTGTATGTCATATATTTTGGATAATTTCTATTTATTTCCTACTGTAATCAATATTAAGATTAATTAACTGGGGGATTCTTATTCATCTATTCCCTTTCTCACAACATATAATTTGAAGTATTATTCTTTTACTTCAAACTAACATCAATAATGCAGCCAGTGTATTCTACTTTCCATATATACTTCTCTTTCTTTGCCAAGTTTTTGATAGTTGTAGTGTGTCATAAGTACTTATGTTTTTATTAAAAATCTGTCTGTTAAGAAAGAAAATATGCAAACAGCTAATATAGCTTAATATAAAAAAAAAAATGGGCAGAAGACCTAAATAGACATTTCTCCCAAGAAGACATCCAGATGGACAACAGTGCATGGAAAGATGCTCAATATTGCTAATTTTTAAGGGAATGCAAATCAAAACTACAATAAGGTATCACCTCACACAAGTCAGAATGGCCATCGTTAAAAAGTCTACAAGTAATAAATGCTGGAGTGGGTGTGGAGGAAAATGAACTCTCCTACAGTGTTGGTAGGAATGTAAATTGGTGCAGCCACTATAGAGTACAATATGGAGGTTCTTTAAAAAACTAAGAATAGACTTATCCTATGATCCAGTAATCCCACTCCTGGGCATATATCTGGAGAAAACTATAATTCGATAAGACACCTGCACCCCAATGTTCGTAGCAGCACTATTTACTATAGCTAAGACATGGAAACAACCTAAATGTCCATCAACAGGTAACTGGATAAAGAAGATGTGGTGTATAAACACACACACACACACACACACACACACACACACACACACACACACACACACACACACACACAGGAATATTACTCAGCCATAAAAAAGAATGAAATAATACCATTTGCAGCAACATGGATGGACCTAGAGATTATCATATTGAGTGAAGTAAGTCAGACAGAAAGACAAATACCATATGATATCACTTATACGTAGAATCTGAAAAAAAGTGATACAAATTCTATTTACAAACCCGAAACAGACTCTAGCATCTCCCATCTGAGACATTCTTCTTTTTTCATGAAAACTATCAACTGTAGCTGAGTAGTTTTCTCAGCCTGTTCCCTGCCATTAGTTTTAGGGTATGGGAGTGGGGTGCACAGCTTCAGCCTTCTTTATTTTGTACTGGTTTTTTTTTTCCCCTTTCAGTCTAAGTCAGTGCTGTTTCTGCTGGTGTAAAGTATTTTATAACCTTGTGAATCTCCTATGTATGTCGCAGAGATTCGTGTCATTAGCAAGAGGCTTCTCTGTACCTCTTTCCTAGATAAGCCCATTCCAGTTTTTGGCTTTTGCTGAAATAGATGAGAGACAATGCCCTTAAGCTTCCTAGATCCTTTCAGGTTTAAAAGAGATCTGTCATCCACACTCTTAGTCTCTTTAGAGAGCCGTTTATGTGACTGAATACTCTGACCTTTTGATCTTTGTGAGGTATAGGCAAAAGGTTATGCAACCACACTCTTGGCTTTTAGTCTAGAGCATACTTCCTAATAGAATCTCTCTTAATTTTAGCATCTTTTTAAATCTGGATAGTCTGAAAAGTTCCCAAATCCTCAAGGTATCTCCAAGAACAGCAAATCCTGATGTGACTTATGGTTCTGAGGGAAAAGTTCTGGGGAAAAAAGTATCAATGACAGAGACCCTGGCCTTAAGTCATAGTCTTCATGGGTTGACACCATGTGCTGTTAGAACCATCTTCACTTCACACAGTGCCTTCACAGTCATTCATACCCACTACTGAGACACATAGTTCATTGGTTTATTCAACTTTTTTTCCCTTTAGAAACATATCTGCTGACAGTTCATAGGCTCTTCTAGTGCTACCTTAAAGTGAGTTATTCTGAGAAACTACTTTCTTTATCCTGGAGTGGTGCCCCTATGGATTCTAATGGTCTGAAACAACTGTAATCATTTTGCCAACCACTGTAGGTATTTTCGGGCACTGTGATACGGGCAAAATACTTTGCAAATGGGAAACATTTTTCTGCTAACCCCGTTTGGGACTATCTGCATTCTCATTACATCATTTGGCAGAGGCTGCTTTTTCTAGCAGAATATTCTCCATATCTGAAATACTGCACAAGATGTTACAGCAGCTGTGTGAAGAGCTGGTTGATTTCAAAGTGATCTCCAGCTTTGTGATTGAGTTTCAAAATAGAACGCGTGTGATTACAGCCTACATATGAGGTTATAGGCTACAGAAAATCTGGCTCCAAGTGGAATGCCAAATAATGCCACCATGTATTATAATTTAAACTTGTAGAAAGCTGAACATTTAGAAGACACTTCATTGACTCAACAAATATTTATTGAACATTCACTGTGAACAAAACAGTTTGCTTCATGCTAATCCCTAGAGCAAAAATATCAGCCTCAAAGTTTAATCAGCCAAGCATTTATCGCATACCCAGCAGGATGGTTCCTTTCAATACCACTGTGATTCTAGGTAGTGAACGTTCATCCAAGCCATGTAAGCAGTGAGTGAAGATCATTAAACGAGTGTAATCGGGAAAGGATCAGTGATGCTGGCAGCCTAGTCACTCTAATTCCACTTCAGTTCCCGTTTTGATGAATAAGGCAAGTTATACATGTGGTTTTGACAGGGTTGGAATATGCCAATGATTTCACCAATTATAAATTAATTCCCAATGAATTGGAAACTGAGTGATTAAAACCAAACAGAAAATAGTTTATCTAAGCCAAGATTATCATTTCCAAGGCCCAGGAGAGAACAGATAAATCCAGTGTCAGCCAAGTGACACTTGAATGAGTCCAGGTGTGGAGGAAGCTGGACCAGGGTCAGATGTCGTGATGCAGTCCCTCAGGAGAGGGACCAGGGCTGAACACTGAATCACAGCGTGCTTGACATTTGATACATTTCAACAGGTGAAAAAAGACATGAGCCCAAGTCAGGACTGGAAACCGTATCAGAAAGTCCAGAAAGAAACTGGAGAAGAGAACAACATGAGCGAAAGGGAGTGTGGTGGTTTGAGTCACAGAGGAGGGACCTAGAGAGGAAAAACCACTCGTGTTCACTTTTTTGTTTTCATTTGGAAGTTAACGCAAAGAAATGTCAGGCTTTGGGGACTCCTCAGGAAGCTCAGATTCGTGACTGATACATATGATTTTTTTCCTTTCTGAAAATGGGCCCCTGAGAAAAGCACTCTCTAAATTTGTACCCATTTCGTCAACTAAGCAGGAAAGAACTAGGTTTGTCCCATCTGCTCCAGGTCATCTAGGGGTGTGGAAAAAGTTCACTCTAGGGAATGGAGGGCTGAAATCTCCCCTCAGCATCCCTTCTCCACCTATATTTTGGTGCTTGTCCTCACTTAGGCTCTTGGCCACTTTTTTTTCCTTATGGTTATCTACCAAAGTGAAGGGGGGACAGTGGGTCTGCAATGAAGTAGACAGATGCTTATGGAAGAATAATAAGGTTCATCTCAGGCTTAATTTCAACTGTGTGCTCTAGAGTCAAAATAAAAGTTGCATCAAAACTCAAACTCCCAAATTTGAGATTTGCAAATTTTAACCACTATATAAAAAATAGATAAAAAAACAAATTTCTTCTGTATAGCACAGGGAACTATAGTCTAAATCTGGTAATAACCTTTAATGAAAAAGAATATGAAAATGAATATATATATATATATATACATGACTGGGACATTATCCTGTACACTAGAAATTGACACATTGTAGCTGACTGTACTTCAATAAAAATAAATAAATAAATGATACTATCATTTGCAAAAAAACTACAAAACTGTATCAAGATCTATTTTGGGCAGCAAAGCTTGCATTGTTGCTGAAATACAAAGACTGTCCTGCCAACATGTATAATATTGTAAGTGTTCTTAGTAGCCAAGATTTCATGTGACCTCTGCATTCAGATAAAGCTGAGGGATAAAAACTTTATTGAATTACCTTAGTATATTATTAAGAAATATTAATGCAGTTCAAGATACATTCATTGACAGCCCTAGAAAACCAGATGGACATTTTCCTCCATCATGGAGCTAACAGTTTAGCATAAATACATATAATTAGTAACAAGCAACTTAAGTGTTACAAGGAGACTTTTAAGAAATTCAGTAGTCTCTTTTATGGTGCTCACCCTAGTGTTGTGAGTTAAGGAAATCTTTTCTAAGTAACTGATAGTCAAGCTGAAACTCAAAGCCTGATAAATTGATGAATAAAAAATCACCGGACATGAGGGTGCTGTTATACTATAGGTGGGGCAAGACAGTAGTAACTGTCACTCATGAGCACTTGCAGTGTGTCAGACGTTTCTTGCACCTTAATTCATTTACTCATGACCACAGCCTGAGAAGCTGGATACCGTCCCCCTCCCCCGCACCCTGGAAGACATGGATTTTCCCAGTGCTGAACATCTAATCATGCAGAGGCTGCTTTCACACAGGTCTGATTTCAAAGCTCAGAACATCTTTTATCCCAAATTCCTTTACGAGTGCCTAACTGCTGCTTAAATATGCACAGAAGGAGATGTAAGGAATTTAATGGTGGTAACAGATGCCCTTTGAGGCCGGCATCCCATCACTTCGCCACTTCTGATTTCAGCTACAGCTGGATGCCAGGCCCCATTTCACAACAATGCTCTTCAAGCTTACATAACATACCATGTTTTTCTGCCTCTGGGCTTTCCCTGAAGCCATGGGGATTTTCTCATTTTTTGGGTGAGTTCATTTGTTGGGTGATAACACCCTTTGAAGTAACCCTTACCACATGGAGGAAGGTAGGCTGATGGATAAAGGCCCCATCTTCTCTCCTTGGAGGGACAGTTCTGAGGTACTTTCAACAGGGCTCCTCGGAGAGTCCCTGGGGGTATCGAGACCCAGCTGTGCACACAGGTAACCAGATTGCTAAGGAACGATTCATTTTTCTAGTTCTCTTGTCTCACTCTTCCAACTCCTTCACTCCTGAGATTATCTCCCAAGGAAATCACCTGCATCCTGATCCTTATCTCAGCTTTTGCTATGTAGGGAATTCAAACTAAGATAATGGTTTTAAACATTGAAATTGTAGTAACAATTTTATACTACATTCCTGTTGGAATCTGTTAGATCTTTAGCAAAAAGTAGTACATTATGATATTCAGCTTGTATTTTACTACAATATGGGAGTCCTCAGATACTTCATTAAAAAAAAAAAAAAAGCAGGAGCAAAACAGGCATAAAATACGGCATAAAGTCTAAAGGAAATTCAACTACTGAGTTAAGTCTCATTGGAAACATCTATTATAGAAACCAAACTGCAGAGTTAAAATATCGAAGGCCAAATTCTAATAGTACTAAGTGTATTTGTGAAGCCATCATTGTGTCAGGAAAAGTTATCAGAGCCAATCCCTTTGAGTTTGTATAACTGCATTGATATTTATTTGATCATCTCACTGATATTATAAAGAGTAACTTCCTATAGCCATTTTTAAGTGACACATCTTGTCAGTGACTTTTAAAATGTAATTTGTGTTATTAAAATCAGTGTATTGTACAGATGGTACCAATAATTTATAATTTATCTGAGGTAAGTGAAACACCTCATCTCGTTTCCTTACAAAATGCCACACATTTTTCAGAAAACAGTCTTCGAAGCTTTCTTTCTTTCTGTCACTCACATATATTTCAAAAGCAATTGCTGTAGTAAAAGGTTAGTCTTTGAAGGGTTTCTGTGTTTTTCTGTCTCCTTTAAGTGTCAAATGTGAGAACATGGAAAAAGCAAACATCTTGCATTGAAGGATCTATCATTCATTGGATGGTGATGGATGGGGTCAGACTCATTCAGGCAGTAAATTCACATCTATTTTCTCAAAGCTTTTTTACATAGTTTTGGAAGTCCTCTCTTAATGTAAAATTTTACCTCTCTCCCCCTGTTATTCCTCTTTCTCCATTGCCTCCTCCCTGGACTGGAAAGCAGTGAGATTTCAGTTACTTTGAAGACCTTTTTAAAAAAAATCAAACACATCTGACATATTCAGTGAAAGTCAGTGAGTTGATAATCTAGAACTTCCCAAAGAAAATAAATTACTTTATGAGGTTTCTTCTCATAAAATCCATTAAAATGAGCTGCAAGCAAAGGTAATTATTTGTGGCACACACTGAGAAACAGGTGGAGCTGCTATTTGGAGATCCAGATGAACATGCCAATTAGTGCATTAGGTTTATGTGCAAATGTAGACTCACTTAATTGCTGTGTTTGAGAAGATGTGGCTTTTTTATAAAGTAAGTTTCAGGGAATAACACTGCTAGTCATTCACGAGCTATGATGATAGACTGCTAATGGGCGAGTGGAGAATATCCGTACACGACATCTGCATCTGGACCTTCTGGAAATGCCAAATTTGCAATGTCCTGGGTTCTGCCCCCTCAATTAACACTTTGCATTATTGCATGTGCCAGTTGGGTCATGATATTGCCTGGAGCACGGAGCTACAGAAAGTCCATTCTGATAGAGCATATATGTGTATGTGACGGGAAATATAAAAGAACAATATGTTGTAATATTTTGGAGGAATTTAATAAAGCAGGAAAAGGCAGGAATGCAGTACTTCTCAGATCTGATACCATGGCTGCATTTCAAGAGAAATAGCAAAAATTAAGAAACATTCATCTTAAAAAATCTTGCTAAAGATTAAGGTTGAGATGCCTGATTTTATTTTCTTTTATTAACTTTAATGGAAGAGAGTGAGGGGAAGGAGACTAACTCTGTGAATGCTGTTGTCTGACTTTGAATTGAGATATTTTTAGATAAGAAAGATTATAAATGTTTGGCAGAGTGAATTTCCATGAAGCAAGCAACATATACAACAGTCAATTATTTAGAAACAGCATTTATGACATGTAGGCTACTATTTTGTGGTAATAGGTTCGCAATGTAGAAAAACCACGTCTCCTGAAAAATGCTGGTGCTCTCACAACCCCGCCACTTGTTTGAGTAGCTCTGTGCTCTGTTTAGAACAACACGGGGCGATAAGGGTAGATGAGGGGCGTCCTTGCAGTGATAGTAAAAGACATGCTATTCTTTCCTGAATAAGTTATATCAATTATAACCATTGGATTTGCTCAGAGCTTGGCTGCTCTTTCAGCAAATGATTTGAAATAATTGTTTTTCTAAATCTGATTTTTGACAATACAAGTATTTTGAGGAAACTAGTTGTGAAAGTTTAGGAAAGAATGTACTAGTAGAAGTTAATGTCATCTAATTCCTACTATTCAGGCAAATTTAGAAGCTGGCACACCTACAGGATTTTACTTGGCCTGTCCACAAAGCAGTCAATTGATATTTTAGACAGATTTACTATGTAATATGCAGGAAGTTTTTTTCATTCAAAAATATTACTTATGCATTTCTTTTACTACATCTTGGGAGAAGTGAAATTAAAGTTCAAAGTTATAATTGGTCCTGCCATCCCTCACAAAGCACACAATCTAGCTGTGAGACAAAGCATATTCACGTGAATTAAGCAGAACAGCAAAAAAGTCATGGAACTATGGTAGTAGGCTGTGCAATCCACAGGCATGAGAAATGGTTATTTTACATGCAATTAATATTGTTTTCAGAGCAGCTTTTCTCCCAACTTCTCATAACTTCTTGATTGAACACTGATGATCTCTCCTTGTTCCCACCAACCTTGGACTAACTTTTGATATTTCTGAACAAAAGAAAACAGGGCTCCTGCTTTACTCAGTGTTGATGGCTTGACTGCCATACTCCTGTGGTCTAACTGACTGCTCGTGGAATGAGAAGCCCTTAGAGTGCTGTAATAATGAAAAATCTAATGTAAACTTCTCCTGTTTAACATCACAAATGAATGTGTTTTTGTTTTCTGTTTCTAATATTGTTCCTTAATCCTCTTCATTTTACATGTATGCTTTTCCCTGCTTCTCTTGGCTGAGAGTTAAGTCCATGCTTCATAGAAAAGAAATATTTGTTAAGAAGCTAAAAGAGCAGTTAGTAAAATGAACAGTGGGTTTTAAGTTTGGTATCAGTGACACACTTCATTAAAGGCAATAGGTCAGATTTAAATAGCCATTCTCTCTGTATTAAAATTATATAAGATCTGAATGTAGCATTTATTTACCATATTCTAGAGTCAAAAGTAAGCATTTTTGAGAGACATAACTTTGCTCTGCTGGTACAATAGTCTATTCTGTTAGTCATAGGCTCCCAGCTGATTCTTAATGAGATACAAGCATAATTCAGAGAAAAATAGACTAAGAAACCAAGACTATTAGTAGCAAACGATGTAATAAGAGTTAGAGAGGAAAGAATATGGGCCACAGAAGGATTTCTTACCAGGCTACCCTGTAGTGCACTCTGAGTACTGGCAGACACAAATTGAATTGAGACTGAACACTCCATTCAAAAGTTACCAATTGTTAAAGTGGCAACTTTATGATGGAAAGGGGTGAGCTCTGAATAAAAGTATTCTTTACGTTGATATTTGTAGCTTTTTAACTGTTTCTGGATAATTAAAAAAATTTTTGATGCACATTCTTTGAATTGTGATTACTGTCAAGAGTGCTTAAGCCCAAGAGATAACTTGGAAATATTGTAGTTTTTCAAATGTTATAAATTGATCATTTTATCTGATATTTTCTGGATGTTTTAGTACATAATCACTGACAGGTTAGATTTAGCACCTGGTCAACACCAGCTATACTTCAGATATGTACATACATTTCCAAACAGACAAGCAAACAGAATTCTAGTAGACAGACAGACAGGTGTCTACCCATCTGAAAGATGCTGGGGTAGTCTCTCCATCTCTCTCATTTTGTAGAAGAAAGTATTTCCATGATAATCACCCAAAGTATTTAGTACTCTGAATGGAAGTACTTGGAAGAATTCATTGAGCCTAAGTGTTTGGTGCACAGTAAATAGATTAGCACTAAACAGATCTTGTGAGAGACAGTCACAGGGAAATTTCTGCCTTTTATGATGATGTTTAATTGAATTACAATAAAAAAAAAACAATTTTAGCTGAAACAAAAAGCTAAATATACAATGTATTGAAATCATAAAATCCATTTTTAGTGGCAAGGTAATTTTTAAAGTCATAAAGCATCTAGATACCCATTGATTTTCTTGGGAGGCTGTGTTTGCTGTGAAACAATGTGAGTGAGTAAGCAATTAGAGGTAATCAAAATATTAAAATAAGAAAAATTTGTCACATTGAATAAAGAATGTGTATAAGTGAAAACTATTTTCCTTGTATTTGATACACATATCGTTAAGATCGCTTCTATTTGAAAGCAGCAGCTTAAATTGATTGAAAATGTTTTGTTTCTCACGCCATTCCCATATACCCCCATACATTAATTAGCATTCTTTATAAGCTTTCGTAAGAGTAAAGAGTCCTTTAATTTTTCTGTACCTCATTTCTCGTACAGAAGAGGGGCCACTGTGACATGAAACATCCTCCAATTTACCCTTCTGTAGTTAAGGAGAGTTTCGCGTCTGATATTAAGAAAATCTATGTTATAGGTTAAACTGTTTTCCTTTACCTCTAAGCTTTCTGGGAAATAGCAGCAAAGCCCCCTTGAATTTACTCTTCAGCTACTTGAAGACAGTTCTGCTTCCCTTGGATGAAACGCTTGTGTCATGCTGACCATTTTTTATGAAGTAGCCCTATGTTGTTTCAGTATATATTAAATAATTCATTCAAGTGGTGCCTTTGGTTCTGAAAAAATTTTCCTTAATACTGCAGCTGCTTTTCCTCAAGAACAGGTTACCCTATTTGAAACAAGCCAAGAAAAGGTATAA
The DNA here is from genome assembly GCF_009834535.1 of Camelus ferus. Taxonomy (NCBI): domain Eukaryota; kingdom Metazoa; phylum Chordata; class Mammalia; order Artiodactyla; family Camelidae; genus Camelus; species Camelus ferus. Next base: position 44,451,366 of record NC_045701.1, read on the forward strand.
TTCACAGAACCTGAGGAGGTATTTATCCAGAAAGTTAGGTGTATGAAATCATATCTAATTTCAGTTCCTCCTTCTGCAACTCACTTAGAGATGCTTTTCTTATTAATGAGGTAACTCATTAAACTTGCTATACATGCTACTTGGACCTTTTGTAAACTAGTCAGTTCACTTTAATATTGACATAGACTTCCTTAGGTCTAAGTTCTACTTATGGCTCTGACACTTGAGTGACGTTAAATCTCTTCATATTTAGTGGCCTGAGTCTCTATATCTTTAATAAAATATTAATTGTGAAGCTGTGTGTGTGTCCTTGAGAGTGGTCTTGTATGTAAAAATTACTAAGTAGAAATTAATCGTCAATTATTGAAGTTCTAAACAAAAAGCTAATTCTTAAGTTTTAAGTTCGAAAAAAATTTTTTATTATTCTGCATCTAAAGTGCAGCATATCCTAGTAATAACAGCCAAAGTTAGCCAAATAATATTCGGTTCTACTCAAAAACTTAGTATTCACTCCTTAAAACCTTAAATAATTTAAGTATCATGTATAAATATATAGTATATTGAATTTCTCTTTTAAATATTTCAATTTCTTACAGATAAACTCTCTAAATCAATAAATAATTATTATAACTCATGTATAAAACCTATAAATATGGTAAAATTCATTTAATATTCTAATAGCTACAGTTGGGTCAATTTCAACTTAAATTCACAAGTTTAAAGTAATAATTGCACATTTTAAATATGAGTTTATTAAAGCTGTTACTCTAATTTTCAAAACCCTCTTAAACATAAATATATAAAACCAAAATATTCATATATTTCTTAACCTAAAATATTAGTATTATTTGATTTTATAAATATTTTATACTCAATTATAAATCTTCCTTTGGATGCTTAACTACTGTAGAAATATATATTATTTTGACTCATTTTGGAAGTACCTCCTATATAATTTTTGGGGTAACCACTCAATTTTCTGGAGATAATGCAGATTCAAGGACAAAGACTGGATTCTTATTAAAGTTACTCTACAGCTTTTAGATGTGGGTGGTCATATATTTGCAGATTAATGACATAATTCTTTTGTCTACTCATAGACTGACATAAAATGCTCTCATAATTTGATTTTTTGTTTTGTTTTTTCAGTTCTTAAAATGGCTAAATGTATTCTCTGGCAAATTCCATAGGCATTTACATTTGTTGAAATCTTTATTTTCTTATTTCTAGAATCACACTGATTTTACAGATTTTTATAATAAATGATTGAATTTTAGGTACATTTAATTGCTCCAGCTGATTATTTAGTTATAATTTCCAACGTGATCCAAATGATGTAAAAGGATATCTTTTAGCAATACATTCAGCATGAATACTCACTCACTTAAAAATTGATTGTGCTTTTACTATGTAAAAGAACGTGTCCAGGAATTTGGAAAAACAAACAGTTCATCATGAACTGGCCTCTCAGGGAGCTAGAATTAAAGAGGAAATAAATCTTTTAAAGTAGAATTCGAGTACAACAAAGTACATGGTGCTTCCATAGATATAAAAAAGTACTAACAGAGTGTTTTGAAAGGAGCATTTGTAACTGACAGGGGAAGACTAGATAGACATTAGAAAAAGAAAATTATGATTGAGTTTTGGAGAACTGACAGATAGATAAGAGGGTGAGAGGTGGATGTTATGTAGATACCCCTACTGAAGATAACTTTGAATACCAGGAAGAAAGTCTGCACTTCATTTTATATGCACAAGGAACATAGCTCTGACAATAATGGATGGGGTAAATTTCAGAGTATTATGTAACCAGAAACTAAGAGGTCAGGAAAGAAAATAGTGGTACAATATAAAATGAGGGAAGCAATCACAGAGGACTTGCATCTGAGTACTGGAACTTGGTGATTTTGCAAGGAATTAAGTGCTAAAAGAGAAGTGAGATCTGATCGTTAAGATTCAGAAAAGGATGAACATGTACATCAACTATGTCTCAACAAGAAAAGAAAGAGAGGGGGGAAAAAGGATGAAAAGAGTAGGAGGAAACGGAATGAGGATCTGTAAAAAAGCGACCAGATTTGTAGAAAGACAACCATGTTTGGAGAAGTCTAGAGAAAAGGGAAATATGTAGGATGGCTGTTGAAGGTATTGATGCTATACAGGTGGGATAACACTCCTAGAAAGGGGTGATCAGAACTCAACTTCATGAATGGAAGAGAAAATAGAAACAGAAGAAACATAAGCTATAAATGCAGTGTGCCCTTTCAGTAAGCTTTGTGTTAGAAAGGAAATGGACAGGAATTTGAGGAGCATTAGTAGTTCGGGAGATAAAAGGGAATGTGAGAATATTAGGAAGTAAGAACCAAGGACGCATTCAAAAGGGAGTGATTGAACACCAAGGGGGAGATAATTATGAGCAAATCCAGGAGAAGACAAAGAGGAACAAATGGCTCGATGGAGGATGTGTTGGGGTGGAGATGGGAATGGGGGAGCAGTCTGAGACAGAACATCCAGTTTCTCCTGAGCCTGGAGAAAAAGAACAAATGGTAGATTCTGATTTCTAGGAATCTGAGGTAAAGGGAAGAAGAAAATTTTAGGGAATTCTTACAAGCTGTCCTCAGTGCTGTGAATGATTAGTCAGAAATGGTTAGTCAGCAAGGCATAGGTGGGGATACTTTTTCTTTCTAGTAATAACTGTTTTATTTCAACATATATGAGAGGTAAAATGAAATCCAACAAAACATTTTATAATTGCTTATCATGATCCATGATGTTTATGGTCCTCTGGTTGGAAATAATCAGGCAGAAACATCCCAGTGCTTAAAATTGAATGTGTTTTAATACCTGAAATGTTATTTTTGTATCCATTTTAAACAATTTATTTTGCATTTTGAGATTTATTATATGTTGGTAGAAGCAGTAAAATTTGTTCAAATGTCTTTGCATTAAGGCTTAATATCTATAATATGTTAATAATTATAGAAATCAACTCACCAATAGCAAAAATTAGGAAAGTCACAAGTAGGCTATTCACAAAAGATGAAATGAAAATGTTCAATAGAGAAATGAAAATTCAACCTCATTGGTTAGAAATATGGAAAGTAAGTACATCTTTGATCTATTGGCAGAGATTTTTAAAAAGTGGTAGTGCTCAGTTTTGGTGAGGATAGAGTGTAAAACACCATTAAGGGAGTAAGAATACAATTTGAGCAGTGGGGGCATTAACAAAGCTCAAGGACCTTTTTGATGTATCGGTTCAGCTAACTTGAGTTTGAAAGTTCTGTCTGTCCTTTTTTTAATCTCACCTGAAGACTGAGAATAATAGGGGCAATAGAGATTTTGAGTAAGGAGTAGTATTTTACAAATCTCCTTAGTAATTTTATGGAAGTAAATTTCTCCATCATTAGAGAGACAGTTAGGGATATCTCAAGAATGAAACACAACATGAGGCAACTTTTTTTTTTTTTTTTTTTTTGCCGAGCTTTAATCCAAAATGAAAAATTGATGTATAATGTTAAACATATTTATATCCTATTACTGAGGGCAGTTAAATCCATTTGAAGATGTTTAGAGGAACATTTAGATTTGGGCACCAGTTTCTATCCCATCTTTACAATCTTGAGAGGATTAGTTAATAGGAGTGCAGGACATGCATTAGAAAAATCTTTGATTTACAGCTTTAAAGTTTTCTCATCAATGCAGGATTTCAATTATTTTATCTCTGCTGTAATAGTAGACCAAATAGTAGAATTTGTATACTGTTGGCCAGAAGAGGGGAACTGAGAAAGTAAAAGTCCACTTTACTATTGATAAGCTAGAGTAATATACATAGATAAAGCCAGCTGCAAAGTTAATATGAAACAATTTCTCCCAAGAACATGCTATAGCTATTAAGTGTCATAACTACTCCGTCTTTGAATGACTATTAGTCTTACTGAGAAATGATGTTCTTCAAAATCTTAAGCTGTTAGCACCGTTGCCGTTTGAAATGATATCAGGTATGAAAGAAAGATACCATTCTTGCCAGGAGCCTCTAAGTCACTCGACATAGAGAAACAGCTTTGATTTACAACCCAAATACATAGCCTCCGATAGGGGGATTCTGGACACAACATTCCACGTCTATGTTAACTTTGTAGTTCATAAGGAATAGGACCATGAAACCACTTTCTTTGGTAATTTTCACATTGTAGGTTATTTTTCTATTCACCTAAGTTGTTAAATATAGGAATTAGGTTGTATCGCAGTCTCTCTCTTGTTATTCTTTTTCTGTTAGTAGGATTTATATTGCTGTTCATCTTTCTAATTTGTTGATTTCCATGACTATTCTTTTCTTCTTTTTAACTTAGATTTAATTTGCTTTTTACTTACTAGTTTCTTAAGGTGGAAACATAGATCTTTGAGCTTTATTTGTTTTGAATATAAGCATTGAATATTATAAATTCACTCTAAAAACTACTTTAGCTTCATTCCAAAAAATTTGTTTTTATACTTATGATTTTGTATTTTTATACTTTTGATTCTGTGTTTGTATTCCTATGCTTTTGACTTCTTTTAAAATTACATAGCTTTATGTTATGGCTGAAAGTATGATCAATATTGGTGAATGTTCATGTGTACTTTGAAAGAAAGTTTATTGTACTTTGCTTGGTAAGTGTGCTTTATTGGTGTGTTCTGTAAATGTCAGTCACGATAAGTTGATTAGTAATGTTGCTTAGTTATTCCACAATCCTCACTAATTTTCTGTCTACTTGTATCAGTTGTGGAGAGAATAGTGTTGAAATCTTCAACTGTAATTATAAATTTTTCTCCATTGAAGTCTGTCCATTTGGCTTCACATATTTTGAAGCTCTGATATTGTCCGCATACATATTTAATATTGCCCTTTTTTAATTGAAGTGTAGTTTTACAATGTGTCAATTTCTGGTGTGCAGCTTAATGTTTCAGTCATAAATATACATACATATATTCATTTTCATATTCTTTTTCATTATAGGTTACTACAAGATATTGAATATAGTTCCCTATGCTATACAGTAGAAATTTGTTTATTTTATATATAGTAGTATCTGCAAACCTTGAACTTCCAGTTAATCCCTTCTTACCCCTTTTCCCACTGGTAACCATAAGTTTGTTTACTATGTCTGTGAGTCTGTTTCTATTTTGTGGATAAGTTCATTAGTGTCTTATTTTTTCTTTTGTTAGTTTTTTGAGAAATCTCTATACTGTTTTCCATAATGGCTGCACCAAACTACATTCCCACCAACAGTATAAGAGTGTTCCCTTTTCTCCACATCCTCTCCAGCATTTATTGTTTGTGGACATTTTAATTTTGGCCATTCTGACAGGTATGAGGTGATACCTCACCATAGATTTGATTTGTATTTCTCTGATAATTAGTGATATTGAGCATTTTTTTTTTCATGTGCCTATTGGCAATTTGTATGTCTTCATTGGAGAATTGCTTATTTAGGTCTTCTGCCCATTTTTGGATTGGGTTGTTTGTTTTTTTCTTATTAAGTTGTATGCGCTGTTTATATATCCTGGAAATTAAGCCTTTGTCAGTCACATCCATTTGCAAATATTGTCTCCCATGCCATAGTTGGTTGTTTTGTTTTGCTTATGGTTTCCTTTGCTTTGCAAAAGCTTATAAGTTTAATTAGATCCCATTTGTTTATTTTTGCTTTTATTTCTATTGCCTGGGTAGACTGCCCTAGGAGAACATTGCTAAGATTTATGTCAGAGAATGTTTTGTCTGTGTTGTCTTCTAGAAGTTTTATGGTGTCCTGTCTTATATTTAAGTCTTTAAGCCACTTTGAGTTTATTTTTGTGTATGGTATGAGGTAGTGTTCTAATTTCATTGATTTACATGCTGCTGTCCAGTTTTCCTAAGATTACTTACTGAAGAGACTGTGTTTTCTCCATTGTATAGTCTTGCCTCCTTTGTCGAAGATTAATTGACCGTTAAATGTGTGGGTTTATTTCTGGGCGCTCTGTTCTCTTCCACTCATCCATATGTCTGTTTTTGTGCTAACACCATGCTATTTTGATTACTGAAGCTCTGTAGTGTTGTCTGAAATCTGGGAGGGTTTTTTCCTCCAGCTTTGTTCTTTTTCTTCAGTATTGCTTTGGCAATTCTGGGTCTTTTGTGATTCCATACAAATTTTAGGATTATTTATTCTAGTTTTGTGAAAATGTCACATGGGTATTTTAATAGAGATTGCACTAAATCTGTAGATTGCTTTGGGTAGCATGGCATTGTAACAGTATTAATTCTTCCAATCCAAGACCGTGGGATATCTTTCTATTTCTTTAAGTGACCTTTAATTTCCTTAATCAATATTTTATAGTTCTCTGTGTATAAGTCTTTTACCTCCTTGGTCAGATTTATTCCCAAGTATTTTATTTTTTTGGATGTGATTTTAAAAGAGATCATTTCTTTACTTTCCTTTTCTGATCTTTCATTGTTAGTGTAAAGAAATACAGCTGGTTTGTCTTAGAGGCACGGGTCCACAAAAGCACCAGTAGAGCATATCTGCCACTGCTGCCTGGGGCTAGAATCAAATCTCAGTCCTGCCTGTGAAGTTGCAGGTTTCAGCTCCGTCACCGCCCAGGTTCAGCTGGATTCAGGTTTCAGCTCCGCCACCGTCCAGGTTCTGTGCACCAGGAATTGTGTCCCTCCTCAGCAAGCCAAGAAGATAGCTATGTCTGAACCCTGCCTCTCTTCTCATGAGAACACACACCAACAATGGTGCAAGCAATGCCCTTTGGGCTAGCAGAGACAGCAGCTATGGCCTGGCTGCATGGGGCCCCTCCCCCACCACGTGCACCAGCAGTGGTGCTTTTTCATGGGGTCCCAGGCTGTTCTGTTCTGCACACTCTCAGCCTCATCCTGCACCGCGTTCCAGCCCTCTGAGGCTGCCTCTGTGCAGTCAGCCCCAGTCCTTCTCTCTGGTTCTTCTGAGGAAGCCAGAGTTCCAGCAGCTAGCCCTGACCTGCCACCGCTGGCTGGCGTCTCTGGCTAGGGACTCCCAAGACCCCCTGTGCTGGTTTCTCTCAGTTCTGTCTGCTAAGTGGCTGCTGCTTTCTCCTCCGAGCCTCTGAAGCTCCCCGCTGACCTCCCCACTGGAGAGAGAGCGTCCCAGAGGGAGGGCGCTTTTCCTCCTCTGCCATTCCCTCCATGTGGAATAGGTCCCGCACTGATTTCCTTTTTCTTTTCTTTTCCCTCCTACCTGTTTTTGTGAGGAAATCTTCTTGTATTTCCTAAGTAAGAGATATTCTGCCGAAGTTCAGGAGGTGTTCTGTGTCAGTTATTTGGTCTGTAGCTGTAATGCTGGGTGTACTCATGGGAGAGGATGAGCTATGCATCCTTCTACTCTACCATCTTGACAATCCTTGCATGTTTTCTTGATGCATTAACTTTGTAATCATAACTAATTTCCTTCCTTATCCCTGTTAATATTCTTTGCTCTGAAATCTATTTTATTAGATACAAAAATGCTCATTCCAGCTTTCTTTTATTCAGTGCTAGTCTGGTACTAACTAAATATTGCTGAATTTATGTCAAAGAGTGTTCTGCCTGTATTTTCCTCTAGGAGATTTATAGTATGCAATCTTACATTTAGGTCTTCAATCCATGTGAAGAATATTAGTAATACTTTTTTTAAACATCCTTACCTGCTATTTTACTTTATCTTTACCTTTGCTTTTATTCACTGCTTGATTTTTTAAAATTTCTATATATTTAGAATTTATAATGAAAAAGAAATGATTTGCAGCTTTCAGGGCTTGTTAACCTTACTCAATCCTTCAGAGATAATGACAGTTTTTTTTTTTTAACTTCCATCAAAATGTAGTCCTTGCTATTATTTTAAAAAATGGAAATAGTGTCTGGCAAGAAATAAGCAGAGATTATATTTTTCACTAGGGTTTCTGTGCCTCATCAAAAGTTTGTTACTTCTCTGAAATCTCAGTATTAATCAGGGGGAGGGAATTAGAAATAAAAAATCTCTATTCTGCAATATGCTTTTTCTCTAGTAATGATGATATGATGGTGATATTTGTTATTGTGAAGGGCATATCAATTCAAAGGAAATAATTTGTTAACTGCAAAATGGTTGCAGTAAAGAACATTAAAACTATTTTGGCAGTGTTTCACAGAAAATGTCTTCATACTAAAAATATCTTTTGGAAAAGCTTTTTTTCTTCTCAAACTGACACAAAAGAGTTTGGCTTTTTTTTTTTTTAAACTGTATTGCTGAAATTAAAATATGGATGTTTGGTGTATTTTAACACATTTATTGAGGCATAATTAAATTTACATACCATAAAATTCATGTATTTTAATTGAGCAATGTAATGATTTTTAGTACCTTTATAGAATTGTGCAACCACCATTACATTCTAATTTTAGAACATTTACATCACCCCTCAAATTCTTTTATGCCAGTTTGTAGTTAACTTTGCCCTCATCCCCAGCCTTCAGTAACCCCTAATATGTTTTCTATCTCTCTGTTTGCCTTTTCTGGAAATTTCATAAAGATGGAAACATAAAATATATAATTATCTGTGTTTGAATTATTTCGTTTAGTATATAGTATTTTTGAGGTTCATCCATATGGTAGTGTGGTTAATATTTTGTTCCTTTTTATTGCTCTAGAGTATAGTACCAAGCTAGAGTTAATAATTACCACTAGCAGGATGTTTTTGTCAATTTATTTTCAAAACGTTGTGAGTATATTTCATAAGGATTTATTTTTTTGAAGGTGAAATATTTTAGAGAGTACCTTTGAAAATATTTAAGGGAATTTTGAAATACAATGGAGTCATGCTTAATAATTAAAGGAAATTATAGGTAACAGATATTCAGAGTATACCCTCTATGCTTTAGACAATGGGATTATGTAGATATTTAACACATCATACCTATTCTGCGAAGCTGACTATAGAAATGTATGTGTGCTATTTCTTCTGTGTATGATCTAATGTCCATTTATTTCTTGCTGTGTAATAAAAACACTCTATAATGGTAGAATAAGGAAGGTTCACAAATTTTAGCTTATGAGCCAAATTCTAGTCCATGACTTGTTTTTGTGTGACCTTTTGAGAAGGAAAAGCCGGGCTGGGCCAACTCGTAAATCTAAGTTTAGTAAGTGTTGGTTTTCTGATCTAAGTTCTGCTGGGCTAGTCTGAGTTCTGCTGGGCTAACTCCTAAATCTAAGTTTAATTAGTGTCGGTAACTGATCTGTTCTTTTTAGGTAAGTTCTCGTTTACTGATTCCCTGCTTCCCTTTTGTGATATTGCTGAGCTGTTTGTGCCTTATTGGCCAATATACCCCAAGCTTGTAATCTACCCTATAAAACCTCATGCACGTGTCTTAGAGGTGCTCAGAGCACCGGAGCGATAGCCCCTCTGAGCCCGCCAGCATAATAAACCTGAGTACTCCAACCCTCTGAGTGGTGCTTGTTTCTTGGCTGGCCTGTGAGCTAAGAGCCATTGTTACTATTTATTAAAAAAACAAAAACAAAAACAAAAAACAAAGAATATGTGACAGTATGGAGCTTGTAAAGACTAAAATATTGTATGGTCTTTTAAAGAAAAAAATGTTCTTTCTCTTCACTTAACAATTATTATTACCTCTCAAAATTCTGTGGGTTGCCTTGGTTCAGATAGGGGGTTCTTGCTTTGAGTCTCTCACGTGATAGCAGTCAGCTCTTGTTTGACTTGGGCTGCAGCCATCCAGCTTGGCTGCTCATTCACGTGGCTGGCAGATGATGCTTGCCATCACCTGGGAACACAGAAGCCTATGCTTGGCCTTTCTCTGTGGCTTATACTTCATACCCTCTCAGTGGCATCTGGATTCTTAAATGGAGCATCCCAGTGCTAAACATTCTAAGTGGTCTATGCAGAAGCTGCAAGGTTTTTTGGGAAGTAATGGAGTGTAATTTCTGCAATCTATTGAATATATAGCATCAGCTAAGATCCAGTGAGGGACGTGTCTATCCCATAGGGGAGTGAATACTGGGAATTGTGGTTCAGTGGCGGGGGGGGATCAGCTTCTTTGGAGACTAACTGCCACATTCTCCCCACCCAATACCAATGATTCTCTTCCCTCCCAAGTGCAAAATACACTCAGTCCTTCCCAACTCTCCCAAAGTTTTACCTTATTAGGTTATCAGGATTGGGTTTAAACTCTAGAATTTTGTTATCTAAGTCAAGCCCAGGTGTGAATGAGACTCCTCAACTAAGATGCTTCTTAATCTGACAGTCTCTAAATCAAACAGACAATTTATCTGCCTCCCATACACTCAGCACAGGATCGGGGAGCATGATTAATACCACAGGCATATCCATCTAAATCAAGAACTAGACGGCACATAGAGTTACTGCTCTACAGCAATTCTGAAATCCAGCTGGGCTCAGGTGATAATTCGCCATGCTTTGGATGTAGGAAGCATATGCTGATGAAGGCCCAGTTCTGCTCCCTGGGGTTTGTTTACTTCTGGGTTTGGCCTGCTCTCTGGGCTCCTGGCTTTAAGCTGAGTCATTCCCTCTTTTTCATGAGAAATGCTCCAGGCTTTCGGCTGAATAGCTTTCACAGCCTGCTTCCTGCTCACAGAAATTTGAAGGGCCTGAGAGAGCTTTTCATTTTGACTGTCTGTCCCTTTCAGTAAATTGGTACAATTATTTTCATATTTTGTTTTTATGTATCATCATATTATGTACATTTGTAAGTCAACTCCATTAGATAGACTCACACCCACATTTCTTTCTGAGACATTTCCTTCTCTAGCCTGGCTCACCCTCATGATTTTTAAGAGCCCTTGTCTAGCAAAGAGGATCTAAAAGGCAAGTCACTCAGATTCATAGCAGATCTTTTTTTTTTAGGCAGGATAAGCTAAGAACCATACCCTTAAGTTCTTTGGAAAACATTTTAGCTAGCCGAGAGGGGCTAGAAGGCATACCATTATTCTTAGAAGTCGCATTTTTTTTTTTCTAGTTGAGAAGGTCTACAAGGAACAGCCTTAAATCTTGCTGAAATCTTAACAAAGGGTCTTACTGATGCTCTCTCAATCTTAAATTTATCCTGAGGCCACATTACAAAAAGAACTCTGAATTTGATCTTTGCCCAGATGCCCTTTCTTACTTGAAGAAACTTCTGCTTTCTAGAAAGACTAGGTATGAGAAAGTTATATGTTAAGCAAGCAAGTCCTTGTTTCTTACACTTCCTTTATATCCTGATAATAAAATTTAACAGTATCTTCTGTAGCTCCATTTTCTCTATTTTTTCATATTGTAGGGGAGTAAAATTTGCCAGCCCAAAATGCATCTCTTGGGTGTGCAGATTATTTTGAGCTGAAAATGATCAAGGTCCAAAGGACTCAGGAAGAGCCTCTGACTTTCCTCTAACTGTCTAAAAGAATTTATATGGAGGACCTGTTCCAGGAAGGGAGCTACCACCATAGACAAATACAGTACAATACAAAGCGGTGTGGTAGACAGGGAGGAACCTCGCTAAGTCTTTTCAAAGTTCTCTGCATGCTTTTGGATGGCCCAGCAAACATTCGTGTACCAAACATTTCCTTTTTCATCTCCAAGTTAATTGCTTTCCTCCCCTTTGAAGTCCCAAACCACTACCCTCAACATCCTCTTTTGTCTTTAGCTGAAGATAATTTTTAAGGTGATGGTTTTGACCATTTTGGCGAGTTACTCGGTTTTCCTAAGTCTCACCCAGGTACAGTTGACCCTTGAACAACATGGGTTTGAATTGTGAGAGTCCACTTATGTGCAGATATTTTTCACTAATAAATATGACACCGTATGTGGTTGTTTGAATCCATGGATGCAGAATCTAGGATATTGAGGAATTGCATATACAAAGGAACCACGTATACAAAGGAACCACAAATACAAAAGCCTGACTATACATTATATGCAGATTTTCCATTGTGTAGAAGGTTGGCACCCATATCCTTTGCATTGTTCAAGGGTCAACTGTATACATGTTATTAAACTTGTTTGATTTTCTCCTTTCACTCTGTCTCATGTCATTTAATTCTTAGATCAGTCAGAAGAACTTAGAGGGATAGAGAAAAATTTCTTCCTCCCTGACAATATGCAGCTAAAATAAAATAAAGTAAACCAGTTGGCACTTTTGATAGTCTGCCAGGAAAAAAACTCTGAGCTATATCAGATATCTCATTAGGTACATTTTTTATACCAAAGACCAAGGGGGAAATAGAGCAGTCTACCCAGAGTGTAGGCAATGAGGGAGTGAATTGTCTGTGGAGAACTTAAAAATAATACTGAAACTAACTAAAAGTTATTCTTTTATTTTATCACCATTGAGCAGCAATTATCAACAATGTCACTGAGAAAACTCTCTTCTCTGCAGGGGCATACCGTTCCACTACTCTCTCTGGTGGTTATGTTAGAATATCTTTCCCATGAGGGTGTTATGTTATATGGCAAAAGGGCTTCTGCAGACATAACCAAGGTCTTTAACCAGCTGAGTTCATCAAACAAGTAATATCCAGATGGGGCTGACCTAATCAGATGAGCTCCTGAAAGGAAAAGAGTACTTAGAGATTAGACAGAATTCAGAGAGATGCCATCCTGCTCACCTTGAAAAAAACACGTTCCTGCTGTGAACTGCCTATGAGGACCTGGTGATTTAAGCTTGGTGAGACCCTGAACAGAGAGCCTGATATACAGATACTGTGAGATAAGGAGTTAGCTTTGTCTCAAGCCACTAAAATTTGTTATAATTTAGTACACATCAATAGAAAAGTAATACATTTGGCTTCTGTTTTGTTATGCCATGGTTTCATACAGCATAATGGTTAAGAAATGTGGAATGATGATAACTTATAAAATTAATTGCATTGTCACATAAATAGTTACCAACTATTTAAGTGCTAAATGTTTCCAGAGTAGAACATGAGTACTCAGATAGAAATATCACATTCTTTGAAAATACAATGAGATCTGTGGTATATGGTATGCTCTTTTACATTTAAAGTGTCAGTATTAAACTATATATACTGTGTCTGAACATATCATAACCCATAATAAAATTACATCTGCTTGTTTCATGTCAATTATAAGAGAATGCATTATTTAATTATAATGTATAAGAAAGTCACTTCAGATTAAACAGGAATTTTGAAATGCTTCTATTTCCTATTTCATTGTGCATCATTTTAATGTAAAATAAGAAAAAAAACACAGTAGGAAAAAATTCAGTGACAAAAACTTTTTTTTTAGCAAATTCTGGACATATGACTCTATTGGGATACTAAGACAAAAGAAAGAAATGATTGTTGTGCCGTGGAAATGAGCCCAGGCACTTTGGCAACCAGAGCAGGGAAAGCATGGGTTAGCAAGAGTTAAACTTGAAGAATAAGTTTTTGTAGTGGATGCACCTAGATGGGGCTTCTAGAACAGAGCTCTTTTCCTTCTCTTCATCCCTTTATCTCAGTTTTAAACTTGACTGCCTTATTTCTTAACTATTATGACTACTTCTTTCTCAGATAAGGAAACTGGCTCAGGGAACCTCACAGAATCATAGAATTTCATACTTGGAATTGAACACAGAGGTTACCTAGACTACTCCCCTCCTGATTTACGCCTCCAAGTCACCAGAACCTCATGCGACGTCCTGTGAATATTAAAGATTTCATTACCTTTAAGAGGTAGCCATTTTAGGGTTGATATCTAGAAAGCATCTTCATCTTGAGTTAAAGGACCTTTGGAGGCACATAGATTAGGTCCAGGATCTTTTGCATAAGACAGCCTGTCAGATGTTTAAAGATGGCTCTCAGAATGGAAGTCCACTATCTACCAGTCTTCAGGTAGGTTACTAGTTGAGTGGGGGTTAAAGTTCAGATCTCATTCTTCCCATACTTTCTTTTTTTAACTCTCCATGCTGTCTAGGGGGCAATCCGGGATGTTTAAGTAGGAAGGGCTAAGTCATTATTTCCTTCCGTGAAAATCTTCTCAGAAATTTTTCTGTATTTCTGTATATTTTGAGTTTTCAAAAAATTCTATACAAAAGTTTACATCCAGAAATTGCAATAGAAGTTATGTGATATTAGAAATTATCTTAGTTTATACAATTTCCAAAGGAACCTTATAACTTATGGAGAGCACCCAAATTAGTTGAGACAACCTTCTGGAATAATTGGGTGCATTGCTTCAAGATAGGAATGAAGGAATATATTATATTTAAACCTGCTTCTTATTTGACTAACTATAACAGCCGTGCAGTATGTACAGATGGGCTCCTGTTTTTTCAGTTTATTGTAGTGGCCAGTTATGAAATAATTTAAAGCTTCTCGATAGGAAAATATCGTAACTGTGCCTTTTTAAACTGTCCAGTTTAAACTGTCCAATAACAATTGAAAAAGCATTTTTAGCCAGAATATTATGACAGTCTTAACAGTAGATGTGGTTTACTCCTATCTTGTCATGGTTATTTTGAGTGGGGAAGATGTGCCATTAAAGAAGAGATCTGCCAGCTAATTAGCACATTAGCCGCTCCACCAGCTTTGCTGGCTTCCTGAAAATAATATAGTTCAGTGTATTCAAATGTATTTATTTGGCATAAAGAAATGAAGCTACCTTTCACATTTGAACTTGTATAGGTAAAAAGATATGTTACAGCGTGCTATGGACTGAATGTTTGTATCTCTCCCAAATTCACGTGCTGAAAATCTAATAGCCAAAGTGTGATCATATTAGGATGTGGGACCTTTGGGAGGTGATTAGGTCACGAGGGCAGAGGTCTCATGGATGGGATTAGCGTCCTTATAAAAGAGGTTCCAGAGAGCGAGCTAGCTTTCCACTTCTGCCTTGTGAAGACACAGTGAGAAGTCTGTGATCTGGAAGAGGGCCCTCACCTGACTATGCTGGCCCCCTGACCGCTGACTCCACCAGCCTTCCGAGCTGTGAGAAATAAATTTCTGTTGTTTATAAGCTACCCAGTATGTGGTATTTGATACAGTTGCCATAACAGATTAAGGCACAGTGTAAAACAAATTGTGAATTTTGTTCAAGACAGATTTATATTTCTTGACTTTCATTTGTATTTCATTAGTTCTAATGTATTTCATATTCCTGTTTACTCCTCAGAGTCCCATATAAATGCCACAAAGTGTTTCATATCTGACTATCAAAAAAGACCAATTTAAGTTTAGAAAATAAATAATATAATCATATAATTATATTACATTCCCCATTTTTAATAGAGAAGGAAAATGCCTCATTCTCACACAATATTATGTCATTGTAGAATTAATGTTATTAAAAGATTTTATGTGGAGTACTGAATGGGTTTATAATACATCAGCAGTTCAGTTATTAGATTATATAATTTTGCTACATTTTGGTCAGGAAAAAAATTGTAAAGGGTTATGAAGAAAGATCTCTTCTAGCTCCATATGTCTAGGTTTCCAAGACTTTATTCTAAGTTCTATAGATAAAAATAAATACATCTGAACTAGGCTTATGAATTGAATAGTCTTGTTAATGCTTAGTTTGCAAATTAAGTAAATCTTAATCTGGGAATATTGGTTTTCTGTAGTTATTGAACAAATTGCAAACTAGACAAATGTAGAAAGTTGTGGACTTGGTAGATGAGACATACAAAACCCCCAAATAATAGGAAAGGTCTTCGAGGAGTTCATGCAGCTCGGTAGTCCTTTTCCCTCCCATCATTGCTTACCCTACTCCACAGAGTAGCAATTACAGACATTGCACACCTCCTGCATCCTGTCACTGTGGTTGACTCATTCCTCTGCTTAGAAGCATTCAGAGGCCTTCTTTATATTAAATGAGGAAACCTTTACCTGATCTTGTGTATCAAAGCCTCTATCACTAAATGAGACTTTTACATTCATATAAGACATGTAAATGTCTTAAACAGCCCTGGCTAGTCAAAGCTAAACAAATAGCCAATGTCAAGCCCTGCATCTGAATTCACATTTCATTTTCCATCTTCACTTTCAGGAACTGTCACTATCCTTTCTCTATCTTATGTACTCAACATTGTTTTTTCAAATGGAACTTACCCCACCTCTAGTTTAAAAAAAAAAATTCATATTTGTGCCCATGAAAAATCAAACAACACATCTTAATCCCCTACCCCTATAGTGCTCCCCACTGCCCTCTCCCCAACTGGAGTAGGGAATTAAGAGGTACAAGCTACTATGTATAAAATAATAAGATACAAGGATGTATTGTACAGGACAGGGAATATGGCCAGTATTTTATTATAACTTTAAATGGAATCTATTCTATAAAAATATTGAATCACTATGTGGTATGCCTGAAACTAATCCAGTATTATAAATTAACTGTACTTTAATTAAAAACTCAAACAGCATATGAATAAAATTCCCTTAGTTTGCTACCTACCCCCATCACTACTACCTCATCTCTTTCAAGAACCACATGTTTTAAGAATTATCATTTTTGTCTCTTTAATAAATTGTATTGTGAAAAGTAGACAACTGCAGTAAAAAGATGAAACTGGAACAGTCTTACACCATACAAAAATTAACTAAAAAGGGATTAAAGACTCAAATGTAAGACCAGAAACCATGAATAACAGGTAGTAAGTTCCTTGACATGAGATTTGGTGATTTTTTGGATTCAACACCAAAAGGAAAGACAACAAAAGCAAAAGTAAACAAGTGGGACTATATCAAACTAAGAAGCAAGTGTATAGCAAAGGAAATCATCAACAAAATGAAAAGGAGAAATAGAAAATATTTGCAAATCATATATTTGATAAACGGTTAATATCCAAAATATGTAAAGAACTCACACAACTCAATAGCAAAAAACAGTCTAACTAAAAAGTGAGCAGAGGATCTGAATAGACGTTTTTCCACAGACGACATACAGGTAGCCAACAGGTACATGAAATATCAGTAATCATCAGAGAAATGCAAATCAAAACCACAATGAGATATCACCTCACATCTGTCAGAATAGACAAGAAATAACAAGTGTTGTGGAGGATGCAGAGAAGAGGGGAGAATGTAAATTGGTGGAGCCATTATGGAAAATAATATGGAAGTTCCTCAAGAAATTAGAAACAGAACTACTATATGACCTAGCAATTCCACTTCTGGATATTTATTTGAAACCAATAAAAACAGTAGTTCAAAAATAGATATGTGCCCTCATGTTCGGTGCAACATTATTTATAATAGCCAAGATATGGAAACAACCTTAGTGCCCATCAATGGATGAATGGATAAAGAAGCTGTGGGGTGTACACAAACACACACGCACACACACACACACACACACACCAATGGAATATTATTCTGCTCTAAAAAGAATGAAAACCTGCCATTTGAGGCAGCATGGATGGATCTTGAGGGTATTACGTAAGTGACATTAAGTCAGAGAAAGAGAAATCCTGTATAATCTCACTTGTATGCAGAACCTTAAAACAGACAAAATCACCATCACAACAAAAAATTAAGCTGAAATACTGAGAACAGATTGATGGTTGCCAGAAGTGGGGGCTGGAGGGTGGGTCAAATGGGTGAAGAGAATAAAAAAGTACACACTTCCAGTTATACAATAAGTCATAGAGAAGTAAAGCGTAGCATGGCGGCTATTGTTAATAATTCTGTATTGTGTCAATTGAAATAAATGCGCAGCCTAAAAGTTGAGAGTTATGTTTTATTTGGCGGGGGATGACAGGATGACATCACCTCAGATGACTCTGAGGGACTGCTCCAAAGAGGTAGGGGAGGAGCTAGGATATACAGGAGCTTTACAACAAAGAGCAGGTAGTTGAAACAATAAAAGATTACTTGTTATCTAAAGAAAACCAGGCTTCTCAAGTTAAAGAATTTAGTGCTTTTCTATGTATGGGAGGAAGCAAACATTTGGGTTCATTGAATTCATTCCTTTGACAAGCACCTAGCTATCTAGGGCCAGTATCCTGTCCTTTCTTATTGTGAGTCCCCTCAGGGTGCACCATTGTGAGTGGCTGCAGAGGCTGGGCTGCAGGCTTGTCTTCCCTGGGGGGTGGCGGCAGCCGCTGATGACTTGATGGCTTCAGCGTTCCTTGTTTACTGATGTGGTTTGCAGTATTTTTTGTTCACACTGCTTAGAGATGCCATTCTCCTTTTCCCTTAGGAAAATCTTGAATATATGCCTTTTACTCAATTTACTTACTTCCTCTTTATTTATTCATGTATTACCTGCCTGAAATTTTTAGCTTCAGACACAAGTGTTCTTACGGGCATTATCAGTTATCTCAGTGATGTTTGAGTTTTCACATCTAGGATATTAACTCAATGAGATTTTTGAATGTCATTGGTTGCCTTCTTATCCATCACTTTAATTCTTCCCTTTAATTCTTCTCCCTCTTGCCCTTTGATTATAATTATGACTTGAGAGTCAGACTCTTTGATCCTTTGAACTTTCTTTATTTCATATCTCTCTGGTAACTCATTTATAGTTAGGGTTTTATATTTAGCAACTTTATTAAGGTATAATTCACATACCATACTTCACCCAAAGTGTACAATTCAGTGGCCTTTTGTATATTGACACAGTGTGTATCTATCTACACAATCCTTTTAATAAAATTTTCATTACCTGAGAAAGAAAACCTGTACCGCTTAGCCATCACCCTGCAATCTCCCTACCTCTGTCCCCCAGTCCTAGGCAACCATTAATCTGTTTTGCATCTATATATTTGCCTATTCTGGGCATTTCATTTCACTGAGATCACACATGTAGTCCTTTGTGACTGGATTTATAGTCATAATTTTAAACTGCATCCCCATGCCAATTTCTCAATCATTTATTTCTAGACGTAACTCCCCTTCTGAACTCCAGTACTGACTTGACAGACATGCTCTACATAAATCATTCTTACCTCAGCTTAACATGCCAGAAGTAAAACTGTTGACTTCACTTTTCAACTACCTTACCGGCCTTTATTCCTTATTTCTGTCAATGCTCATGACATCACAGACACTTCTCCCCCAAACCTCTCACTCTCTGTAACTTTCTCTATTCAGTGCCTGGCATGCAGGTGTTTATTATGTGCTTTTTGAATGAGTAAGTGATTCTGTGACTGGATGTATCAGTTTACCTTCTTTCCACAGGAACTGAGTCCAAGTCCTAATTTCATTACTTCCCTGCTATGTGATTATGGAATGGTTACTTCAGCTTTTATTTTTTTGATTCAAGTTCCTCTTCTATAAACTGGGAGAGATGACTCAAGTAATGCTTATCCCAGAGAAGCCTGAAAAATTTGTAGTACCCACAGCAGTACCTGGTATATCGCAGGTATTCACAAAAATTGGTGGACAAAGATACTCAAATGTGATCAGACATTTTAAAATACTCTCTAATTTTAAAAGGCTAATTTACTAATTAGTTAACCGTGCTTGGAGCACTTAGAAACAAACAAATAAAAGGTCTAAACTATTTTCTAGGAACAAGAAATTGTGTAACTTTTAGGCTTCACACAAAGCTGAATAGTAACACTTTCATTACAGTGCAGTGTCTTCATTGAGGAAACAACTCTGTTTCAAATGGTAGAGTATGGTTTTCAGTGTGTTTTGAAAAGACTGGTACTTATGTTTGTACAGCCTGGCCCCAGAAGTTAGGCTTAGTAAGAGTGATACCATGAATTGACAGGGCCTTCTGCCAGGGCCATGTGTGGCAACGGGTCCTGCCTTGGTCTGTGTTGGTTTCTTAGCAACTTTCATAATACGCAATACAGTGTTATTCACTATAGTCACCTTGCCGCACATTACATCCACATGATTATTTATTTTATAACTGGAAGTTCATGCCTTTTGACCCCCTTCACCCATTGCTTACTTTCCCAGTGAAATTATAAAATTCTCAGTAGTTTTTCTCCCTCCTTGTTCCCACCATTGTCTAGCATGTTGTAAACATGGAATGCAGTCAATATATATTTTTGAATGGACAAACAGAAATTTGCTATAAGCTAAGAAAAACAGATACCATTAGGAAAAAACTCTCATAAGGTTGATTTGAGCAATTTTGGTAAAAAATATTTTTTAAAAAAGGACTTAATTTTAAAACCAGAGGCAGGAAAACACCTAAAAGAACAATGAAACAGTTTATCAGTTAATTGAATTCTGAAATTCATCATTTTTACATGCATGCAGTGTCCCTGTTCCTACTCTAAGTTCAAGTATGAATGCCAACGCTGAATTCAAATAGGGCTTCCGTGAATGAGTAACTAGCTCAAGGTCAGCCACAGACTAAACATGCTGCTTGTCTGTTTCCCAGTCAGTAACGCGGAAGTTACAGGTGTAGCTAAAAGGTCACTGCAACGCCCCACAATTTGCATTTTTGAGGCTTATGGGAATATGATTCTGCATCATGATGTCATCTCCTAGACTGTAACTTAAGTTTTTGAAGGATTTTATGACCTTGAGAAATGATATCCCCTCTCCCACCACTTCCTGAAGCATAGAAGAATAATACAATAATGCCAATGACATTGAGCATCCTTGTATGATACTGAAGGTTTGAAAACTATATCTAGGTGACAGAAACCTATGGATAGATAGATATGACTTTCATTTACTGGGCATGCTAAGTGAAATTAATGAATATTGATTAATTTATTTGCATCTAATTAAGATTTTTTTTGTCTCCACCTATGCAATATCAGTAATATCACTGAACTCTTGCATCTCTATGTGTATGTGTGTTGGTTGTAATGATGTTGAGACCTGTGTTCTCTACTCACCACCTGCTCAATGTTGTGGATATTTTAGAAACAGATGTATGGTTCCTCCCCTCTAGGAACACAGGCCTGCAAGCCTCACTTGAGACCTTCTTTCAACCTGGTGATTGAATCCAAGACTCTGTTTTTTTAAATCAAAATATTCTGAAACCTGGATATGACCACTGTTGGATTTTTTTATTTTTAACATATTTTTATTGAATTATACTCATTTTACAATGTTGTGTCAAATTCCAGTGTAGAGCACAATTTTTCAGTTATCCATGAACATACATATATTCATTGTCACTTTTTTTTTTTGCTGTGAGCTACCATGAGATCTTGTATATATTTCCCTGTGCTATACAGTATAATCTTGTTTATCTATTCTACATTTTGAAATCCCAGTCTGTCCCTTCCCACCCCCAGCCCCCTTGGCAACCACAAGTTTGTATTCTATGTCTATGAGTCTGTTTCTGTTTTGTTTTTGTGTTTTTGTTGTTTTGTTTTGTTAGATTCCACATATGAGTGATCTCATATGGTATTTTTCTTTCTCCTTCTGGCTTACTTCGCTTATAATGACATTCTCCAGGGACATCCACGTTGCTACAAATGGCTTTATTTTATCATTTTTTATGGCTGAGTAGTATTCCATTGTATAAGTATACCACATCTTCTTTATCCTGTCATCTGTCGATGGACATTTAGGTTGTTTCCATGTCTTGGCTATTGTAAATAGTGCTGCTGTGAACATTTAGGTGCAGGTGTCTTTTTGAATTAGGATTCCCTCTGGATACATGCCCAGGAGTGGGATTACTAGGTCATATGGTAAGTCTATTCCTAGTCTTTTGAGGAATCTCCATACTGTTTTCCACAGTGGCTGTGCCAAACTGCATTCCCACCAGAAGTGTAGGAGGGTTCCCTTTTCTCCACAGCCTCTCCAGCATTTGCCATTTGTGGACTTTTGACTGATGGCCATTCTGACTGGTGTGAGGTGATACCTCATGACCACTGTTGGGTTTTTAAACTCAGTTTTATTAATTTTATATTGAATGCACACATAAGGCATTCAGAGTCCCAGTCAAATAATTATCTGTTTAAAAAGCAAATAATGATCCTGGTGTTCCCCCATGCTCTCATTCTTCCCACAGGGGTGACCCTATGAAGAAAGGCAGGTCAAATGTCTATGCATACAAATTTCAAAATCTATCAGAGGTGAGCAACAGACAACACTGGACTTTCTTTGCGTATGTATGAGAAAGAGACAGCTGACACTTTCTTTATCCTGAGATGAGATGGAAAGAATCTTAGGTTTTCACGCTCACCTTTGAAGCATAAATTCGTCTTTCCGAGAGTCATATAAGCCATAGTGTCTCTTACTTTTATGACCTAAAGATATCACCGAGTTCTAGGTTTCATACGTTTTGAAATGTAAACACCTAGCGAGATAGTGTTCCTGTCTTTCTGGCACCATGGGGCTTAACCTAAGGACTTAAACCAGAGCATCTGCCACCTTTGGATTAGAGCAATGAACTAGACAGACGGCTACAGATCTAACTCATGGTGTATGAAGAATAATATGCTTCTAGGGGAAATGAAAGCACACAGTCCCTATCATATACATTTCCATGTCTCAGGAGGTTAGGGCTTTTCACAAGGATGCTGAGAAATCTGGGGGCATTTTATCCCCCCACTGGCTAGATTCAGAGACAGGTACTTCCCAATATGTTACTCAATTTTCTTAAGTCTGTAGAATAACTATCCCTATGATCGTTTTTAAAGTTGAGAAGAATGACACTCAGCAAGTTGAAACAATTGGCCCAAGGTTATGCAGCTATGGTAGTTACTGGTTTAGCAAAAATAAAACCCTGCCTAGTCCCAGCTTATCCTCTTTCTACTATGCAAAACTAAAGTGAAGAGGAACAATCTTAAGGCATCTCTTGTCCCAAGATTTCTTTGACAAAGTGGATTTCATTTTATTTATTACCTTCACTTTGCACAAAGTTAAACTTAAAGAAATATGAATCCACATTGGTGCCTGGTATCTGGGTCAGATCTAGGAGAAAAACAAAAACACACGAAAGTTTTCTTGTAATTTTCAAAGAAAAAAAAATTAAGTATCTGATAGAGGACTTTTTGAAAAAGGAAAGCTACTTCAAAAAGTGTTATTTGCTGGCACTAGTTACTTCCTCAGATGGACACATCTTCTCTATCTTTTCAGTGACTTTCTATTCCAAGTTAACATGAAGAGACCCATTCTGAGAGCCAAGATAAGTACTGCTAAGAAATTGTACAATAGCACAGCACAGATCTAAAAGAAGTTTCTCACATGTCTGAAGCCTAAGGACAGAATTTAAACAAAGAAAACATGCTAAAGCTGGAAAGCTAGGTGTTATTACTAAATGAAGGGCATTTTTTCCAGCCTGATATTGAATGCAAGACAAGAAACAATATCTTTCTTTTCTTGAAATAAATAACAAAAAAAAAAACCTCTTATAACCTCAGCAGAGCAGATCAACCAGCAAATTCTTCATTTCCTTAGTATGTATCCCTCATTCCACAACAAAACAAAACAAATCAATCAAATCAAAACAAAAATAGTGGCTATATATGAACACTTCGTTTGCCTTTTTGAAAAGTTAAAAAAAGACTCAAATTCATAAACTAAAAGCTTTTACAATTTAATTTAGAGAGTTCTAGAAATATTTTTAAACAACAAACACAATATTTTACAATCTGTCCTCAAAAATAAACAGTTTTATATTTTAGTAACTCTCAATAATAGAAAACATTAATTTGTGGAAAGTCAAATGGCTAACAGCTGATTCAAGGATTCATTTGAAGAAGAAAGGAAAGAATAGCATAAGTGATCATTCAAACTGGAACTGAGGTCTTGTCCTTTTTATTTAACATGATTCTTTTTTCTGAGTGAGGGGAGAAGTGACAATACAGAGATATGTGTATAATTTATTGATATCCTCCTAATAAATTATACATGGTAGAAAAAAATTAAAAACAAATCCAAGGTTCTAAAACATTTGTAAAGCGCTTATCAAGATTATTTTATTTTTAGAAATGGCTACAAATTATAAATAGGAGCTGAGAGAATTGTGTCAACAGAAACATGGGGGAATATATATTTCTCCTCCAAACCCACTTAATTGTGAAGCTTTCCCTCACACAAAGCTTTTTCAGCCTGACCTTCTATGGCTCAGAACCTTTCAGTACCTCAAGAATCTACCTGATTTTTATTCCCCAGGCTCAGGACCTTAGATAAATATCCACTTGCCTTTATCAAAGAGTATATTTAGTTGATTCATAATTTTCCAGTTTAGTCTTTTCTTTCAGGTTGACAATCCTTTGACATCATGTGTTTTCTCTTAAGTGTTATGGAGCTCTACACAAAACCCAGTGGAACACAGATGTTATTTGCAGAAAGAACTATTAAAAGAAGTTTTCGGAACTACTAGGTGTGAGTCACCAGCCCGGAATGAAACGTGTTTAAGCAATTCACTTAAATAGAGATTGGTCCCTCAGAGATATTCTAAAGAACTGAACGCTAAGTGGGAGGGTGGCTTCTGTTAAATGGGAAATATATGATTGCCCACTTGTCTTTGACCTTGGAAAAGTTAATATGTTATATTTATAGGTAGTCATTTGACTAACTAGGCATACCATTAGGAGATTTAAAAATCATGTTAGCATGCATCAATGCATATCGGTAGTCATATTTAAAATAGCATATATAATAAAGATTAGATAAAGAAGAAGATACAAAATGCTTAAAATCCCATAGTAATGGAAGCTCCGAAGGATTTATTCACCAAATGTACTAAATAATGAAGGTGAAATTGGTTTTTACTTTTCCCAAATGAACAATATTACTACAAGGCACTAAATTACCCCAATTACAACTTGTTTAATTCGGTAATTTAAAGGCAAATCGAATGGCGAATTAAGAAAAAGTAGTCCTCCAAAGTATGAGTTAAAACAGATACAGCAGACATCATGGAACCTCATGTGGGTGCTTTTACAGTAGTTACATAAATTGCTGCTTTTACACATCACAAGATTTAGTTCCTTTCTTCCAAAGAACTAAAACCGGTTTATTTCCTTCATTGAAATGTGTGATAAAATATGAAACCTGTTAAAGACTTAATAAGATTAAAAATAGATCAGTATTAAATAGTGTATCATGATTTCTACTACCCACGTAAACTGTAATTCGTTGTACTGTAGGTGATGGGAAAGAGATTTTATGGATAGATGATTCTTTTCCTGATCTGCACAAGTCACATTGGATTTAGTGAAGAGTTTGCACTATAGATAAAGCAGCTGAATTTATCTCTTCACATTCTAAGGTTCTTTAGATGATGGATAATGTTTCTCTTTTAGTCCCAAATACTACCACCCTTCTCTAGAAACAGGTCTCACTAGCCTTGGGTGATCTTTGGGGCTTACTCTGCCTCTTCTCATGTTCTTTCCCAAGTGAGTAATGTTCTTTAGTTCATTCTCATCTCTACTTCCTTTCAAAAGCCTAGTAATTTTTTGAGGCTAGCTCAAGCTAAATCTTACCTTTGTGGATTATCACTCATGTTGCCCCATCTATTTGGTAAGAAAGTTACTTTGAGAGGCAGATGAGTAGGGCAGCCACACAGTCAGCTCTTAAACAATCTCTAGTTTGTGACCTCTTTGCTGGTAATGAAAATCACTCTGGAATTCAGTCATTACTTCACTTTCTCTGTGCTTCCCTTCACAGAGTGGAACATATAGCTGACCTAGGCTGGACCACAAAGGTTTTGCTAGAAAGATGATCTGTCTCTTTTTACTTTTTTTTTTTAATTGAAGTATAGTCAGTTTACAATGTTGTGTTAGTTTCTGGTGTACAGCACAGTGCTTCAGTCATACATGAATATACATATATTTGTTTTCATATTCTTTTTCACCATAAGCTACTACAAGTTATTGAATATAGTTCCCTGTGCTATACAGTATAAACTTGTTTATCTATTTTATATATACCTGTAAGTATGTGCAAATCTCGAACTCCCAGTTTATCCCTTCGCACCCCCTTCCCCCGGCAACCACAAGTTTGTATTCTGTCTGTGAGTCTGTTTCTGTTTTATAAATAAGTTCATTTGTCTTTTCTTTTTTTAGATTCCACATATGAGTGATATCATATGGTATTTTTCTTTCTCTTTCTGGCTTATTTCACTTAGAATGACATTCTCCAGTGAGATCCATGTTGCTACAAATGGCATCATTTTATCATTTTTTATGGCTGAGTAGTATTCCATTGTAGAAATATACCACATCTTCTTTATCCAGTCATCCGTTGATGGACATTTAGGCTGTCTCTATGTCTTGGCTATTGTAAATAGTGCTGCTATGAACATTTGGGTGCAGGTGTCTCTTTGAATTAGGGTTCCCTCTGGAATCCCTAATCCCCAAACCCAGGAGTGGGATTCCTGAGTCCTATGGTAAATCTATTCCTAGTCTTTTGAGGAATCTCCATACTGTTTTCCACAGTGGCTGCACCAAGCTGCATTCCCACCAACAGTTTAGGAGGGCTACTTTTTCTTCACACCCTCTCCAGCATTTATCGTTTGTGGACTTTTGATTGATGGCCATTCTGACTGGTGTGAGGTGATACCTCATTGTAGTTTTGCCTTGCATTTCTCTGATAATTAGCGATACTGAGCATTTTCTTCATGTGCCTTTTAGCTATTTGTATGTCTTCATTGGAGAATTGCTTGTTTACGACCTCTTTTTAAGATTGCTTTCTTTTGGGTTACTATGGGAAGCAACAGAACAAAAGATACATCCTGCATAGCAATAATGAGCAGACACAAAATGAGTGACTGACCTCCCCTCCATCCTTTGGTTCCTCTTTATCTTACCTAATTCTTCTTGGAGGTGATTATTGTTCTTAATCAGAAAGCTACTGCAGCTTGTTCTTAATAAGGGAAAAGAAAAAAGAAAAAAAAAAGTTAAATTGGAGGCAGAGAGAAACCAAAAACTCCTTGCGCTTTACATGGTCAGTGAAAGCATAAGCCAGTCGCTCTAGGCCCTGCCCACTCCCGTGTAAAGCAGCTTGCTGAGGAGCCTCGGGTCCTGCCCTTGGCACTCTAATGTTTCTGACAACACCATGATCCTGCAGCGGCTCTGGCCATGGCCTACCAAAAACGCTTTAACCACACTGATATTTTGGCATTAGCCATAGTGGATTCTTGACAGACATGAAAGAACGAATGCATTTACAAATAACTCATCTACCTGGAGAGGAACAACAGATACCAGTGACCAGAGATACAAGCATGTTTATGGTTAGTGAATTTTTAAAAAAAGTGAAGCTGAATTTTGCTTGATTGTTAAACACAGTTGTGTTAAACACAATTGCCTTGCCTTGCTTTATCATGTGAATTAGATTGTTTTTTCATCCTATGCCCTTCCAGAGCATGTTTTGCTTCTTTTGGTTCTGGTCAATTGACCAAATTCCAATCTTTTGTTCTGTACCTTGTTTTTCATTTTTTGCTCTCCTTTTATTCCTTCAGGCTTTCCTACTTTAGATGGTTATGGAAAGTGGCATGGTAAATTGAATTAATTAGACTTTTTTTTCTTGGCTGAGTTGCACATGGCTCACTGCCCTTGTCTGTTGAAAATATCTTACCATCTGCGGATGCTCATTCTGTTCTAAGGTAATGTACCAAAGTAGATACATAAGGATCTTAGTCCCTCTTTATATGACTTGTAAACCTTTCCCCAAATTGTGTCTTTTAAACTGTTCCTTTCCAAATACAATTCCTCTGATCAAAAACCTTGGGTGGTTTTTAAAAAATTATGCATTAGTTATAATCCAGACACTTTCATTGTCCTTCATATAATCCTTCACAACCATGGCCTAATTTGAAATTAGCCTCTTCTGTAAGCAGTTAATCTTACATATCCATCATCTATGATTTGATATATCCTATTACTTACTTGGAAAATTCTTCCTTTCCTCTCATCTGACATAAATCATAACCATTCTTTGTATCCAACTCAAATATCACCTCTTTGATATTTTAACACTCCCTGTCTTCTGAACTCATATATGATTTATAATCTCTGCTATTTTATGCTTTTCAAAAAGTCTTATTTATAAGCCATCTCCATACATCAAATACTTTTTCAACTATATTGAAAGTATAATTAAGAAGAGGTCCTTCTTTTTTAGTTTTATTACTACTCTAGTAAGATTTTTCTGATAGTAATTGCTTAGGGAATATTTACTGTTTGTTTGCTAGGCTAATACAGCAGATTATATCCTATTGGGTATAATCTAGTGCAGAAGTTTCCCGGTGTTTCCAAATCAAAGAACAGCTCAGGTAAATGGATTGATGCTGATTATGTCCATCCGTTAGGGCACAGAGGCAAGGGATATATTCATATCAGGGGATGATGACTTACACTTTAGAATTTTATGACCAACATGACACCCATTTCTCTCTCTCTCTCTTTTTTTTTTTTTAGTGGATGCATTGATTGAAATTATGGAGTGACTTTTAAAAAGGCAAAGGTTAATTTGGCAGATGGTTATTGGTGGGTTTTTATTGGTCTCATTAGCTAATAATCTGAATCTAAAGACTTCACAAAACATCCATTATCATTCACCATCTTAATATAGACTACTGCACTGAAACATGACTAAGACTTCACGTCCTTCTGTACACAGAAGTTAAAATTATGTCTATGCCAGAGGAGAAACCTTTTGGAAGCACTTTAATCTTAGTTCTTCATTTATTTTGAATGTTGAAAGGTTGATGAATTAGAATTTATTAAGTGTTGAAGTTCTGTAAATGATGAAACTAAGCAGATATAAAGTATATTGCTAGATTCTTCTGAACATCTTTTAATAAATAAGAGAAATCCAGCTTACCTATGACAGAATTGAGAAAAAATATGCTTTGCATAAAGACAAAAATGAATAACAAATTTACATTGATATTTAATATTCCTAATATGGAGAAAGTTTTAATTAATGGAGGTGTATTTTCCAAAAATAACTCAAATACTAATTAGAGAATAAGGGGATAAGTATCTATGTAACTGATCAAAAACTTGCATTTTCTTCATCCATTTGAGTGGAAATAAAAAGAACAAAACATTCTTCCTGTTTTATCTCTGACTCTGCTCTCTTATCTTGCTCCCCAATTCCTCATCCCTCCTAAACATACATATAAAACAAGTAAATAATCTGAGCAGAAGATGAAAGTCACACAGATATGCAGTGTTTTTTGTTTCCATTCACACAGAAAGAAAACAAAATTTGAACCTTAAACAAAATAGCAAAAGAACCATAAATGTCCCCCTCATTCTGGAACACAAGTATACCAATTATTTTTCCTTGAACATCTATTTGAATTTTTTTAGTGACACTAAGGATACAAAATTACTAGTCATTATAGTGGTGATTCACCCTGAATTCCTAAAATTGCATGAAGTAAGATGTGGTCTCCTTTCCTTTTTAGTAAATTAACACCTAAACAGAGTGGGTGTTTTTAGAAACTAGGGCATCATGCTTGAACGTTGAATATTCGAACTTGATAACCTAATTATACACATTATACAAATGAAAGGCTGTAGGAACTAAAGTATAATGGAGGGAGGACAGTGACTGAAAAAAATTCATCTGTGAAGATTTTAGCATTAATAACTTTATTAAATAAAGAAAAAATTTGAGATTGTTTAGAGATTTTTAAAATATAGCTGTATTTAGACATCCCTATGAACTGTAAGCAAAATGCCCAACAGGTTCTAATCATTAAACACTATCTTGTATTTCAGCATTTCTGTAGTTTCCATTTGAAATTTGCCCTTGAAAGCTTTCATCTTTTGCATATTTCACTCTGAGTGACCACAGTGGAGGGTGAAATTACATCATGGGTGTATTTATGTTCTCTGAATTTCACTATGAACAATGTGTTTTTGGAGGGAAAGAAAGAGAAGGAGAACAGGTTGTGGAGAAAAATTAAATAACGCAAGGCATTCAGCCTGCTTTTGTATTCAAGGCACTTATGCCCCAAGGTGAACCTAAGAAGGAAGGAGGGATTTTTGCTGTTGGAGAAGATGGCTGGGATGGGTGGGGGCTTAATGTCAGTTTCAGAAGGCATATCATAGTTTAAGTATCTTGTAGCCTGAGTGTAATTTTAATGTTTGAGGATTCATCATTGAGATACTAATGACTCTAAGTGCCAGTCAAAACTTCCATCTGTTGCCAGCTGACAAAACATCTGTCTGATCCATTGTTGGAGGAAAAGCTAGCCTTGGTAGCATTATTGAGATATAATCTCTATAGTACAGAATGTTTACGGGATGGTCAAAGGGATTACTCCCTTTGTATGTAATTTGATTACACACAATTTTGGAATTAAGAACTGATTTTAGAACATTTATCTTGTGTAAGATGGAATTCTACTGGATAGCATGTATATAGTGCTGTATCATGTTTCCCTGCTCCATTTGTATGTTGACAGAGGTCCCCATATTAAGTGGGTTTATTTGTATTCTTCTCTTTAGTTTTCCAAAGTCAACTCATTGTCATTCTTTCAGCATCATTTATCTGTCCTGTTTCTCATGTCTTTTCTTGATTCATTTATGATTTCTAGAAATCAATCTTTAAAAGAGTCACAAGGCAAGGAGATGTAAGACTTAAATTAACAAACAACTTTCTTACATTAAGAAAACATCAAAAAATTATATACTCTAAATATTACTGGAGAAGGGTTGATAAATGGATGTTAAAATTTATGAAATAGTTATATTCCAAACATGTAGAGATTATCATGAACCATCTAGTGTAGAAAATGTTAAGGTGTGGGAATAATTTGTGAAGACTTGAGCTTCAAGAAGATATTTCTTATAGTTAGAAGAGCAAGAAAGGAAAACCTGGGAAGTTCAATAGAAAGCTTATAAAAGAGTGACAACAGTGGTCACCAAAGTGGCATGGCTTTTCCCTGTGCTGGTGTGTATTGTGCTGGAGGGAATGAGAACTGCTTGTATTTTTATATATCATTAAAATATCCTTGAATATTTTAAACTAGGCTTAACATATTAATATAGTATTATGTAAATGATTTATATATTCACATACACATTTGGGTTAATCCTAAAATTTGTTTATTCTTGGTGGTGTATTTTCCTTTTGGAGACGGCCAAGCCAGAAGTCAATACTCAGAATAAAAGAGGTCTAAAAGAGACTTTATAGAGACTTATAGACATAAACCCTTTATTTTCTTGAAAGCATTTCTTACTGCTTTCAATATGACTGTACTTTTCTCCTGTGGACTAAAACTACAGTACAGTTTCAGAACTGATTTTGTCGCTATTTACTGTAATATTGAAAGATTTATCTGAAGTGGTTATGATATAGAAATGTTTGCAGATGTTGAGAGGCTGCAAACAGTGTTGCATGTCTTGTTAAGTTTATAGCGTATTTATACAGGTTATTGAGGAGGGAAACCCCACTTCTCCTGTCCGTCTGTCCTTTATTCTCACACTTACCACACTCACAACACCTCTAATACCGAATGCCAAGGTTTTTTGTTTTTGTTTTTTCCCTCCCCCACACCCAGCAGTTCTCTGTGATTCCAGCTGGGTGTCCTACTAAATTCATCAGATCTCACAGATTAAGGGCTCAGTCTCCCAAGGCTGCTCCCCACTTGAGATGCCAATTACAAGTGGTAGGCCCCTGGGTTACCCACAACTTCTGTCCAGCTTGGCTACAAATCGGAAGTTCCTGTGACTTCCTCCCCCTCAGATTTGATTATTTGCTATAATGGCTCATAGAACTCAGGGAAATACTTGCTTACATTTACCAATTTGCTGTATAATAAAGAATACAGTAAAGAATACAGATGAACAATCAGATGAAGAGATATATAGGGTGAAGTCTGGGAGGGTCCCAAACACAGGAGCTACAGTCCCCATGGAGTTGATGTATATTACCTGGCCCCTGCATGTAGTCCCCAACCTGGAGGCTCTCCAAACCCCAATACTATTGAGATTTTTATGGAAGCTTCATTATATTAGGCAGGATCCATGATTAACTCAATTTCCAGCTCTTCTTTTCCTCGAGAATGGTGGGGAGTGGGACTGAAAATTCCAAGCTTCTAATCATGGTTTAGTATTTCTGGCTCTATCAGGACCCCACCACGTCATTAGAAGAAAAGACACTCATCACCTGGGAAATGCCAAGGGATTTAACAACTGGGGACAGAGACCAATTTTAGAACAAAAGATGCTCCTAGTTCTCTTACCACTTAGGAAATTACAAAAGTTTTAGGAGTTCTGTGCCAGGAATCAGGGACCAGTATATCCATTTCCTATTATTTAATAGTCATGGACTATAATCGCAGTTCTTCTGTTGACTTGAAGTTAGCACTCCTGTAGTCTTGTGAGCATTACATGACCTGCAGGAGTTGCACTGGATGGACCTATACATGTAACTGAAATATGATGGCTTGCAAATGTGGGGATAAGTGGACATAAAATTCCAGTGCTTCTAAACTCCTGAACTTAGGTGTTAGCCTTACTGACCTGACTATTTGGAACAGTGGGTGAGGGTCAAGAAAAGGACCTCTGTTAGTTGCAGTAGATAGGTCACAGTGTAAAGTTAGTGAAATATGTCTTTTTGATTGTCTCTCATGGGAAATTATTTACAGGTTCCTTGGCTGTATAAAACTTAGGTAAGCCTTTCAGTATCCTAGTGAAACAGATTTGTTTTTTCACCTTTTAATAGTAACCTGATACAGTAAGAATAAGGAATCTTCTGAGTCACAGGGAAAACTAATAAAGAACTAGGAAGAAGCCTCTTTGTTCATTTCTATGTCATTTCTATGTTCCCTTGAGTCAAAGAGCCAACAAAAGACAAGTTTAAAAATTAGAATGCTCTGTTCATGATCCTGTTTTATTTAAACTTTTACTTTTGAAAAATCTCTATTTTCTTGTGAGCTGTATTTTTATTTACATAGGATTATTTGAATATTTCTTAGGGATATGATTCTGAACCAATTTTAATGTGGTTTCACAGTTTGAGAATCTGGCCAATGAACAATGAGCTCCTTTTTGTAATATCATTGGATTTCTTCAAAATGCTAATGGGAATTCATGTTTTCTGCTTATTTTTAGGATTATATTTTGAAGAGACAATGTTACTTGTGAATACAGTCTAAATCCTTAGAACAGTGTTTCTCAAAATATAGTTCATCACCTAAGCTGATTGTTAAAGTGTGGATTTCTAGATCCAATTGCTGATTAACTGAAAGAGAAGTTCTGTATACAAGGCGTAAGAATATGTGTTGTAACAAGCATTATCAAGCGATCCTTACGCACATTAAAATGGGAAAATTTTACTCTTTTAAATTGTACAAAGTTTTCTGGGAAATGTGATGTGAAAAAAATCTATGCATTAATTTCATGCATATTCTTCTGGGAAACATAAGATGAAAAGTATATATTTATATATAGAAATGCACATATTTATGTCTGGGATATTCTATTATTTAATTTCAGGATTTTAAAGGGGTCAGTGTTTTCTTTTAATATGTTATTCCTCAGTATAGTAAAACTATGTTAGGGATATTTATTGAATGCATCATTAGGTGCCAAACAATAACATGTAAAGATCTTAAAGAAAAATATTCTCTGGTATACAGCATGGATATAAGTGTGTTAAGTTAGTGAGAAAGGCATTAACTGACAATACCTTCAAGTGATGTGTATTATACTTTATGCCCATTAAGTGCATTGTTATAAAATTTTTACAGCTGTCATGTAACCAATGAAATTGTGATATAACCCCTATAGTGTCGTAACAGCATTTCAGTACACCACTGAGCCATATGATTGCGGAATCAAAGTTTCTGTATAAGTGAAGGACTTGTCATGAAACGCAATCAAACCAGGCATGCAGAACATGAAATTTCCTCTGTATCAGATAAATACGTGTCTAAAATATAGAAGCAAATGAATAGATCATGAACATTGCACGAATTTTGTTCTTGGCATTTAATCATCTTCAAGTGTAGGAAAATACTTCTTTCTTTATTTCTATGTCTGTAAATCCAGTTATTTGACACTCATCTCAAAGCATTATTATTTTTTATTAAGAATTTATTTTATTTTTTATTATTGGTTTTTTTCCAGTTGTTTTAAAAACACTTTTAAAAGTATCCCTTTGACAGTCAATGTTGCCCTTTAATATTAGAGTTAGGCATGCCAAAATCTGCCTGCTTATTTAGTAAATGAGGCAATTATCTCTAGCAAGAGAAGGAAATAATATAAAGAACACATTTTCAAGAGATAAAACAGTTTTTGAATTCGTAAACATTCTAAGATGTCTGAATAACTGTATTCATAAAGTTCCTTGATCTTTTAAAGCATTTTTTCTTGAGAATTTTAAAATTGTAATATAACAGATAGAGAAGTTTGTATAATTCCACAATTTATCACTACATGGCTATGATGCAGGAAAACAGGGCATGAGAAGATGGCCACGTCCCAGATCTTGGGCAAGTCCCTGGGATTCACCTTCCAAGTGAGGGTACGTGGCTTCGCGTAGGAGAGAATTCAAGAGCGAGCCATAGTTGAGTGAAAGTAGATTTATTCAGAGAGATGCACACTCCATAGACTGGGTGTAGGCCATCTCAGAAGGCCAGAAAGGCCACAGGGTGTGGTTGTGGTGGTGGTGGTGGGGGGTTAGTTTAAAGTAAAAGTAGATACATACTCCATAAAGAGAGTGCAGACTGTCTCAGAAGGTGAGAGAGAGTGAGAGGCCATGTGGTTCGGGTTGCTCATTTTTATGGGCTTGATAACGTCATGTGCTAACCAACTACTTTTGGGGAAGGGGCTGGGATTCCCAGGAACTGGGCCATCACCCACTTTCTGAACTTTCATAGTCAGCCTTGGAACTGTTATGGTGCCTGTGGGTATGTCATTTAGCAAGTTAATACATTATGATGAGCGTGGAATGAAGCTCAAGGTCTACTGGGAGTCCAGTCTTTAATTGTTGTGTCGTTCTTTGGTTGTACCCTACCCCCTTCCCTCCTGTCTCAGTCACACTTGTAATCTTTACTCAGGTCAAAAAAGTAGAACATTACTACCACCCATAGGCCTCCCAGGTGTTTCTTCCCAGTTATTTATTCTGATCCTCTTCTCCTGAGTTTTGCCTCCTGCGTATGTTGGTTTACGTCAGCAAAAAACTGACATGATTATTTACATGTATATATACACGATTTATTTACATGTATATATACACAATTATTTACAAGCTATTGTATACAAGAAAAAATAATTACAGATTAGTTTATTCTAATAAATGCAAAAACAGAATTTATACACAAGAAAGAAGGGAAATGAAGGAAAAACTATAATTAAAATTGCACACTTTCATTCCTTTCCTTCAGTAAGATGCTGATTATCTGGTAGTGGGTAAAGAGATCAGTTATGGTTTTCTGTCTTTAGACACTGAAATGATCAGCAAAGAAGCCAGTTTCAGTTGTTTAAGGATTCCCCAGAACATGTCGATTATTTAACCATGGATATGTAAGTAAAAGGATACCTCTGTTGTCTGACAGCCAGTGTCTCTTTTTGGCCCCTCCATCCTAGTTATGCCAGAGCTGTATCATTTCCCACACACACTCACACACATAGGTATGTGTTTTGGTTGGACAATATATTTTAGAAGTAGAAATGAAATATCATAGACAATCTGTGTGCTGAACTTTAGTGATCGCTGCTAAACAGTTTTCCAAAACACTTGTACAAATTTAAAATCCCACTGGTAGCTGATGACAGTTCCATTTGTTCCATATCTTCATCAACACTTTTTAATTACTTCTTCTGAAGGGTGTATAATGGTATCTCATTGTAGTTTTAATTTACATTTCCTAATGACTAATGGAACGTGAGAACAGCCTTTCCTCTCACCTCAAGGATAACCCGAGGATTTAACTATTCATTGAATCCTCCTTGCAACATGAACTGAGTGAGTGTGAGTAGTACAGAAGTCAAAGGGAACATTATGTACCAATCCAGTCACCTGTACCTCATTATTGAGACTGTTCACTGAATAACAGGTTACTAACGAGGGACATGTAGTTGATGAGGTCGGGTAAACTAGAAAATGGCAGTTAGTCCTACACTCCTGAAGGGGCTCCATGGAGCACAGTGTGTCCAGAAATGGCAGCTTTGTAGGCAGTCCAGGCTCTCTTGTTCTTCTCCCTTGACTACATGCAATGCAGACGGGGAGTGGGGCCTTAAAAACTGCACCTGGGACTTAGACGCCTCTGCGTGCTGTTACCGTGCACGTGTTGTGCTGCTGTCCCGTATCCTTTCTTGAGGTTTGGATTCTGAGTAAAGCCTACTGTGTATCATGAATTCGAATTGTCCACCCTTAACTACATTATTATTGGTTGATCAGAGTGACTTTTGTAAGTTTGTAACTAACTTATTGTTACTTACGAGTTACAAAATAATTTGTGGCCACTTGTTTATACTATTTTAGAAAGTTGCTATTCCCTTGTCTATGCTTCTGCTGAGTTCTCTGCCTTTTTCATACTGACTTGAAAAAAATATTTGCTACTAGTTTTTGATATAAGCCCTTTTGGCAGTTATACTTATTCTAAAAAGCTTCTCCTTGCCTTTTCACTCTCTTAATAAAGACTTTGGTTGCAAGAAGTTCAAAGTTTTAATATATTCTAATTCATTAATATTTTTCAATTAGGCTAGTGATGCTTGTATCCTGCTTAAGAAATCCTCTGTTACTCTGGTCATGAAGATATTCTCCAATGTTAACTTCTAAAGCCTATACATTTTACCTTTTACATTTGGCTCTGTAATCCACCCAGAATTTATTTTTGTGTGAAATGAAGTAGCAGTGAAGTTTCATTGTTCCTATGTGGCTCTCAAATTGATCCAGCACCACTTATTGAAAAAAAAAATTGCACTTCTTACTTTCTGTATAGTGCCCCTTTTATTAGAGATGGAGAGTACACAGGGATTTGGGTCTGTTTCTGAAGGCTCTTTTCTGTTCACTCGTTTCTATTCTTGGCTGTACCACAGTCTTAATCATTGTACTTTTACAGTAAATTTTGATGTGTGATATGGCAGATCTTCTAACCTTGTTCTTATTCAAGTGTTTTCTCTTTGTGGTGCTTTGCATTTCTATATGAATTTTAGAATCAGATTATTCATTTCCATACACATATATACATACAAATACACATGCAAATGCTGTTAGCCTTTGGGAGGGGATTTGCACTGAATTTATAAATAATTGTGGGGAGAATTGATTTCTTTACAAATAGTAAGGCTTCCAGTCCATAAAAAATAGTTCATCTGATTTTTGAAATTTTTAGTTTCATTCATTTAAACCTTTTATACCTTTCTCTTAATAATTTTCTGTGTAGAAGTCTTACATGTCTTTCATTAGCTATATTTCTAGGTATTTGATATTTACTGATGCTGTTTTGAATGGTATATTTGACAATTTCATCTTCTTTTGTGGTTAGTTTATAGAAATTCATTTGGTTTTTGTATATTGATCTTTGAGTCAGCAAACTTCCCAAATCCCTTCCTAACTGTAATGTTTATCTGTAGATTCTTTCGGACTTTTTACATGAACAAATCATATGATCTACTAAGAGTAAGGTTTTTATTTCTTCTTTTCCTATCTGTTTAGCTCTAATCTGTTTTTCTTGCCTATTTGCATTGGTAAACACCTGCAGTACCTGAATGGAAGTAGTGGAAATGGATTATGATGGTTTGGGTTTTTAAAAAAATTATAGTAAAATATGCATAATGTAAAATTTACCATATTAATCATTTTTGAAGTGTACAGTTCAGTAGTGTCATGTACATTTAAGTTGTTGTGCAATCATCACCAGAACTATTTTCATCAATCTCCAGAACTATTTTCATCTTGCAAAACTGAAAATTGTACTCATTAAACAGTAGCTCTCCATTACCCACTGCCTTCAGCTCCTGGCAGTCATTCTACTTTCTGTCTCTATGAGTCTGACCTACTTATATAAGAGAAGAAACTCTAGGTCTAAGTGGAATCATATAGTATTTGTCTTCTCAGGACTGATTTATTTTACTTAGCATAATGTTGTCAAGGATCATGACTATTGTAGCTTGTGTCAGAATTTACTTCTTTTTAAAGGCTGAATACAATGTTCCATTGTATGTACATACTACGTTTTGTTTACCCACTCATTTGTTGATGGATCCTTGAGTTGTTTCCACCTTTTGGCTATTGCAAATAGTGCTGGGTGTAAGTTTGGGTTTTTTAAAGCAAACAATTATTCTCTTCCCTCTGTAGATTGATTATACTTTTTTGCCCCATTATTGGTGTTGGTCCTATGAATTGTTTTGACAAATGCAGTGCTAGCAGATATGACATGAGCAGAAGCTTTAAAAGAGCTTCTCAGTGGAACATGTCCACTTGTATTTCTACCATCATCATGAGAAAAACATGATTCAGGTAGCTTCCTGGTCCTTGAGGATGATATGAGTCATGTTGAATACACCTAGACAAAAGCCCATATTGAAACGAGACTCATTTGATGATGATCCATAGTTGTTCGGATATAAATAAATGATTGTTATTTTAAGCCAATAGGTTGGGGAAGGGGGTTGTTATGCAGCATTATTGTGGTAATACCAACTCTCGATCTTTCAACATTAAACGTGATATAATTTTTTAATAGATACATACGATTTATCATTTATCATTAGAAAATTTTCTTCTATTTCTAAGTTCATATTTTTCCTTTTTAAATAAACAATCTTATTGAAGTCTATTTCAAGTATTATAAAATTCACACATTTCAAACATTATAATTCAATTATTTTCAGTAACTTTACTTTCCCCTCTTCCTAGCTGTCTAGATTATTGATGAATGAACATTTACATGTCAAATTCCATCACTTGCCTCTCCTCTGTCTACTGAGAAGCTTGAAGTTTTTCTTTATTTTCTTAATGTGGTAAATTTCATAATTTGATTTTCAAATGAAAACAAGCATTGTAAATATAATACAAAGAGAAGATAGTAATGCCAAATTGTCCTCATCTATATATCTCTGGGTTTATTATCTATGTTCATGAGATATGTTATATTCTCATTTTTTCCTTTTTTGTAATGTTTCTATCTTGCTTAGGTATGTTTTAGGTCTGCAGGCTATTGTGGCCTTATAACATGGATTGAAAAAAATCACCTTTTCTATGTTCTCAAAACTTATTTAAAATTGGTACTACTTCTTCCTTAAATGTACGATAGAATTAACTGATGACACATATTTTCCTTCTGTCAAAGAAAAATTATGTTTGTACTAGAAATTCATAAAATATCGATGAGAATCAAACACAAAGACTTAATCCTCTGTGTGGCTAATTTACAATGCAAGTTGAATCCCCAAACTTACAAGGTCCATTTGATACCCTTACAGCATTGATTAGGAAAGACAAGATCCTTAAATTAGAGTGGGGTCTGTGTTAAGAGTATTCAAGACCACTCCAGCTTGATTCACTGGAAGGACTCACAGGACTCAGAAGAAGCTGTTATAGTCAATCATTGTTTATTTCAGTGAGACGATATAGATTAACATCAGGAAAGGGAAAGGGCACATGAGACAAAGTCCAAGAGAAACCAGACACAAGCTTTCAAGTGTTCCTTTCCAGTTGGGTTGCACAGGGACACGATTAAAGCACACATCAGTGATGTGTGACAAGTGTGAAGTACTGCCACCCAGAGAAGCTGTTCACCTGAACTCAGTGTTCAGGTTTTCTATTAGGAGTCAGTCATGTGGGCATGTAGCACCCATGAGACTGATTTCAGTTCCTCAGACACCAGTCCCCCAGAGCAAAAACAGGCATTCACCATAAATCACACTGTTAGGATAAACTTATCTAGTCACACCGGGAGAGCATGGCCCAAGGCCTCAGGCACACAAACCCGCTTCATAGTATTCCAACAGCTTAGAGCGTCTCTCTCAGGGTCTGTCC
This sequence comes from Camelus ferus, assembly GCF_009834535.1. Taxonomy (NCBI): domain Eukaryota; kingdom Metazoa; phylum Chordata; class Mammalia; order Artiodactyla; family Camelidae; genus Camelus; species Camelus ferus. The sequence continues at coordinate 44,491,154 of NC_045701.1, forward strand.
AAGTGTTACCCAAAAGGAAACAAATAAATAAGCAAAAGATTCTTGTCTTACCCAAAAGATAAGATTTACAGACAGGAGATGGAAAGTGTTGTGTAGCGAAAAGATTTTAAAAGACTTATTTAGGAAAAGAAGAGCACGCCTCCAGGAACGGGCGGCGGGCTAATCCCAGGGGGATTGGGTGTTCGTGGTCTCCCCCTTCCCTCACAGCCTCACATAGAGGTGGCTGACTGACGGCTCTTGTCCCTGGAGTGTGCAGTCATGTTTAATCCCTTTGCGCACGTCCTTACCCGTGGTGTACACAGAAAAACCCAAAGGGGGAGCCTAAACCGCAATGTTAATTATAATGCAATGAACACGGGGTTGTGTCTGGTCAAGTCCTTTCTGTTATGCACAGTCATCATGGCTATTGGGTCTTAACCTGTTTCTTTTTAATTAAAAATTTTTTTTTTCTGGTATTCATTTAGATGTAGAGTCCCTTTAGGCTGGAGGGGGCATAACGCCATCTTCTGAACCATCCTCCCTCCCCCCCACCTTATCTGCCTGGTTCCCCCACTTATCTAACTACCTAACTCAAGGGCCAGTCCTGAAGACTCACTTACATATGAAAAAATGTTTTCCAAAGGAAATTTCTTTGGAATGTGTACAGTTTGAGTAACCTAGTCCTGATGAATTAGCCATTTCAAATACACCTTCTTTATCTCTTGTCAGGACTCTTAAAATCTGTTTTATATAATAGTAATTTAGCTACATCAAGTTTTTTAAATTATTTTTATTGTGTATACTTTTTTGTATTTTTAATTATGTCCTTATATTGAAGATTTATATCATAAGTAGAATAGAGTTGTATCTCCTTTTTTGTTTGTTCATTTTTTATTCATTAATTTGAAGTTTTAGTCCACTTATATTTTTAAAATTACTGAAATATATAGGGAAAGTTGAACATGATACATACTGTTTTCTTTTTTCTTATCTTTTTTATATTTGTTGTATGCTTTGTATCATTCCATTTCTACCCTACATTAACTTGATATACCACATTTTACTATTTTCTTTGTTTTCCTAGAAATTAAAATATGAATCCTTGGCATTTTAAGTGAAATATTACAGCTTGTTAAACAATGTAAGGGTTTTCATCACTTTAACTCCCTCCTTTCAGTTATGTCCTATTTAAGTTTGTATACATTTTAAACATCACGTGGTTAGCATGGTATTTTTAATACAATACTAAGTTTATATTTGTAAATTTCATAAGAAAATTGCCTGGCCATGCTATATAAATATTTGATTTTATTACTTTTTATTGAAGAAATGTAATCAGTTTTCCTCTATAGTCCGTTTTATTCTTCATTTCTTTCCCTCATAGATTTACTCATACATCTACCCCCTTTATTGGCCTTTATTCCTTTGCTGCCTCTCTCAGCTTCCATCTGGGGTCGTTTTTCTTGTGCCTGGGAAATACTTATTAGCATTCTCTTCAGTGCAGATCTGCTGGGAATGAATTTTCTCACTTTCTGTTTGCCTGAATATTTCTGTAGGTGGCCTTCATTTCTACAGAATATTTTGTTAATAGAGAATTCTCTGTTGAAAGTTTTTTTTTTCCCATTCAGTTAGAGTTTTCATTAGATTTAATTTTGACTTTCCTTGTTTCTTTTAAGAAATTTGTTGTTGATTCTTCTACCTTTAGAGGTAATAATGTTTCCTTGCAACTTACAAAGATTTTTTTCTTTTTCTTTTTTTTTTTTCCAGTCAGCTTTATTCTTAAATGCCTGTATGTTTTTATTTCTATTTATCCAACATGGAATTTATAAAACTTATTTAATATATGGCTTGTGTCTTTACTCAGTTTGGGAAAATTGTCAGTGTTTACACTTTTTATGGTGTTTCTGCATTATTTTATCCTCTAGTCCTTCTAGGTCACTCTTTTCTAAATTTTCCATCTTTTTTTGTGAGTTTTGTGATTTAGTCTATCTATATAATTTATTCCAAATAATTTTTTCTGTTTATTAGCTCTTTTCAACTACGTGCACCAGTTCATTGAGTATCTTTTTTCAGTTATTGTGTTTTCAGTTCTAAAACCTTCCATTTTATTCCTTTTATAAGATAAAACTTTTTCATGGTATTTAATTCCTTGACATGTTAATCATAGATTTTTAAAATTCATGGATGAGAACCCTTTTCTCCAATGGGGCTACTACTTTTACTGTCCAAGGGTGGTGTTTGCTTATTTTGTTTCTCAGTCCAGTCTTTGACTTCTGTGTGTTACTCCTTAATTTCAAGAGCTATTTTAGAGCGACAATAATCTAGAGAATGTAATATTGATATAAAATAGGTTGGTTGACAGATGGAACCAAAGAGTCCAGATATAAACTCTCAGTTATATAGCAAACATGTTTTCAAAGAATGTTGTATACTAGTTTTCTACAGCTGTTGTAAAAAATTATCACAACCCTTGTGGCCTAAAAAAAAATACAATATATTCTGTTACAGTTGTGGAGGCCAGAAGTCCAAATTGGGTTTACTGGGCCAAAATCAGGATGTTGTCAGGGTTGCACTGCCTCCAGGGCACTGGAGGAGGACTGGTTTCCTTGTTTTTCCCTGTTTCCAGTAGCTGCCTGTGTTCCGTCATTTGTGGCCCTTTCCTCCATCTCCAAAGCCAGTGGCGTAGCATCTTCTCTCTCTGACTCTACTTTTTTCCCCCATCACGTGGCCTTTTTTCTATAGTAAAATTTATGAGAACTTTTGTGATTACATTTAGAGTCCCTCTGGCTAATGTGAGATAATCTCCCCATCTCAAAATTCTTAAAGTAATCTGCCAAGTCCCTTTGCCGTATAAAGTAACAATCACAAGTTCCAGGGATTAGGACCTGGATATCTTTGGGGGCCATCAGTCAGCCTACCTAGATGCTAAGGCAATTCAATGGGTTAGTAATATTTTCAACATATAGTCCTGAAACTGTTGGAGAGCCATCAACCAGCCAGCCAGCCAGCCAGCCAAAGGAAGGGAAAGAGGAGGGAAGGAAGATCTCTTTACCCAATACCATATAAAATTTTTAACTCAACATGGAACACTGCCTTAAATATCAGACCTAAAACTGTGAAACCTTAAGAAAAATTATAGGAGCATATCTTTGTAATCGTGGATTTTTCAGATTTCTTAAATATGACAAAAATCATGAGCTATAAAATAAAAATAAATTGGACTTCATCAAAATTAAAAATCTTTGCTCTCAAAAGATAGCATTTTGAAAATGAAAAGGCAATTTACAGGCTAGGCATAAATGTTTGTAAAACACGTATCTGACAAAAGATTTGGGTCTAGAATATATAAAGAATTCTCACAACCCAATAAGAAGACAAACAACCCAATAAAAAATGGGCAATAATTTCAATACTTACTTAACAAAAGATGCATTGATGATGAAGAAGCACATAAGAAGATGCTCAAAATCATCCAGCCCTCCCTATAGATAAGATTTATTAAGACACCAAATCATAGAATTGTCTCTGTATTCTTTTATACTGAAAACAAACTTCTGCTTTCTTGACCCTACTTCAGATCACCCAACTAAAATCCAAACCCTCTAATAAGTAGTTTCTAACACCTTCCTACTGAGATTCCACATAGTTCCCCATGGTGTGTGTTATTCCTCGTAACAATGAGGGGCAAACCCAATTTGTCAGCTAGTTAGTGAGAGTTTCGTGACAGTGTTTCTGGGGTGGAGAGAGAGAGAGAGAAAATAAGAGAGAGAGAAAGAGAGAGATAAAAGATAGGGAGAGAGAACTTCACATCTAACCCTGTTCTAACATTGACAGCAACACCTTCCAACATACCACCTGTGTTTCAATCTAACACTAATGTCCCCGTTTGTGCACTAGAACACATTCACTCTAGCCTACTCAAAAGTGTTATGCCAGCAAGTCTCCCCTCAAGGAATAGCACAGAGTAGCTGGTATCAGCGTGGAGCCTACAGCTACATTGTCTGGATTGAAATCCCTACTCTGCTACTATTCGTGTGATTAGTTGTCTCCTCTGGGTCTTGTCTCAATTTTCACATCTTTTAAAAATAAGGATGTTAATAATAGTTACATCATAGGATTGTGAAGAATAAATAAGTTATTTTTGTAAGTGATTTATAAGAGGGCTTTGTTGATTTTTAGCATGATAATGACTTTAATTAATGCATCTCTTCTGCATCACTGAATTTCACTTTCTATTAGATCATTCCCATTAATGTACAAACATGCATTATTTTCTCTCTCATTAAAAAAACAACAAACTTCCTCTTAACTCTGCTTTCTCCTGTAGCAGCTGCCCAATTTTTAAAAATCTCCTTTATAGCCAAATTCCTTGAAGGTTAATTCTAATTCTTGTCTCTGTGTCCTGTTCTCCCATTCTCAGGTTTTTGCCCCTACCACTCTGCTGAATTTGCTCTTCTCAAATCACCACCCCCTATATATGTCGCTAAATACCATGGTTAATTCTCAATTTTTATTTCACTTGCACTATTAGTATTTCATATAGTTATATAGTTAATTGCTCCCCCTGCCAGATATTCTTTCTTTACTTGGCTTCCAATACTCCGCATACCACATACTTCTGCCATCTCATTGGCCACTCCTTTTTGTCCCTTTTCATAGTCATTTCCTTTCTCCCTGGCTTTTTACTGTAGCTGAATGCCAGGTCTTCATCACTGGTCCTTTTGTCTTCTGCTAGTGTCCTCACTTTCTCGGTGAGTTTACCATTTCCAATGACTTTTAATATCATCATATGCCAGTGACCCTTAAATGTGTATCTCTTGCCCAAATGTATCTCTCAGAGTCTAGAATAATAATATACCAATACCCTCTTGACATCTCCAATTCAAAATATTTGTACGTCAGTATCCTGATCTTCCTTCACTAGATATGCTCAGTCAACAGCCCCACTGCCACCACACTGTTTTAGTTATTATCTTTCCAGTTGCTCAGGACAAAAACTCAGTATTATCCTTGACTCCTCTCTCTTTTTCATACCCCATTCAAATCCTGTTGCTCCTGCCTTTAAAACATATCTAGAAGTTGACTGCTTCTTGTCCTACCCAATGTTACCAACTTGGTGCAGTCCCTCATCATCTCTTGGCTGAATTTATACAACAGCCTCCTAACTGGTAGTCCTGCTTCTGTCCTTGGCCACTGCAAGATGTAAGTCAGATCACACCACCTCTCTACTCTAATCATCATTTTATTCAAAGTCCTTAAAATTATCTTAGGAATCCTTATCTCCTCTCCTCGCTTCCCCTTACCCGGCCAAGTCATGTTTCTGATCTCCTCCCGTGTTGGCTTTCTTCTGTTTTGTTTATGTGTCTACACTCCAGTCACACTGGTCTCCTTGCCGTATCTTGAACATTATAGGAAAGCACCCATTGGAGAGCTTTTGTACTGCAGACTCTGTCTTCCTGCAGTCCTTGTCCCAGAGAGCCACATGACTAACTCCCCTATAATTTTTAAGTGACTGCTCAGATTTCACCTCCATAATGAGGCCACTTTCCCTCCTACCCTATTTAATCCCGCAACTGTGCTTTTTAAGGCAGGTATATTCTGGATTCTCTTTACTCTGGTATTCTTTGTCATTTTTTTTATAGCACCTAAACACTGTAATATACTATAGAGTTGACTTAGTCATTGTTTTAATCATTGTATTTTCTGTCTCTCTGCTGGAACATATGTGCCATAATGGTACAAATATTTACACATTTTCACTAATATATCCTGAGAACCTGATTAAGTACATGTAATAAATATTTGCTAAATGAATAAAAACAAAGGAGTGAAAAGGAGTTTTGAAATATTGTCTCTTCTCCCTTTCCCCCTCACCGTAGTCTTCTTGTATCTTTGTCTAGGAAGTCCAGTGAAATAAGTAAAAGCTTTTTAAAATTTGGATGAGCAAGAACAAGGGATGTAGTAACCATCTCATCATTCACTGACAAATGAAGATTACTTGTGATTTGACCTTTATGAGGGTTTAGATGATCTCCTATGTGTTAGTATTCTAAAGAAATAGTATTTTTAAAGCTCTTTATTCCATAAAATAGTTTACCTTATTTTCTAACATTAGTAATTCTGGCTTAAACTTTACATGTTTCTTCAACTTTATCTACTTCACAGTGTAAGTGTGGAGTATCAAGAAGCCAGTGTGTTATATAAGCATCTATTCTGTGTTTGTGCAAGACAGGGTTATCTTACAGCTCAGGTAACACAGGGAGCTCTATGCTTGTCTCCAGGGATGCTTGGATGACTAATACTGACCTGTGTCCAAGATAAGGATGAAGCAGGTAGCTAGTGATACATAACGTGACATTTGACTTTTGAAACTCCCTTGGAGATACCCAGGGCTAATTTTTTACACTTTTTAAGGGACGCATTGATTAATGGCTTACACCAGGTTTAACAGGTCACATACCCTGGCTTTGCTAGAAGACCCTGCTGGAAACATGCCTAAGCTCTCTGGAAACCAAGATTCCTCACATACATCTTTGTGATTCACAATCGTAAATGCAGCACATCTTGTGCTAATAAGAATGGACCCTTGGGAACTTTGCCTGGGAGTCTCCTGGGCTCCCCAGTCTTGCCTGTGCTTTCTCTCTGTTGATATGCTAGATCTTTTCCCTTCATTAGAGGCTTAATGTATGCACATCATCTATAGAGTCTTGTGAATTCTTCCAACTACAGGTGTGTAATTGATAAAGTATTTGTTTTCTATCAATGAAAAAGTTACAATCTATTTTTAGTTCTAATTTATAATTATATACCATAACACTTACAATGCTTAATTAAAAAAGGTGTTTTTACAGATTATATACTGTAATAAATTTCAACCTTCTCATAGATGTCATTTTTTTTCTCATTCTTTTGAAACGTCAGTAAAATTAGTCTTTCAAGAGGATAGGCTGCAAATCAGATTTTCATTACTATGAAATAATCTGTCTATGATTTGATCTATTTCTAACTTCTGTATGTCAGAAATTTTTAAGGCCATGCTGTATTATTTTTCAAGTGTGAGTCTCTTTTTTTTTTTTCTTAATAGCATGGACACACATTTTACTATAACTTCTATAACTCTAATTGTCAAATATTTTTAAACTTTGCTTCTTTTAAATAATTAAAAATGAATTACTTTCCCCATTTACCTACAAAGTCTAGAAGGAATACTTCCTAGATATATGTACTCTGTCAGTGTGCTGTAGTTTTAGATGATTTTCACACAGAGAATTCCTAAGATGAACTTTAAGGCAAAGTCATGTCATCATTGATCTCCTGCTCAACAATCCTTGAAGCTCTCATAACTCAAAATGGTTACCCTATTTCATTACCATGGAAATTGGAAGTGATGGCTGTGACCTTGGTGTATGGGTTAGTGACCCAAAACATGTAATGGATTCAGAGTCTCAGGGTGTTTGGCAATTATGTTTATATAACCTTCTGGGATCAAAGTATTTTGATCCTAAAATGAATCCACTTGAATTTCCTGATAAGCTGAATATTTAGAAAATAACGCTGTTATTCTGTTGCTTTTTTCTATTTGAACACAGATTTAAATTTTCTAATAAAAGGCTTTTATTCGTTGAATCAAAAACTATAAATGTATCCTGAAATAATGCTATTCTTTAAAGGAATGTTTGGGTAGAAAACTTTAAAATAGAAATAGTAAGCTCACAGTAAGTGGTTCATCTCTAACATATGCCCTTTTCAAACCATGCATTTTCTTTTTACCATAACATCTTTTTTTAGCTTCTTGAAATAATCCTTTAATATTCCCAAATTCTATAAACCTTTTGTGGCAAACACTGGCCATGTAGTCACTATAACCATTTCCTTTTTCCAGCCTTCCCTGCATTTGCTGGGGTAGAATATGATTGATTATGGCCAAAAGAATCCTGGCAGAAGTGATGAACACCATTTGAAGTCCTAGCTCTCCCAGGAGATTTTCTGCCTTCTCTCTCTTAGCTCGTCTCCCAGTTGAATGCAGAAGATTCAGTGTAAGACTCCATGGCCCTAGGGTAAAAGAGCAGCTAAGGACCCTTGATTACTGAATTACGGTTAGTAGGACAGCCAGTCAGCCAGCAACATCCATACTGTAGTTTGCATGAATGAAGCATACAGTTTTTTTTGTCTTAATCCACTGAAATTTTAGGTTAGTTTTTTAAAAAAGAAGTTAGTATGTCCTAACATGGCTTCTTACTTTGTTTTTAAAAATGTTTACCATCCCTAACTGTCACATTTGTGATATAAATTTTGGCATGTCATGACTTTATTGATTAAAATTTTCTAAATTGTGTTTTATCCTAAAACAGTAGGTACACTGATAGGAGATGTGAAAACCTAAGATATATTCTAATTTTATTGCTTTATTTTGGGAAGGGTAGATAATGTCAAGATAATGTGTAGTTTCTCTTGCTTCTAGATTTATGACTATAATTTTAGTACAGTGTCATCTGATTGTCAAAGAAATGAAATTCTTTAAAATGATCTTGACCTTACATGTTATCCTAAACACTGAAAATCCAGCCACAAGTCTTTTATTTCAATACATTTTCCCATGCTGCTGTTTTGTTTGTTATCATATCCATGATTTACTTTGCTTTCATAAAACATTGTAAAGTGAGGGAACAATTTCATTCAAAATTTACACAATACAAATTTATGGAAGACCTAAATCTGCCAATGTTAAGTGCTGAGTTACACAGCATTGAACAAATCACACTTGAGTCCTGCCATAATAAACGTGGGATCTAGTAGGGAAACAGAGTCCCAATAATCAAATATGTAAATAACCTACAGTTATTATTGTGATAAGTAAATGGACATGTGGAGGGAGCTATGAGAGTGTGTTACAGGGGGGCATAATCTAATACAGAGAAATGGAGAACACTTACCGAGAAAGGGACATTTACATTGGGACATTACGAAAAAAGAAAGAAAGTAAAGAGAAGAGAAAAAAACAGAACCCATACCCAGACTTGGTTAATAGGGGATAGACCTGTAAGTTTAGTGAGTTTAGGTCTCCATAATACTGATCACAAAGCATAGATCTCTATTATCCAGAAGGGGATTTTAACTTACAATTTTTTATGAAGAAAATTCTTTGAAGAACTAGGTTTATTTAAGAAATTATATTCTGAATTCTCCTACAGTTTGTTAAGATGGGTTCTCCACATTTCACTGCCTAGGACAAGAGTTAATAGCAATTGAGATTACTTTAACTGTCAGTGAACTGAGACTTTATCAGAGGGTGAATTGAAGTGATTTACATTGTAATTTGAAGTTTGAGGTTCAGAGATGAGAACAATTCTGTTTCACATTTACTTTTACTCAAACTAATACAAAAGTTGGTCCATTAGCTTACCCCAGCCAAACGGAAGGATTAGGAGGCAAGCAGGTCATTTCACGTTGGGAGGCCTGAGCAGGCTCATTTTTGCAGGGCAGCCTGCAGGCCTGGGTACTTCACACACCACCTCCCGTACTCTCAGCTGTCTCTAACCTCAGCCATTGCTGGAGTAATAAGCTGTGCAGTCTTTACACCCACTGCCCCCCACCACACTCACGCCGTTCTGCATTTGTGGATTCAGCCGAGGATCACATAGTATGTATTAATGAAATATGTATGTAAGATGTAATCTGTAAGATGTACTTAGTGAAAGAAATTCATGTGTAAGGGGATCTGTGCAGTTGCAGCCCATGTTCAAGGGTCAGCTGCATTTCATGTTTCTATCATGTTCAATTTTTAGGGTAAAAAGTGTCCTTGTCTGAGAGATAATTACGAGCATACAGGTACACCTACTAAATTAATACTTTCTTGACTAGTTTCTAGGTAGAAGTAGTTGCTGCCTGGCAGATGACCCTAGTTAAACAGAGACAAGGACTGGGAAAAAAGATTTGGAATTAGAGCTCCATTTTGGAGAAAGGGAATTATGAGACAATGAGTCAACTGAATATAAATGTATTAATTCTTCCCTGTGTGCATAGTACTGTTACAGACATTGTAGAAAGAAAAAGGAACACAGTGCTGGGCCTGCTGCAAGCAGGTCTGCCTCCTTCCTAGGCTAGATCCAACGACGTTCCTTCTGCTGCAATTAAACTGGAGGTTCAGGCTACCAAGAAAAAAGAGAAGTCAAAATGTCGTAAAGTCCTCTTCCAAACACAGTGCTAAGCAGGGTTCAGGTACTATCAGCAACACATTGTGCCCACTGTTGAGGGTAAAATCCTTCCATGGTGGTTCATGTAGAGCTCCAACATGTGTGGCTTATTGGCCTGGAGGGAAATAAGGAGGTGTCTGTCCAAATCCCAAAGCCAGACTGTGGACCAAACAGGCAACTGTTTTCTTCATGAGCAATGCTGAGACAAAAACATGCAACTCCTTTTAACATGAAATCACAACTCAGTTTCATCATTCAAGGGATGTTGAATGCTAACATTTAGCTCCTCATTTTGGCCCCCAATTGCCAAGTTCTTTATTTTGTAAGAGAAGAACTGAAAGCAAAGATACAATCTCAAAAAAGGTTTGAGCAAGAGAGTTGGTAAATGTTAACTCCCCATTTTTTTGGAGTTTATTTTCAGAGAAATATATCCAGTCCTTGGGGTATCTGAATGAAACTGTCAATAACCACTACATATAAAGAATCCTTATATCAGTTGCTGCTGATTGCCCACCCTTTATTTCCCCTTTCTTTTTGGCTAATTAAACCCCAATTTTCAGATACCCACCCTTCAGAGAAGGGCACTTACATCCTTAACATAGGGATAAATCATAATTTTCATTAGTCTGGTGCATGGTTATCAAGCTTTTTGTTCTCAGGTTTTGTTTATATATGGGTTAAATAAATCAATACTTACTACGTAATTAAGACCTGTGAAATTTTAAAATTATTTTTAATTAACTTACTTGAAAATAACAGTAAGCATATGCCATGTTAATATAAATAACATTTTAACCAAAAAATACCAATCTCAAGTCAAATTTTATGAGAAGAAAAAGATTGTTTCATACTTTTGCAAATCTCGTAGTATTTATCTTTAATAGAGATTCTCATAACAACTTCTGCACTCAGTCTGTTGGAGTATGTTGTTTTAATTTACGTACATGAAGAAAATCTAGCCTCATAGAGATGTGTAGTTGGAAATAGACACATTTTAACAACCCACGTAGAAAACTGCCGCAGTTCTTCGATACTGTACCAATATGCAGCAAGTGGTATTTCCATAGGGACTCACTGCAAGGTGGGATCTGAGTCCTTATCAATGAATATTTCATACCTTACTGTATTGAAATGCATTGGTCTTCTGGCACTTTGGATAATTATGTAACATCATGTATTGGTCACTGAAAAAATATTGATTCACTGATTTCATAGAACTTGAAAAATATTAACATGCTTTATTATATAATAGTTTAAACTATAACATTCATTAATATAATTTGTAAATATCACAACCAATCTCATCAGGAAAATCTTCAAGTATGGGAAGTTACTGAGTTAATTCAGGTGGAGACAAATTTTCAAAAATTCTAATTTTTCACGTGAAGTTTCAAATTTTATCTTTAACAACAAATACTGTCAGTTTTCTTTGAAGTGACAGGCTAACTTTGTTTTTTGAAAATGTCCACTAAATATCCAAATTTGAATTCCCATGTCATTCTTTTAAGTAAAAATGGGGTTCCATGAAAAATTTACTAGTTCAGCTTTCAATGGAATCAACAAGAGCTTTTCCTTGATATAACCATCGTACTTCATTACACAGCAGAAGTGTTTTATGCCTATTTCCCACTTACACAGAATATTAAAAAGCTATAAACTGAACAGTTAAAGTCTAATCAGATAAATAAATTTTTTTCTGTTTCATCAAAGACAGTCCTAAGTGAAACTGCTTTTTTTCTTTAACAGCAAGTACACAGCAGTGAACAATATGATAGCCACTAGTATAGTTTGGCACCACTCCCTTGATTTGTGCTAAGGTGCTGGTAGATTTACACACCATCACTTGCTGCATCATTAATATACTGAAAAAGGCAAAAAATGTCTTAGGATCCTAATAAAAATGGGTTTGACCTTCTAACCCCCATGAAAGATTCTCAGGAGCCACACTGACCTATAGATTGGTTTAGGAGTAGCCCATTACCAGTTTTAATCGATGAGACATGAGGGAGAATCTGCCAATGGTCTTTGGACTAGTTTCCTACCTTCCAGGTAGACATAATGAAAAACATCTTTTTCATTCACAAGATATTTTCTTCTCTGGATACTTCCGTATATGAATTTGAGTCTCAGAGTTGCTTCAACCAACCTGAAGGTATGATGGTTGTTAAAGCCAAAGAAAAAGCTGACACTGAAAGAATGGCAAAAATAAAACAAACAATAATAATAATAAGGAAAGAAGCTGGATCCTTGATGATGTCACTGAGCTGCTCTGAATTAACTAACCATAAAGCTGGCTAACCACCACCTACTGTTACATGAGACGATAAATACTTACTATTGAGATGCATTAGAGTTGGGATTTTCTGACACTTTTAGTAAAAGACATCCTAATGTCTAAGTGCCATCTTCTACTTATCCAAGAAATGGAAAAACAATCACTACATGGTTATAAGAGAAATTCTCCCTGGATCACCCATTATACAAGGAGGAAACTTAATCTCAGAGGAAAATCTCTATGATTAAAGTGGGAAGTTATGTCAGACTGCTACAAAAACAAGTGTATTTGATATTGGGAGACTGCTCAAACTCCTCAGATTACCTATGACTAGAGTTAGGGTTGTTTCTAGGTTATGGGATGGAATTGAATCTCTAGGAGCAAGCTAAGAGGGTTTAATTTACAAAATTATTAGGTACAAAGGTAGGGGAATTAAAAAAATCTGCAAAGAGTTACTAGATCAAATAATGTTACCCATATATTTAGATGTTTAGTGACTAGGAGTGTTCATTTATCAGTTTCTATCTGTATCATAAGAAACAGATTATCCTAGAACATGAAGGTTATAAAAAAAATGTAAAGAAATTAGATGACATTTGTTATAAAGTTTCTCTGTGGAATAATAGCTCTGATTTTAATTCAAGTAATACTCACTGTACTCACTCTTGCCTAGAGGTAAAGTACCTTAATGAAACTTGTCAAGTGAATTGATGACCAAAATAAGACAAAGAAAAATACCTATACTATGACAGTCCTTTGGTTTGCACAGGGGAAAGTTACCAAATGCTAGCATTTCTAGTAAGTGTTGAAACTTTTAAATAAGCACATTAAGCACCACTTAAAATGACAGGAAAAAAAATGCATGTTTTCTCCTTTAAACTGCGTTTTCATTATAAAAATAACATGTTAACAATAAAGGAAATTTAGTTAGTAAAAGATAGACATGGTCATCTGTTACAGCAAATTCACTTCTAGGATTATTATACAGATATATTCCTGCATAGATATACCAGGGGATATATGCAAAAATGTTCACAACTAATAGTAACTTTGTTAGCAAAGACAGGAAATGAATCAAATTACTTTAACAGTAGAATGCACACAATGGTACATTATACAGCAATGAAAACTCAATGAACAATTTACGTGTAATAATTTGGATGCAGTTAGAAAAATGTCAAGCACAATTTTTTCTGAAGATGTCATACAGCATTATTTTTTTTATAAAGGTCATAAAACCCCTGAATTAACCAATATTTTTTAGTGGTTAATATATACTCTTAAAAATAACAGAAATGGCAGTGATTTCTAAAATCACAAGTGATGATAACTGAGATGTAGACAAAGGTAGTGGGCAGAGCCATTATTGGTCATTTTTAATTTTTTAGTTTGGATTTGAGGTTATAGATTTATATTTAACAACTGATAATATATGTTAATTAAATCTTTATATTTTGTGAGTATTACATTAAAAATTAAGGTCACTAAACTGATATATTTAAAAATGTCCCATATTTGGATCTAAGACTACTTTGTTTTACCAAGAGACTTGTGAAAGGACTTAGACAGTAAATAACTGCTTCCTGAAAAAAGATCATATTCTTCCCTTTATCTTGATTAATTATTTTCTGTAAGAAACCGTATTTAATTTCTTAATTATTAATCAGGACATTGGAGATTTTATACACACACATGTGTTTGTGTGTGTGTATAATGTCAACATTAAATATTTATGGTAGTTTTCTGTCACATAGATTCATTTTATTTAACTATTTTGCCCTTTCACTGAATAATTTAAATATCCCAGAAAAATATTCATAGCAGATTTAGCCTCATTTTAACTGCTTACTGATTTCAAAGAAATGATAAAAAGCCATCTCTGCTGCTTTTCTAAGTAAGTAGTACCATCTGTCATTATTGGGTTCTAAATGCATAAACCTAACACAGAAGTAGAGGGGATACATTATTTTGTGATGAAGTGATGTAAATTTGTATTTTGCTTGTTTCTTTTTTACCCCCGTGAGTTTGAATAGCTTGCTGATACAATCTGTGCTTGCTCAGATCTGTATTTTTACCTGTCATCCAGCTGGTATTTCTAGAATAGTGCTGAGCAAAAGACTGCAGTATTATCAATATAAAAGGTTTGCTTTCATTGTACTTTAATATTAAAAGGCTATCATGCAATTTATAATGTAAAGAATCACTACATACTTTCTTATTAAAATAAATTATACTCTCAAAGCTTTTTCTGTCACTTTTTAAGTAGTTCATAGTGAGAGTTTATTAGTTTTTAAAATGGAGAACATTTTAGCATAGCAAACAACTAGGAAAAAATTACTATAATAAGTTAATTTGCATAAAACAGGATATTTACGTCAAAAAAATCTCTGTCTTAAAAATTTGGTTAAAACTGGACAGCGATGGTGAGATTATTACATATAATTTTTATAGAATATTATCTTATTGTATTTTTATAAAGGAAAATAATATAAATGAGATTTCCAAACTATACATTTTTACTAGCCTCATAAAGCAGTCATTACAACTGGTTTAAAAAATTTGACATTTCTGCTTTGCATAAAATAGATTTAAACATTGGGCTGTATCCTGGTGATAGGAAACTGCCCATTCCCATATCCTGTGTCCTTCTGTTTCCTGATTTGAATTTGAGCTACTTAAATATTTTTGAGATGAATATTGCATACAATAAAATGATCCTTCTAGGCTGAACCAACTAGATTAGTTACAGCTCAGGGGAGAGTTGGCAAAATAATACTGCTATTGTTGCCTTGTGCTTTCCTATTTGCTGTTTTTATTTTTATATCAGGGAAAGTACATTCCACACCAGAGCTTTATAAAAAATAAAAATCATGCCTCCAGCAAAAGTACACTCTGTACTTTAGCACCAAGCAAAATATTCTACCAATAAAACCTGATGTTCATGTTCAGCTGTTAAAAGAACTTGATATTCAGAGAGTGCATTTGAAAATGTATGAGTCAAAAATTGGGTGAACCCAAAACTTCATCTAAATCAAATCTGTTTCATCTTTACATAAATATTTATTCAATTAATATGTCAAATTTGAATTTGATCACCAAAGTTGGTATGCTATTCCAATATTTGGTATATTTTAAATGCCTACATATTTTTTACCTTACTCGGCGCCTTACCTGATTATATTAATTAAATAAAATTTAATTGCTGTTTTGTTACAGTTATATAGTTTTATGTATCTCAAGCCTAAAAATCATTAAAAAAATGAATCCAAATATCTTATCAGTTGACTTCATAAGTTGTAATTTTATTTGTAACAGTATTAATCCAGGAGAGTTTCTTCTTAAAGATACCATCTGTAATTTCTAGTTACTACCTGTATATTATTTGCCATTCTATTTCATTAATAGTTTTCTCACAGCAACCTCGTCAGGAAGGCATAATTATCTACAATTTACCAATTAAACTTTAGGCCAAAGAAATTGATAAATTTATCTGTGGATTTAAGTCAAATAAGAGAGTTCATAGGAAAAGGATTTGCTCTTTAACTAGTTTTGTGGACTTTTAAATATGAATTTAGTTTGACTTACAAATTTAACAAGTATTTGACAAGAAATAGAATTAAATGTGTCATTACTATTTTGGAAGTTTAATGCTTGCTGCATTTTTAGTGGTAAAATAACACGCCACTTATCTGGCAATTACAGCGGTGGAAGTTTCCCATCTGTATTGGTCTGTGGGGTCTGCCGAAACAGAGTACCGTAGACTGGGTGGCTTAAACAACCAACATTTGTTTCCTTACAGTTTTTGGAGGCTTGAAGTCCAAGATTAAGGTGTCAGCAGGATTGGTTTCTTCTGAAGCCCTCTTTCTGTGGCTTATAGGTGGCCATCTGCTCTATATAACTTCACATGATCTTCCCCTGAGCAAATCTGTATCCTAATCTTTTATAAGAACACCAGTCCTGCTGGATTAGGGCCCACCATAATGAACTCATTTAACTTTAATTACCTCTTTTTTTAAAAAAAGTTTTTATTAAAGTATAGTTGATATACAATATTATATGTTACAGGTGTACAATACAGTGATTCATAATTTTTAAGGTTATATGCCATTATAGTTATTACAAAATATTGGCTATATTCCCTGTGTTGTACAATATATTCCTGTAGCTTACTTTATACAAAATCGTTTATATAAAATATGTTAACTCCAAATATAGTTACATTCTGAGATACTGGGGGTTAGGACTTCAACATATACATTTTGTGGGTACGCAATTCAGCTCTTAACACTATTAAGGCCTGTGGCTTTTTTGCTTTCTATCTTGTATTTGCTCTAATGTGTGGATTAAATGTAATGAAAACACATTACACCGCAATCTGAAAAAATATTTTAAAGGAATTAAGGTTTATTGAATAGCCAAATAATGTCACCATGCTCATGTTAAAATATGTAAACATTTTGTTCAACAAAACCACTTCAATCCTTCACTCACAGGCAATTGACTTAACTTTAAACACACATTTAAACATGTTTAGTTACCTGTATTTTTAGCTTACTGGAAATTACAACCAGCAAATTATAAAGATAAAGAAGTATGCCAACTAGAGACTGGAAAATTAATAGCAATTTCAATTTACAGAACTCTAAGAGAGGGAGATGTTCACACACGTACTCACAAGCACATATGCACGTAGACGCTTTGGGTCATTTAATATAAAGGCAAAAACTTCTCTAACATCACTGTATTTTTATAGAGAGTAATAACATAATAATGATGAACTCAGTCAATAAAAATTTTTGAAAAAAACGATCCATTGTTAAAGAACACAATAATATAAAATAAAACTACATTTAATATAAAATAAAACTACATTTATTGAGAGAACATTAAGGTTTAATGTGCATATAGGTTCTTTTTATTTTTATAAATATATAAAATATTTTCTATCAGAGATCTACTAACTTAATAATAATGTATTACTTTTTTCAAGTTGCTAGATTGTTTGCTGGTATTTAGGGTTTTAGCATCTATGTGCCTAAGTGCGTTTGATGTGTATGTCTCCCTTTTCACAGTCCTTTTATGGTTTCATAACCTCACAGCTACTGTATTATAGAATGACTTGGAGAATGTTTACTCATTTTGGATGCTCTGTGAGACAGGAGAGATTTTTTTCCCTAAAAGTTATAACTTGCCTTTAAGATTTCTGAGCCTGGGATTTTCTTTGTGTGAAAAATAGTTTAACATGAAAGTTTCTCTAAGAGGATATTATTCTTCTCATATCAATTTTGGTAAATTATATTATTCTAGGAATTTTGCCATTTCATCCAAACTTTCAAATTTCATGGAACAACTTAAAAAAATAATTTCCTTTTATTTACTGAATTTTTAGTTCACTTGAGATACTAGAAGCTTAGAACATTTTTTTTATTTTATTGAAGTATATAGTCAGTTATAATGTGGCAATTTCTGATATACAGCATAATGTCCCAGTCATGCATATATATACATGTTTTCACATTCTTTTTCATTAAAGGTTATTATAAGATATTGAATATAGTTCCCTGTGCTATACAGAAGAAACTTGTTTTTTTAATCTATTTTTATATATAGTGGCTAACTTTTGCAAAACTCAGACTCACCAATCTATCCCTTCCCACCCCCTTTCCTCAGTAACCATAAAATTGTTTACTGTGTCTGCAAGTCTATTTCTGTTTTGTAGATGAGTTCATTACTGTCTTTTTTCCTTCCTTCCTTCCTCTTCTTTCTTTTCTCTTTTTTCCTCCCCTCCCCTTCCCTTTCTTTCTTCCTTTCCTTTCTCTTTCCTTTCTTTCTTTTCCTTTCTTTTCTTCCTTCCTTCCTTTTTTTTCTTTCTCTTTATTTCTTCCCCTTTCTTTTGCTCTTTCTTTCTTTCTTTCTTTCTTCTTTCTTTCTTTTCTTTCTTTCCTTTCTTTCTTTTTCTTTCTTTTCTCTCTCCCTCCCTCCCTTCCTTTCAATTCCACATATGAGTGATATTATATGGTGTTTTTCTTTCTCTTTCTGACTTACTTCACTTAGAATGATGATCTCTAGGTCCATCCATGTTGTTGCAAATGGCATTATTTCATTCTTTTTTATGGCCGAGTAGTATTCCATTGTATTAATATACCACACTTCTTTATCCAGTCATCTGTCAATGTACATTTAGGTTGTTTCCATGTCTTGGCTTGTGTATATTGTACTTCTGTGAACATTGGGGTGCATGTATCTTTTTGAATCAGAGTTCTCTCCAGATATATACCCAGGAGTGGGATTCCTGGATCATAGGGTAAGTCTATTTTTAGTTTTTTGAGGAATCTCTGTACTGTTTTCCATAATGGCTGCACCAAATTACATTCCCATCAGCAGTGTAGGAGGGTTCCCTTTTCTCCACACCCTCACCAGCATTTATCGTTTGTGGACTTTTGAATGATAGCCATTCTGACTGGTGTGAGGTGATACTTCATTGTAGCTTTGATTTGCATTTCTCTGGTAACTGGCAGTATTGAGTATTTTTTCATGTGCCTTTTAGCCATTTATGTAATCATTGGAGAATGGCTTGCTTAGGTCTTCTGCCCATTTTTGGATTGGGTTTTTTTTTTGTTAAGTTATATGAGCTGTTTATATTTTCTGGAAATTAAACCTCTGTCAGTCACATCATTTGCAAATATTTTCTCCATAGGTTGTTGTTTTGTTTTACTTATGGCTTCCTTTGCTGTGCAAAAGCTTATAAGTTTAATTAGGTCCCATTTGTTTATTTTTGCTTTTATTTCTATTGCCTGGGTAGACTGTCCTAGAAGAACATTGCAGAGATTTATGTCAGATAATGTTTTGCCTATGCTTTCTTCTAGGAAGTTTGGGGTCTCTCATGATTTCCATGCTATCATTCAGTGTTTTACTTCCATCATATTTTTAATATGGATGCATTCATTAGCTACTATGAATGACTAATCTCTCAAAAACACAATGGCTAAAAAGAAACATTTATTTAACTCCCAATATATGGTTCTGAAATTGATGCTGGTCTTAGCTGCACTTCCTCAAGTGTCCACAGCAGCTGTGGCTCAGCTAGGTGTCTATACCTGAGGTTGGCTGGCAATTGGCAGATGTATGTTGGTTCTCCTTTACATGGTCTCTCGTCTTCTAGCAGGCTAGCCTTGACCGGTTCATGTGGAGTTGGTAGGGTTCCTAGAGAGAACAAAAGCACACAAGATCTTTGGTGGCCTAGGCTTGGAACTGGCACATCACTTCTGCTATACTCTATTGACTAGAACTACCATGAGAGATTCAATTCAGGGAGCTGGAGAATAGTCTCTATCTTTTAATAAGAGTAATTTGAAAGTCACATTGCAAAGGGCACAGATAGAGACAGGGATAAAGAACAATGACCATTTTGTACTTAATCTAGCATTATTTTTTAATATTGAAAACATCTATTTATTTGCATTTTTACAAATTCCTCTTATTCTTTCTTCCATCTCAAGTCATACTCTAGGATAATTATCCTTTGTTCTCAAGTATAGCAATTAGAACTTCCTTTAGTGAAATTTTTGTTGTTTTGTGAAGTTTGAAGATTTTATGTGAAATTCTGCAACCATTATTAAGAGATTTTTCTGCAAACTCCATTCCATGTTGTCATCTCAGCATTTCTAAGAAACTTGTCCATGCTATCTGGATTCCATCATTGAGATGTCTAATTGTCATTCTTTTGTGTCTTTTCTCTGGGGCTGCTTTTAAGATCTTTTAGTTGCTTTTGTGTTCTGTTGCTTCACAATATATGGGAATGTGTTTCTTTTTTATCTTGTTTATACTTTATATATGTGTGGGTTTGCAATTTCATTAGTCCTGGGCAATTTCCAGCTCTTGCCTCTTCATTCTAATCACCAGTTCAACATTCTGAATTGACAACTATTCTCAATGCAAGTTAGATGTATATGGTACTTTCTCATTTCATTCTCTGAATCTTTAAATTTTATATTTTTCATTTCCTTGCTCAATATATTGCATTCTAGATCATCCCTTAAAGTTATCTTTATTTATTCAGTTTCTCTAATAAACTGTTTAAACCATCCATTCAGTTTTTAATTTCAACACTTTTGTACTTTGTTTCTGAAAACTTTGTTTCCTTTTATATATTTTCCTGGACATTTTTTATAGTCAGTTGCTCAAAAATCAATGTTTACTCAGTTTTTTATTTTTTAAAAGCATTTTATACTAAGTTATATATATATATGTATATATACTATACATGTAAATGTGTAATTTGTTCTTTCTATTGTTACTATCATTCATGATTTTACTAGTTATTTAGTAATTTTCTTACTATAAGCTTACATTTTTTTTGAAATTCTATCCCTGGAAGTCTTGAAGAGTTTTTTATTTTCTCCATGGAGTATTTGTATCATTCCATCAGGAGCTAAGGGTCACTATAGTCCAAGAATGATGTTATTCTACCTTAAAAGGGCTCTGGCTTGATGTGGGAGTCTCAGTAGTTCAAAGGCTTAGAACCCTGATCATCGCAGTGCTAATACTGGTACTTATCTTTGGAGCCACCCTATCTTAGTGATCCCAGCTCTATCCCTTGACCAGTTACTGCTCCCTTCCTGGTTTCAACTGTTGTGTTTGTGTATTTGTGTGTGTGTAAGAGTTTGACCCTAGAGATTTAGATTATTTTTTAGTGAACTCAATGATGCAATGTTGTATTTTTTTTATTTTATCAAAGATACAGTTGTGTTTTACCAGGAGGGCTTTTCAGGTAGCTGGTCTACCACATTGTCATGAAGATTATCATCCAGAATTGTTACAAGCAAAATGTAATTTAAAATGGTAACATGTAATTATCAGTAATTTAAGATAAGATAAATTTTTATCTTTTTAGATAAGATAAAAAATATATATGAATAAAGTAGTGTTTAATAATTTGATATTATTTCAATGACTTTATAGCTCTGTTCTGAATGGGATACCAAATTTTCAGATTATTACTAGGGATTGATTAAATCAATAATGTATCTAACAAATGGTTTTGGGATCCATGTAGGGAATCAGTGAGACATAACTACATGCACAAAAGTCAGACAGATGACTTATTAGCCATATCTTTGAGCTAGTTAGTTAAATTTCCTAAACTTCAAATTTAATGGTGATAATCACCTTATTTAATGCTGATAATAACATTTTATACATATGTTTAAAAGATTATTTGAAATGCTAAACCAAATCTGAAATATGGCACATATCAAATATTCAATAAGTAACATTCCCTATTTGATAAAAACTTACTGGGCACTAATGTGCTAGGCATTACTCTGCTATTTCTTTGGGGCAGAGTATGATTTCAGAGAATTACAAATTCTTTAAATTTTTGAAATCTTATTGTAGAGACAGTATAGAACCACATTAAATTAATTCAAGAAAACTTAGTGAGTACTCAGTTTTTAGAAGTGCACCAAAGATGAGGTATTCTGATAATAAAGCAGGGGAAAAAGGAAAACAAAAGGAAGATTCAGGAAGACCTTTTGTTAGGTAAGAAGTGAGGAAATCAATCAGATTCTGATTTAAAAAGGAAATGGGAGATCAGTATTTCCTTTCATTGCTCTAGACCCACAAGAATATTTTTAATGATTCTATATGAAAAGATTGAAAGATTATAACATCTGAATTTAAAAATTAAATTGTTTGCTAATTAATCTGATATTTTCTATTAAAAGATTTGAAAATATATTAACCTTAGAAACTCTGTAAATTATATTCTTCATGGAAGAGATAATAGCAGTAGTAACTTACTGAATATTGTTTGTCTCATAAATACAGTTGTGGATGAAATATGTTAATTTAGTAAATCACAACTATGTCATCATAAGAATTTTCTAAATTTGTGATCCCTGCAAATGTTGTCTGTTTTAATTTCATTTAAAAATGATATAAGCAAATGAGTTCTGTTCAACTTTATTTGCCAAAAATTGCTTTGGGCAAAATTTTTCAGGGGAAGAAAGAAATGAGATGGAAAGCATTAATGAGCCAAAACAAAACTTAAAAGAGAGTCTATGAGGTTTCTTTCATTACTATTATAAACTATAAATATATTGCATCAGGTGAACCGTAGCAGAATTACAAGGCAGAAAAACGAGATGCTTCCTAGAGCCTTAAGGGGGTATTAATTTGAATTTTAACTGGAGTAAGAAGAATTTCAATTTCCACATTGAACATGTTATCCTCTGCCTTTCAGTTTAAGAGTATTGCACTGCCTCAAGAGAGAGGAATGCAGTTTGATCTTGTGCACTCCTAAGTCCATTAGCTTCATACAACCTCACGTTTTTTCCTGTGTTTTTAAAAGATGCATATAAAATATTTTAAGCATCTGATAACTAATGAGCAGTCTTCCTTGAACATCCCTGGTAAGTGACTGCGTGCTGGTAGTGGTGCTGCTGGTGGTACAGAGGAGTAGAACGAAAAGGGAATTCTCTTATGTAGTTACCTTTGCTTTATCTCTTGCACTTTACTTGTATGTTTTATTTGTGTTGATTTTACCCTACATAACACTCTTTCAGAATACCAATGCCAAAAGTCTATTAAATTGATATTTCTATCTGTATTGTCATTTGGTGGGAACAAAGATGCACCAAGAAAAGCAAGGGGTCAGGGACATATACATACTAGGAGGGAGGGAAAGGAATTTTATAATGCATCACAGTATTTCACTTTTTAATCAGAATTCTTGCGATATAATTTACATACCATAAATTCACCAGTTTAAGTGTGCAATTTATAACGTTTGTTAATTTTCAGAGTTGTGCAACCATCATCATATCCTAATTTTAAGCATATTTATCATCTTCAAAAGAAACCTTGTATCACATAGAAATCACTTTTTATCCCCTTTCCCCAGCACTAGGTAACTTCTAATCACCTTTTTTTCTTTATATAAAAGCTCTAGAATAAGCAATTCTTAAATTGAATCATGCAATTTTATGTGATCTTTTGTGGCTGGCTTCTTATCATAATGTTTCTGAGGACCAGTCATGTTATTATACATAGTACTACTTCATTTATTTCATTGGTGAGTATTATTCCATTGTATGGATATAACACATTTTGTTTAACCATTCATCAATTGATTAACATTTGGGTTGCTTCCATTTTGTGACTGTTACTGGAAAACCTATGAACATCTGCAAACTAATCTGTGTGTAGAAATCTGTTTTCATTTCACTTCGGTAGATAACCAAGAGTAGAATTTCTAGGTCTGTTTAATTTTTTTAGAAACTGCCAAACACAGCTGCATCATTCTACATTCCTATCAGAAAAGTAGGAAAGTTCAGATATCTCCACATTCTTGTCAATGCTTGTTATTGTCTGTTATGATAGCCGTCCTACTGAGTTTGATTTGCATTTTACTAATACCTCATAATTTTGAGCATATTTTCATATACTTATTGGCCATTTTTTATGTCTTTTTTGGAGAAATATTTATTCAAACCCTTTGCTTATTTTTAGCTTAGTTGTCTTTTTATCATTGAATTTATTATTGAATATCATTGAGTTCTTTGTATATTCTGGATATAAATCTTTTATGAAATATTTTCTCCCACTCCATGGGTTATCTTTTTATTTTCTTGATGGTGTTGCTTGAAATTGAAACAATTTTAATTTTATGAAGTTTAATTTATAATTATTTTTGTTTTATCACAGTACCCTTGATGTCTTATCTAAGAGAAATAATTGCCTGACCCAAGGTCATGAAGATTTACTCCTTTTTTTCCTAAAAGTTTCATAGTTTTGGCTGACATTAAGGTCTGTGGTTCATTTTGAGCCAAATTTTGTGTACGGCAGGAAGTATAGCTCTAACTTTATTCTTTTGGATACGAGTATTTAGTTGTCCCAACACCTTAATTTGTAGAGTACTTTATTGCGACTTCTTGAAACCTGAATCTGCCCAAATACCAATTGTTTACCTTTGCAGCCTCTGTGATCCTTACTGCTTTCATAAAGACACAGGAACATGCATTTTAAAACTTTTACTTTTTTTGGTATATGAAATACCTGGGATATTTACTGCAGGAAAAGTGGGCTTTATTCTTACTCTCTCCACAAAAATAGAATTCTTGACAGTACTGCAGAATGACCTTATAGTAGGGTGTTAAAATATCAAAATATTTTGTAACAGGTAAATATTTAATAAAAGAAGAACGTAACTTGATCCATAGTCTAGCTTTGAATCACCAGCAGGAATGCGTAGTATTTTCTATTATTTTCCTGTTCTAACAGAGAAAAGAAGAGGGAACCCAATGTAAAAGAAGTTATTTTAAAAAGAAAATTTCAAGGCTTCTGAATGTATTTTATGAAGAATAGAGACTATGAGTAGACGATTCGTTTAGGAACAAATGTTAATGACTTCTGCTTACAAGGATGTAAATGCTGGTGCCTAGTCTGGGAAACCAAACTGCTCAAGGAAAATGTTATAAAAGACCACCTACACTGTGATCAGGTATAACCTTTCCAGATTATGTTTTATGGCACCTTTAAAGAAAAGTTCACTTTTCTTAATTAGTTTTATATTCTTTCATTTCATAAAATTTGTGTATGTATGTGTCTTATGCTTTCGATTGCATAGTAGAGACAAAACATGGTAGAAATAGGCAGGAATCTTACTTTTTCCTCATATTTACATGAATATCTGGAAATGTACTCTAGGTCCATATTGAGTTGATTTACTGAAGCAACTTCATGGCGATATTCTTCTAGAGATTATGACTAGGACTTGTGGGCTTTGTCTGGCAAAGATCTAACGTGGAAGAATGAATTACTCTTATCAATTACTTTATCAAGTCAAGGGAGTCAGAGGGAGCTGGAGACCAACTCCAGTTCCCAGAGCCCCTCCAAAACTCTTGTATTTATGGAGAAGAGTCAAACAAAAGATTAAGGTAAAACATGTCAGGAGTGTGTAAGGGGCATGGTGTACATGCAGGTCAGCAATTTTGTGAAAAACAGAAACATTAATCTTAATCTGTATGTTTAGGGAGAAGTTTACAATGTTTAGGGAATATTCACTCGATAATGGAAACCAGGCAGGCACAAAGACTCCATAAAGATCAAGATCTAACTAGATAAGCGAAGAATGCCCTGCTGTTTTCAGCAAGGGCAAAAGGTAATGGTTTTCCAAGAAGCAGAAGCAGCCCTACAGCTAACAACCTTACAACTAAAATAAGCTAGGGGTGTCTTGTCATTTTCAGTAAGACAAGGAGCAGCAGTTTTCTGCCTTGTAGCCCTACACTTATTAACCCATGCGTGTGCTCCCACAGGGACGCCAATTAGCTTACTGTTATATTACCACATACTATGCGTATTCAGGTTGGGAGGAGTTGCTTTAAGAAAAGTAACTGATATGAGGGAAATTTCACTACAAAGGAAACTGGCGGATTGCAAAGGGGGCACAGAACTCTAAGGAGGAAGAAAAGGAAAGCAGATCTCATCAAAGGAAGTTGGACTAGGACTAGAGAGGGCCTGCAAAAGGTTTAACATTACCCCCAAATTCTCCTTGGCCTTTGTTGATAGCCTATTTATAATGTCATTGCAAGAATACTATTTCTTCACTACATTTTGGTATATTTTCAGATTTCTAGTTAAAAAAATGTGTGATGTCAGGGAGAAATCAAACTATTGTATGTTAAGTTGTTAAACTCAGATGATTCCAGGCTGTATGGAGCCAGCAATATCATTTTGGGCAGATGTCATGCTTCATTTGGGAAGCACGCAGGTGACTGTGTGGACTGACTCAGCGGTGTAATTGATATGTAACTGGAACCCTCCCAGTCTCTTCCCTTCAAATGTACTTGAAGAAGATCATTCTGGAAAGGTGGGACATACACTTTGGTTGCTCATATGATGAAACAATAAGGTTGTAGGCTTCTTGACATCAAGTAGTTACTTGGTCATTTGTTTTTAAATGTCAAATTACCTCAAATTTTCCTGTTTCCAATGTCACATCCTTTAACTTGTTCTCCCTACTGAGGGGCAATCACCAAAGTGATCTCTCTCAAAAAGCATATTTAATAATCTCATTTTCTAACTTAAAAGTTCTTCAATAACTAATAGTGACCTGCAGGACATGGTCCAAACTATTTCGTAGGATATCCAAGGCTTTCCAGCATCCCACCCCTTCCTTCTTTCTCATTTCCTTATCTTTTCCTTCTGGAAAAGTTTCAGAACTTTTCCTACTGGTCTTCTTGGGATATTGTATTTACCCACAGCAGCATCTATGTTTTTATTGCTTTTACTTGTTTCTCTCCTTCACAGTCTGCGATCTCCACAAGGACAGGAATTATGTCTTATGTCTTCCATCTCTATATCCTCTATGCATGGCTCCTTGGCTAACATGCAGTCATTAACAAGGAGTATTTCTGAATGACTCAGCTTGTGGTCCTGATATCTAGTTCCCTCTTTTTGTGCCTTCAGTGGTAGGCTGTGCCCTTGGCCATCCAGGTCCAGGTAATATTCTCAGTCTCCTTTCTAGTTAGGGATGGGCATAAGAAGACATTCTGAACAATGGGAAGTGAGTGGAAATGTTGGGTGCAATTTTAGTGTGAAATTAAATTTCTGAAAATGGAAACCTCTCACTTTCTCTTTCCCTTGCTGCAGGCTAGAAAGCAGATATAGGCTGGTGAGCCAGATTTAACTTTAGTTGAAAGAGCGTCATTCTAGAAAAGGTAGAACAGGTAGAAGGAACCTTGAAAAACTCCATGGAGTAAGCCCCCATGCTCTTCTTGGACTGCTTACACACCTTTGGGCATGAGGAAGAGATCTTCTTACTGCAGCTTAGCCTATATTCTGGCATATCTGGGTGTGCACTGGAGAGTTTATCTGTGTTACTTCTTTTGTGGGACTGAACAGAAGTTCATTCTATTTGTTGATTTTAATTATCTGCAGGAACCACTCTGCATCCTTCTCATTAAAGCAACTTCTTCAGGATTGATCTTTAAAACAGTCAAGGACTTAATTTTGGAGATAGAAAATTATTTACTCTCTTTGGAGTTTTTGCCATAGTTCTTGCTTATCTAGCATTAAACAGGAAAAAAAAAGTCCTTTAGCTAACACATCTGCAAATGACTAGGACTGAAGTGTTCTCTAGCATTCCCAAGTTACATCATACGCTCAGTTTTTCTCGGATCTTTACTCAAATGCTTTTTTAAAGCAAAATATCTTCACAGTGTGACTACGGTGGAGATTTAGAATAAATAACTTCCACTTAACAGGCTTGCTAGATTAATGGACATTGTTTTCTCTGTAGGCATGACGACTAAGGTTCATTGTATGTTGAATTTTTGATGATGCTGATGTACCACTATTCTTAACAAGAGTCAGCTATACCTGTTTCTAAACCTGTGAATGCCAGTTAGGAGCCTACATAACACACTGGTTAAAGCACTGACTCCAGAGTTAGACAATTCATATTTAAGTCGTGGGCTGCTATGTGCCAGTTGTATGGTCTTGAGAAAGTTACTTCTGTTTTGTAGTGCTTCCTCACTTAGTAAATGGGGATAATAACAGTAACTATGACTTCAGGTTCTTGTGGGGACCATTTGTGTAAATATAAATAAATCTCTAGAACAGTATAAAGAAGATTTGCTATGAAAAACTGGCAATAAGTAAAAACACTTAACAAATGTTAGCTAATTGTAATTACGTAATTTAACTATTATGTGAACTGATGAAATCTGATTATGCAAAGAAGTTGTTACAACTTTAGAAATTAAGTCCAATGCTTTGGAATCATTTCAAAGAGGTAAGTATCTCTCTCATAGACATAACACACATAAAAGATTAAGTCTGGTCAGGGAATTGTAACAGTTTTGGGAAAAAATAATGATATTCCATAAGGATTCTGCATTCAAGTTGCTTTGCAACTGATATTAAATAAACCCCAAAACGAATCAGAATAAGTGTTTTTTTTTTGTATAAGAAAGGGGACGAAGAATCTCACTCTGGGGAGTCATAACCAAAGAAAAGGTCTTGATCTTACTGCAAAGAATCAATAACAAATGTTCATTAATATGTTTTGGGTTATAGCAAAATTTTTAGGAAAGTATGTAGTTCTTTTTAAAACTTTATCTTACTAGCCAAATAGTTTATCAATCGAGTACTAGCGTTTCTGTGCTGTTCTCGTTTAAAATGACCCAATCTTATTCTCATTAACTCACCCAGTTCCTATTACTTTCCCCCAGCTCATTTCTGTTGCTTTACCTAAGCATAAAAGGGAAGATTCCTTTCCCAAAATTTTGTTTAAAAAGTCACATTTTTTTTCTTTTTCATTAGATAGGTTGCAATTTGAAGTGGATGATATTTTCATAGTTTAAATAATAAAATAATTAAGAAGGTAGTGACAACAATGGAGTAGATAGTCTGAATTTATTCAGGTATATAAGTGACCTACTGACCACTACAAATCTCTTCAACTTAAAATTCAAATCCATTTAATCTCTATTGTTATAAGAAGGGCAGAAAAAATATTTTCAGAAAATTCAAACTAGACTGTTAGTCTTCATGGCAATTGTAAGAATTCACACTAATTATTTTAAAATCAATTTTGTCCATTTCTTTAATGTATTATTGTTTGAAGAAGGATTTTTTAAAATTAATTTCCAGAAAAAATAAGTATGTGGGACTTGAGATTTAAAAATAAACATTTAAAAATTCCTTCTAATTTTATTACATCAGTGGGTTACAAACAAGTGTAAAATATTTCCTCCCATCTTTAGGGCAGTCTTTCTCTTGCTCATTATGTTAGCTTAATTTCCAGCTCCATGCCTGGCACATATTAGGTGCTTACTAAATACTTGTTGTATATATAAATGAATGATTGAATCAATTAATAAATGAAGATGTCACTGCTCTCACAGAGGTTACTATTTAGAAAAATATGAATATAAATAAAGATGAGAAGACTATTAAAAACAATTTAGGTCATAAATGGTAAGTAAAAAAAAGAAATGCTAGTATATATTCAATCAATCAATGTTGAACTATTTTGGAATAAATAACTAAGGGAGACTAGAGCTTTTCCTCTCTGGTGTACTAAAAAACAGAAGTTGTCATCAATTCATTACAACTGAGTTCCATAAAAGAAATGGTACCAGACAAATATCATACTTCATAGTGAAATGGCATATATATTTTCAATATTTTTAATTTTTTGGATTAAAATAAATTTTATTTTGTCATTAAATTGAATTAATGCATGTGAACCTTTCATTTAAAAAATTTCACATCAGATTAGATATCTAAATATTCAGGCATCTAAATAATTAAAAACATACTTGCCTACTGTTCAGTAGGCTAAAGGGAAATTAGGCAATCTAAAGCACTAAAAACTTAAACCTATCTACCTTCCATTAGTGATACCTGACTATGAAAATTTATATCCTTTATTAACAGATTTCCCTCAGAATCAAATTTTGCAATGGTCTTCTGGTCTTTACTTGGTTTTGGATGACTTCCAGAGTAACTACTGGAAAAGTGGTTTTAGACTCTATAGTGCCGATGCACACATCAGCAATGTTCTCTTCCCATGTATTTCATATGATAAAGGCAACCAGACAGACAATTAGTTTCTAATAAGTAGAGATCTGTTTGACATCTGTTCTGGCTGCCTTTTTTTTTTTTTCCCCCTTGTTTTGCTTGTTTGGATTCAGTTAGAAGCTACAGAGTTAGAAACTCTCTAAGCAAATGCATTTCTAATAAGCCGGAACCTCTTGCTTCACTGAATAGAGCAAACTGTCTTATTATAGTTTACAGTTTTTTGAATTTTGGTGAAGGGCAGTAGATTGTATACTTTGGTTTAACTCTTTTCTTATAGTTAATAATACTGTTTTTAAAGGGTTACAGTTACAAATGCAATTTGTAAAATGACAGTCCTCAGTTCTCAGCTTTCAAAGAAAATATTCACTTTTATACTGTTTATGGTAAGATGAAAATTTACTTTCAAATTTAAATTTTACATTACATGTTTTTCTAACTTTTGATATGTATGTAAGTTATTCATAGAAGGTGATAGTTATAGAGATATAACATCATATCAAAATTTACTTGGAAATCTTGTACTTGATGACAGTTCCAGGCATGGGACTACTGAATTTCAGAAACATTACCCTTTTTTTAATCAATGGTGAGTATGTGAGAATGTGGTGGCCAAAATACCTCCAATTTTTGACAAAACCAAAACACCAAAAACAAAACAATTGTGTTAAATATTTCTGTAAGAAGAAAAGGGGGTTCTTGATGATGCCTTTTTAAAACTATTTTAAGGTTTTGGGAGAAGTTGTGTATTTTTAAAAAGCTTTCAGCCAGAACTAAAGAAATGTTTGTGTATGCATCTCATCATCTCCTAACAAGTGTGCTGTTTCCCCTTTACTGTGCCAGGCTTTACAAGTCTAATACAGTGAGTTTGACAATGTGGCCAGATTTTTTCTTTGTTTCTTACTAAGGCTTCATAGGCTTTACCACTACCTGAAATAATGTATTTTCTGGTGATAAGAGGAGATTTAAGTTTTATTTTTCTTTAGAATAGTAGTAGGTAAAGAAGAGCATTTCTCAAGGTATATTGATAATTTTAACAATAAGCATTTGAATATGTCTCTGTCATGGATTCTAAACACATAATACACTCAAAATAAAAAGGCTATTGTCTGATTCATGTAATTAATGCCCACCTGCAGTGATAGCTGGGTTAAGACACTCTGATGAGCTTCCTAAGACTGCTGAGCTCACAGAATTTTAGAATCTCTACTTAGGACATATCTAAGGTAATTCAGGAAGGAATAATTGGTAGAGAAACTGCATGATGAGTTCAAGACCTTTATTATTTATCCATACCAGGTATTTGCCCAAAGAGGATAGTTTTGGGACATTTTAATGTTGTGTAAGAATACAGGTGTTATTTTGTTTTGGAGAATCTTCAAGTAACCATTGTGTCCAAATGAGAATGCTCATAATTAGCTTTGATTCCTCCTTTCTCATCAGTTATAACTAATAATCCTATTAGTTTTACTTCTATTTTATCTTTACTTAAACTCCCTTTATTTCCAGTATCTTTGTTTTTACAATCTCAAGCCTGCCGCATAGTCTTGCAGAGATTATTTTCCGAGTCGTTTCCTATCACTTCCCTTTTTCAAATATGCAATATGTCTATTTCATGCTTTGCTACTAGAATAATCAAAAAATAAATTACCATGTAACCGTCATACTCAAAGATTTGGGGAGTTTTATGGTAATATTCCAGATCATGGTTTTGGAGGAGAAATTTAATAAATTTAATCCTAATTTTGTGGATATTTAAACTCCCTAAGCTGGAAACTTCTGCATTCAACTCCAACATGTAAAGAGCTTATTACAACAAGAAAAAAGCTGAATTAGACAAAAGTTAACTACTTTTCTTGGACCTATCACAAAACTGAGATCACAAGGCAAACCAACACCAGGAAATACGGAGAGACGGGCAAATCTATAGGTTCACAGCTGAGACACACTTTCCTGGATGGAGCAGAAGCCACTGAAGAAATAAAGTGATGTTGATCCTTTAACAGAAACTGAGACAAATTGCTGGAGACGAGTGAGGATTATTAGTATGAGAGTAAGAAACAATTTGGTACCACAGCCTTAGGAGATCTTTACTTTTGTGTGTTTTAACTCCAGGAACCCTACCAGGTTCTTACTGTGAAGATCTGATTAAGATCCCCTAGTGATGCTGGCAGGGGGCGAAAAGTAAGCAAGTGAGAAATGCCTAGAGCATTCTCCATAACAAAGGCTTGCTGTAAGGGTGAAAGCAGCTTTCCTTCTTCCACACCTTACCACTGTATCAGCAGGGCTCCAGGAGAATAACTTTGCATTACAGCTGAAAGAAATGACACAAATGAAGAAAGAATCAATGAACTTGAAGATAGATCCATATGAAGTCACCAAACTGAAATGCAAAGAAAAAAAAAATGAAAACAAAACATTCAGGTCAATTTAAAACAGCATCCTGAAAAAAGCCAGAGGAAAAAGATATCTATGAAGATACAAGTTTAAGAATTACAGCAAATTTCTCAACATAAACCGTATGAGCAAGAAGAGAGAGGAGTAAAATATTTAAAATTTTGAAAGGAAAAAACCCACCAATCTAGGGGTCTAATCTACTGACATTCATTATTCTTCAAAACTGCAGGAGATTAAAGACTTTCTGAGACAAAACAACAGGGTGTTTATTATCACTGGACCTGCCCTGCAAGAAATGTTAGTTATTCAAGGAGAAGATGACAGAGATGAGAAAAATTTAATTTTCTAAATATACTAGAAAATAGATTCTCAGGGTGGAAAAACAACAACAACAAATATGTTGTGTACAAGAAACTCACTTTAAATATAAAGACTCAGGCTCAAAGCAAAGGGAAAGGGGTGATATATTACCATAAAACAGCTGGAGTAGCTATGTTCCTTGCAGAAAAAATAGACTTTAGAAGTGTATCAAGGATAAAGAGTATTTCATAATGATAAGAGTTAATTCTCCAAGATGTAACAAGTCTTTAAGGGTGTGCACCAAAACTCAAGCCTGTCCCTCATATGTAAAGCAGGAAACACCCATTAGAGGATTTTGTAATATCAGAAAATATGTAAAGTGACCATTCGATGGTCAACGTATCTTACTGTTTCTTAGTAAGGTATACTTGCCATTGATGATCTGTCTCCACTTTTATTTCCACTGTTATTAACTGCTCTCCCAAACCTGCTTCCTGCAGCCATGCTGATTGTCAGTGGTTTCATGAATAAACTGCTCCTCTTGCTCAGCTATTTACTTTTCCCATGTACAGGTGTCCTTCAGTACCACAGGGGACTGATTGTACCAAAGTCTACGGGTACTCAAGTCCTTTATATGAAATGGCCATAGTGCAATGACTACACTGTCAGTTAGCTATCAGTGTGTCACCAATGGATGTAGAGATCTAATTGTACATTTATTGAAAAAATTCGTGTGTAAGTGGACCTGCACAGTTCAAACCCATACTGTTCAAGGGCCAACTGTAATTTCTTCTGAGTGGAAAGTTCCTCCCTGTCACCAAACTCAGACTGTTCACCTTATAGAATCTTCACAAACTTGTAACAAATTGATACCGTATTAATTGCTATGTTCTCACTGTTTTCATATAAATTGTAAACTGTAATAGAATTTATTTCATTGAATTATGTATCATATCTTTTCCTCCCCTTGTAATAGGAAATCCTGCTATAAAGGGACTGCACAGTATTTCATTTTTACCCTCTGTACTTACCAAAACAACTTGCACAGGGCAGTGCTTAATAATGAAGGGTCACCAGATTACTCATCATTCTCAGAATAAGGTATTTACATTTTTTTTGTACCTTTGCATGGGTTATTTTTCTCTAATTTGGATCTGTTTCCTCTCTATGGCTGATAAACTTAGTCATAATTCATGATCTTGCTCAACTATAACATTCTTATAATTTCTTTGTATGTTTTATAATTTTAGCTTCCATGTTTAGGTTTTTGATCCATCTCAGATCAATTTTTTTGTGCCTCATGTGTGAAGGGGCAGAGATTTATTTTCTCCCCTATTCTTTATTCCATTGCTTAAATACACCATTTGCTGAAAAGGTTTTTCTTTTCCTGTTGAATTACTTTGTTGCCTGTCAAAAATCTTTTGATTGTAATTATATAGAGCTATTTCTGGAATCTCTTTTGTTCCACTGATCTATTTGTCTATTTTATGCCAACACCACAGATGTGGTTAGCGTAGCTTTATAGTAAATCTTCTGCAAGTCATAAATTCTCTGATTTTATTTTCCTTTTTCAGTAACATTTGACTTTTCTATCAAGGTCCTTTGCATTTCCATATAAATTTCAGCATTAGTTTGCCAGTAATCACAGAAAAGCCTGTTAGAATACAACTATAATCAATATTCTATCTTTGATTAATTTGAAGAAAACTAGTATCTTTACAATTTTTATTGAGGTCCTCTCAAATTTCTTTCAAAGGTCTGTAGTTTTCAGAGTAGAGGTCTTGCTGAGCTTTCATTACATAATATCCTGAGGTGTTTAACTTTTTATATTGTAAATGACATGGATTTTTAAATTTCATTTTCCAATTGCTTGCTGCCATTTTATAGAATATAATTGATTTTTATATTGATCTTGAATCCCAAGACCTTGCTGAATTCACCTATTATATCTAGTATGTTTTATTACCTATGGAAAAGTTTTACTTTTCTTTCTCCCTCCTTCTCTCCCTACCCTCTCCCTCCCTTTTTCCCTCAGTGCCCTTGCTAATAAGACCTCTAGCACAAAACACAGAATTGAATAAAAATGGTGAAAAAATACAGAGCCTTTCCTTCTCCCCAAATCTTAGTGGTGGTAAGGCACGTCTGATATTTTATCAACAAATTTATGTCAGCTGGAAGTTTTTCAGATTTTTTTTTGATTCAGGGCATTTTCTTCTATTTCTAGATCCTGAGTTTTATTTTGTTTTTGTTTTTGTTTTTTTTTTAACTCAATGAATGTTAGATTTTATCTAATACTTTTTTTGGCCTCTGTTAAGATAACCATATGACTTACCTCCTTTATTCTTTTTAATGTAATGGATTACATTCATTGATTTCTAAATGTTAATATAACCTTGAATTCCTTGAGTAAATTCTACTTAGCCATTTTAGATTTTCTAATTACAGATATTTTACATTGCCTGATAGTTTCACACAGATAACTGTCATTCTGATTGGTTGTTTTTACATATTTTTTTCCTAATTCTGTTAGTGTAATCTCTATCAATCTGTCTTTAAATTCACTGATCATTTCTTGTGCAATGAGTTAATTCTACTATTTGAGTATTAGGCCCATTTTGTATGGCAAATTCTATAATTATATACTTCAGTAGTTTTCTCTGCTGAGATCTCCTGTTAATTCATACTTTGTTCCTATACATCTTTAAAATAACTATCAAGTTCATATTTACCAGTGACAATATCTAGCTCATTTGTGAGCTTTTCTCTTGGTTGTAGGGTCCAATTTTTGCTTCTTCATATCATTCTTTTACTGCAAGTCAGCCACTTTATGTAGAAGAGCCTTGGATATTGGGAAACATTATTGTTTTGTTTTCTTAGAGAATGCAAGTTCTTATGTGTGTGTTTGGTAGCTAAAATGAAAGTGATCATTAAAATTTTACAAACTGTTTAATAACTTAAGATATAAGGACAACTTGGTTCAGTGCTTTTATAGCACTATGTAAGCGGCCATTCCTGAATAACATGAGTTTAGAGATATTTGGTTTTATAATGTCATCTTCTCTATTTTAGAAACAAAGAAGTATAAGAAACAGGAATGCAAGCTCTACATTTGATTGGAATAAAGACATCTGTGTCCTTAACAATCAGATATCCGGAAGGGCTGCCACAGGGGTAGGAAGAATGTTGAATAGGGCTTTTATGCCTACAATTCTTGGATTGCTGACTGAGCAAAGTTCTTACTCTGAGGAGAGAAACAACAATCTTTGTTTTGTGAAATGGGCATGGGTTTCACAGGCAGGGGCTTCATTTCTGCCCCCCTCCCCTCGCCACAGAATAACAGGGAAGGCGAAAATAAGTGCGTTGAAAATGTGGCATGGCAAGAGCTCTTATTTGCAGCACTGTAGCAGGAGACCTCTTTTTAATAGGAAAAAGTTAAAAAAAAAAAACCAAAACATGGACATGAAGACAATGTATGTCCTAACCCAGGGCGAATTCTTGCTACTTTGTAAACTTGTTCTAGTGTCTATCTAATAAGTACCTCAGATATATTGATGGAGAGATATTTCTTTTCATTTGAAGACAAGTAATAAAAGCCATCAGTGCAAATATACTACTTGGAAAAAGGAGAAAAGGGCAAGAATGAAACATATAACAAAATGAATGATGGGTAAAGAAAACTCACCCAAAAGACTTGTCAATGATCTGATAAACTGATTTAAAACACCAGCAAGAATGAGCACAAGTTAATAAAACAAGCATGAACTCACGGCTGAGAAATAAAAGCTCAAGGGCATAGGGTGAGACCACAGATGCAGAAGCAGCATGAGACACAGAAGCCGGGGAGCACGGAGAAGGAAGATAAAGTAATCACAGAAGCAAAGTTACCACTGGCAATCGCATGTATGAAGATAAATATTTGTGGGAAATATAATAAAAGTCATGAAGGACAGGATTTTTCTTAAAAAGTGAGTAAAAAGAAATAAAAATGAATAAGTAATTTTAAGGATCAGAAATAAACCAATGTCTGTGGAACAGAGGATCCTACATTAACCATAATTAGTGTCCCTGAAGAAGAAAGCAAAAATTAGAAGAGGAAATAAACATTTAATAACATATTTCCAGGGGAATTTCCACAAATAAAAGAAGACTTGAATTTACAGCTTGAAATGATTTCCTGTGTCCCAGGGAAAAATTCACATGTAATGATTAACTATGAGACAAAGCCTGATGATTATTTTTTTCAAATATAAAATACAATTCCTTTTGTATCTGGGCAAAGTGATCAAGATACCAATAGGGAAATGGGAGGTACAAACTACTGAGTGTAAGATTGGCTTGAGGATGTACTGTACAACTTGGGGAATATGGCCAACATTTTGTAATAATTGTAACTGGTAAGTAATCTTTAAAAGTTGTATAAAGAATTTAAAAATAACATGGTTAGTGGATCTTATAAAACACATTCCACACAGGATGTGGAATGATGCCCCTATATTACTCAGCAAAAACATGACCTAAAATTCTGATGCACAGCCAAATCATTATTTAACTCTAGGAGATATATGTATGTAATTTTCACATGTGCAAGAATTAAATGATGGTTGTTTCCACAGACACTACTTGAAGAAACTATTCCTCAGCCAAAGGAGAGAAAAATGAATAAATAATAAGGAAAGGACTGGTGCTCAACCTTTAACCCATTTCCTGAAAGGGTAGAGATGGAAACAAATGTGAGTTACTCCACAAAATTGGAAATAAAGTTATATATTGTATATAGATGATTAGATTGCTTCCTAGGAAATTCGGAGAAATCAAAAAAACTATGGGAGAATTTGGGTAGTTACCAAATTACAAAATTAATAAATGTCAACAGTCTTTCTCTATAAAAAGTATTTTAAATAATGGAACACATGGATATATTTGCAAGCACAAAGGAAATGATGAAGTAGCTAGGAATAAAATGACATAAAAATGTGTAAGATGTGTATGAAGAAAACCTAAATTACTACTCACAAAGAATTAGTAGATAGGCATATACCTGTTAAGGATAGAGAGATTCAATAGTATGATATAGATGTTCCTACATTAGTCCATGAAAGATAGAAATAGAAAGTGAACTTTTTTTTAAAAAAAGAAAGGCTCATAATATTTGAATGGCAAAACAAGCAATATTCTATAAAGAAAAACAAAAAACAAAACAAGTACTCCCAAATAAGAGCAGATATTATCAATCTAAAGAAATGAAAAGCATATGGTACTTATAAGACAGGTTCATCAAAGGAAAATAATAGGGGGGTCTGTAAATAGATCAAAGCCACACAGGAATTCACTTTATTATAAAGTCAGCCATGTCTATTATTCTGAAAAAAAGTATTATTCAATAAATGATGTGGCTATCACCAATTTAATGCTTATCTCATCCTTTATGCAATGAAGAATTTCCAGAAAAATCCAAAACCCTAAAATGTCTAGGTCATATGATGAAGGATTTTCTCCCATAATTTGAGTAAAATACAGAATTTTAAAATTACTGATATATTTAAATGTTTAATATGTAAAAAGAAAAAAAAACTCTGCATGTCAAAATTCTACTTATATTCAAAGATGGCACAGTGGTAGGACCATGAGCTCATGACTACAACAAAACCACAACCGAATGCTAAACAACCATCAAAAACAAAAAAGACTGGAACCTAGCAAAAAAGATCTTATGCAACTGGAAACATAAAGAGGGAACCACAGCAAGACAGTAGAAGGAGCATGCTTGCAGCATAATTGGGTCCCATACTCCCCAGGTGGGTGACCCACAAGCTGAAGAATAGCTAAGGCGCAGAGGCCCTCCCACTGGAGTGAGAGCTCTAAGCCCCATGTCAGGCTCCCCAGCCAGGGTGCCAGCATTGGGAAGAGGAGAAGACCCCAGGACATCTGGTTTTGAAGGCCAGGGGGCTTGGCTCTGGGAGCTCCAGGGGATTAGGGGAAATGGAGACTCCATTTGCTTGGGAAGCGTACACAGAAACTTGTGTGTGCCAGGTCCAAGGGCAGAGGCAGTGATTTCATAGGAACCTGGGCCAGATCTGCCTGCTGGTTTTGGAACGTCTCCTGGGGCCATGGGGACATTCCAGGAGTATTCATCTACATGAGCTTTCCTGGAGGTTGACATCTTGATTGGATCATTAGCACCAAGACCTAGCCCCACCCAACAGACTGTAGGAAAGCCTCAGGCAAGACAATATACAGGGTGGGAACACAGTCCCACCCATCAGCAGACTTCCTAAGCCACAAAGACCTCTAGACATGGCCCTACCCACCAGAGGTCCAGGACCAGCAGTGGGCAGGCACCATATTCTCCTTCCAGGAAACCTGCATAAACCTCTAGTCTAGCCTCAACCACCAGGGGGCAGATACAAGAAAAAAGAAAACAATAATCCCAAAGCCTGTGGAAGGAATCCACAAACGCACAGAAAGACGATATGAGGCAGCAAAGGAATATCTTCCAGGCCAAGGCACAAAATAAAATCCCAGAAGAAGAAATAAATGATGAGGAGATAGGCAGTTTATATGAGAAAGAGTTTAAAGTAATGATGGGAAAGATGTTCAGAGAACTCAAGAGGAGTACAGATACACAGAGTGAAGTTTTTAGCAAAGAGTTGGAAAATACAAAGAATACCCAAACAGAGTTGAAGAATAAAATCACTGAAATGAACAAGACCCTAGAAGGATCCAAGAACAGACTAAATGAGGCAGAAGAACGGATCAATGAGTAAAAGACAGATTAGTGGAAATCACTACTGCAGAACAGAAAAAAGAATGAAAAGAAATGAGGATAGTTTAAGAGAACTCTAGGACAACATGAAGTGCACTGGTATTTTTATTATAGGGGTCCCAGAAAGAGAAGACAGAGAGAAAGGATCTGAGAAAATTTTTGGAGAGATAATAACCAAAAACTTCCACAACTTGGGAAAGGAAACAGTCACCCAAGTCCAAGATGCACAGAGTTCCATGCAGGATCAACCCAAAGAGGAACACACCAAGGCACATAGTCATTAAATTGACAACAATTAAGGATAAGGAGCAAATATTAAAATTAACAAGAGAAAGGCAACAAATAACATACAAGGGAACTCCCATAAGGTTATCAGCTGATTTTTCAGCAGAAACTCTACAGGCCAGAAGGGAGTGGCATGATATATTTAAAGCGATGAAAGGGGAAAACTTAAAACCAAGAATACTCTATCCAGCAAGGCTCTAATTCAGACTTGATGGAGAAATCAAAAGCTTCAGAGGTAAACAAAAGCTAAAAGAATTCAGCACCACCAAACCAGCTTTAAAACAATTGTTAAAGGACCTTCTCTAGTTATCAAACCATAAGAAAAGAGAACAAAAAGAAGAAAGAGAGGAAAAGAAAATAGAGACCTACAAAAGATTGCTTTGGCTGTTCAGGGTCTTTTGTGGTTCTTTATAAATTTTGGAATTGTTTTAGCTTTGTGAGGAATGCCATGACTATTTTGATGAGGGTTGCATTGGATCTGTAGATTGCTTTGTGTAGTGTGGCCATTTGGATATTGTTGATTCTTCCCATCCAAGAGCACAAGAAATCTTTCCATTTCTTTGTGTCATTTTGGTTTCCATAGTATAGGTAACCTCCTTGGTTAAGTTTATTTCTAGGTATTTTGTTGTTTTTGATGTAATGGAAATGTCTCCGCCAGTTACGAAATTCTGGTTTTTGAAGTGGGAAAAAAAAAGTGAATGAAGGGCTGCAAAGGGCAAAATATTCTTCTTTCTTATGGGTGAGTTGTTTTTATATCTGTATCTATATCTGTGTATCTATATATATATACACACACAACACACACGCACACATATATATACACACACTGCATCTCCATTATCTATTCAACTATTTATGTGCACTTAGGATGCATCCATATCTTGGCAATGACAAATGTTGCTGTCAATAACTGGGTGTTTGTATCTTTCTGAGTTAATTCTTATTTTGTGGTTGGCTTTATTCCTTTGATAACTATGTAAGTTTAAAATGCTAAAGCTCTAAACATTCTTAGAAACAATGAATAGTACATATATATACATTTAAAAATATATGTGCAGTAAAAAAAAAAAAATCTATCAAGCCATGAAAGACATAGAAGAAACTTAAAAGATATATTACTAAAGAAAGAACCCAGTCTGAAAAGGCTACACACTGTATAATTCCAACCAAATGACATTCTGGAAAAGGCACAGCTACAAAAACAATAAAATGATCGTGGTTTCCAGGGGTTTGGGGAGAGGGAGGGAAGGAGGAATGAACAGATGGAGCCCAAGGGATTTTTAGGGCAATGAAATTATTCTGTATGATACTATAGTGGCTACATGTCATTAAGCTTTTGTCAAAACCCATGGAATGTACAACATCAAGAGTGAACCCTAATGTAAACTATGGACTTTGATGATAATGTGCCCATGTTGGTTTATCAATTGTACCAAATATGCCTCACTGATGAGGGATATTGAAGGTAGGGAAGTATATATGTGTGGATGGGGAGGGCTATGTGGGAACTCTGTATTTTCTGCTCAATTCTGTTGTGAACCTGAAACTGCTCTAAAGAATAAAGTCTATTGAAAAAAAAACTTAATTACAATTATTAAAAATTATGTTGTCTCTCCTGTATTATCTGTGTTTCTACAAGCATTAGTTCTTATTTGTTCAACTGGATATTTGCATTGCATTCACTGGTTTCCTTGTATTATTTTACATTCTTGAGTACTCAGTTCATATTTCTTAATGAGGACCAAGAAGGGAAAGAACTGACAGCTGTAGTTGATAGCATCAGCATAATTAAAATTTCTCCCTACAGTAATGTATTCAGATTATGATCACAGAAATCTTCATTCTGATGACTGGGCAGGGAAGAGGCTGCATGTGATTTTCTAACTGTCAGTTTTCTTTAGAATGTTAAGGCAGTTTGCTTTCTGGCCGTGGGGCTATACTTATTCCACTGTGTCCAGAATTTATCTGGGCCACTGCTTGACTTTATTTCCAACCTCAACAACGTATGTAGCAGACTTCTGTGTCAAATTGCCTCTTTACTGCCCAAGAGCAAAAGCTATTGGCAGCAATGCTGAGATCTGATATAACTGATTTGTAGTTCTTTGACAAAATCTAAATTCTACTCTTATTTTTGTATCCTGATTACTCTGTTCCTGGAGTTATTCTAAGATTTTTCATTGATACCTTATTTTTACGATGTCTTTTTGGTCACTGAGTAGTTTCAAGTTCCTAATTTTTCTTGAGTTTCTTATAATATTCTTACATCTAATTTATAGTTCTAGAAACTCTTCAGCCTTATATTTGCCAATGACTCTCATCTCAGGGCTATGGATGCATTTGTATTTTTATATTCCTCTGCCTTTGCAGTGAAATTTTAAGCAGGAGAGAAAGTTGCCTGTTAGATACCTTGAATTGTCCTTTTACTTCGAACCTTACCTTTGTCCTTTAAATTTGCCTACTTCTAATCTCATGGTACAATTCCTGGGCTTGAATTTCCTAAGTAGACTCAATCTCTTTCAGACATATTTCTACTTATTAGATTTTATGGAACTATAATTGGGCCATTTTCCCTCCCTGTCTGACACATCATACCTTTTGTGTCCAAGTATTAAACAACTGGCTTTCCTCCCAGTTGATACAAGGGTGCTTATTAGAATCAATTTGATTTTAGCCTTGCGACATTAAAATATACAAAGCTTAGTTTTCGAGAATGAATTTGATTTTTCTACCTGAAACAGTGCAGCATAATAACCAAATCATAGCCTGAGCACAGTGTACTAATATATATCATTATACCTCTTCTTCTACAAGAACTCTTATCAAACTTATTAACTGTAAAACTTAACTACTCTTTTTTAATTCAACATGCTTTCTACCAACTTCACACATTAAAGGTCCAGGTTACTGGTCTAGATTATTATAAGGAAAGGAAACAAGAGTGAAGAATTGTCAAGATTAACCCCACAAGAGTCAGACCAGCTTCTAAATTAGGCGTACTTGACATCAAACAGGACAAAAATCAAAAAGTGAGGTGGTTAAAATCAAGAAGTAAAGGGACCACAGAATAGAAATCAGCGCTCTCAGATGAGATCAGGAAGCTCAGCAAAGGTGTGAGCAGATGGCATTGGGCTCTGGCAACAATACTTCTGGCAGGCATCAGAAGGACAGCCCTTTTATTAGGCTTCAAGGCATAATGTCACTTTTATCAGAATAATGAGGCATTATTAAAACAAGCCAAAGTAGAAATTAACTCTGGATGTCATAGCCTAACTGCGTAAAAGACATGTGAAAAAAGTTGCTTAGGTTCCTAGAACTTTATCGTACAGTTTTCATTTCGGGAGTGGGTAGAGGTGGAGATGGCAGTGATGGTCTTGAATCTCTATATACTTAATAGGAAACAGAAATTATTGGGTCTTGTGACTATTATTACGGTGAACATTTTTTCAGACCCATCATAGTTCTCCTTAAATATTCACACAGATTCCACACTCTGGAAATATGTAACAAATGTAAAATGCCTGTCCACTTCAGTGAATGCTCAGTAGGTGGTGTTGTAACTATGGCCACATTTTGGGGGTCTCATAATCACCCTCATTCTGTCCTTTGGCCTTGCTCACTCTCATTTAAGGAGGATCTTGAGAGATGTTCAATGGAGCATCCATAGTTTTTATAAGCACTCAGTTACTTATAAAGTTACTACGGTTTTAGATAGCACTTCAGAAAAAATAAAATACATATATTTATTTTCCTAATCAGAACAACTCCAATTTAGTGTGAAGATGCCCAGTTTCACAGGAGAAGCAGTTACAAATAACTTCGGTCACAATAATTTCATGTCACTATTATTAATGACATACAGTATATATTACTTGGAACATTATATCAGAACTCAGAAAACCCACACTCCAAAATATGCCTTATCTACTGCCCTGAAAACCTTATCTACTTTAAAATTTTTCTTCTTTTCTCATTAAAATTATGATGCTGATTTTGCTAAGGGATTATATAGGTTAATAATTATTCATCACTTATAAAATAGGATATGCAGTACAAGGGGAAATGGCAATTATAAAATAAGTAGCCATGGATACAGTGGACTTTATAAAGGTGAAAGTAGAATAAATCCTTTGGAAATGTGACATTTAAAAAGTGCATTTTAATTAAACGTACATCTCTTAAGTGATTAATGGAAGGAAAAATCCACTACATTAAATCTTCAGACTGTCGGGAGATCAAGATGGCAGAGTAGAAGGATGTGTAGCTTACCTCCCACTACAAAAACATTAAAAATACATCTACATGTGGAATGATTCTCACATACACACACAAACAAC
Organism: Camelus ferus; assembly: GCF_009834535.1. Taxonomy (NCBI): domain Eukaryota; kingdom Metazoa; phylum Chordata; class Mammalia; order Artiodactyla; family Camelidae; genus Camelus; species Camelus ferus. The sequence continues at coordinate 44,535,266 of NC_045701.1, forward strand.
TAAAAGCTAGCAGAAGATCTTTCACAACCAAAGCTGCAAGAAAGATCCCTACATAACCAGGTAAGACCCCCCCCCCCCCAAAAGCAATCAGAACCTCCCAATCCTTGGGAGGGAGCTATGAAAAATGAAATGTCCCCTTGCCCTGGGACCCCCTTTACACAGCTGGGAGGCCTGCCAAAGCAGATAGGTAGCTGGAATGGCCTGAACTTTGCTCAAGAGGTGTGTGTAGGTGTTGGCTTGCTAACAGTCAGGGCAGAGGGAGACCAGTACTGAAGGCTGCAACATGGCCACACTTCTCAACCCAAAATGTGTGCCTGCTAGTATACACAGTGGCTAGGTGCTGAAACTCAGGCTTCAGCAGAGCAACTTCGGAAGAGGACTTGGTTTGGCTACATGGAGATAGCCCAAAGGGCCTGGAGTGTGGTCTGGGCATTGGTGTGCACAGACAGGGCATGGATCTGCCACAGGAGCTCCATCATCAGTGTGTGTGCAGTGGGGTGTGGATCTGACATAGGACACCCACTGTCAGTGTGCTCACAGTGGGGCAAGGCTCTGAACGCAGTGGGCTTTGTGAATATGCACATGCCAGGTGCAGCACTGACATCTGAGCCAATTATCAGCACTGACACAGTGAGGATGAGCCTAGGGGCAGGACCAGCAGCCACTGACTCTGTTGGCAAGCACAGGTGATGGCAGGCAGCATCACAGAACCACACTTCCCCAGTGGATAGCCCCTGGGGAGAAATACACACTCCTTCATAGCTGGAATAATCCAGTCCCACCTACCCTCACACTGAAGCTTAGAACCATATCTGGGGAGCACCCTGCCCCCAACAAAGGTGTGACAGCTCCAGAGCAAAGAAAAGTCCCTGCCCAACATCCAGTGCAGGCTTTGGTCACCATAACACCAAATACACCCCTATCAAGAGGACAATGGCCAGCAGACTCTGCAGAAATGTGGCAGGCATCTATTCCATAAACAGCCCTTTCACCAAAAATACTGTACTCACACAGTCTACACATGGACGCTTCCACATAAAAACAGCCCTTCAAGACCACAGTACATAACTGTTTCTCCTAAATTCAGAGTCAGAGAAATTAAGTAAATTTAAGTAAAATGAAAATGCAGAGGAACTACTCCCAATAAAAAGAACAAGAGAAATCCCCTGAAAGAACAAACAATGAATAAGTCCTCTCCAGTCTACTATACCCTGAGTTCAAAAAGGAGGTAATAAAAGTTAAAGGAATTAAGATTATCAATGGAAATGCAGATCACTGTAATGAGGAACTAGAAACAATAAAGAGGAACCAAAATTAGAATACTCAATTGCCAACATAAAAACCTAGCTAAAGGCATGAACAGCAGACTAAATAATGCAGAAAAAATAAGTGATCTGGAAGACAGAATAACTGAAATCACCCAATCAGAATAGCAAATTAAAAAGAAAAAAGAAAGCAACAAATGTGCTCTGTGGAATAATATAAAGCCTGCCAACCTATGCATAATAGGGGTTCTAGAAGAAGAAAGAGAAAAGAGGATTTGGGGATTGAAAATGTATTTGAAGAAATTATGGCTGAAAACTTCCCAAACCTAAAGGATACAGATATCAGGCACACAAAGCACAGACAGTTCCAAACAAGGTGAAACAAAGAAGACTCACACGAAGACATAGCATAATCAAAACTGCAAAATGTAAAGATAAAGAGAGAATTCTAAAGGCTGCAAGAGAAAAAAAAAAGTCAGTTGAAAAGGAACCCCCATAAGGCCACCAGCTGATTTCTCCACAGAAACTTTGCAGGCCAGAAGGGAACTGCATGATACTCCTGAAGGGGAAAAACCTGTGACCTAGGAATCTCCACACAGCAAGATTATCATTTAGACTAGAAGGGGAAACTAAGAATTTCTCAGACAGGCAATACCAAACCTAATCTAAAAGAAATCATGAAAGGTCTTCTCTAAATAGAAAAGCAAGAATCTACAGGAAAGGGAAAAACACAATAGGGAAAGCAAATACATAAAAAGACTGAAGATCACTTAAACAAGCCAGTACATAGATTAAAAAAATTTTTAAAAATCTCATAAAAGTGATTATAACTACAATGAATAGCAAAAGGATAAATATGAAGATGTAAAATACTATATGAAAATCACAAAATATGAGGGAGGGGAGTAAAATATGTAGATCTTTTATAATGTGTTTGAACTTTTAAGAGTACCAGTCAAAAGCAAGTAGATATACTTATGGGTTAACACTTGAAACCCAAGGAAACTCCACTCAGAAACAGTCAATAAATTCACAAAAACCAGAAAGAAAGGAACTTAAGCATAATATAAAAGAAAATCATCAAGCCACAAAGAGAAAAGCAAAAAGAAGAAAGGAACAAAGAAGAATTATAAAATAAACTGGAAAATAAGGTTTAAAATGTCAATAAATATGTCAATAAATACATACTCATCAATAATTACTTTAAATGTCAATGGACTAAATAAATACTCTGATCTAAAGAGAAAGAGTGGCAGATTGGATAACAAAACAGGAACCTACAATATGCTGCCTACAAGAGACTCACTTTACAGAGACAGACACACAGATTTAGTCAGGGGATGGAAAAAGATAATTCATGAAAATGGAAATGACAAGAAAGTGAGGGCAGCAATACTCATATCAGACAAACTAGACTTAAAAACAAAGTCCATAAAGAAAGACAAAAAAGAAAACTATATAATAATAGAGGAATATAGGAGTACCTAAACAAATACTAACAGACATAAAGGGAGAAATAGACAGGAATAAAATAATAGTAGGAGATTTTAACACCCTACTGACATCAATGGACAGAGCTTCCTGACAGAAAATCAGTAAGGGAACAGAGATCCTAAATGACACAACAGAACAATTACACTTAACTGATATCTATAGGACACTATATCCCAAAAGAAAAAAAAAAAAAAGAAAAGGAAAAAAACCCCACTAGAACACACATTCTTTTCAAACAAGCATGGAGCATTGTCTAGGATAGATGACATACGAGGACACAAACAAGCCTCAACAAATAAGAGGTAAATATTTCAAGCATCTTTTACAACCACAATGGTATGAAATTAGAAATTGACCAAGAAAAACTGAAAAAAAAAAAAAAAAGATTAAATGGAAACTAAACAACATACTACTGAAAAAAAAAGTTCAATGATGAAATGAAAGAGGAAAGCAGAGAATACCTTGAGACAAATGACAATGAACACATAACCTTACATGATCTATGGGATACAGCAAAAGCAGTCCTAAGAGGAAAGTTTATAGACATACAGTCCTTCCTCAAAAAAACAAGTATCTCAGATAAACATAACCTACCACCTAAAAGAATTAGCAGAAGAACAAACTCAAAGTCAGCAGAAGGAAGGAAATGATAAAGATCAGAGAGGAAATAAAGCAGAGATTAAAAAAAAAATAGAAAAGATCAATAAAATGAAGAGTTAGTTTTTTGAAAGGATCAACAAAATTGACAAACCTCTAGCCAGGTTTACCAAGAAAAGACTCAAATAAACAAAATAGAAAAAAAGAAAGAAAGAAATAACAACTGATACCACAGAACACAAAAAATCTTAAGAAAATACTATATATTGTTGTATGCCAACAAATTGGAAAACCTAGAAAACATGGAAAAGTTTCTAGAAACATACAACCTACCAAAATTGAGTCAAGAAGAAACAGATAATTTGATCAGACTGATCACTAGAAGTTAAATACAATCTGTAATAATAATAATAATAATAATAATAATAATAATAATAATAATAATAATAGTAATAGTAAATCCCTGCAAACAAAAGTCCAGAACTGAAAAGCTTTATTGTGGAATGGTTTATCAAACATATATAACAAAGAACTTAGAACTGTTCTTCTCAAACTATTCCAAAAGATTCAAGAGGAATGAACACGCTCAAAGTCATTCTATGAAATCAACATCACCTTGATACCAAAACCAGACAAAGGCACTACAAAAATAATTACAGGTCAGCATCTCTGATGAAAATAGATGCAAAAATCCTCAACAAAATACTAGCAAACTAAATCCAACAACACATACAAAGGATCATTCATTCCCGTGTCACAAAGATGATTCAACATATGCAAATCAATCAGTGTGACACACCATATCAACACAAGAAAAGACAAAACTCACATGATCATCTCAATAGATGCAGAAAAAAATTTTGATCAGGTTCAATATCCATTAATGAATAAAAACTCTCACTAAAGTATGTAGAGGGAACATATCTCAACATAATAAAATTGATTTATGACAAACCCATAGCCAATATTATACTCAATGCTAAAAAAGCTAAAATCCTTTCTGCTAAATTCTGGAACAAAACAAGGATGCCCACTCTCACCCATTCAACATAGAATCTGAAGTTCTAGCCACAGCAATCAGACAATAAAAAAATAAAAGTTATCCAGATTGGAAGGAAAAGAGGTAAAATTGTCATTACATGCAGATGACATGATACTCTACCCAGAAAACTCTGAAGTCTCCACCCAGAAACTATTAGAACTAATAGTTGAGTTTATCAAAGTAGCAGGATGCAAGATTAATACACAGAAAGTTGTGGCATTTGTTTACACTATCAATGAAATATCAGAATGTTAAAAAAAAAATCCTTTGGGGGAGGGTATAGCTCAGTGGTAGAGTGTGCTTATTAGCATGCACAATGTCCTGGTACCTGGTACCTGGTACCCCCAATTCCTAGTACCTACATTAAAAAAAAATTGCATCAAAAAAATACCTAGGAATAAACCTAACGAGAAGGGAAAGACCTATATGCTGAGAATTATAAAACGTTGATCAAGGAAATGGAAGATGATTCAAATAAATGGAAAGCTATCCTATGCCCTTGGATTGGAGGAATATTGATCAAATGGCCATAATACTCAAAGCAATCTGCAGATGTACTGAATCTCTATCAGATTACCATGACATTTTCCACAGAACTAGAACATATAATCCTAAAATTTATATGGAACCACAAAAAAAACAAAATTACCAAAGAAATCCTGAGGAAAAAGATAAAGCTGGAAGAATAACCCCTCCTGACTTCAGACATTACAACAAAGCTACAGTAATCAAAACAGCATGGTATTGGCATAGAAACAGACATATGGATCAATGGAACAGAATAGACAGCCCACAAATAAAAATCACACAAGTACGGGCAATTAATCTTCAACAAAGGAAGCAAGAATACGCAATGGAGGAAAAACAGTCTCTTCAGCAAGTGGACAGCCTCATGTAAGCCAATAAAATTAGAGGACTTCCTCACACTATACACAAAAGTAAAATCAAAATGGTTTAAAGACCTTAATATAAGGCATGACACCATAAAACTCCTGGAAGAGAACATAGGCAAAATATTCTAGAACATAAATTGTAGCAATGTTTTCTTAGATCAATTTCCCAAGGCAAAAGAAATGAAAGCAAAAGGAACAAATGGGACTTAAAACATAACCTTTGCAGAGCAAAGGAAACCATCAACAAAAGAAAAGACAACATACAAACTGGGAGACATTATTTGCAAATGATGGAACCAAGGGGTTAATTTCCAAAATACACAAACAACTAATACATCTTAATGTCAAAAAGATAAACAACCTAGTCAAAAAATGGGCTAAAGACCCTTGGAGACCTTCTCTCCAAGAAGACATACAGATGGCCAACAGGCACATGAAAAGATGCTCAACATTACAAATTACTAGAAATGTGCAAATCAAAACTACAGTGAGGTATCACCTGACTCTAGTCAGAATAGCTACCATCAAAAAGTCTACAAATAATACATGCTGGAGAGGGTGTGGAGAAAAGGGAACCCTCCTACACTGTTGATGGGAATATAAATTGATGCAGCCACTATGGAGAACAGCATGGAGTTTCCTTAAACTAAAACTAGAGTTACCATATGATCCAGCAATCCCACACCTGGACATTTATCTGAAAAAGATGAAAACTCTAATTTGAAAAGATACATGTACCTCAATGTTCACAGCAGCACCATTTACAATAGACAAGACATGGAAGAAACCTAAGTGTCCATCAACAGATGATTGGATAAGAAGATGTATATATATCTCATCTCATCTTCTTCCCTCTCTCTTCCTTTCTCTCTCTCTCTCTCTCTCTCTCTATATATATATATATATATAAAACTGAATACATAACTGAATATTACTCAGCCATAAAAAAGAATGAAATATTGCCATTTGCAACAACATGGATTGATCTAGAGATTATCATACTAAGTGAAGTCAGACAAAGACAAATATCATGATACCACTTATATGTAGAATCTAAAAAATAATACAAACAAGTTTGTTTACAAAACTGAAACAGACTCACACAGACAACAAATTTAGTTATCAAAGGGAAAGGAGGGGAGGAAAAAATTAGGAGTATGGGATTAACAGATACATACTACTATATATATAATAAATAACTCAGATTTACTGTATAGCATAGGGAACTATATTCAAAATCTTGTAATAACCTATAATGGAAAAGAATCTGAAAAAATAGGTATATATGTATATATATGTATGTGTGTGTGTGTGTGTGTATCTATATCTAAATCACTTTGTTGTATAGTAAAACTAATCAATATTGTAAATCAACTATACTTCAATAAATAAATATTCAAATTATTTTTAATACATTTGGCTTTAGCTAACTTTGAATCAATTATCTGTCATAAGGTATTTTTACTCTTAGATGCCTCTAATTTGTTGCATTCATTAAAATCTATGATTCTTTTTTTCAGTAATGAATATTTGAGTTGACACATTAACATTTGTTTTCTTGGAAAACAGATTTTGGTTTTTGCAATTTCTGCGGGTGAAGTGACAAATAATTTCCACAGGGATAATTTCTATTTTATTCCAACAGTAGTTTCTTTGCTTGATAATCCTTTGCATATAAGTGATTTGAGGATAGAAGAAAATTGAGAAAATGAGGTGAGTAGAAATTAATCACGTTGTAAAAATTTAGCTCTTTCTGCAAAGATCTCACATCATATATATGGCTGTTAAATCTAATTCTCATTAAGTACATAATTATTATAGCAAATTTGAGGAATTTAGATGATAAGGGAAGAATTATATTTAGCCAGATATCACTTTTATTACTACTTTGAGACTTTCCTTCCATTTTTTAAAACTTTCTTATTCTTTCTCAATGTATATCTACTTTTAGCATGAAAATCATTCTCAATTAAGACAGCAGTTTTAAAATAAAAATAAGTTTATTAATGTCATACCTATTATGTGAGTATAAATTAAGACAGCAGTTTTAAAATAAAAATAAGTTTATTAATGTCATATCTATTATGTGAGTATACTAAACTTAAGAATTTTCTTACTATTGGACTTACAGAATTATTTCATATTTAATCATAAACTTTTTACATGCATCAAGTCCATGTTGCTTTCAGATAGAAACCTAACGATGTCACATTATGACACGTAGGACTGAATACTGGGAAAGGGAGAGGGACATACTATAAAATTTTTCTCTAGGTTTTGCATTATTAATTTATACTCACAACAATAAATTAAGAAAACACATATTTTCCAGAAAAGCTATGAAAGTAGAAATTTTTTTTCTCCTTATGAACTGGTAAGAAAAAACCTTTTCAAGGTTTTGAAATTTTTTCAAATTTATTTTTCAAGTTTCTTTGAATATTAGTGAAAATGGGTATTTCTTCATGTATTCACATTTACTTTTTCTATATGTTAACTGACACCAAATACTTCTATAAAAGTAAAGACACTTCTACTTGTCAAATTATAGATGATTGATTTGCCCATTTGTGACATTTGCCTATTTGCTATTGCACTATTTGAAAAGGTTTTCTGAGGTTAACAATACAACTGTTAATCCTGTCACTGTATATCCATATATTTTATCCAGATTATTGTTTATGCTTAAATATCTAGATTACATTTAATTGACAGAAGTTAGAAAATTTTGGTATTGAATTTTATACACTTCCTTGAAGATTTTTCTGCCTCGTCAGGCTTAGAAATTCCTTCCTCACCGCAAGATCATGCACATATATTTTTAATTTGTACTTTAATATTTTAATTATTGAATTTCACTTTTTACTCCATCTGGAATTAAAATTTTACAATGATATTTTCTCTATAGGATTAGTCAATTATTTCCAAACCTTTGTAGGGATTCTACCCACTGAGTTATGTTTCACTTTCAACACTTATGATAACTAGAACTGCAGAGAGATAGTCCAAATCTGAAAACATCTTTAGAATCTAGAGAATTCATTTGATAATTCTAAACCCCAAGGAGTAAAGCACTGGAAAACCACTGCCTTTGGTGGCTGAGCTTCTTATCCACCCAATGGAAACCATGCTGGACCCATCCCTTAAGTGTCTGCTCATAGATGCATAACCACACTGTAATATTTAATCTCTTTCTGATATTTCTTCTGTACTCTCTAGTAGCCTTGGTAACAGGAGCCTTATATTTCTAATCCTCCCATTCAAGCCAGATTACTGAATGTACTTTTCAGAGGGGCTGGCATCTCTCTATCTACCAAATATTTCATCACGCAACGAAGATTTGAATATATAGCCAACATGTATTCTAAGTGTACCACTTATTATATCATGGGCTTCCAAAATTACTTCATTTGCAAAGAATCTGAAAGTTTTCTCTTTTTTTTTTCCTGTTGTCATCCCTCTTTCTCTCCACTGGTTCATTTTCAAAGAATAATAACATAACCTACTTTTTCCTATTTATAAAAATAGTAACTCCTTCAACTCATACTTTATTATAGCTACAGTTACATATCTGCACTCTATTAAAAAGTTTTTTTAAATTTATAATCACTATTCATACTTCTGCACTTCAAATCTCTCTCCAACTAATTCCGATTGGGCTTCTGTCCCACAATTCCTCTGAAAATGCTTTAGTCAAGATCATCTATGATATGCAATTGTCAAGGTTCTCTATCTTACTTGACTTCTGAGCATCATTAGTTACAGTTGACAGTTTCCCTTACATTTTAATTTTTTTATCTTTCATGATACCTCTTTCTTCTACTTCCTCCTATTCAATGTCCTCTCAGTTTCTTCTGATGTCTCTTTCCTACTGGCCTGATCTCTAAATGTGGGAATTCCCAAGTGGCCTCTTTTCTTCTACTTCTTTATTCTGTTTATTTATGATCAATTAATTTCATGGATTTAAGTGTGCTTATAGATGCCCTTCTCTGTAGCATGGCTCCAAAATACCTATGTTCTGCCATGGATTCATCCCAGAACTCTGAACACATATACTTAAATATTGCCTTTCTTGATTCTTCCTCAAGCTGGTAATAGTTAACTTAAACTTACCATTTCCTGAAAACTATTCTTGTCTTTTTCTAACCAAATCTTCTCATTTCTGATTCTGTACTGTTGCAGTCAATAGCAGTACTTTCTACACACTTACATCAACTGATTCCTCTTTTTCCCTTGCCACTTATGCACAGCCAATCAGACCATTAGCAATCTTGTTGACCCTACTGACCCATTCTCCACATATAATTAAAGTTCTCTTTTTAAATGTAAATAAGATTTAACCATTCTGGAAAAACCATGAATGGTTTGTACAGGATCTATATGTGGAAAACTGTGAAACTCTAATGAAAGAAATCTATAAAGATCTAAAAAATAGATACTTCATGAATTGGAGGATTCAATGTTGTTATGATGTCAATTCTTCACAAATTGATTTATAGATTCAACACATCCCAATCAAATTCTTGTCCATTATTTAGTAGATATTGAAAAACTGATTCTAAATTTATATGGGAAGGTGAAAGATCTAGAATAGCCAATAGAATGTTGAAGAAGAACAACAAAGTTCGAAGACTCACACTACTCAATTTCAAGACATTATAAAGCTACAGTAATAAGGACAGCATGACATTGGCAAAAAGAATAGACACACAGATAAACAGAACAGAAAAGAGAGTCCAAAAACAGAACCATACAAATCTAGTCAACTAATCTTTGACAAGGGAGCAAAGGCAATTTACTGGAGAAAAGATAGTATTTTCCACAATGACTCTATAAAAGTCTACTGAGACACAGATCTAATATATCTCCTAAATATGAATTCTCAATGGATCATTGATCCAAGTGTAAAACATAAAATTTGAAAATTTCTAAAAGAAAAAAACAGAAGGAAATTTAGATGACCTAATGTTTGGCAATTAAGTTTTTAGATATAACATCAAAATCATGATCCATGAAAAAAAATTTAAGTACAAATCATGAAAATTTTGACCACTCTGACATAACCTGCTTGCACATCTTTATATTGTATATGTTAGGTAATTTTTCTAGTTTTTCCTTTTAGACATATATCTAAAATCTTCCTTCAATTTTCAATCTTGAATGTGACAGTAGTTCTTTCATGCATTTCTCTATTAGTCTGCCTAGGCTTCCATTACAAAATACCATAGACTGGGTGACTTAAATAACAGAAATTTATTTATTTCCTCACATTTCTGGATACTATGAAGTCCAAGATTAAGGTGAAGACAACCTGGTTTCTAGTGAGAGCTCTCATCCTGGCTTGCAGACTACAGCTTTCTCACTGAGTTCTCAAATGGCAGAGGGAGAGATCTCTGGTGTCCCTTCCTCTTCTTTTAAGGGTACTAATCCTACTAGATTGGGACTTCACCCTTATGACCTCATTTACCTTTAACTGTCTCCTAAAAGCCCTATCTTCAAATACAGTCACATTGAGATTTAGGGCTTCAACATATAAATTCTGGTAGGACACAATTCAATTCATGGCATACTACCCTTGTCTCCTCAGAATTGATGTCTTCACATGCAAAATACATTCATTTCATCCAACAGCCCCCGAACTCTTAAGTCATCGCAACATCAATTCTTGTTCATTAAATCAGGTATGGGTGAAACTTCAAGATATGATTCATCTGAAGGATAAATTCTCCTCTAGCTGGGAATTGGTGAAATCAGGCAAGCTATGTGCTTCTAAAATACAATGGTGGGGAAGGCAGAGGATAGACAGTTCATTTCCAAAAGGGAGAAATCAGAAAGAAAAAAAGGGTGACTGCAAGTTCAAAATCTAGCAAGGCAAAAAAATTAGATCTTAAGGTTCCAGAATAATCCTCTTTGGCTCTGTGTCCGACCTTCCAGACCCACTAGGGTGGTGGTCTCACCTTCTGGACCTACTGGGATGGCATTCCCATCTCTGTGGCCCTGTGGGTGGAGATTGTGCCCCCAAAGCTTTGCCAAGTGGGGCCCCATCCCTGAGGTGCCACAGGATGGCCCTCCTTCCAATCCAAAGGACTTCAGACTTGTTGAAATAGAGGAAGTGGCCCACCCTTTAAAACCAGTGAGGCAGCCCTGATGGTGTATGAATTGCCTTCAGAGTTATTCCCATTTTTTTTTGAAGAATAAGGCATGTTCACAACTGAATTGCTTTATGGTCCATTCCTGTATGATCTAAGTCAAACAGTCTTCTTTCATTCACACTCCCCTCCTACGCATTTAGTTCAAAATGTCAGTGTATATGCTGGTATAATTCCATGTCTATTCCTGGCTTCTGCTGAGAAAACTGATTAAGTCCCCCTGAGTCACAGCTATGATCTCTTTATTAAGTGGTTATACAGCTACATCCTTAGTGTTCTCTTCAGAACAAGCATTCTCTCTATAGGATAGGCTGAGAATTTTCCAAATTTCCAAGTTCTGTTTCCTTTTGGTTAACATTATTTTTTAAAATTTATTTCTCTATTCTCACATTTTATTATTAGTGGTTAGAAGCAACCACGCTGCTCCTTCCAACATTTTCCTTGGAAATCTCCTCAGCTCATTATACAATTTCATTGCTTGTTAAGTTCCACCTTCCACAAAATACTACAACACAATTCAGCCAAGTTCTTTTCCACTTTATAACAGCAGTCACCTTTCCTCCAGTTTCTAATATTGCCCTCATTTCCATCTGAGATCTCACCAGAATGGCCCTTAACATAATTCACATTTCTACCAACATTCCATTCATGATTTTTTATGTATTCTCTAAGAAGACGGAAGCTTTCTCTCCACGTCTCCTTTTTTCCTTTCCAAGCTCTCACCACAATCACCTTTAACATTCATATTTCTAACATTCACCTCAAAACTCTTCCAGATGGGCTCTACCCATCACCCAATTCCAAGGCTACTTCCACATTTTTAGGTATTTGTTAGAGTAGCATCCACTTCTTCCTACTAAAATTTGTATTTGTCTGCTCAGGCTGCTTTAACAAAATACCGTAACTGGTTGCTTAAACAACAGAAATTAGTTTTCTTATAGTTCTGGAGGCTGGGAAGTCTAAGATCAAGGTGCCAGACAATTTAGTTTCTGGTGAGAGCTCTCTTCCTGTCCTGCAGATGCCCACCTTCCCTCTTTGTTCTCATACAATTTTTTTCTCAGTGTGTGGATAAAGAAACAGAGATCTGTCTTTTTCTTATAAAGGCATTAATCCTATTGAATCAGGGCTCTACTCTTATGACCTCATTTAACCTTAATTATCACCAAAAAACTTATCTCCAAATACAGTCACCTTGGACTTCAACATATGAATTTTGGAGGAACATAATTCAGTTCACAGTAATTTCCAGTTAATCTTTGTTAATAACACTTATTTGCCTTTTGTAAATAGCAGCCCTTGGCTTGAAAAAAAAAAAGCACAGGGAAACCACACTTAGACGTTCTGGCTGTTGCTCAAAGGACATTAGCATTCTGATTCAGAATAGGAGTGTGGGTGTCTTTGGGAACATATTTGTCATAAGCCATATTTTTCATACATTATGTTACAGATTCTTGGGGACAACTCTTCTTTGAAACTGAAATCTAGCTTATAGGAACCTCCTGATTGATAGTTAAGCCTAAAGAACAAAGAAAAAAATTATACTCCATGTTCAGAATGAAAAAAATGAAATCAATAACATATTTTTACCACAACCATCCATCTTTCCTGGAAATTTAATATCCTGGCATTATATTTATTTGGATTTTTAACAGTAAATAAGAACCATGTGCTTTATTTATCAGCACAAAATAGGGTATTCCTACCCACACAATAAAATGAGATATTCAGGCAACTATGTAGATGATTTAGAGCCCTAAATATTTTTTTCTAATAAATTTGGGAAACATAGCCTTTCTATTTTACTTTAGAAATACAGACATAATAGACTTCTGGCTAAAATGGCAATTTGAATGGAAGGACTTGACTATCTGCTTTTTACAATTTAAATAATTAAGTAGATGTAAATGTACTTGAGTTAATCCTGGAACTTCTTATGTTTTAATCTCACTGCAGTATTGAATTCAGAGAAACACTATACATAATCTAGAAGTAAAACTTGTAATTTCATCTCCCCAAGTCCACTTAAGGCTAATTTATAGCTCGCAGCATGAGCTTTAAGTCCTCTTGCCTTCCTTCTCTGAGTGTCCTGCTGCCTTAAGTTCTTTCAAATCATCTCACTCAGTAACTCTCACACTGATCTCTTCACCAAAACACTCACCTTCCCTATCTCCTGTGTTATCCATATAAATTTACAGATCCACACTCTCTCTCAGGTATCTGTTATCTACACTCCTGTTATTAGCATTAATTTTGTTCATATATATGATAACATGTGAGTGTTGGAGAGGAGCTGGGAACCCTCTGGTATCAGTGAACTCTTTGGACACAGAGGAACTGAGCCAGTGGGATGAATGGCTCTCAGTCCCCACAGCTGGAAAAGGAAGGCTGCTCACTCTGGGGAAGACTTGAGCAAAGGGATACTTCCTTTGTACCCCCAGAAGTGTCTGAGTTTGCAGGTTTACATGTACTCTGTGCCTTCTGCCACTTGATTATTTTCCAGTGCTCAAGAAACACTACAGTCTGTTTGACAGCTAAGGGAACAACAAAGCCTGAGCACTTTTGAGTGTGCATCTTTGCTTGTGATTTAATAAACCAAACATTTACTAGAAACATTTCTACTATAATATTCTACATTTAAATTAAAATTCTGGTCTTTTTGAATATGACAACTTGCTGAAATCTTCACATTCCAACCAACCTCATTCCTTGAAAATATAAACAGTTCTTGACAATATCTAGGTCATCTAACGACAAAAACACAGAAAAACATCAGAAAATACAAAGTAATAAAAGGGAGATATACGAGATCACCAAAGGAAGAGTCTGCTGCCTTTTATTCCCCAATTATCAAAAGCTAACTCTTGCATTTGCTCTTGCTTGATCCAGACTGTGTTCAGCAACTGTTCGCCTGTCATAAATGTTCTTAACCACATTTTTCAAAATTGATACCACAAAAGCTTCTTATTGCTTTAAAACAATAATTTTTAATTAAAAAAAATATTTTAATCAATCAAGTATGAACGGCACTGACTATTTTTGTCTTAGCATTATGTATAATAAATGACAAATGGCTCATATGGGGTTTTATTGGCATCTGTATAATTAATTCAGTCAGACTTTTAAGAAGGTGGTGTTCCCTTTTTGAAAGCCTCCTGAAAAACGTATAGATTGGTAAAATATTTCACAGCAGTGTTTCAAATGATTGATACACTGCCATCAGTGTGTTCTTCTTGCTCATGTTCTTACAGCACTTACAAACATAGTCTGTCATAAGGAAGTCATCTTTGTAGGAAAAAAAGTAATTCTTCAAGATATTGCTTAATTCTTAGCAAAAAATTAAGAGGACTGGTAGCAATCAGACAAGTGTAGTAGAGCCAGTAGAGCAAGAGCAGCAGAAGCTTGGAACCAGCCAGCTCTAAAATCAGTCCTTCTGAGTCCAAATAGTAACAGAAATTAATAATCATTTAGACAAAAAATAATATTTTTGCAATTATTTTAATGTTTTCATTGAATACTTATGATTCAATATACATAGGTACTGACAGATTGAAATTCAATAGATAGGATATTATTAACCCAGAGACTAAATGCCCTATCCCAGAATTCTCCATGTTGTTAACTTCTGAAGGTTAACCTTCCCCTAACTCTCCCTAAGGAGTACAGATACAGATGCCCTCTCCTCACTTCTTGGACTTTTATGTCTCTGTAGTTGTAGATTTTGTAAGATCTAAAAAAATTTAGCCTCTTTTAGGTTCTCTGAAGGTCAAATTTCTCTTAAGAGGAAAAGTTTCTCTTCACTACTAGGTTATATATATAGATGTACGTATACATGCACATATGTATGTATGCATATATGTATATATGCATATATATGAATTTGTCCAAAAATATTTTAAAAGGCATCGAAAGCATAAAAATGTATCATATTGATTTATGTGTCTAAAGTATCACTGTGTAATATAGGATCTATCCTTATTTTTGTAACCCATTGATTTCTATAGGAGAAATTCTGCAAAAAGATTTTCTTAATTTCTTAAATAATGATCTCAATCTTGCTAATTCTTTTAACTTAAATATTCTAGATTTTGTTTGAGTCACATTAGCTTTAAAAATAATTGAAATGCAGTATTTTTGTTAAAACAAGGTATCTTAATCTTTGCACTTATTGACATTTTGGGCCAGAAAATTCTTTATTGTAGGGGGAAGTCCTGTGCATTGCAGGATATTTAGCAACATCCCTGTCCTCTACCCTCTTAGCTGTGACAACCCAAAATGTCTCCATTTGTAACAAATGTCCCCTGAGCAGTAAAGTTATCCTCAGTTGAGAATCACTGCCTTAAGATATTTTATTATTTGTCACTACTAATATATATATATATATATGACATTATTAATAATAATGTCCACATCTGGTGGAAATTATGGATATGAATACGTAAAAGACTCTATATCCCAACAGAAATTGACATAATACATTTGTTCTGATTCAGTAGACATTTTCTAATTTTAGTGAATCTTGTAAAAATAAATGCAAACTTGAAGCTCTTTTTTGCTTTTGGATTAAAATTGCAAGGACATTTACATTCCTCTTCCTGTGTATATGCCCTCCTCTCTGTTTCGTATGGTAAGGCAGTAGATGATTTGATTATTCTCTCTACACAGTTCACTGATGACATCTGCTGCTTTGCCCTCAGCACCTCACAGAAATTTCAAGGCAAATTAACGACTAGGTGGCTTCACCTGTTAAAAAAACTTTTCTGGATAGTGAGCCTGTTTCAACATACAGCCTTATGCCCTAACAGAAAAGCCAAAGTAATGTCATTAGGCAGGGTGAAATTTAGAAAATGTGGTCTATTTATTTTTTAAATTTCTATGTCTTCTAGATAAGCATTTCTTTTTTTACTTCTATGTAACTGCATCATCCCTTTGCAGTGCCATACTCCAGTTAGTCCTGCCTGCTGTGAGTATTGTATTTTTCTTCCTCATTAAACTTTTGTAAAATATTGTTTTAGCAACTTTCCAAGCCAATTAGGCTTTACATAAAGAAGGAGGTACATCCATTATTTAAGAAGCAGCTACCTGCTTGTGGGCCTCATTTGGCTCTGGCTCCCGTTGGCTTGCCTACAAATCTAGGCACATGTACTGATAGCTCCTGCAGTGTGTACTCACACGCCACCAGCTCTGACTCCTGACACCTACCTCCACTGCAGTGTGTGTGCCTATGAAAGCCCCTGCAGCCACAGGACTGCATACTGACAGCCAAGGCCTTCACAGCTGCTCTCAGGCCAGGATCTGGCCCCACCTCATGTCACTAGCCTGCACTGCTGCCTACACTCACAGCTAGCTCCTACAGTTATGCACCTGCATGCTCCCAGCCTCAACACCTGTCACGCACCTCTACTGCTGCGCATGTGCCCATAGCCAGCTCCTGCAGCTGTGCAGCTGTATACCACCAGTCCCAAATTCTATCATCAGCCTCCACGGCCATATAATGCCTGTTGTAAGCCTCTGATGCCACACGAGTGCAGGTTAAAACCCTGGCCCTTGCAGCTGCTCAGGTGCCCAGAGCTGTCTTGACTCCTGCCAGTGGCCTGTACCCCTTCTCGTGCCGGCAGCTAACTCCTGTAGCAGCACACTGTTCACTGCTGGTCCCAACTCCGATCACGGGCACACACCATTGAGAACATGCTGCTGGCTAGCCCCTGCAGTCACAGTGCAGATGTGTTACAGATTCAACATATTCCTGTCAAAATACCAATGCCATGTTTCACAGAAATAGAAAAAATATTCCTATTCCTAAAATTCATATGGTACCCCTAAAGACCCCAAATAGCCAAATCTTAAGAACAAATCTCTCAGAATCATACTTCCTGATTTCAAACTGTATTACAACGCTATTACAATCAAAACAGTATGGTATTGGCATAAAAACAGACACATAGACCAGTGGAAAAGAACTGAGAGCCTAGAAATGAACCCCCACATATAAGATCAACTAATTTTGACAAATGGAGCCAAGAATACTTATTGGGGAAAGGATAGTTTCTTCAATAAATGGTTTTGGTTAAACTCAGTATTTACATGTAAAAAATGAAATTGGACCTCTATCTTATTATACTGCTCAAAAGTTAACTCTGAATGTATTAAGGACTTAAATCTAAGACCCCAAACCATGAAACTCCTAGAAGAAAACATAGAAAGCTCCTTGACATTAGTCTTGGCAATGATTTTTGGATATAACACCAAAAGCATAAGCAATATAAGCAAAAATAAACAAGTTGGACTATATCAAACTAAGAAGCTTCTACACAGCTAAAGAAACAATCAACAAAATTAAAGGCAGCCTAGAGAATGAGAGAAAATATTTGCAATTCACACATGATAATGGATTAATATCTATATAAAGAACTTACATAACTCAATAGCAAAAAACAATCTAGTTAAAAAATGGGCAAAGAATAGGAACAGACTTTTTGCAAAGACACACTGATGGCCAACAGACACATGAGAAGATGCTCAACATCACTAATCATCAGGGAAATGCACATCACAATCAAATGAGATGTCACATCACTCCTGTTAGAATGGCTATTATTAAAAAAATAAGAGATAACAAGTGTTGGTGAGGATGTGGAAAAAAGGGAATCCTTTGTACACTGATACTGGGAATGTAAAATAGTACAGTCAATATGGAAAACAGCATGGAGGTTCCTCAGCAAATTAAAAATAGAGGCATCATATGATCCAGCAATCCCATTTCTAGGTATATATCCAAAGGGAAGAAAATGAAATCACAAACTCAAAGAGACATCTCTACCCCATATTCATTGTCGCATTATTTGCAATAGCTAAGAGATGGAAACAACCTAAATTTCCATCAACAAATAAGTGGATAATAAAAATATGACACACACACACACACACTCATATAGTGAAATACATTCAGGCATTAAAAAAAGAAATCCTGCCATTTGCACCATAATGGAGTTGAGGGCATTATGCTAGATGAAGTAAGTTAGAAAGACAGATATTGTAAGATCTCATTTATGTGTGAAATCTAAAATAGCTGAACTTAAAGAAACAGAATGTTTGCCAGGGCTGAGGGAAATGAGATTTTGGTCAAAGGGTACAAACTTCCATTTATAAAATGAGTAAGTTTTGGAGATCTAACGTTCAGCATAGTGACCATAATTAAGTAGTTAAGTGGTTAAGTGGTTAAAAGAGTAAATCTTCAATGTTCTCCCCACAACAATAATAACAAAAAGTGGTAATTATGTGACATTATGGATGCATTAACTAACTATTCTTTTTGGTAATAATTTTGTAATATATATATGTATCAAATCATCAAGCTGTGCACCTTAAACTTACACAATGTTATGTCAATTATATCTCAGTAAAATTGGAAAATAAAAGAAGTAGCTACATTCAAAAATGCATTTATAAAATCTAAATTTAAAAATCTGTAATATTTGCTAGGAAAATGACTATTTTTGTTGCAATATAATTTCAAATATTTTTCAAATTGTATTGATACACCATGTAAAAATGTTTAAATAGAGTAACTCAATGAAGAAAATAAAAATCATGTATAAATCAGTTCAGAGACAATGATTGCTAACTCCAAAAGCTAAGCCCCAGACTTGTTATAAAACACACATACACATTCAATATATACATATACATTCAACACTTAAAAATCATGTATATAGAGTGTACTACTGAGTCAAAGAAATAATGTATGTTTTACTCTGTCTGTAATCTTATTTTTTCTCTTTAGGAGAGATATTTATTAGAAGGACTTCATGCTCCCCTTGGAAATAATATGCAAAACTCTACTTATACTACAGAATTTTCTGATCATTTGAAAATACAATATTCCTTTATGATGTTTGGGAAGGAGTCCCAAAACTATATCCAATCGTCACTCACAAATGCTGAAGGAAACAAAGCAAGTGGTGTGCTTCCAAAGAAGTGACTAGTGAACCTTCTTCGGTGTCCAGGTGTATGTATGCCTCTCTAGCCCTAAGCCTGTGATTACATCTGTGAAAACTGGGAAAATTACATTAAAAAAATAAATCAAAATTGTGCCAGTTACACGATACACAGTCACTTGATTACTTATTATTCTGATTTGTTTTGATTGGGTTGATAATTACAAATTGCAATATATGTACAGATTGGCTGGATTAGTATTTGTAACACCTCTGAAAAATCTATCTAAAAATCAGTGGTTGCTAGAATTGTTAATCAGGAGTTCTTTGGACAAAAGCTTTTCTTTTTCTGTCACCATCAGAATGACTTATGAGTTTCTGCATAGTTTAGGCTCAAGGAGAAGGTATGTGTCTCATCCATGAGACTGAGTTATGGCAGGAACCATTTAGAAAACCAATGCAGTCACAGACATAGGAACTGCTGAAGTGATCTATCTGTGTGCAGGTCTTTTTTTTTTTTTTTTTTTTTTTTTAATCTCCAATGACTTTTCTCCTGTGGTACCAGTTTCTCTTCATACCATTATGTGATTTCATGCTCAATTTCTTTTTCTGCTATACAAGCTGATAAATTTTGCTTTTTTTTTTAAAAAAAGTGCATTTTTCATCTGCTTTCAGTTTTATTGTGGTTTAAGTTACTAATCACTGATTTACCAAACATTTAGTATTATTGCTGTTATATATTAAAATTATTTACTAAATATGTTGCAGTTAAAATCTGTTAAAATTGCATTTTGGGGGGAGTATTCTACCCTGATATTTAGTTCAGTTCTAACAGTTTTGATGGGAGTCCATTGTTTATGCACAAGAACTATTCACTAAGGCCATTAAAATGCAGTCAGAAAACTGCTAATTTCAGTAAAATTTATGACAATGTGGTGCCTTGAAATGGTTGATAAACCTCAAAAAGAACTATTTCCTACTCAATAGACAGCTATAGTATATACTTACAAAATTTTCAAACACCAGTTCATACTTAACCAAAATTGTAGGAGATATATATATATATATATATATAATATATATATATATATATTATATATATATATATATAAAATATTTACATTTAATGGAAGGAACCACAACATAAGTTGTTGCTTGATACTAAAGTAACCACTGACATTTATAGTCACTGTAACCAGGAAACAGTTGTTTACAGTTATTGCTAGTAGGACAGAATTATTTTATGCCACTACTGATCTTCAGGTTTTTTCTTGTAAATATATTCAACTATAAAAAGAATGCTTATACACATTTTGGAAAAATTTAAAAATAAAAATGAGAGTAAAGATAAAGTGTTACACACACACACACACACAACCTGCCCCCCCGAAACCCACACATAAATCAATGTTAGTAGTTTGAAAGGCTTCGCTGTTTCTGTTTTATATAATGAAAGTCCCATCACTTTATTCTGTGTGAGGCAGCATAGGATAAATGTTAGGTCCACGGATTCTGTAATCAGATTGCCTAGGTTTGAATCACAGTTTTGTGATATTTGGCTGGTTACTGGTTACTTAACCTTTGATTCTCAGATTCCACATGTATAAGGTGGGAATAATAATAGTACCTAATTCATAGGGTTGTGTAAGAGAAAAAAGTATTACAGAATAAGATTAAAGAACAGAGAAAAAAGAAATGGAAAATGCAGAAAGATTATGTGATGCAATAGATATGATCAAAAAAGGAGCAGCACACATGAAATTGGGGCCAAAGTAGTATACTGGTTAGGACATTTATAAAACCAATAAAATATAAAGAGAAAGTTTCAAGAGACTCCATAAACCTCACATGAACATATAACTGCAAAATCAAGTAACTGAAAATTAAGATTCAATACACAGACTAATATCAGATTCATGTAAAGTTCATAGAACCTCTTGAAACTATTTTTTATTGGCATGCCTGATATATTTCATGGAAGTCCTGATACTGTATGTGAAAACTGTAGAGGCCCTGAGCAGTGTTTAATTCTTCATTGCTTTGAAAGGACTGAACTTCTTCTGGCAGAAGGAGGAATTACATGCAGATTACCTTGCATGAGCTCCTAAGAATGTCAAAATCTCTGCTCAGAGTTTTAGCCTACAAGGTCTGTTTTCTGCTTGTTTTATTTTTCAGCATTTAAAAAAATTTCATTAGAGGCTTAAGATTTGGCAAATACTTAGAGGAAAAATTAATGGAGAATTTCTATGATTCTCTCTCTAGGATTATGGCCTCTCACATCCCTGCCTTTGGCATTTCTGAACTCTAGTCTTTGCTTCCACAGTCCAGTGGAACTCTCCCAAGCACCTAGCCACCTACACACTTGCCCTTTATTCACAGCACAGGAAATCTGCAGATACCTGGAGGACGTATGCACCACACCTCAATGTCCTTCCCTTCTCTGTTTCCTCTTGGTCATGCAAATCCTAAAGCTTGTTGTTTTTAATCCACGTTTTAGATTTGTATTCATTGGGATATAAGCTTCTCTACTGAGACCAAAGAACTAGTGATTTTAAACTCTGGAGTACATTCTGGATCTCTGTACTGGCACCAAAAGGTGATAGGCTGTTAAAACTGCTCAGCCCCTTTAATCCAATATCCTCTTCACTGTAGCCTTTGAGTACAACATTTAAAACAGGTATTCTCAGTACACAGAACAAGAAATTTAACAGATCATCTGATCAAGAAAATTTCTTCGCTAACAAGGCAGAGGAACCCTGATACTCTTCCTAGTGGGATTTCATAATTGCTAGAGACCAGTGAGGGCTGTGCATTTCCCATTATTCTCCGTTCTTTATGGTAGTTTAATTTTATTCTCTTTGTTCTCCTGGATCATTGTTCATATATACCATGAGCAGGTAACTAACTTCTAATCTAGCCCATAAATCATCAAACCACAAGGAGTCATAGGCAGACTGGATGAGAAGGATTAAACATTATCCAGAGATCTTGTATTTTGACCTGGATGCCAAAAGGATAGGGCTTTGTGGCTGTTTCCTTTGAGGGGGGATGACATATGTGTATGAATGTTGTGTACGAATGTTGGGGAGAGAAAGTGTGAACTGCAAGAGACACTGTTTATTGTTTACATAATAAATAGCCTTCCATACTAATCAAACTCCAACTTGTTGTAAGCACCAGAAACCTCTAAAAAATTTCTCAACCTTCCTTGCAGACAGAAATAGCCCCTGATTCAGTTCCATCAAATGATATGTAAGCAGAAGTCACTGAGTAGAGCTTCTAGGAAAGGACCCTACGAGAGGGGAAGAATCAGCTAGTATATAGGTCCTTTGCGCTATTCTTTTGCTTCTCCTCTTTCTTCCTGCTTCAGATACTGATGTGAGTACTAGAGCTACAGCATCTCTCTTCACTATCTTCGCATTATGAAGGTAAAGCCAAGATGATCTCAGTCCTGGGCCCTGACAGCCATGACCAGTTGATATAAATGTCAGCACCTGCCTCCTTTCTGACTTTTTATAACATGGAAAAATAAAGCTCTGAGCTGTTTAAAGCACTATACAATGATCTCTTTTCCTTATATGCAAACTGCAGTTTCTATCGGCATTATCATTAGTAGAAAGCACTATACAATAGTCTCTTTTCCTCAAAGCACCCTTAAATCTACATTTTGTGGAAGTGAATGTCTACAAAACATATCGACTTGTTTCACTTGCACTCTTAGCTATTAAGAAAAATTCTTGAAACCTTAAACAGGTTATAACTTGTACTTCTGGGACTAGACACATAGTCTAGTATTTTTCTAAGATATGTCTTCAGTTGCTTGAATAAAAAAGGATTTAGAATAAGAGAGGTTAACAAACCAAAGACAGGAAATTAAAGTTATACATTTCTTTGCAACCTGTGTTCTAAATAGATGAACATCCATTCGATGCTAAGCCATTAACACCAAGATATGGCACAGCTTTGTTTGCTAATATTTGACTCTAATGCTGTTTATATGCCCACAAGAAACCGTCCATTGTACAGTTGTTAAAACTTGTTCAGCCTTATACTTAAATCCCTAGGCATTTGTGTCTTAGTCTCAGATGAGTTTTCATTATTTTCCCTCTAGGGTTCAATTTTGTGCACTCATCAAATAATTATTCTAATGTCTATGATAAATCCAGATTCTTGTGGATGAAAAGGGGGTAGGGGAAATACAGAGGAGAGGAAGAAGACTGGAATGGGTAGGAGAAAAAAAAAAAAAGAAAATGGAGAGGAAAGGTAGCAGAGTGGTACTATGTTTTCTGTATTTGCTTTTTACCAGGTTCTAGCATAATGTCACTGTATTTATAGAGTCATTTCATCTTCTCAACATTATACAATAGGTACCATTATAATCACTTTAAAATGAGAAAATCAAGATTCAATGATTTATGAGATTTTCCCCAAGTTCAGACAAGCAGTAACAGAGAAGGGGCTCACTCCACCGTGCTTGTCTCAAAAACCAGTGCCCCTTAGTTTTCCTTGACATTTCGGTATTACCTAACGCCCAAATGTGGCCGAGGGTGATGGAAGGCAATGATTTTCTTCTCCCACAGCTCTTCAGTTCATTCTACTGCTGACTTTCTAGGATTTAATGCACTACTGCCTGGTAATCTCTATCTCTGTCTGAAGTTTTACTGAATTATTTTTTTCCCTAAAGAATATTGAAATGAATAAAAAAAATTATTCCAAGACATGTCTTACTTGAAATGGGCCTAAAAGCTTCTACATTCAGTTTCTTCACTACTGAAGGATGCATTAACTCTCTAACTAGTCTGTGAATAATTTGTATTTCTGAAATGGGTGTATCAGGTCACAAATTTTTGCATAAAGTACAGCCCTTTAGGGAATCTGATGGTCCTTCAAAGTGTGTACTCCATAGTCAAAAGGGATTCTTGAATTTTTTCCAATGAAGGTAACTCAGTTTTTTATCATGCTTGGCCATGCGTAAATCACACACTTAATTATAGCTAGTTGCTTGACATTCTGCCCAATGCTACCACTCACAGCTTACAGTTGGATTGGCAATACAAACAGACATATGTCCAAAAATCTAACACAGTGTTTTAAGGCTTCATGTTGCTCTATTATCACTACCATCACTATTGCTCTACAGCTGTAGTGCCATTCACTGCTACCTTCCCCTGTCTATTGGCAAATGATTATGTGCCTCCAGACTGTATGATATCCTGACATTACTGCCAGGGCAGCAATGGCTTCCACAGTTGCACCTGCAAACTAAGCTACATCTATAAGAGCAGATACAGTACAGAGTAAAGTAAGAAGTCTCTCTATGTTGCTTTCTGCCTGAAAGCCAAGCAACTAAATAGATGATCATTGGATAAATGGTAACTCTACAGTTCTGACAGCTGTCACTGCCAGATTAAGTGGGAAAAACCTATTCTGCTCCCCAATTCCAGGCCTTGGCATTAAGTGATTCCTTCAAAATAGCTTTTTGATCAGGAATAATGTGATATTAAGAATAACATTAGCAGATATTATTACCTCTGCTTGACACCAACTATGGAAGGACTTTATATCACCAATATGCTGGCCAGAACTATCTTCTGCAGTGGATTTTACACAAGGCCCAATGCTTCAAAATTAAGAATTTGCTGAAATTCTACCACCAATACATCGAACTAAACAATATCTGAACACACACACACACGCAATTTGGAATATAGTTGGAAAAAAGCTGGTATCCTCTTTTTCACACTCAGAAGAGTTGACTGTAAAAATCTAGCTGCACCTTCCATATGCAGCATAGGTTGTTTTTTCCACAAAAATTTACTGCTTTGAGACTCATGGCCACTTCACATACATGCGGTCTAAAAATCCCTGCAATCAAAGGTACCCATGAGTGATCAAATTCTTGACATGATCACCAATTACAGGCAAAGCCAAAACTTTCCTAATCAGATGAGATAGTGTTGGACATAGTACATGATCTATTGCTCAGAGAGGCACCTGTTCGTGGTGGTTTCACAGAATGCTGAGCAAGCCATATGTCCATCAAAGCAGCCTGCCTGATACTGTAACCTGAACATACCAAAATTGCCCAAGTGCTTTTTAAAAGGTACTGGAAGAGTCTGAAAATCTATGATATGCTCTCTCTCTCTCTCGCTCTATTTTCCTAGACTGATTCAGCAACAACCTAAGTATGCCAAAAGAATCAAGACCTTAGCATACGTGTCACCAAGGGTAAACATTGTAGAATTGCTAACAAAGTAAGCAATGCAGGCTTCACTTTCCTTTACTAGAAGTACTGTGGCCAGAATGAGGAAGATGCAGACCTGTTGTGGAAGCCCAAATTTTGGGCCGCAATCCTTCATCGCTCCTCGTGTCTGTATCTTTGCTTGTGACTCTGCAAATCCTAACTCAAGGTATACTTCTCTGCCTCTTGATTTTGAGCTTGGCTGTGAAACTGTGTAACTTGTATTGATGATGGGATGTTAGCGAACATGACTCAAGCAAAAGATCAAAATGTGCTTGTGTGGTTGAGTTGCCATTGTATGTTCTGGCCACCCCTGAGAAGAAATGGCTTCTGCAAGCCCAGTGGTCTTAGAGGAATTTAGAGAGATACAGAATAGACCAAACCGAATGTATAGCTGGGAACTAACCCTAATCAAGTCTTGCTGGTAACAATATAGACACCTCAGAGACTTACAGACACATGAATACGAGTTATTTTAAACCACTGAGTTTGGGGGTGATATAATATGCAGCTTTTCTATGGCAATAGCAGACCATTACAGAAGTTGGTACTGGAAAATGAAGTGCCATTGCAACAAAAAACTAAAATATGATTTTGATCAAGTCTGTAGGCTGCAAGAAAAATGTGATTAATGGCCAGAAAACAGTGAGAAAACTATTATAAGACACTAGAAGAACTTGACCTGTGGTATATACTAAAGTAAATATAATATATTATCACCTGCAACTAGAAGATTATGTGCCTGATAAACATACAGAGGTACAAAAAATGATAAAATCTGACAAGAAACATCCAGTTTTAGAAGTAGTAGAGACAATACAGAATTGCAGGGTTGCTAAATAAAATTATTTTTCACCAAATTAAAGTTGCAGCTAATAGGACACAACCTGAAGGAAAAGGCCCAGTTCACAGGTAATCATTAAAAATCACCTCAGGATAAAGATCCAATGAAGGGTGTTATCATCAAACCTTTTGTTAAAACTTCTAAAAGAATCAACGTCTCTTGTAGATCATGCCTCTAAAATGACTAACATGCCATTCAGCAAGAGAAAAGTGATGCCAGAATGAATAAAGTAGTATTTTTACCAAAACATGATACATCTAAAATACACATAATTGAATCTAGAGGTAGAGGCTTGTAGAAAGAAACATGGACACAGATTTTGGCAGAGTGGACCTTAAAAATACATAGAAAACCTGGTAACCTTGTAAAATATAGTTGTGTTAGCAAAAAGCACCACCACCATAGACTAGAAGAGATTAAGAGTTCTTGAGATGTTAAATACTTCTTGGTCACCAAATTTCTGCAAGTAATTAAACAGACTGCCAAAAAGGACATGTTCTCCAATCCTCTCTTCATAATTGGCCAAGGAGATGATAAAAAAGAAATGAACTCCCAAAAGTCAGGGCTAAGAACAATGGTCTCTGGACCTATTCCCAGGACTTAAGTCAA
Source organism: Camelus ferus (assembly GCF_009834535.1). Classification (NCBI taxonomy): domain Eukaryota; kingdom Metazoa; phylum Chordata; class Mammalia; order Artiodactyla; family Camelidae; genus Camelus; species Camelus ferus. The sequence goes on from NC_045701.1 coordinate 44,562,331, forward strand.
GGAATTTTTTCTATCCCTGGTTAATGTCAAGTGGGATTTCAGAACTGTTACAGACCAGTGACTACTAAATACTTCCCATCCTTCCCCTCTGAAATGGAAAAGTTGTTATAGTTATCCTGTCACTTCTACCATTGTAAGATGGATAATTTGACTTTTTAGTTCATAGCTCTTCAGATCAAGAGACACTGCAACTAGACCTATCCAGATCAAGAGATCCTGGACTTTGTACCTGATTTCCTGATTGGGTAAAACTTTTCTGTGAGAAGAAAAGAAGAAAGAATCAGACACGTGCAGGAAGACATGATCTTAACTCTAACTGCACAGCTAAAAATTAAATCATAGCCTAGTGATTAAGGGTATATTGAGTAGCTAAGCCAGAATTCTAAATACTAACTCTTGGTTGTACTTTATATTTAAATAGTAATAATAATATGTGCCTAATCTTACTGTAATTGTAAAGATCTGACATACCATAATGACTCAGTATATTGTGGTCCATGTTATTCTCAACTGAATTACCAGTTTTAATTCATTTTATATCTATTTTGGCATATTAAAAGATACATTTTCATTGAAGCAATAGTCATTATGACACACAAAGGCTGTGAAAGCTGATGAAATATTCCAACTATAATTTTGTTCTTGCATATAATTCCACCATTAACATAGACATTTAGGCTGTTAGAATGTCCTATTTTTAATGACATAATGATCTACTTGTGTAGCTATGCTAATGATATATGCTAATTTTAACTATAAATTCTGGTTATTAAACTTTTGTATTACTAATTATAATAATATTATTAATTGCTAAGAAAAGGTATATTTAATGCAATAATTTTGGGCCATATTTTCCTCTTTGAAATGTTTCTTGAAAATACCTATTTGTTAAGAATTTCCATTTGCTAAGCAGATATGGCAGTTAGTTTTTCAATATTCACTTTAATTTTCTGTTTTTTAATTTTGGGAATAATCATTCAACCATTCTTTTGTACAACAGAATGCTGTAACAGCACGTGTAGTGTCCTATTAATCACTCTACTATAATTATGACAGACCTATTTAGTGAACATTGTACCATTTCTTCTTGAAATGTAACAAGCTTTAAAAGGAACCTGGTCTTTACTTTTGCCACACACACATTCAAGTTTCAAGGAGTCAAGTCTATGTCATAAACCCTTATATGTAATAAGAAGTTATTACTTTCAGAGGTAAATTAAAAATTTATATCTGTTACTCAAAGAAGCAAAAATGAGTTTTAATAGGTTAATATTACTAAGCAATTATGATAAACACAAGAACCTTGCACTGGACAGTCTCCTTAAAATCCATGTTCAGAGGTTTAAAAGTGATATGATTTTGTAACCCCTATTGTCAAGTGTTCCTACCCACACTGTATTTCCAGAAAAATGAAAGCATTAATTCAAAAAGATGTACCCCAATGTTCATAGCAGCACTATTTACAATAGCCAAGATATGGAAACAACCCAAGTGCATATCAACAGATGACTGGTTTAAGAAGATGTATGTATATATACATATACACACACACACAACACACACATACAGAATGGAGTATTACTCCACATAAAAATGAAATACTGCCATTTGCAGCAACATGGATGGACCTAGACATTATCATACTAAGTGGAATAAGTCAGACAGAGAACGACAATTATTATATAATATCACTTGTATGTGGAATCTAAAAAATAATACAAATGAATCTATATACAAAACAGAAACAGACTCACAGACATAGAAAATAAAGTTAAGAGTTACCAAAGGCAGGAGGGGGGAATAAATTAGTAGTATGGGATTAGCAGATATGAACTACTATACAAAAAATAGATAATCAACAAGGATTTACTGTATAGTACAGGGAATTCAGTATCTTGTAATAACTTATAATGGAAAATCTGAAAAAATAATGATTAAATCACTTTGCTGTACACGTGAAATACAATATTGTAAATCAACCACACTTCAGTCAAAAAAAAAAAATATTGTGACCAACTGGGCTGTTTCCAAATCCTCTCTTGCAGCTTTATGCATAAGGAGACTTGCACTGAATGGTAAAGGCTAATATCGAATAAGTATGCCTAGCTGGCTAGTCCCCTGAGGAGAGTGGTCATGCTTTACCTTAGCTGTTTTACTTACCTGTAATTCTCTTCTAGAGCAAGAAATCCTTTCCTCTAGAACAACTCTTGCCCTTGGCCCAACAGCTATTTCTCAGCCTGAGGTACCTATGGAAATCATCTCCCATCTTCCTCCAATTTAATGCTGAAAAGTAGAGTATCTTCTGAGACTGTATCGCTTAAATAATAGTTATTTACTGCTTAATTTCATCACCGACTATGTCCTATATATAACTGACAGGATAAGTCATAGACACATACACTTTTTAAGCATATTCCATAGAGTTTATAGTACATCTACACTTTTGGTATGTTTTCTTTTCTCTTATGTAAGGCCACTGGAATTTATTTGTAACTTTATTTAAAAGAGAGCTGTTCATGTTTTGATATGTTAATATAGTTAACTATCAGTTATTTTCCTTCTTTCCTTAGACCTATTACTGCCGAATGAAGTATTTCTATTACTAGTACAAGTGTAGCATATGGAACATATACATCATTTCACTCTCCTCTTTAAACTTGTGACAAAGCTTTATTCAAGGATGGGAAAATGAGATGAAAAATCCTTAGTTTAACAACTGTCAAGTCTTAAGCAATTAGTCAGCTGTAAATAGTATAATGCATGGCATCTTGTGTTAGTGGAAAAGTGAGCTACTTTGGAAATCTAACTTCACACAAATTTTTCAGCATGTTGTTTCAGCCTGTTCAAACTGGATTTTAAAGAAACCATTTGGTTCATTTGACCCTCGGAGACTACTAAGTAGACAGCCAGCATGAGGTTTCGATAACATATGGGTTAATTAATAAAGTCAAACCAGTCAGGGGAAGTGTTGGATTTAAAGGCATTTAGTAAGATTAGACTTTCAAACATTATTTGGTGCATTAATTCAAATATGCAAACTGGCACAGCCCAGAGGCCCACACATGAAAAAAATGAGGGCAAATAGGGGTAAAATTAAATTTTTGTAAGGTGTTAAAATAAAAATACACCCACAATCTGAAATTGAGAACTGGCATTAGAGTTCTTCAGCCTATTAAAACTCATGGCTATTAGTATATGAGGCCAATAAGATAGGTATAATGGTAATTTTGCAAGCAGGTGTCTATTTAAAAGCAGAAATGATCATTTTTTCAGGTATTAAATTTGAATATTCTACACTGTCTACTCAGGTAATTGATGCCAATACCAGAGCATCTATATTTTTAATGTATCAAAAATAGTACATTCTATTCTATGAATTATGATGAAAGATTTTAAAACTGGTTTGGTATTTCAGACTTCCCATGCTAATACCTATGTGTTTACTTCTGCTGCCTGCAATAGTCCATTGATAATTCAGATTCAGGCCAGTGTGGGAACCATGAAAAGAAAAAGTGGTGGAGAAGAGAGAAGATGGCGGAGTAGAAGAATGCTCGTAGCTCACCCTCTCCCACAAATGCACCAAGACTCACATCCACAGACCCACTCAGCCAACCAGAGCACCTGTGGAACTCCGACAGAACATCGCCCTCTTCAAAAGATAAAGATGCCAAAAATCTGGTAGGAGAAAAGGAAAAAAGAAAGAACAAAAGGCAAAGCAGAGCGGGACAGGTCCCCGGGGGAGGGAACGGCAAAGGAGGACTGGCGCTTGTTCGCTGGGTCTCCCCTCTCCAACTGAGAGGCCAGCGGGACAGAGGGGGAGCCTCTGAGGCTCGGATCTGTACGGAGCAGACCTTGACCAACAGAACTAAGTTAAACGGGCACAGAGGGTCCCGCCGACACCCAGCCTGAGACGTGGGCCGGCAGCTGCAGGCAGGGCCAGGCTGCCCAAGCCGGGTGGAGGACAAGGACGGCTGCACTGAGGCAGCCCCGGGGAACTGCAAGGGCCTGCGCGCTGTGGCTGTGGGTGTACAGGGCAGAACAACCTGGGCCCTCCATAAAACAACACAGTTGATGTGCCCTGGGGGGAAGGGTGCATACCCCCATCTCTGAAAACCCGCAGAAAGTTTTCAGGGGAAGAGAGGCGGAGCTCAGGCACAGCCGCCATATCCTCTGATGCTTAGCATCCACGCGGGGGTGGGGCGGGGGCAAAACCTGCATCCCCACCGAAGGGCTTAGCAGCCTCAAAGGCCAGAATGAGACTTGTCTACAGCCCGAGGCAGATAGGATCCTTCAATCCTGGTCCCGCAGAGAACTTGCTCCACAAAGACAAACAAGGAGCTGAAATTTGGCCCGGAGCAGGGACAAGGCTGTCCCTCGGTCTTCCCCGAGCCCACCTGTGAAGCGCCGATCAGGGCGGAGCGCTGCCACACAGAGCAGCGGAGCTACCAGCATGGCGCAGGGAGAGAGATAGCGGCCCCCCGCCTTTTGGCCAGGAATGCAGCCCCTGACAGCAGTGCTGGGAGGGGGCGCAACCCGCCCTCCTACCTGGCCAGTCTGCAACATCTGATTGTGGCATCGGAAGGGGCAGTGACCCGCCCGCCCACAGCAGAGGAGAGCTGCACCTGACCCAGTGTTGGGAGGAGGCGCGATTGGCTTGCCAACAGGTACTGAGAGCAGCACAGAAGAGGGTGCCAACGGAGGGCCTCTGGAAACAGCAAGCTGAGCTTCCAAAACAGGACGAAGACAGAAAGACTTCACATTAAAAGCACACAGACTCCAGGAGAACACCGACACTCCCCCCCTTTTTTTTTAAATCTGTTTTTACCTGTTCTATTTTCTATTACCCTCTTAATTTTTACTTCTTAATTCATTTCTATTTCCCTTGGGTTTTGATGTCCTGTTATTGATTAGACACAGGTTTCAAATACATCTTTTCATCTTCCCCCCCCCTTTTTTTTTAAAGGTTTTAAAAGGAAGTCTCAACCCGATTGATATTCTGGTTCAACTCGCTCTTTTATTATTCATTATACACTGTTTTCAAACCTTCTTTCTCCCTTCTTTTAAAATTCTTTCTCTCTCTCTCTCTTATTTTTTCTTTTTTTCCTAAGTCTTATTCCTAAATAGGCATTAGATAGATAAACTCCTTAAGGACCAAAATAGATAACTGATACTCCATAAACCACAGTGCCAGAGAGGTATGAGCAAGATGAAGAAGCAGAGAAACCTTTCCCAATTAAAAGAACAAGAGAAATCCCCTGAAAGAAAGATCAATGAAACAGATATCGATAGCCTACTAGATCAAGATTTCAAAAAAGGAGTGATCAAAGTGCTGAAGGAATTAAAAGAGAGTGTTTAGAGATATAAAATATGTCAAAAATGAAATTGAAGCTATAAAGAGCCAAGTAGAATGGGTAAACTCATTGACAGAGATGAGGAATGAGCTAATAGCTGTGCAAAGCCAACTAGATAATGCAGAGGAACAAATTAGTGACCTAAAAGACAGGACAATAGAAAGCACCCATTCAGAAGAGCTACAAGATAAACAAATAAAAAATAATGAAAATAGCATAAGGGACCTATGGGATAATACAAAGTGTCCCAATCTTCGCATAATAGGGGTCCCAGAAGGGGAAGAAAGATCAAAGGGGATTGAAAAGGTTTTTGAAGAAATCATGACTGAAAACTTCCCAAACTTAAAGAAGGAATCAGATATCCAAGTACAGGAAGCTCAGAGGGTCCCAAACAGGAAGAACCCAAATAGACCCACATCAAGACATATCATAATCAAGATGGCCAGAGTCAAGGATAAAGAAATGATTCTAAAGGCAGCAAGAGAAAAGCAAAGAGTAAGTTACAAGGGAACCCCCATAAGGCTCTCAGCTGATTTCTCTACACAAACACTACAGGCCAGAAGGGAGTGGCAAGATATATTCTAAGTCCTGAATGAAAAAAAGATGCAGCCTAGGATACTTTACCCAGCAAGGCTATCCTTTAGGATAGAAGGAGAAATAAAGAATTTCACAGACAAGAAAAAGCTGCAGGAGTTTAGCAACACTAAACCCATGCTAAAAGAAATATTGAAAGGTCTGTTCTAAACAGAAAAACAGCAGGATGCTACAGAAATGAGAAACTCACAACTGGAAAGGTGATAACTCATGAATTACAAATAAACACCAAATTATAAAAGAAGACATACAAATCACTGAGAGTGGGAGAGGGAGGCAGGGAAATATAGAATATATTTCTTTCTTTCTTTTTTAAATTTTTTTAATGGTAGGATGGGTTTGAGACCATGTTACTATCAGTTTAATAAAAACAGTTATAGTAATGGGCTAATAGATTTATGAAAAAGGGCAACCACAAGCCAAAAACTTACAAGGGAGTCACAAAAATTAAATAAAATCCATGATAATACAAAGGAAAATTACCAAACCACAAAAGGAAGAAGAAAGAAACAAAGAGGATATACCAATTCAACTGCAAAGATAAGTTCAAAATGGCAATAAACACACATCTATCATTAATTACTGTAAATGTTAATGGACTAAATGCTCCAGTCAAAAGACACAGAGTGGCAGACTGGATAATAAAGCAAGAACCTTTAATATGCTGCATACAAGAGACCCACTTTTGGGAGAAGGACACATATAGATTGAGAATGAAAGGATGGAAAAGGATATTCCATGCAAATGGAAAAGCCAAAAAAGCAGGTGTTGCAGTACTGATTTCAGACAAAATAGACTTTAAAACAAAGGCCATAAAGAAAGATAAAGAAGGACATTTTATAATGATTAAAGGAGTGATACAAGATGAGGATATTACACTCGTTAATATATATGCACCCAATATAGGAGCACCTAAGTACATAGAACAATTACTAACAGAGACAAAGGGGGATATTGATGGGAATACAGTCATAGTTGGAGATTTTAAACTGCATTAACATCACTAGACAGATCTTCCAGACAGAAAATAAACAAGGCAACAGAGAAATTAAACAATACAATAGAAAAACTAGATTTGGTGGCTATTTTCAGAGCATTACACTCCCCAAAAATAGGATATACATTCTTTTCAAGTGCACATGGAACATTTTCCAGGATCGATCATGTACTTGGGCACAAAAGAAACCTCAACAATTTTAAGAAGATAGAAATTATCTCAAGCATCTTTACTGACCACAATGCCATGAAACTGGAAATCAACAACAGAGAAACAAAGGAGAAGAAAAGGAAAGCATGGAGATTAAACAATATGTTATTGAAAAAACAATGGGTCAATGATGAAATCAAAGCTAAAATTAAAAAATACCTTGAGACAAATGACAATAGAAGCACAACCACTCAAAATCTATGGGACACAGCAAAGGCAGTGCTAAGAGGGAAGTTTATAGCAATACAGGCCTTCCTCAAAAAAGAACAATCTCAAATAAACAATTTAACCCACCACCTGAATGAATTAGAAAAAGAAGAACAAAAAGCCCCCGAAAGCAGCAGAAGGAAGGAAATAATAAAGATCAGAGAGGAAATAAATACAATAGAGATTAACAAGACCATAGAAAAAATCAACCAAACCAAAAGCTGGTTTTTTGAAAAAGTAAATAAAATCGACAAACCTCTGGCCAAACTCACAAAGAAGAAAAAAGAGCACAAATTAGCAAAATAAGAAAGGAAAATGGAGAAATTACAACAAACAAAATAGAAATACAGAATATCATACGAGAATATTATGAAAAACTATACGGAACCAAACTGGATAACCTAGAGGAGATGGACAAGTTTCTGGAAACATACTGTCCACCAAGACTGAATCAAGAAGAAACTGACCACTTGAACAATCCGATCACTAGAAAGGAAATAGAAATAGCAATTAAAAACCTCCCTACAAATAAAAGTCCAGGACTGGACGGCTTCACTGGGGAATTCTACCAAACATACAAAGAAGAACTCATACCAGTCCTTCTCAAACTCTTCCAGACAATTGAAAAGGAGGGAATACTCCCAAACTCATTCTATGAAGCCACCATCACCCTGATACCAAAACCAGGCAAAGACACTACCAAAAAAGAGACTTATAGGCCAATATCACTGATAAACATAGACGCCAAAATCCTCACCAAAATATTAGCAAATAGAATCCAACAACACATAGAAAAGATTATACATCATGACCAAGTGGGATTCATCCCAGGGACACATGGGTGGTTCAACATACGCAAATCAATCAATGCAATACATCACATCAACAAGAGAAAGGACAAAAACCACATGATCATCTCAATCGATGCAGAAAAAGCGTTTGATAAAATTCAACACCCATTTATGATAAAAACTCTCACCAAAGTGGGTATAGAGGGAACATACCTCAACATAATGAAAGCTATATATGACAAACCTACAGCCAGCATAGTACTCAACAGTGAAAAACTCAAAAGCTTCCCACTAAAATCTGGAACAAGACAAGGATGCCCACTATCACCACTCCTATTCAACATAGTCCTGGAAGTCCTAGCCACAGCAGCCAGGCAAGAGAGAGAAATAAAAGGGATCCAAATTGGAAAAGAAGAGGTAAAAGTGTCATTATATGCTGATGACATGTTACTATATATAGAAAACCCTAAAAGGTCCACACAAAAGCTACTAGAGCTGATTGAAGAATTCAGCAAGGTAGCAGGTTACAAAATTAACGTTCAAAAATCAGTTGCATTTCTTTACACTAACGATAAATCAACAGAAGAAGAAAGTAAAGAAACAATCCCCTTTAAAATAGCACCCAAAGTAATAAAATATCTGGGAATAAATCTAACCAAGGAGGTGAAAGAATTATACACAGAAAACTATAAACCATTTATGAAGGAAATTAAAGAAGACTTTAAAAAATGGAAAGATATTCCATGCTCTTGGATTGGAAGAATCAATATTGTTAAAATGGTCACACTGCCCAAGGCAATCTACAGATTTAATGCAATCCCTATCAAATTACCCAGGACATATTTCACAGAACTAGAACAAATCATAATAAAATTTATATGGAACCATCAAAGACCTAGAATTGCCAAAGCATTACTGAAGATAAAGAAAGAGGCTGGAGGAATAACTCTCCCAGACTTCAGACAATACTATAGAGCTACAGTCATCAAGACAGCATGGTATTGGTACAAAAACAGACATATAGACCAATGGAACAGAATAGAGAGCCCAGAAATGAACCCACAAACTTTTGGTCAACTCATCTTCGACAAAGGAGGCAAGAATATACAATGGAATAAAGACAGTCTCTTCAGCAAATGGTGTTGGGAAAACTGGACAGCAGCATGTAAAACAATGAAGCTAGAACACTCCCTTACACCATATACAAAAATCAACTCAAAATGGATCAAAGACTTAAACATAAGACAAGATACAATAAACCTCCTAGAGGAAAACATAGGCAAAACATTATCTGACATACATTTCAAAAATTTTCTCCTAGTAGAAATAAAAGCAAGAATAAACAAATGAGACCTAATGAAACTTACAAGCTTCTGCACAGCAATGGAAACCATAAGTAAAACAAGAAGACAACCTACAGAATGGGAGAAAATTTTTGCAAATGAAACCGACAAAAGCTTGATCTCCAGAATATATAAGCAGCTCATATGACTCAATAAGAAAAAAACAAACAACCCAATCCAAAAATGAGCCAAAGACCTAAACCAGCAATTCTCCAAGGAAGACATACAAATGATCAAAAGGCACATGAAAAAATGCTCAACATCACTAATTATCAGAGGAATGCAAATCAAAACTACAATGAGGTATCACCTCACACCAGTCAGAATGGCCGTCATTCAAAAATCCACAAATGACAAATGCTGGAGAGGCTGTGGAGAAAGGGGAACCCTCCTACACTGCTGGTGGGAATGCAGTTTGGTGCAGCCACTATGGAAAACAGTGTGGAGAGTCCTCAAAAGACTAGGAATAGACTTACCATATGACCCAGGAATCCCACTCCTGGGCTTGTATCCTGAAGGAACCCTTCTTCAGGATGACACCTGCACCCCAATGTTCATAGCAGCACTATTTACAATAGCCAAAACATGGAAACAGCCTAAATGTCCATCGACAGATGACAGGATAAAGAAGGTGTGGTATATTTATACAATGGAATACTACTCAGCCATAAAAACCAACAACATAATGCCATTTGCAGCAACATGGATGCTCCTGCAGAATGTCATTCTAAGTGAAGTAAGCCAGAAAGAGAAAGAAAAATACCATATGAGATCGCTCATATGTGGAATCTAAGCAAACAAAAACAAAAACAAACAAACAAACAAAAACAAAGTGTAAATACAGGACAGAAATAGACTCATAGACAGAGAATACAGACTTGTGGTTGCCAGGGGGGCAGAGGGTGGGAAGGGATAGACTGGGATTTCAAAACTGTAGAATAGATAAACAAGATTATACTGTATAGCACAGGGAAATATACACAAAATGTTATGGTAGCTCACAGAGAAAAAAATATGATAATGAGTGTGTATATGTCCATGTATGACTGAAAAATTGTGCTGAACACTGGAATTTGACACAACATTGTAAAATGATTATAAATCAATACAAATGTTAAAAAAAAAAAGAAAAAGTAAACTTTTGCTCAGAGAACTCAATACCATTGAAACAAACTTTGAAAACAGAAATAAAAAATCATTAGAAGCATATCTTGCCAGTCACTTCTAAAATGTAGTATCTGTTACACTTATGAGATAGCATACATTTTTTGCACTGTGGTTAGTAAATTAAAACTAAAATGAAATTAAAACAGAGCCTGTTTCCATCATGTTGTAAATGAAAGTTATTATAATTCAATACCAGATATGAGTCAGTTAATTCTAGCTCAGCCAGGGTCCTGATATTTCAGAGAGCAGCAGATGTTACCCTTCTTACTATCCCATTAATATACCTAGTCAGTTATTTCACTGTTCTCCCCACAGCAGAGAATAAAGGCATATTTTCCTTTCTGTTTCTTAAGCAAACCTACTTCCTCCCCGAAGCACAAGATTTAATTATCCTTATTGCATTGTATTTGCTTGAATAGCTACAGAAGTTATTAATGGGCATAACATTTTCTGATCTTTTTCATGAAATTCAGCTATGATATTTATGCTGATTTAATTACATCTAGCACATTAATTAATCTAGCAGTAAGAATTAAGGGCTTAGGATTTATAACAAAATTTAATTTATTTCTATTGATTATTATGAAATGTGACAATTTGGCTAATGGGAGAGTTCAGACAAAGAAATCACACGTGTATCTGTTTGGGAAGAAGGAAGTGGTAACTTACTGTACTGACTAGCTATTAATGGGTATAGGACCCTGGAGCCCTAGTGAGTACTAGATCAATCACTAAATAGCTGTGTGACCTAGGCAAATAATTCAAGTTCTCTGTGCCTCAGTTCCATTATTGGTAAAGAGGAAAAAATGATAATCTCTACATTATAGGGTTCTTTTTTACATTAAATGTGTGTAAAGCAAATAGATAAAAAACAAAGTTCTTCTGTGTAACACAGGGAACTATATTCAATATATTGTAATAAACTTTAATGAAAAAAATATGAAAATGAATATATGTAAAAATATGCATGACTGTGACATTATGCTATACACAAGAAATTGACACATTGTAACTGACTGTACTTTAAGTAAAAAAAAATCGGTAAAGCGCTGAGAGCAACATCGTATGTTCTACATGTTGTTTTTATTATTATTATTATTATTATTATTAAAAATAGGCAGAAGAGACAGACTTTGAAAAAGAGAGTGAATCTATGTTTGATCAGTTTGCCTGCTAGTTAGAAATCTAATCAATAGTTAAAATACAAAGGCTATTATGACCATGGACGTGGAGTTAAGAGTATGTCAGGGTTACTGGAGTTAACAGTTTGGGGTAACATCAAATTGTAGTTACCATTTGAAGACAAGAAATGAAGGGAAAATTTGAGAGAAAACATGAAAAATTAAGGAGAGAGTTAGGACGAAACATTGGGCATTGAAAGAATTTTGTCAGTTAGGAAAGGGTTGGTAGGAGGAGCACGAAATCCATACAAAAGACATGGAAAAAGTGACATGCAGTGTTAAAAGCAGTAAAATGAAGACATTAAAGGACACTATATTTTGACTATAAAATATATTGGTCTCCCCTGAGTGTAGTTTCAGAATTTGGGGGAAAGAAAGACACTAGCTGCAATAAATTGCGGAGTAAATGTGAGTTGAAGCAAAGAAAACAGCTTAGAAAACTTCAAAAGGTCAGGTGGTCAGGGTGGCCTTAAAACTCGATTAAAAAATGGAAGCGGAACAAGAACTATAAGCCAGCCATGATCTAAGAGTTCACCTCCTGACTGTCTTAAAAACTTCAAGCTCTGAATTTAGTTTGAAGTGACTGAGTTGATAGTGGAAAAGCAAAAGCAAGAAGAGCCTCTCTGGAGAAATTCATTTCCATACAGACCTCAAATAATCCTCATACTTCACATTCCAGGAAACGTGGGCCCCTCGTAGGAAATCAGAAAACTCATACAAGAATATTGTATCACAAGCAAGACCCAGCAGAAGCATGCAAAGCAGGTTCAGAAACATCGTGATGTGAGATGCTGAGTATCAGCTAGAGTTTAAAACAAGGACTTCTTAAAGCAGTGAAAGAAAGGCAGGATTACAAATATGAGCAAAAAGAAACAGATAAGTGAACAAGCGTATTTGAAATGGAATAAAATACAAACTCCATAAATGAAAAACACGTTTAATTTAGAAAAACCTTAAGATGTTATACTGTAGGTATTTAGCCTGTCAAACATGAGGATGCAACTTTTGGTCAAATATAGTTCATACTTTAAAGTTATATACACATGTGACATGAATTAAGTTTTCTATGCTACGTAATAAATTATTACAAACATAACTGTAAAATAACACACATTTGTTTTCTCATAGTTTCTGTGGGTCAGGAGTCTGGTGGTGGATTTGTCAAGATCAATGTGGTGGCTAGGACTGGATTCTCATTGGGAAGTTCAATTTGGAATAATTTGCTTTCAAATTCACCCAGGTTGTTGCAGAAATCATTTCCTTGGAGGTGTAACACTGAAGGCCCTGGCTTCTTGTTGGCTGTTGTGTAGAGGTTGTACTCAACTCTTTGGAACATGGGTCTCCGAACATAGTCACTTATTTTATCATCCAGTAAAGATAGACAGATCCTGGAGTGAGCCAGCAAGCAAAATGAAATCTCTTATAATGTAATAATGAAAGTGACATTTCGTCACATTTGCCCTAGTCTATTGGTCAGAAGCAAGTCACAGGCTTCATCCACACTCAAGGGGAAGGAACTGTAAGAGCAGAGGATTATACAAGGGCACAAGAACCAGGATGCAGGCATTATGGGGAATCACCTTAGAATCTGCCTACCATATGGTAAAAACTAAAGCCATAAATAAATATATACAGATAAAGGGCATAAAGTAAAATGAAAATTAAAAGATTCTCTCCTCTTCTAATCTTTCCCAATTTCTTGTTCTCCCCAATAGTGTCCACTATATGTAAGAGTTTCTTCTGCATCCTTCCTGAAAATAAATACTCTCCTCTATATTCCCCCAAATGAAAAACGGCCATTAGTGCTTGTTACAGACTGAATTGTGTCCTCTCCACCCCCAAATTCATATGCTAAAGTTCTAACACCCACTATGACTGTATTTGGAGATAGTGCCTTTAAGGAGGTAGTAATTAAGGTTAAATGAGGCCATAAAGTGGGGACCTAGTCCAACAGGACCGTTGTCCTTTTGAGAAGAGGAAGAGACACCAGGGATGCACGTGCACAGACAAAAGGCCATGAAGACACAGTGAAAAAGCAATAGTCTATTAGTCAAGGAGAGAGTTCTCACCAGAAACCAATCATCACAGTGGATCTTGAACTTCTGTTTTTCAGAACTGTGAGAGAAGCAACTTTCTGTTGTTTAAACCACCCAGTCCGCGTTACCTATTATGGAAGCCCTAGCTGATCAATACAATCGATTATAGTTTTAGTGAACAGGAAGATATAGCCAAAGACATTAATTGTAATGTGGCAAAGAAAAAGATGAAATACATGAAAGAAATATCAAGGAAGAATAGAGTAAAAAGTACTAACAATATTTGCATTCGGGTACGAGAGGAGAGAAGAAAGAGAATGTGACAAGGGGAAAATATAAATAAATAATGGCTAAGAATTTTTGCATAACTAATAAATGTCTGTCAAGAGCTTTGTAGGGTTTGAAATTTTACACTACTTACAAGCTAACAAGTTAGCCAGACATAGTTTTATAGAAGTTGGCAGAAGACACAAGATGTCCGGTCAGAGAAAGGACTTCATTATTCATGGACCAGGAGGGATCCTGAGCTTCATGTTTGCTTAAGTTCTTCCTGACCTCCAAATCAAACAAGGGAGTTGCATAGGGAGGTCTAGGAGGATGGTATTCAGAGTAGATTGTGTGACAGACAGTTGAGGAACTCCAAGCTTAGGGAACACAAAATTTTAAATGTGATGCTAGCCAATCTGACCAGTGTTTGCCTGGAGGGACACATTATTATTCTGACTAGGAAACAAATTTGTCCTTTCACCTGGAATAAAACTCTCTGTATATTCCAAGGCTGTTTTCTATGCAGACACCCTTAAAAAAGACAATCCAGAACAAAGCTGCTAATATCTCTTCACAAGATGTACAGAAATGTAGGAGAGACCCATGGAGAAAACTGCTTACCAACAAAGTCATTGCCTCCCACAAGTCCACTGACTTCCAAGCTAGAAGAATTTAAAGAAATTCTCACCTAGATATTTATCAAAATGAAGCCACAAAACACCAAAGGCACAGAGGAATCTCAGAAGCAGCCTGAGAATAAAAACCAGTTTACTTCCAAAGAATGGCAATAGCCAATAGCTGACTTTTCAACACTATCAACGGGAAGCAGGCAGCAATGAACGAAAATGAGCTAAGGAAAAAAAAGTATCAACCTAGAACTGAATAGCCAGTCCCATTTTCCCAAACAAAACACAACAGAACTGAATCTGTTACCAAGAGAACCTCACTAAGTAAAATTCTAAAGGATATTATTAAGGCAGAGGAAAAGTGATCCCACTAGAAGGCCCGAGACATAAAGAAATTATGAGCAAAGAAAAGTGTCAAATATAGTTATAAATCTACACAAATATTGACTCTAAAAAGGAATAATCATTTTTCTGTGGGTCAATGTAAGACAGAACTCAAACAGACAAAAACAACAGAATATAAGTCAGGAAGGGGTGATAGGAGAGAAAGTTCTCAACAGAAGGACAGATGTGTAATTCTGATTTTAGAGTTTGGTAAGTTTAGAAGACATGTTAAAATTTCTATAAAAATTACTAAAAGATCAGAAATAGAGTACATGTCTTTCAGAAAAATAAAGGAAAATAAATGAACTGTCACTACTCTCATGAACATCGTAGGAAAATGTTTGATATAATAAAAATGGCCTTTAGATTACTGTATGGACTCTGAGTAAAACAAAGTAATACTATTTCTCCAAAACAAGAGCCAACAAATACCTTTGCTAAAGGTGTTTCGTCTAAGATTGCTGATGCAACAATAGATATTGTTGAAGATAATATCTCAAGAAGATATTTTCTCAAGATTAGTTTGATTGATTACAAGAAATAGACTTTGGAAACTGACCATCAAAATCATTGTTTTTTTATACTTTCCTGTGTCAGAACATATCCAAGCTTTGTTTCATATTCGGCAAGCTGATGGATCATTTTTGTAGATTATTTTATCTCTTAGTCAAATTATGTACCTTATATGTGTTTTCCTGTCTATAGTTTACATATTTATTTAAAGTTACCTAGGGTTTTTTTAAGTTAATCAATTATTTTAGTGCCCTGTAGCTTCAACTTCAAAATGATGCAAATATTTAAATTTTCCATATTGTATCAATTCATGTGTTGATATTTTGGAAAGAAAAAAAAAAAGCATGTTCTCTCAGTGAAAAATCTACCCCCAAACTGTATAAATTAAATCTCACAGGATATAGAAACAAAATGTTTTGTGATTTTGACCACATTGATTTGCTTTATCCCATTCAGGGATGCTATTAACTCATATCTGTAATGAAAACAGAAAATACAAAATGTGTTTTAACATAGGAAAGATTTACATGCTTCTGATACTATATACCAATATACTTTAAAAAAATGATAAAAAGTGGAGAATAAATCAAACATTCACAATTTTAATTGCTGTACATAAAAATATTTTAAAAATAAAAATGTAGCAGTGGCATCTAATTAATCCATTTCAAACACTGATAGCATTCATTATGACAGCCTGTAATTATATCTTTCACATGTTAGAAATTAGAGACAAGGTATGCATTATAAATTAAAAATGTAAGAGGACTTTCTTTCTAAAATGCCAAAAAATACAAATGTAGAAAATAGCCTGGATTTAAAAATGTAATAGGTTTCTCTCTGTGTCCATTTTAATATGTTCTTTTTGGTACTTAGCATTATCTATAATGGTACCCTTCCCCAGAGGCTCAACACTTTGACCTCACACAGGTACAGTTGTAGAGATTTAAGTAGTAAACCTGGAAAAGGTCTAATTATTGAAAGAAACTTTCTTCCTTTTATTTTCTGATACACAGGGGCATCAGAGCATTATATTAATTATGGAACAGAGATTGCTTTATAGGTTTGATTTATTGGGCAGCAAAAAATCTGTTCTCTCAAAAAATCAGTGCAGATGCATGTGTTATACAATTTCATGCAGCTGTATCTCTCTGATCCATCCCCTAGCTAATCATACGTTAAATGGAAAGGAGGCTAAAGTGCTGACGGGGGATCAAGTAGTACATACAGGTGACAGGAGAAAATGAGTAGGCACACCAGTGTATAATGGTATGCCTAGAAGCAATTTTCTGCCATTGAAAAAGTTAAAACTAATAGATGAAAAGTATTCCTTCTGTCCTGTTAGGAGGCTAAGTGTAATTAATAAAAGTTTCAGAAACTAACATGAAAATGAAACTCTGTTCCGTTTTTCCATTTAAGAGTTATTGTAATATTGGAAAGTTTTATGGTGGTTTTAAGATGACTGGAGAGGAATTCTGTCCAGATAATCTCCAAAGGTTAATATTTAGAAAAATCTTTCAGAGTTCTTTCTAAAGTCTTAGGGATCATTTGAAGTTTTATTTGAACAAATTTGAAGGTTAAACATTTTGAAAGTCATTGGCTCAAAGATACCTATTTCAAACACCTAAAACAGAATCCACTAATAATTATCAATTTCTCCTCCTTTATTAATAACATTTACCTCCTGAAAAATTATGTTTTCTCATTGTGTCTTCACATTTATATACCATACAGGATATCATGAGATTCAACATTTAAAAGCAAGGAAAAAGAAATAGGGGAGGAGATCAAGAAGGATGTGAAGCTTATCTTCTCCCCAAAACACATTAAAAATACATCTAAGTGTGGAACAATTCTCAAATACCAACTGAAAGCTGGTAGAGATCTCTTATGTAACCAAAGCTCCAAGAAAGACCCCACATAACTGGGTAGGACAAAAGGGGAAAAAAAAGTAATCAATATGGGACCTGTGCCCCTGGGAAGGAGCTGTGAAACAGGAAAAGTTCCCTGACCCTGGAAAAACCCTTTCACCAGAGCCCACTGGTGTCTGCAGGGACTGGGTGCTGAAACGTGGGCTTCAGAGGACAGACCTAGGGAGAGGACTCAGTTTAGCTGCACAGAGACAGCCTAAAGGGACTGGAGTGTGGTCTGGGCTACTACTGTTGGTGCACATAGGACTGAGGGTGGACCAAGCATAGGAGCTCCATTATCAGTGCACGAACCAGTCCGGGGCATGGGTCCACCACAGGAGCCCCAATATCAACATGCTCACAGCAGGGCACAGCTCCAACAGCTGAGGGCTTTGGGAGCTCAAAGACACTGACAGCCCAGTTAATCATCAGAGATTCCACAGCAGGGGCAGGTGCAGAGGTGGGACGAGCAGCAGCACAATTTGTGGGCACACACAGTGGGTGGTGGACAGCATCACAGAATTGCATGTCCCCTTGTAGAGTCCCTGGGGAAGAGTATGCAGTGGTTCCTTTCACAGCAGGAGTGATCCAGTCCCACCTACCTCACACTGCAGCTTAGAACCATATCTGGGGGCTTCTACTCCAACAACTGGGGGCAGACACTGTCCCCCAAAAGGGCTGTGAACAGCCGCAGAGAAAAGTGAAGGCCCGACACAGTGACCAGTATAAATTCACATCACAGCACCAAACACACCCCTTATCAAGCGGACAATGGCCAGCACACTCTGAGGAAAGACATGGCAGGCATGTATAACAAAAAGAGCCCTTGCACCAAAGATACCGGACTTACACAGTATACTAGGACACTCCCACATAAAAACAGCCTTTCAAGACCAAAGTAGATAACTGTTTTTCCTAAATTCAAAGTCAGAGAAACTTGAATAAAATGAAAAAGCAGAGGAACTACTCCCAATAAAAAGACCAAGAGAAATCTCCTGAAACAATGAACAATTAAAGAGACCTCTCCAATCTACCTGAACCTGAGTTCAAAAAGTTGGTCATAAAAATGTTAAAGGAATTAAGAAAGATATTGAAACCAGGAGCTCACCTCTCTTGTGACTACAATGAAACCACAACTGACTGCTGAACAACCACTGAAAAAAAGACTGGAACCTAGCAAAAAATATCTTCTGCAACTGAAAACAAAAAGAGGGAACCACAGCAGGACGGTAGGAGGGGTGTGTTCATGATATAATAGGGTCCCATACCCCCAGGATGGGTGACCCACAAGCTGAAGAACAGTTAAGTCGCAGAGGCCCTCACACAGGAGTGAGATTTCCAAGCCCCACATCAGGCTTCCTAGCCCAGGGTTCTAACACTGGGAGGAGACCCAGAATATCTGATTTTGAAGGCCAGGAGGTCTTGGATCCAGGAGCGCCATGGGACTTGGGGGAAATGGAGACTTCATTCACTTGGGAAGCGTACACAGAAAATTGCATATGCCAGGTCCAAGGGCAGAGGCAGTGATTTCTAGGACCCTGGGCCAGGCCTGCCTGCTGGTTTTGGGGTGTCTCCTGGGGACATGGGGGACAGCTGCAGCTCACCCAGGGGACATAAAAGCTGGTGGTAGACATTCTGGGAATGTTCATCTACATGAGCTTTCCTGGGGGCTGACACCTTGATTGGGTCATCAGCACCAAGACCAAGCCCTACCCAATAGCCTATAGGGAAGCCTCAGACCAAACAACATACTGTGTGGGAACACAGCCCCACCTATTAGCAGACCTCCTGAGCCACAAAGGCCTCTAGACATGGCCCTACCCACCAGAGGTCCAGGACCAAGCTTCACCCAGCAGTGGGCAGGCACTGGCTCCTTCCATTAGGAAACCTGCATAAGCCTCTAGTCCAGCTTCATCCACCAGGGGCAGATACCAGAAATAAGAAAACAATAATCCCAAAGCCTGTGGAAGGAATCCACAAACACAGGCCAGACTCTAAACTGGGACCGGCTGGACCCTGGGCCTTGAGTGACAAGAGAAGAGTGTACTGCTGTGACACACAGGACGTCTCCATCAGAGGACCAGCTCTCTAAGGTCGAGAAAGGTAACTAACCTAGCTAAAAATACAAATAGAAAGATAGACAGTATGAGGCGGCAGAGGAATATCTTCCAGGACAAGTCACAAGATAAAAATCCCAGAAGAAGAAATAAATGATGAGGAGATAGGCAGTTTATATGAGAGTTTAAAGTAATGATGGCCAAGATGTTCAGAGAACTCAAGAGGAGTACAGATACACAGAGTGAAGTTTTTAGCAAAGAGTTGGAAAATATAAAGAATACCCAAACAGAGTTGAAGAATAAAATCACTGAAATGAACAATATCCTAGAAGGAACCAAGAAGAGACTAAATGAGGCAGAAGAACGGATCAATGAGTAAAAGACAGATTAGTGGAAATCACTACTGCAGAACAGAAATAAGGAAAAAAAAAAAAAGAATGAAAAGAAATGAGGATAATTTAAGAGAACTCTGGGACAACATGAAGTGCACTAACATTCGCATTGGAGGGGTCCCAGGAAGGGGAGAGAGAGAGAAAGGATCTGAGAAAATTTTTGGAGAGATAATCACTGAAAAGTTCCCTAACTTGGGAAAGGAAACAGTCACCCAAGTCCTGGAAGCAAAGAGAATACTACACAGAATCAACCCAAAGAGGAACACACCAAGGCATATAGCATAGTCATTAAATTGACAACAATTAAGGATAAGGAGCAAATATTAAAATTAACAAGAGAAAAGCAACAAACAACATACAAGGGAACTCCCATAAGGTTATCAGCTGATTTTTCAGCAGAAACTCTACAGACCAGAAAGGAGTGGCACAATATATTTAAAGTGATGAAAGGGGAAAACTTAAAACCAAGAATACTCTATCCAGCAAGACTCTTGTTCAGATTTGATGAAGAAATCAAAATTTTCACAAATAAAAGCTAAAAGAATTCAGCACCACCAAACCAGCTTTAAAACAATTGTTAAAGGACCTTCTCTAGTCATCAAACTGTAAGAAAAGAAAACAAAAAGAAGACAGAGAAAAAAAAAAAAAAAAAAGAAAAGGTCTACAAAAGGTTGCTTTGAGTGTTCAGGGTCTTTTGTGGTTCCTTATAAATTTTGGAATTGTTTTTTCTAGTACTTGTGAGGAATGTTGTGAGTATTTTGATAGGGGTTGCACTGAATCTGTAGATTGCTTTGGGTAGTATGGCCATTTTGATAATGTTGATTCTTGCAATCCATGAGCACAAGATATCTATCCATTTTTTGTATCATCTTCAATTTCCTTAATCAATATTTTATAGTTTTCAGAGTATAGTTAACCTCCTTGCTTAAGTTTATTTTTAAGTATTTTGTTGCTTTAGATGCAATGGAAATGTTTATGCCAGTTATAAAATTCTAGTTTTTGAAGTGAAAAAAAAAAAAGTGAATGAAGAGCAGCAAAGGGCGAAATGTCCTTCTTTATTTTGGGTGAGTTGTATTCCATTACACATATATATATATACACTGCATCTTCTTTATCCATTCATCTACTAATGTGCACTTAGAATGCTTCCATATTTTGGCAATTATAAATAAAGCTGCTGTTAATAGTGGGGTGTATGTATATCTTTTTGAATTCTTATTTTGGGGCTGGCTTTATTCCTTTGGTAACTATGTAAGTTTAAAAAGCTAAAGCTCTAAATTTTCTTAGAAACAACGAACAGTACTGTCAGCCGAGGGAGGCTGATGTGGGGTTCTTGGAGGTGAGTGGCCCAAACGAAAAAATGCACGAGGAGTTGCCATACTGCCGGACAGACTTCAGCTGGAGACACCATGGGGTTAACAACACTTTACTGCCACAGGAAGGTGCATGCCTATGATGCACCTGTCCTGCTTTTGTTTTCTGTCAGCACATGCGTGGTCTGAGTTTCTTTGTTCATTAGGCTTACAGAATATCTCTAGCACTTGTGTACTTCTATTTTCTTTGTTCTAAATCTTATATAATTGACTCATGCGTGGAGCAATTATTTACCGCATACTACAAACATGCTCTGTAGTCGTGGCCTTGGGTCCCACAGCCTTAACTTATCTCAAGGCTCTGGCCGTGGCCTTGGGTCCCACGGCCTTAACTCATCTCAAGGCCAGCTCACAAGTACACACATGTAAATTTAAAAATATGTGCAGTATATTGTGTATATGTATTTGCATGCAATATATTGTATATATGTGTAGTCAAACTAACAATTCTACCTAGTAAAACTGAAAAATGAAAAAAAAATAGCAATAGAAAAAAAAGATTGTCGACTGAAATGCATATCACTACAACAAGGAACTAGAAACCATAAAGAAGAGCCAATTAAAATAAGACAACTAAACAGCCCAAATAAAAACCTAGCTAAAGGCATTGTATAGCAGACTAAATAATGCAGAAGAACAAATAAGTGATCTAGAATACAGAACAATGGAAATCACCAGATCAGAACAGCAGAGAGACTAGTGAAAATAAATGAAAGCAACACACGAGATCTATGGGATAAAATCAAGCATGCCAACCTATGCATAATAGGAATTCCAGAAAGAGAATAAAGAGAAAATGGTATAAAAAATGTATTTGAAAAAATTATGGTGGAAAACTTCCCAGATCTAAAGAAGGATACAGATATCCAGGTACACAAAGAATTAAGGGTCCCAAACAAGATGAAACCAAACAGCCTCAAGCCAAGACACAGAATAATTAAAAGACAAAATTTTAAATTAAAGAGAAGATTCCAAAGGCTGCAAGAGAAACACAAAGAGTCAGTTACAAGGAAATCTCTATAAGACTTACAGTTAATTGATATACAGAAACTTTGCAGGCCAGAAGGGAATGGTATGATACATTCAAAGTCCTGAAAGGAAAAAATGTGCAACCTAGGAAATTCAACATAATAACATAATTTAGAATAGAAGGGGAAACTAAGAATTTCTCAGACAAGCAAAAACTAAAAAAATACAGCAATACTAAACCTAACCTAAAGGAAATATTGAAAGATCTTCTCTAAATAGAAAAGAAGCAAGAATCTACAGGAAAATGGAAAAACACAATATAAAAGGTGAATACACAAAATCACTTAACTAAGCCAGCACATAGATTTAAAAAGAATTTTAAAATCTCATAAAAGTGATTATAACTACAATGGACAGTAAAAGGATAAACATGAAGCTATAAAACAGGACATCAAAATCACAAAATTAGAGGAAGGGAAGTAAAAAAAAATGTAGATCTTATAGAATGTATTTGAACTTATATGACTATCAATCTAAAGCCAGTAGATTGATTGCAATTGATCTATCTATGGTGTATGTGTGTGTGTGTATACATATATATATAAAATACAAGTTATGTATATCTATACCTATCTATATCTATAGATAGATAGATAGATGTTAACATACTTATACAAGAGGATAACCACAAATCAAAAACATCCGATACAATCACAAATACCAAAAAGAAGGAAACTCAAGCATAATACAAAAGAAAACCATCAAACCACAACTGGAAGAAAGGAACAAAGAACTACAAAATCAACTGGAAAATAAGGTTTAAAAGGGCAATAAATACCTACTTATAATTACTTCAAATGGCAATGAACTAAATACTCTGATCAAAAAACAGAGTGGAGACTGGATAACAAAACAGGAGCCTATAATAAGCCACTTATAAGAGACATACTTTACAGTGGAAGACACACACAGATTTAAAGTGAAGGGATGGAAAAAGATAATTCATGCAAATTGAAATGACAAGAAAGTGGGGGCAGCAATACCCATATCAGACAAAATACACATTAAAACAAAGTCATTAAAAAAAAGACAAAGAAGGACAGTATATAATGATAAAGAGATCAGTATAAGCAGGGGTATTACACTTACTAGCAAATATGCCCTCAATATAGGAGCACCTGAATACATAAAACAAATAACAGACATAAAGGGAGGAATAGATGAGAATACAATAATAGGAGATTTAACATCCCAATGACACCAATGGACAGATCTTCCTGACAGAAAGTCAGTAAGGCAACAGAGATCCTAAATAAAACAATAGAACAATAGTTGAACTTCACTGATATACAGGACATGATATCCAAACAAACCCCAAAACACCAGAATAAACATTCTTTTCAAGCCTGCATAAAACAATCTCCAGGGTACACCACACACTAGGACACAAAATAAGCCTTAACAAATTTAAGAGGTCAGAAATTATCCCAAGCATTTTTTCTGACCACAATGGTAGGTATGAAACTAGAAATTGACCAAAAAAAAAAAACTTAGGAAAAAAAATTACATGGAAACTGAACAACATGCTACTGAAAAATCAATGGGTCAATGATGAAATTCAAGAAGAAATCATAAGATACCTTGAGGCAAAGAACAATGAAAACACAACCTTACAAAATTTGTGGATTCAGCAAAAGCAGTCCTCAGAGGAATTATCACAGTGATATAGACCTTTCTCAAGAAACAATAAATATCCCAAATAAACAATCATAATCTACCACCTAAAAGAATTAAAAAAAGAATGAAAAACCCCAAAGTCAGCATAAGGAAGGAAATAATAAATTAGAGAGAAAAGAAATAGATTAAAAAGAGATACAAAAGATCAATAAAACCAAGAGATGGATTTTTGAAAGGAAAAAATTAGCAAACTTCTACCCAAGCTTACCAACGATAAAAGAATATGGACTCATATAAACAAGATATAAATGAAAGAGAAGAAATAATCAATACTGCAGAAATTTAAAAAAAATCATACGAAAATACTATGAACAGTTATATGCCAACTAATTGGACAACCTTGAAGAAATGGACAACTTTCTAGAAGTATACAGCTTGCCTAACTTAAGAAGAAACAGATAATTTGAACAGACAAATCACTAGAAACTGAATCTGTAATTAAAAACAAAAACAAAAAACAAAAAAACCTCTCTGAATTCCACCAAACATACAAATAACAACTCATATATATCCTTCTCAAATTATTCCAAAAGATTCAAGAGGAATGAACCCTCTCAAACTCATTCTATGAAGCTACTATCACCCTAATACTAAAAGACACTATAAAAAAAAATTACATGCCAATATCTGATGAATATCTATTCAAAATCCTCAATGAAATATTAGCAAACCAAATCCAACAACACATAAAAAGGATCATACACCATGACTGGGTTGAATTTATTTCAGAGTTGCAAGAACAGTTCAAGACATGAACATCAATCTATGTGATACACCTCATCAACAAAAGAAAACACAAAAGCTACATGATCATCTCAATAGATTCAGAAAAAGCATTTGATAACATTCAAAATCATCTATTCATGATAAAAACTCTCACCAAAGTGGGTAGAGAGGGAACATATCTCAATATAATAAAGGCCATTTTTGACAAACCCATAGCCAAAGTAATACTTAATAGTGACAAGATGAAAGGTCTTCCTGCTAAATTCTGGTACAAACAAGGATACCCATTCTCACCCCTTGTATTCTCACCCCTTGGAAGTCCTAGCCACAACAATCAGACAAGAAATAAAAGGCATCCAAGTTGGAAGAGAAGAGGTAAAATTGTCATTATATGCAGATAACATAATATTCTATATGGAAAACCTTACAGACTCCACATAAAAACTACTAGAAATAATAAATGAATTCAGGAACATAGCAGAATATTATACAGAAATCTGTTGCATTTTATTACAGCAACAGTATCAGGAAGAGAAAGTATAAAAGGAAAAGAAGAGATAAAATTGTCACTATATGCAGATGACACAATAGTATATATAGAAAATCCTAGAAGTTCCACACAAAAATTACTAGAACTAATAAAAAGGATTCAGCAACGTAGCAGGATACAAGATTAATGTACAAAAATCAGCTGTGTTTTACACTAATGATGAATTAACAGGAAAAGAAAGTAAAGAAACAATCTCTTCAAAAATAGCACCAAAGTAATAAAATACCTAGGAATAAATCTAACCAAGGAGGTGAAAGACTTACACATGGAGAACTACAAAACACTGATTAAGGAAATTAAAGACCTAAAAAAATGGAAAGATATCCCATGCTCCTGGATTGGAAGAATCAATATTGTTAAAACGGTCATACTGCTCAAGGCAATCTATAGATTTAATGCAATCCCTATCAAATTACCCAGGACATATTTCACAGAACTAGAACAAATCATAATAAAATTTATATGGAATCACAAAAGACCCAGAATTGCCAAAGCATTACTGAAGAAAAAGAACAAAGATGGAGGAATAACCCTCCCGGACTTCAGACAATACTACAGAGCTACAGTGATCCAAATAGCATGGTATTGGTACAAAAAACAAACATATGGATCAATGGAACAGAATAGAGTGCCCAGAAATGAACCTACAAACTTTTAGTCAAGTAATATTTGTCAAAGGAGGCAAAAACATACAATGCAATAAAGACAGCCTCTTCAGCAAATGGTGTTGGGAAAACTGGGCAGCAGTATGTAAATCAATAAAGTTAGAATACTCCCTCACACCATACACAAAAATAAACTCAAAATGGATTAAAGACATAAACATAAGACAAGACTCAATAAACCTAGAAGAAAACATAGGGAAAACATTATCTCATATACATCTCAGCAATGTTTTCCTAGCAATAGAAGTCTACCCAAGCAATAGAAATGAAAGCAAAAATAAACAAATGGGACCCAATTAAACTTATAAGCTTTTACACAGCAAAGGAAACCATAAGCAAAACAAAACAACAACCTACAGAATGGGGGAAAATTTTTGCAAATGATGAAACTGACAAGGGCTTGACTTCCAGAATATATAAACAGCTCATACAACTTAATAAGAAAAAAACAAAGAACCCAATCCAAAAATGGAAAGAAGACCTAAACAAGCAATTCTCTAATGAAGATATATGAATGACTGACAGGCAGGCACATGAAAAAATGCTCAATATCACTAATTATCAGAGAAATGCAAATCAAAACTACAATGAGGTATCACCTCACACCAGTCAGAATGGCCATAATTCAAAAGTCCACAAATAATAAATGCTGGAGAGGGGGTGGAGAAAGGGGAACCCTCTTATACTGTTGGTGGGAATGTAGTTTGGTAAAGTCATTATGGAAAACAGTATGGAGATTCCTCAAAAGACTAAAAATAGACTTACCATATGACCCAGCAATCCCACTCCTGGGCATATATCCAGAAGGAACTCTAATTCAAAAAGACACCTGCACCCCAATGTTCACAGTAGCACTACTTACAATAGTCAAGACATGGAAACAACCTTAATGTCCATCGACAGATGAATAGATAAAGTTGTGGTATATTTATACAATGGAATACTACTCAGCCATAAAAATGATACAATAATGCCATTTGCAGCAACATGGATGGCCCTGGAGAATGTCATTCTAAGTGAAGTAAGCCAGTAAGAGAAAGAAAAACACTATGTATCACTTATGTGTGGAATCTAAAAAAAGAAGACAAATGAACTTATATATAAAACAGAAACAGACTCACAGACACAGAATACAAACTGGTGGTTGCCAGGGGAGAAGAGGGTGGGAAGGGATAAAATGGGAGTTCGAGATTTGCAGATACTGATGTGTATATATAAAATAGATAAACAAGTTTATACTGTATAGCACAGGGAAATATATTCAACATCTTGTAGCTCATGGTTAAAAAGAATATGAAAATGAATATATGTATATTCATGTATGACTGAAATACTGTGCTGTACATCAGAAATTGACACCACATTGTAAACTGAGTATAACTCAATTAAAAAAAAATGGGCTGAAGACTTAAACAGACTTTTTTCCAAAGAAGATATACAGATGGCCAACAAGCACATGAAAAGATATACAAAATCACTAATTATTAGAGATGTACAAGTCAAAACTGCCATAAGCTATCACCTCACATTGGTCAGAATGTCCATCATCTAAAAGTCTACAAATAATAAATGCTAGAGAGGGTGTGGAGAAAAGGGAACCCTTCTACACTGTTGATGGGAATATAAACTGGTGTAACCACTACTTAGAACAGTATGGAGGTTCCATAAAAAACTAAAAATAGAGTTACCAAATGATCCAACAATCCCACTCCTAGGTATATATCCAGAAAAGATGAAAACTCTAATTTGAAAGATACATGTGCCCCAATGTTCATAGCAGCACTATTTACAACAGCCAAGACGTGGAAGCAACCGAAGTATCCATCAACAGATGACTGGATAGAGAGAATGTGATACACACACAGAGATAAATATATACACACAATGATATGTATACAACAAATCATTACTCAGCCGTAAATAAGAAAGTATCATTGCCATTTGCAGCAACATGGATGGGCCTTGAGATTATCATACTAAGTGAAGTCAGACAAAAACAAGTATTATATAGTATCACTTATATGTTGAGTCTAAAAAGTAATACAAAGGAATAGATATAAAAAACAGAAACACACTCACAGACATAGAAAACAAAGTCACAGTTACCAAAGAGGAAACTGGGGAATGGATAAATTAGGAGTGTGGGATTAACAGATACATACCACTATAAATGAAATAGATAAACAAGAAGGACTTAATGTATAGCACAGTACCTTGTAATAACCTATAACGGAAAAGAATCTGAAAAAAAAAGTATCTATACAAATACCTATAGCTGAATCACTTTGCTGTACACCTGTAACTAACATAGTAAGTCAACTATACCTCAATAAAAATTTAGAAAAAAATAGTATATGTCTATGTGGCATAGGGAAATGAAAGAAGCAAGTGGTATGGCCTTATCTTTAAGTTACTGTGAGCTATATCATTTTCCTTCAGAAGAATCACTTAATCCATTTGTGCCTAAGTTCCTTTATCTATAAAATGTACATAGTAAGATGAATGATCTCTTCTAAGATGAAAATAATTTTGTTTTTGAGTCAATGAATGGTAATAAATTTATTTCCTATTGGCTGAGGTTTTCTGTAATTAAAAAAATTGCTGAGATTTAAAATCTTAGGAAATTTTAGTGAAGTTACATACTTGGTGTATGTGTTCAATATAGCTTTTAAAAAAAAGTGTTTCCAGATTTAAGCATTTTCAAAGTTAGCAAGGTTGGGAGGAGTTACAAAAATGAAGTCAGAATTTCCTATAGGCCATTAAGGGTCAATTTTAAAAGTTTCAATTTCTCATTATTATGGAAGATCAACACAGAGTCCACTCTGGGGCTGTTACTTTCAATTTTTATATTGTAATGATTTAATCCTGTGCATTAACAGATTTAAAGGTTTTATAAACTCATTATATCTCATCCTTAAGGAAAAAAAAAAAGGTCTGTAGCTGTCACTAAAAGACCTAAGAAAAAGAGGCCACTTGAACCCAGATCTAAATGCAATGAAAATGAAAAAAAAAATTGGAGCCAGTATTCCTTGGAGAAATGGTGGAGTCAGATCTGGAGTAGAAAATGCACAAGGTGATCCTGGAGGAACCTAGCAAACTATAAAAACTGTCATGATTGTGAGATAGGCTGGGACCTAGAACCTTCCATAGGAGTACTTGCACCTGGACAAACTGGACAAACCTCCAGCAACAGAATACAGAGAAGCTTTGTCTACAAAGAACTAAAAATAACTGCACAAATGCACAGTTGGGGCAATTATGAACAAAAAGATACAAAAATGCTGCAAACAAATTACGACTTCCTAGGTGCCTGGAGCAAAAGCAGGCTTCTGTGCATGATCCCTGCACACCGCACCACCAAGGAGTGGGCAGACCATGTAAGCTATGCCTCCTGCCCAACCCACTGATTCTATTTGTTGTTACCCCATTTAAAGAACTAGCTCGCCACCACCACGCCCCAACCCTGCCCTGGGAAGCGAGCAAGAGCACTGTTTCTTGTTTTCGCTCCCTCATGCTGTAGCACGAGCCCCAGTAAAGTCTTGCTTGAATTCCTCGCTGGCCTCTTATCAATTTCTATTTATTAAAGAGTCCAAGGACCTAGGTTGGTAACGTATTTTAGTGACCACTAAGGGATACCCACAGGGCTTTTGTTTATCTTGCCTCTCCCAGGGAGGATATAGACTCCTAGGGGGCGGAGGGATCGCCAAATGCAGCTTCCCAGGGGCTGACAATGGCCACCTGCACCTTTTGTTGCAGTGTCACTGCATTTCATAATTCTGTCTTCAGTGCCCCTGAGGGTCTGAGTACCCTCATTCAGACGACTCTTTCCCCTTCCACTTTGTCCTCTTCCCACTCCTGATCTCTCTCTACTTCTTTTTTCTGTCCTCTCCTACTTCTGTCATATCTTTCCAACCAAGTGGATGTCAGGCATCTACAGCCTAACTCTTCTCAGCTCGTGAGAACTTCTCCCTCTGGCCAACAATGGCCCACCCTCATGGGTGAGAGGTGGGGGAGGCTCGCCTAACACTGTGCAGATCTTGGTCCACCAGGCTCTCCCGAACAGCTCTCCAAGGGTGATAGAAGTTCAACACTCATATTGTGTAGTGGCTGGAAGTCTGATCATTACAAATTCTCAACTTTTTTTTCCTGCCACCAAGAGAAGTCCCATCAGGGACAGGCTGAAGTGACAGGCTTTTCTGTATGAAATGGCTGGTTCCTGGCCCTTTCTGCAAACAAACTGGAAGTACCTGAGTAGACACCCAAAGAGGGGCAGGTTGAAATTGCATATACTCGTGGGTTTGGGTCCCACCTAGGGGTTAGAGTCCTACAGAACGGCGTATAAAACGGCTGGTTCCTGGGATTGATCACTGGGCAGCCAGTGGACAGGGTGCCCTCCTCCACTGGCCCTTTCTGGAAGCTCACAAGCTGGAAGTGCCCAAAAAGACTGTCGCAGAGTGACGGGGTTAAACGGCAATCTCTCTCTGCATCTCTTCCTCTCCTCATACCTATGCTGCTGTCCCCTTTCATCCTGGAGAGTCCCTGCTGGGTCACCCCCTTCACGACCCATAATCTCTTTCTGTTTTGTGTCACCAACTCTGAGGAAGGGAATTCTGTGATCTCCTTTGCCATCTCCCGCTTCAGTTTTGTTACTCTGGGTCTCAAGGGTTCCATTTGGCCCCCAGGATCTCTAGTGGTCAGCCCCCAGTACACGTCAGCATGGGAAGCACTCAGGGAATCCTTGAAGATTCTCCTCTCGGGTGCATTCTTAGTAACTGGGGACAATTTAAGTTCAATGGTTTAAAAAGGAATAAGCTGATTTTCTTTTGCAACACAGCCTGGCCCTAATATGCCTTGGGTGACAGGGAGTAATGGCCACAGAACAGCTCCCTTAACTTTAACACCATTATACAATTGGGCCTATTTTGTAAGCAGTCCCCTAAATGGGAAGATGTCCCTTATGTGCAGGCCTTTATGAAGCTTTTTCAAGACCCTGGTCTGAGGGACTCCTGCCATATGTGTAGCCTTTATTTCCATTCTGCCAAAAGATTTGGAACCAAAACTTCTCATGGACCTCCTCTCCCAACTGCTGACTACACTGAGTCTCCTTCTCAGGTCTGTTTCCTCCCCTTTAACACTGCCTTCAGCCCCCAGGCCCCCACCTTACTCTGTCAGATCAGAAGCCCCCAAATTGGAGCCCCTAGTGCTATCCCCAATGGGGGTCTGGTCAGGTTCAAAATGAGCCCTCACTTTGGCTCTAGAGGCTTTTATCTCTCTGGGAAGTAGCTAATGAGAATGGAGAATTACTAGAGTGCATGTACCCTTCTCGATGGGGAACCGAGAATCTACAAGGAGAGGTTTGGCAGGGTCTCAGAGAACGCTGACAAGTTTAGGAGGGATAAGTTTATCAGGCTGGGGTTAATTTTCTTCCTGATTCAGCAGGACATCACAGTCATTCTGGCCCACTGTTGCACCGCAGATGAGAAGAACGTATACCGAGGAAGGCTAGAGAACACACAGATAGCCTACTAGCCATCAATCCGCACTACCAGATTCATCAGACAGGTGGTGAGCCAATCCCAGATTATGATCCACACTGGGACTACGAAGACCACGTGGGCCAGGATACAATGAGATATTATATTACTTGTTTATCCGGAGGAATGAAAAGGTGTATGGTGAAGCCTGTAAATTATGGTACGATCTGAGAGGTTACACAGGAAAGAGATGAAAACCAGGCGGTGTTCCTGAGCCAGGTGACAGAGCATTCAGGCAGTACACCAACACAGACCCTGACTCTGCAGAAGGCAGACTGCTATTGGTCATGCATTTTACCACCCAGTCTGCTCCTAATGTCAGGAGAAAATTCCAAAAACTTGAGACTGGGGCTCAAACCCCATTGTCAACCTTGGTAGAAGAGACCTTCAAGGTCTGTAATAACTGAGGTTTAACAGAGGAAGCCAACAAGGATAGGAAATAGTAAAGAAGATGAAGCTTTTGGCTGCTCTGATTGATTCACTCACCACCTTGAGGGGAACCTAGGGAACTAAGAAGACCGGACAAACAGCAGAGAAGTTGCTGGGCTGAAGTCAGTGTGCCTTTTGTTGGAAGGAGGGGCACTGGAAAGGGGAACGTCCTGAGCACCCTCCTGTGGGATGCCCAGAGGACAACCCCGGATGGTCCCAGTTCCTCTGAGTCTCTCAGATGAGAGATTCCTGCACACTGACTGACGGCCCAGTGCCCATCTGGCTCCAGATCCTGCTCAGTCCATCCTCACCACTCCAGCGGAGCCTTGAGTCATCCTTCACATAACAGTAAGAAGAACTGAATTTCTTGTTGACACTGGAGCTGCTTACTCTATTCTGATTTGGCTGGCTGGCCCCCTCTCCAAGAGTACATGACTGTATTGTGATGAGAGTTGATGGACAGCTAAAAGTAAGGTGATTTACATCTCCCCTTACCTGTGGAGTTGGGTCTATTACATTACTCATTTCTTTTTTGTATATGTCAGAATGCCCTGTGTCCCCCTTCTCAGAAGGAAGAGACCTACTAAAATAAATTGGGGGCCAGTATTTTCTTAAAACAAGGTGAGGTTCAAGAAGGTGAGAAACCAGAGCAGGGAATACATCTATTGTTGACTTCAGACAGCCCACCTGCTGATCTCCAAGGCATTCCCCAAGAAATCAGAGAACAGGTAGATCCAGGGGTTTTGGATATTTCAGTGCCAGGAAGGGTAAAATGTGTTCCCCGAATAGAAATAAGATTAAAGCCTGGGGGAAAATACCCCTGGAAGAAACAATCTAGTTTAAAGCCTCACGTCCTAAAGGAGATCCAACTGCTGCTCACCAAATTCCTAATATTGACTCCTTTAGTCCTGCCAATCCCCTTGCAACCCCAATTCTCCCCATTCAGAAGCCTAACATAAATGAGGCAGTTAGCTCTACTCACCCCATGGTACGAGACCCATACACCTCCTCACCCAGGTGCCAGGGAGTGCTAAGTATTTCTCTGTATTGGATCTCAAGGATGCTTTTTTGTGTATCCCTCTACATCTGGACTCTCAGTATCTTTTTGCCTTTGAATGGAGGGGCCCTGACACCCTGGAGGCCACCCTGTACACTTGGACAGTCCTTCCCGAAGATTTGAGACAGCCCCCATCTTTTTGGAAATACTTTAGCACAGGACCTGAGGGAAAATAGAACTGCTACAATATGTTGATGATTTACTGATCAGTAGTGAGACACAGAGAGATTCAGATCAGAATGCTGTTAAGGTTCTAACAGAATTTAGAATTTTCTGGCAGAAAGGAAATATAAAGTCTCACCAACCAAGGCTCAGACCTCATAGCAAGGGGTTCAGTATTTAGGATTTGTTTTGACCCCAGGGGTGCAAACTCTGGCCATAGATCTAAAGACAGCAATTAGTGCGTTAACATCTCTAATCACAAAGAGACAACTCCGACGCCTTCTTGGGATGGCTGGGTTCTGCTGTATCTGGATTCCCGATTATGGCCTTATAGCCAAACCCCTATATGAGGCTTTGGAGGGGGAAGAAAGGAAACCCTTCAGTGGAATAGGGACTACCAGGGGGCCTTTGAGACTCTAAAGTCTGAATCGAGCAGAGCACCAGCACTGGTGCTTCCAAACTTAGACAAACCCTTTACCCTATATGTTCATGAGAGGTCAGAAATAGCGCTAAGTGTCCTTACCCACAAGCTGGAGCCAGATCGAAGACCGATGGCTTACTTTTCAAAACACCTGGACTCAGTAGCCCCGGGATGGCCAAGCTGCCTGTGGGCGGCAGCAGCCACAGCCCTTTGGTTAATAAGGCTTCCAAGCTCACTCTTGGACAACACTTAGATGTATTAACCCCTCATCAGGTACAATTCATGCTGGAAGTCGAAGGACATCATTGGTTGAGTGGGGGAAGGTTAACTAAATGTCAGGCTCTCCTAACTGACACCACTGATATTACCTTAAAGGTGTGCTAAACTTTGAACCCAGCAACTCTGCTTCCAACTGCTGAGAGTGGAGACTTACTGCATCAGTGTACAGAAACTAAATACAAACTTACTTTAGTAGGTCTGATCTTCTGAATGAAACTCCTGACAGCCCAGAGGTCAAATCGCTTACTGATGGGAGCTGTTCTGTAGAAATGGGAACCTGAAAGGTGGAGTATGAGACAGTCAGTCTAGATGAAGTCACAGAAGCCAAGGCCCTGCAACCCCAGACTTTGGCCCAGAAGGCCAACTAATTGCATTAATGAGAGCTCTGCAATTAGGGAAGAATAAGAAATTAAACATTTATACTGACTAAGTACGGGTTTCATATGCTGCATGCTCATGCTGCCATTTGAAAAGAAGGAAGAATGTTCACTGCTGGAAATTCTCCCATAAAACAAAGATTTGATCCTGGCTCCTTTAAAGGCAGTGCAGCTCCTGACCCAGGTGGCAGTAATCCACCATAGGGGCCATCAGAGGGCTAGATCTTTTGTGAGCCAAGGGAACAGCAAAGCTGATCGAGCTGCAAAACAGGCAGCTTGATTGCAAGAACCTGAGCAGGTTATGGCTTTAGTGATTGACCCTCCTGGGCTCCCTGGCCTCCCCAGTATTCCCCACAGGAACAAGAAACTGCCGAAAAACAGGGTTATGAGAAAAGGAGCACTGGTTGGTATATGAAGGATCACACAGCACTTATCCCTGAGGTTTGCCAGTAGAAATGCACTAAGAGCTTACATAATGCCACCCATAAGGGGAGGAATATACTATGAGACCTAATACAAAAGAACTTTTTAGAGAAGGGTCTTAAAATAATAGTAAAATAAGTAACACTTGCCTGTAATTTGTGTGCCCCTAATACCGCACAGGCCCAACCTATTTCCCTTTCATTACTCAAGCCATTTCAGCACCGAGGGGAATACCCAGAGGAAGACTGGCAGATTTCACGCCCACAATTGAGATGTAAATATCTTCTTGTGTTTGAGATAGGCTGAAGCCTTCCCCACTTGAAATGAAAAGGCTACTAAAGTCTGAAAGTCCCTCTTAAAAGAAATAATTTCCCAGTTCAGACTTCCATAATTTCTCCAGAGTGATAACAGGTCCTCTTTTACAGCCAGAATTATGCTGGGGATCTCAATGGCCCTAGAGATAGATTATAAGCTACACACCTCTTGGCACGTCCGATCTTCAGGAAAGGTAGATAAAATGAACCATACCCTACAGAAAACATTAGCAAAGTATTGCCAAGAGACTCATGAACCTTGGACCAACCTGCTTCCTACTGTACTCCTCAGGGTCCATGTAAGCCCCAGGACTAGTCTGAGGCTCAGCCCATTTGAAATGGCCTGTGGGAGACCTTTCCTTACTACTGACATTTTACTAGATGAGGAATGAGTCAAACCCTTCGGTATATTATTAATCTAGGACAGATTCAGAAGGCAGGCTTGGATATGCCAACAAGGCACTGCCCGCTCCTGCTGAAAATACAGAAGGCACGATCCCATCACAAATTAACCCTGGAGACAAGTGCTTCTTAAAAACTTGGAAGGAGGACTCTGTAGAAAATCAACTATTGCCAAAATGTAAGGGATGCTATAGAGTAATCCTAGCTGCCCCCACTGCTGTCAAACTGCAAGGGATATCTAGTGTTACATGCATCCAGAGTGAAGCTCTTACCTCCAAAACCACACAGGCCACAACAGGGGAACGATACAGCTGTGAGCCAGTGGAAGCTCTGAGACACCTATTCAAAAGATAAGCACATAAGTAAAAAGTGATGTGGTGGGTTGGATTCCTATTTACCATTTTTGTTAGTGTATTTTTGCTTGCATTTTGCCGGTTTGCTCAGCTGCTCCTGCCAGGCAGGCGGCTCCTTTGTCCGTGCTGGATCTAAGGGAAATACTCCACCACAAGAATGCCCCTCCTCTTGATTCCATCTTTCTTACCTAGTCCCTGTAACCAGGGAACAACTGCAAGAAAACTCACTTATCAGCAATTCAGAATTATCTGAAGGGGAACATTTAATGGAAAGCTGGCTATGCCATCAGCACCCTCAGTTGGGTATTACCCACTTGCAGTCGCCCTGTATCTCTCAGTTCCAGTCATGATTAATGATCTAAATGGAGGATAGCTGCCATTCCCTCAACCTTTACATGTTCCTTCTGAAGGGCTTTTCCAATGCTTTTACCTGACTCCTCCATACAACTCGCCAGAGGCATGGCGCACGCTAAATTAAACTGCACAGAAGGCATTTGTTTCACGTGCCCCAAGAATATAACTACACCAGAAAACCTGCCTCTGGTAAAGTCTTTAACCACCTGCACACCTGCCTGTCTTGTTTCCCAACACTACCTATGCCTCTGGCCCAACTCACGGATCCACCCTCTGTTGTTACCTCATTTAAGGAACTAGCTTGCTCCCCTCTCCGAAAGCAAGGGCACCTGTTTCTTGTTTTCGCTCACTCCTGCTGTGGCAGGAGCCAGGGAGGATTTTAGCCTCGCCTAAAATCCTCCCTGGCCTCTTACCAATTTCCATTGATTAATGAGTTCAAGCACCCGGATAGGTAACAACTGTGTCAAAAGGACTCAAGAGCCAACATGAAGGGGATTCCATTACCCTGATATGGGACATCTTGACCAACAATAGTAACTGCTCTTGAGCGAAAATAACAAATATTTAAAATCCTAATGCATATCAAATATATTGAAGTCATAATAATACTTAAAAATACTAATTTTCCAGTGTTGCAGAATATTAGTAAATCAATTCATTATTTTGAAACTTGGAAATTAAGGTGAAAAAAATTAAGCAAGAAAGATAGATGAGGGGGAGACTTACATATAAGTCATGATATAAGGAGTGGTTATGATTAGAATATCAACATTTTGTAAATCCTAATCAACTTATTGCATCTAAGTATTGATCATCAATTATCACCATAAAGCAGCTCACTCCACCAGCCCCCACAATCATACTGGAGTTTGATCTAAATTGAATATACATTTCATGGGAAATCTAGAAGGTAGAGAAAGATGTTTACACTATGAGCACACAATGAGCAAAATTCAGATGGAGGAAGATTCTATAGGACAAATGACCTGGTTTTCTCAAAAGTAAATGGCAAAAAAAAAAAAAAAAAAGATTAAATAAATATGAGGCATGTCAACCAATCACAAGATGTGGGCTTTATCTGGATTCTGATTTAAACAAACTATCAAAAAGAAATGACATTTATGAGACAATGGAAAACCTGACTCACTTATTTAAAGATAGTAAGAATCAACTTTTTCTTATTAGAATGGTATTATGACTATATTTCTTAAAACTATCTTTGAGTGATATAGTGATATATTTATGGATGAAATGAAATGTCTGAAATTTGCTTCAAAATGATATGGAGTTGGGAAATAGATGAGTTCATGAGTCTCACGAATCGGTAATTATTAAAACTGTGTGATGGGTATACATGGGGCTGATTTCATTAAGGAGTTTCCTTTAGTACGTTAAATTTGTCCTAATTAAAAGTTTTAAGTAAAGATTTTGCTGCCATAAAACGTATTTTTACTCAGTGGTCCATTATGTAGATCAAGGTGCAGCTCCTGATCTAGATACACATCTACTCTATCAGGTTTAATTGCACTTGGATCTTGGCAAATAACTTGACTTTTTTTGTTAAAGTTTATTTTATTAAAAAAAAGTCTCTTTTAAATGTTTATGGACAAATGAGTAAGTGCCTCACCTGGGACCGTTTTAAATTGTTAGTTCAGATTAGTAAAGGTATGCCCTATTCCCGGGGACCTCTGAAGTCGTTGAAAGATACTTTATTGTCCACATGTGTAACAAATTTAAATTCTATACTTAAAACATGTACTTTCCACTTTCCAAATTTATTCTTTTTGTTAGACAATTTTAAGTTTTTACTTACATCTGCTTGCATCATCCTGCCTCTTACTCTTGCATTTTAAATTAAGTATAAAGAAAACTGTGAAACTATGAGAATCTTGGTCCGTCACTGCTAAGGGGGATGCTTGTTTATTAGTTTATGTTTTCATACTAAAATTCTGCTTTACACCCTGACTTTCATAGTAATCTAAAGCAAAGTCCATGGGATCTAGAACTCAGGGCATTTCCCTGATATTAAAGGTAACCATAAACAGGTCATAAACAGTCAAGAACAAGCAAATATAAATACTTTTTTTTTTTTTTTTACCTCTCTATATGCAGATTATTGTATGGAGTTGATTTCTGCTCTTCTTTCCCGGCTTCCTGACTTCCACGTCAGATCTCCATCTTGGGAATGAGTTCGTCCCAGATTCCTGTCAGTTCATTGCTCTTTTTTGTTTTCTGTTAATGGTCTTTTCTGGCGAGTGGATGTGCTTCTGCTCCTTCCTCAGGCTTGTCTGGAAGACCCTCCGCTTGGCCTGGCTCCGGACCTGGGTGAATTCCTCGTCGGCCAACTTGAGTTTCTCTCCTTCCTTTTCAATCCTTATCGTGCAATCCTCAACGCGTCTTCAGCAATTCTTCATTAATGCGGCAGCCTTCCATCACCTTCTGTTTTTCAAACCACCTGAAAGATTTACCATGGAGTTCAGGGCTGCAGCTGGCTGACCTTTTTTCTTTCAGAACCTTCTGGTTTCTGCTTTGGCAAGTTCTGTTTCTGAGCCTCCTCCATTGCCTTCAAACCCATGTTGATCTTCCCCATCTCCAGGATCCCCAGGTGGAGCTCCTCACACTTGCTCCTCAGCAATACCTTCTTTTCTGTCGCTTCCACAGTTGTATCCGGGTCCTTCTGGCTGTCCGGGGGCATGTCCACGACGGGCCCCGTGGGCAGCAGCTGAACCCTGGGTCCCAGGACACGCGCGGCGGCTGCCCAGCACAGGAACAGCCTGCGCTCCCAGGCGTTCGCTGGCTTCTCTGGCGGCTGACTTCCGGCGGGAGGCGTGCAGGTCACGCGCACAGGCTTGTCCCAGAGGCCTAAGCACCCGCTTTGGAGGGCCGTCCTTAAGGGGCCAGTGTAACTTGAGGTATAAGGTGTAACCTGAGGTGTAAGGACTGTTTCCTTAAGGCTGATTCCTTAACCGAGGAAGTCCCAAACTGCTCCAGAGAATCCACCTGGGCCCTGTACCTAGAACCTCAGCTGCATCTCGGAGGCGCCACACATTCAGATCCAAGGCCGCTCTGGCCCCGCGGAGGAGGGAGGAGAAGGAGGCGCGGCTGGGGCGCGGCTCGCGGGCGAGTCCGCAGCTCACCGCCCGCTCAGTGACCAGACTGCTGGCGGGAACCCAGGTGCCCGAGGATTCCCTGCCTTCCTGCCGCTCTGGCTCCCGCGGTCCTCGCGGTGGTCTCCGGCACAGGAGTGTCCTCGGCGGAGGCTGAAAGCACCTTACTGGCTCTGAGGTGAGTTCTCCGCCGCTGCAGGCCCACCCGCCTGTTCTGAGGGCCTTCCGGAGGCCGGATCCTAACGCCTCCTCCGAACGGGTTAAAGTTTGGGTCACCCAGCTTGTCCCAGTCCAGGTTGTAGGGCCGCTGGGGAGGGAGAACGGGACCCTCCTCCTCCTTCTCCAGCGTCTTTTCCCGCTTTCCTTAGCGGGAGGTTTATATGCCGGTCCTTTTCACGGTTTCCTTGTTAGGCGCGGCCTTTTGCTGGCAGCATCTTCAGAGAAGTCAAATTCTAGACCAGTGAACCCACCCCTGGAAGAGTCTGTCATTTAGCAATTGGCCTTTTCCTTCTGAGGATTTGAGGACATGGCCCCTCCACCTTCTGAGGGCGGCAGGGCGATGTTCTCAGGACTAGAAGCGTCCTGCAGCCTCTGGGGCCTCGCCAAGTGGTGTGTGAGGGCAGCTCTCCGCTTGCTCCCTTTCGGGGAATTACCCGGGGAAGAAGGAGGAGCAGAGGCCAGCTTTCTCCTGCAGCACTGTGAGGGCCCTCTCTTCTGTCTTGGGATGTCATCCCTGAGGGCCAGCCAGGAATTCGGAGGTGGATGTAATGCTTTTCGCTAAGGAATGAGAAAACGTTCTCCTCCAAGTCTTGCTTGGGGCCGCCAGACATTTATCCTGGAGATGCCACTCGGTTTTCAAGACTTCCCAGGATCTGGGGAGAGCTTGCAGAATCTAGGAATTTTCCTCTAAGCCCTACTTTAGTTGCACTTTGCAAATTTTAGGAAGTTGCTTTTTTTTTTTTTTTTTTTGGTGTGGGTGTGGAGGTTATTAGGTTTATTTATTTACTTATTTTAATAGAGGTACTAGGGTTTGAACCCAGGATCTTATGCATGTTAAGCATCATTCTACCACTGAGCTATAGTCTCCTCCCCAGGAAGTTGCATTTTAATTTTCACTAATTTAAATATTCTTCAATTTCTCTTGGGGCTGCTTCTCTTGATACCGACCTGAGCCCTTGGACATCCACCAATAGAAATTGATAAGAGACCAGCTCAGGATTTCAGGCAAGGCTTTATTGGGTCTCATGCTGCAGCAGGAGGGAGCGAAAATAAGAAACAGGTGCCCTTGCAGGCTCCAGAAAAGGGAGCCAGCTGGTTGCTTAAATGGGGTAACAAGGGGGAGGGGTGGGCCTGTCTCTCAGTTTGGGAGGAGGCCAGCTTAGGTGATCTGTCACTTAGGTACTGAGTGCAGGGATCATGCTCAGAAGCTTGCTTTTGCTCTGGGCACCTAAGAAATGGGAGTTGGTTTGTGGCATTTTTGTATCTTTTTGTTTATAATTGCCCCAACTGTGCCTGTGTGCAGTTACTTAAAACTCTGCTGTTTGATTTCTAAATGATTAGGGCTTTTCATCTATCTTTCTCTTAATTGATTTCAAAATCAGTTCCATTGTGGACTGAGAATATACTTTGTATTAGTTTCTATTCTTTTAAAATTAAGGTATATTTTATGGCCTAGAACGTGGTCCATCTTGGGAAACCTCAATGCGAGCCTGAGAAAAATATGGATTCTGCTGTTGTTAAGTGGAGTATTCTATAGATGTCAGTTAGATCAAGTTTATTGCTGTTCAGGTTATGCAAATCTATACTCAGTTGATCCATCAAATGACACGGGGGTGGATGTTGATGTCTCTGACTATAATAGTGAATTTGTCCATTTCTCTTGTCAGTTTTATCATTTTTCACACCTGTGTTTTGTTGCTCTGTTAGGTGCATCCACATTTAGGATTTTTATGTCTTTTGAAGAATGGAGCCTTCTGTCATTATGCAATGCCCTTCCTTATCCCGGATAATCTTGCTTCTTTCAAATCTGCTTTATGTGAAGTTAATACAGCTACTACAGCTTTCTTTGGATTACTGTTAGTATATCTTTCTCCATTTCTTTACTTTTCACCTACATGGAGTATTTATAGGTAAAGTATATTTCTTGTATACAATGTATTTCAGGGTTTTCCTTTTATTTTTAAACCACTCTGGAAATTTCCATTTCTTTTTTTTTTTTTTCCAGTTGATGTTGCAGACCAGTCACTTTAAACGTGATTATTATTATTGTTGGATTATAATCTACTATTTTAATTAAGCATTTATAGGATTCCATTTTATTTCCTCTCTTAGCATATCAATTGTACTTTTTAAAAAACAATTTCTTAGTGATGTCCCTAGATTTTACAAGATATAATTTTAACTAATCTAAATCCACCTTCAAAAAACACTATACCACTTCTCATGTAGCATGGGTACTCAGAACATCCCCAGTTTCTCTTGTTGCTTCTTATATTACTTTGTTAGTCTGCTTGGGCTGCTATAACAACATACCACCGACTGTGTGGCTTAAAGAACAAAAATTTACTGTCTCCCAATTTAAAGGTTGGAAAGTCTAAGGACAAGGTGATAGCCAATTTAGTTTCTGAAGAGAGCTCCTTCCTGGCAAGTATGTGGTCGCCTTCTTGCTATGTCTTCACATGGCGGAAAGAGAGCCCAAGCTCTCTGATGTCTCTTCTTACCGTGATACTAATTTTAGTGGATCAGGGCCCCACTCTTATGACCTCAGATAATTTTAACTATTTCCTCATAGGCTGTATCTCCAAATATAGTCACATTGGAGATTAGGGCTTTAACATATGAATTTTAGGCGGACATAGTTCAGTCCATAGTAATTAGTGTCATTCACTTACCCATATACCATAATCACCCAATGCATTTTTACTAGTATTACTTTAAGCAAACTGTTATCTTTTATATCATGTAAGATTGAAAAATATTTCATTTACATTTATTTATTCATTCTCTGGTATTCTTCTTTTATTTATGCAGATTGAAGTTCTAACCTATGTAATTTTTCTTCTACCTGAAGATCTTAATGTTTTATAAAAAGTAAGTCAGCTAGTAATGAATTTCCTGTTTCTTGTTAGTCTGAGAAGTCTTCATTTCTCCTTCACTTTTGTGGAGTAATTTCAGTGGATATAGAATTGCAGGTTGGCATAGTTTTCTTTCAACTTTTTATTGTGCTTAACTCTCCTTGCATAATTTCTAATGAGAAATTTGCTATAATCCTTGTTACCCATTTATCTCTTCTTTCACTATTTTTTTCTGTTTGGTGTTCTACAGTTTAAATATAATATGCCTGTGTGGTTTTTTGTTTGTTTTGTGTTTATCCTGCTTGATATCTTCCAAACTTCCATAATATGTGTTTTGGTGACTGCCATTAGTTTTAATCAGTTAGCCATGTTAACCAAAATTTCAGACCTGATTGAAATAAAGAGGCATTTTTATTTGGGTTTATTAGGACTGCAGCCTGGGAGATGCAAGAAGCAAGCACTTCAATTGTGTTCTGCTAGACAACAAAATGAAGGAAGCTTGAAAAGACAATAACTGCAAGGCCACACAGTCAGACACGTAAATCGTCAAGAATTATAGTTGGAGCTGGCAAGAAGGGCGTTTGTTAAGCAAGGATTGGTTGGGGTCTGAAATGGTTGCAGTTACAAGGACTGGGGGGACCTTAAGACCATAAAGTCGCAGCTGGTGGATGTTGTTCCAGATACACCTGGTGTCATCCTTGGTTGGGTTTGATACAATTCAGAGAGAATTCATGTTCTCAGTGGAGTAGTGATGTGTCTGGGATCAGATCCTAAATGGCTGTCTGGCTCCATTTTTATATATCTGAACTTTGATGACTCTATTATAGTTCCCATTTGTCATTAGTCATTATTACTTAAAATATTTTTTCCTGTTCTGTTCTTCATTTTTCTTCTTTTATTCCAATTACAGGTATGTTACAACTTTTGAAATTGCCCAACTGTTTCTGTTTTTTTTTTTTTTTTCCAGTTTTTTTTTTTTTCTCTGTATACTTCAGCTTGGGAAGTTTTTGT
This sequence comes from Camelus ferus, assembly GCF_009834535.1. Lineage (NCBI taxonomy): Eukaryota > Metazoa > Chordata > Mammalia > Artiodactyla > Camelidae > Camelus > Camelus ferus. The sequence goes on from NC_045701.1 coordinate 44,605,674, forward strand.
TTGTTTGTTTCAAAGGACTTTATTTTTTAAAGCAATTTTAGGTTCCTAGCAGAATTTAGCGGAAGATATATAGAGTTCCCACATACCCCCTACCACCACTTACAACCTTCCCCACAGTCACCATCCCATAACAGAGTGATGCATTGTTACCATCAATGCACCTACATTGGCACCTCATCACCCAAAGTCTATAGTTTACATTATAGTTCATTCTTGGTAGTTCAGGAGATTTTATTGATATACCTTTAAGTTCACTGATTCCTCAGTTGTGTTGTCTTCTGATGAGCCCATTGAAGATTTTCTTTATTTCTGTTACTGTGTTTTATTTTCTAACATTTACTTTTGATTCTTTCTTGTAGTTTCCATCTCTCTGCTAATATTACCCAACTGTCATTGCATGCTCTCTACTTTTTTCCATTAGCACCTTTAACATATTAGTCATTGTTATTTTAAATCCACCAAGTATAGCATCCCTATCATATTAGTACTTTGTCTCTTTAGACAAGTGTTTTTTTCTTGCCTTTAGGTATGCCTTTTCATTTTTTTGTTACAGACCAGGCAGGTTATTATTGGGTAATAGGAAACAAAATAAACAGGCTTTTAGTATGAGAATTTATGTTAATCTGGCTACGATTTGAGGTGTTTAACATTTGTTATAACTGATGGTACCAGAGGCATCAAATTCCTCTAATGTCCTTTTTTTTTTTTTTTTTTTAACCTCTTCTCTTGACTTGGGGCTTCTCTATACTGCTCCTCAGAGACAGTATGAGTCCTGTAGCTCTTTGAGCTCTAATCTAGTGGAGCAGCCTGAGTGTGATGGTAAAGAAGGAGCATTCTGCAATCCAGTTAAGTGTCTCTCAGTAGGCCTGTGTCTCAGGCCTTCACAAGTGCTCTGTCTTTCACCCCTACTCACTTCCCTGATTGTGGTGTTCTTAGTCTATTTCCTTGACATCCTGAACCATGCTTACTGTTTTTTCTATTTAGGTGAGATTATAACTCTAGTGGGGGTTGTAGTTGGGAGGAATTCCTTTCCCCAGTTTGGATAAGAGTTCAAAGTTGTACTCTAACAGATATTATCCCATGGAGAACAGGCCTTTGTTATGGAGAAAACTCTGGAGATATTTCACAATACTACTCTTCCTCTTCTCCCTGACACCGCTACAGTGGATCTTTCTTGGATACTCACCGTAAGAATGTGGTAGGGTCCCTGGAAGGAAAGCTCATAAGAGGATGGACCCCATAATCCTGAGGCCACCAGGAGTTTTTCACTTTCATGTTAGTCCACACTCAGTATGTAGCAGTTAGTTAAATTACCACTTAAGTGTTCCTATGAATTTATGGCTCTAGCCACTTCTGCTCCAGGTAAGCAGATCTTCACTGTGATTCTCTGGATTTACCTTTATATCTAGATTGAGGAGTGGTGGTTTGCCCTGAGACCTCATTTTTTAATGGCTCTAAGAAACGTCACTGATTTTCAGCTTGTCCAGGTTTTTTCTCATTGTAAAGATGGGAGTGACCCCTTCCAGGATCTTTGTTTTGAAACTGAAAGTAGAAGTGCCAATCATGACTCTTTTTCTAATTTTTAAAATTTATTTTAAGTAGTTTAAATGTCTAAGCATTGCCATCTCAATTAATTTTAGTTCAGAATATCTGAGCAGAATCAAGTATGCTGTAGCAATCTAATTTCTGCATTATTTTGGGGCATGCTTGTAGTCTTAAATAGAAATTCATACTAAAGTGTTCAAGGATTTCTATTAAATGTTTTAAAATCTTCTACAAATAGAATAAGTATATATGCGATAACATGCCTGGTTTAGTGCATTAAGCAGACTTTTTTGGCATGTGCTATAGCAATAAGCTGTGATTTACTTGAATACAGATTTATTACATACTTTAGTTCTCTGTTACTGACTTTACAGAAGTATTGTTATTCCTTTTCCAAATAAGGGCTAAGTAAATTTGGTTTGAAATGCTAGTAGTCTAAAACAGCAGAGGCATTTGAAGTTTGCTGGCTCTGATACTTCGGAGAGCACATCTCGATGTCTCATTAATACTCTAGGCATTGACCACACGGGAAGACAGCTTCGCTTCTTTTCATTTTAAAGGTTTTGCTCACATTAAAAATATAAATTTCAGTTAAAGGGGAAAATAAATCATTGTGGCACTGTAACTAAATTTTCAGCAAATTCTGTTCATTCTGTTATTGTACAAATTGGAGACCTACTAGAATGAATTAGAGATGCTGATTCTGCAGTTTTCACAAGTAAATGGGACCTAAGAATAGAATCAGGCACAAACCAATAGAGAATTATAGCAGCATCCCATGATTTTTTTAAATTTTACATTACATCAATTATTTGAGAGATTATCCAAACAGGTACTATAAATAATATGATGGACACATATACACATTAAAAAATCTTAAATTATGTAAAATAGTTGCATTGTCAAGTGATATTTTTCCTGCTCTCATGTGTTACCTTGTCTACATTTAAATTTCATTCTCCTATGACTTTAATTTAGATATATGTTAATTCAAAAATAACCTTATTTTAAAATCCAATTTCCTTTCAACAGTGTATTATACTCTGTGTCTGACATGTTTCTAGTATAATTCAGAACCAAAAATGGTTAGATTTTTTTAGCCTAAATTGCTAATTTGTTCATAAAATTAAATCACATTCAAGTACCTACAGAAAAAAATTCTAGTGGAAACTGAATTACTATTAAAATGATAAATAATTATTACTAAATTAATGAAATATTAAATAAGCCAAAGGTGAAACCACTATTTATTACTTTGACATAATTTTACAATTTCTTGCATCATCTCAGTTTTAGTAATACCACTAAATTTTTACAGAGTAGCACATGTACTTTGATTTGTGACTTAGATTGTAGTTATATTTAAGAAAATATTGTTCACTCAGATTGAAAAAAACAAAGGGAAAAGGCACAATAAGTTTTATGCACTGTAGTAACTAGAAAATTATGACTAAATTGATGTATACATATGGCCACTTTCCACCTAAAAACGCGAGATGCATGAGCCTCTTTTCACAGAGGCCAACACTTCATCATTTTCAGACTTGGCAATGAGAGTCTCCCCAAAGAAACAAGAAGTGTCTTGTTTGCCCAGTTCTAGAATTATGTTTGACTGCTGCTATTTCTCAAAGTCACATCTTAATTTGTTTCCTGGGCTTCACTGGAAATTGCCTGATGCATCCTCACATTCATGTTTGCAGTCCTGAAAGTGAATCTTCCCAGAAAAAGAAGACTGGAGAGGACCTTTTAAAAGGGCTTAAAATGAAAATATATGACAAAGGTAAAAAGTTTTTGGAGGAAAATAATCTTCAACAAATTTAAACTCACATGATGTGTAAGGTCTTTGGGAAACAGTAATGCAGTTTTAGTTATGTTGTTCTATGCTCAGTTGAGGTTTACATTCAAGCCATTTTAGTTCAAGGCAGAGTTTAGTAATGTTTTAATAAATTTAGTAAAAATAAATTTTTATAATGAAATAAAACAGAGTCACAGAAGAGATTGTCTCTATCTGAATTTATCATTAACAATCTGTAAGAAGAAGTGGCAGCTGAGCCCTGACTTCAAAGTTTCATATAGGCAGGGATAAAGGGAAGCATTAGAGGCTGAGAAGACAGTGTGAAAAATAGTACATAGCTTGAAAATGTGGAAAATAGTAGAAAATACCTCACTAATACTTCAGTCAGTGGAAGATCACTAGAATTTAGAATTGATACATGGATAGGGCCAGTTTGTTGGAGACATGGCTTTAGAATTTAGACATATTATTCTGGAACCATTTCTGGTCTGGGAGCAGTAAGGAGGTAGTTACAGTTGTCTAGGAAATGGAAAAATATTTTTTGGCAATATAAATTAAAAAAAACAACTAGAAAATTTTAGTAGGTTTTAGAGGTAGAATTAATATTATTTGGTACCTGATTAAAAATGAAATGAGAAAAAGAGTCGAAGGTAACTGGCCTCAAATTTAAATCACTTGGGGCTTATGTCTTAACAAAATGGAAGAAAAACAAACAGCAGATTTTAAAGAAGAAGTTATTGTTTGTTTTGCATACCCTGATTTTCACGTGTTGGTGTCTGTTAGAGAATCCTTGCATTCATTGTGATAATTTGCCTATATTATACTATTATACACAATGAATTAGGTCTAAAAGAGACTAAGGTCACATAATCTGAGAGTTACTAAACAGACATTTAAACTCAATCTTGTTTACAACAGCAGTTCTGTTCTAAGAAGCACACAATGTAAGTAATATAATGTAAGAAATGTACTGTAAATGTAAGTGTGACAGGTTGTATCTCATAAAGGACTAGAGTATGTGTAAGAAGGGCCAGACAGGACAGGGTACATACACAGTCTCACCCTGCTACTTCTCAGTTATATACCTGGAACATCTTGATGACTGAATTTCAAAAGAGAATGTCCCAAGAGTGTTTCAAGGAAAGGAAGAAGCAGAGGCTTCCAGATGAATTGACAGTTATATTTAGAATGGCACAGCATTTCTCTGCCCATATTCTGTTGATCAAAGCAGGTGCAGGTCCCATCCATGTTCTAGAGTGTGGAGAAATATTCTCTACCTTTTTGATGGGGTGAAAAGTTCATATTCCATAAGAGCATGTGGAATAGGAAATATTGTTGTAACTTATTTTTGGAAAATGCAGTGAGTTACAGTCTACCCTCTTACCAAAACAGTTTGCATCCCTCCCACATACGCTTCCTTCCTTACCTGCACTCAAGTCTCATAATTATGGCAATCAACTCTAGGAGTGCAAGATACCACATCTAAACCAGGTCCATGTGCTGATTCCTTGGGAACTGTTTCTCAAGTAGTTCCTCTTGATCTGAAACCTATAATAAATGTTATTTCTCCATTGCAGACCCAACAGGCAATGTTTATCTTCATAGGATATCCACAATAGACCTTTCTGTTCAATAATGGAGATGGAATAGGAAGCTTATGAACAGGCACTGATCCATAGCATTCTGGGACCCAGCACAAACACGTTACCACTTCTTTGATTAGGGCCCCATCCTGTTCTTTAGAAGTAATGCTCCAGGGACCTTGGGTTCACCCTCTGAATTATCCTTTATTCTCTATATTAAATGGCCCATGTTTTTGGTGGGAGCCTGAGGGCCCAGAGACCTCTACTCCTAATGAACATCTCTGTTCTTTTCAGTCTAAGCCAATAAAATTCCTTTTAAAGTTTCTTATATATCAAAGTATAATCAATTCAATTAGACAGAATACATGCCTACGTTGTTTTCCAAGTCAAGGCCCTCTCTACCTTGACCAAACTGTGAAGCTGAATATTTTTAAAAACTTTCTTGTCTTGTTCAAGGAGTCTATGAGGCATCACACTAAATTTCTGAAGTCTCAGCAGTGGGGCTAAAATTTGTATCCTCAATGTTGATTTTACCCTGAAACCATGTTTTACTACCAGTCTCCTGAATTTGCTGGAAATATCTCCAAGTTCATGTCTGTCTTTAAGAACTTTTTTTCTGTTTGGAAACACTGAGAATGAGAAATTTCTATTTTATATTTCTTTTAGAGTCTCAAAATCTAAATAGTTTCTTCTTTACCTTTTTTCTTTATCTATAAATTATGGTATGACATTAAAAGAATTTAGTAACTTGGAAATTTCCTTCACCAGAGTCATCAATTTATTAGTTATATTTTCTTTTTTCTGTGTTAACCAGACAACAATATCACTAAACTTCGCAGCACTACATACGTAAGTCATCTTTTCTCCATCATCCAGTAACAGTTTCCTGACTGTCATTTCAGTCCCGGCAATAGTCTTCTTGTGATGCTTGAAGCCTCTGCTTACTGCCCAGTCTCAAAGCCAATGACATGTATAGTAAGTTTTTTGTTGTAGAAGTACTGTACTTCTAGGTACCAAATTCCATTCTAGTTATACATTGGTGGATAATAAACTATCACAAAACATAGTGCTTTTAGACAACAGTTTATTATTATTACTCACAACTCTATGATTTGGCTAAACTCTGCTGGGTGATTCTCCCTTGGGGTCTTGTACAAGTTGTGCTTGGATATTGGCTAGAATTAGTCATGTGAAGTCTTAACTGGCCTGCACACCCTAGTTGACTTATTCACATGGCTAGCAGTTGATGTTGGCTGCAAGCTAAGCTGGGCCTGTTGAATCACAGCATCTCCACATGACCTTGGCTCTTCACCACATGGTGACTGGGTTCTGAGAGGAGGTGTACCAGAAGTGTGCGAGAAGTCTCAGAAAGCAGGCATTGTTAGTCCTGTTAAGGGCTGTGCCTAAAAGTAGTATTGTGTCCCTTCTGCCATGTTCTATTAGTCAAAGCAGGGTTTACCCAACTTCAAGGTGGTAGAGAAACAGACTTCACACTTTGTTCAGAGAGTATCAGGGTCACATTGTTTTGTTTTGTTTTGTTTTTAACATTTTTTATTGATTTATAATCATTTTACAATGTTGTATCAAATTCCAGTGTAGGGCACAATTTTTCAGTTATACATGAACATATATATATTCATTGTCACATTTTTTTCTCTGTGAGCTACCATAAGATCAGGTATATATTTCCCTGTGCTATACAGTATAATCTTGTTTATCTATTCTACAATTTTGAAATCCCAGTCTATCCCTTCCCATCGTCCGCCCCCTTGGCAACCACAAGTTTGTATTCTATGTCTACGAGCCTATTTCTGTTTTGTATTTATGCTTTGTTTCTGTGTGTGTGTTTTTTTTTCTTTAGATTCCACATATGAGCGATCTCATATGGTATTTTTCTTTCTCTTTCTGGCTTACTTCACTTAGAATGGCATTCTCCAGGAACATCCATGTTGCTGCAAATGGCGTTATGTTGTTGGTTTTTATGGCTGAATAGTATTCCATTGTATAAATATACCACCTCTTCTTTATCCAGTCATCCGTTGATGGACATTTAGGCTGTCTCCATGTCTTGGCTATTGTAAATAGTGCTGCTATGAACACTGGGGTGCAGGTGTCATCCTGAAGTAGGGTTCCTTATGGATATATGCCCAGGAGCGGGATTCCTGGGTCAAATGGTAAGTCTATTCCTAGTCTTTTGAGGAATCTTCATACTGTTTTCCACAGTGGCTGCACCAAACTGCATTCCCAACAGCAGTGTAGGAGGGTTCCCCTTTCTCCACAGCCTCTCCAGCATTTGTCGTTTGTGGATTTTTGAATGATGGCCATTCTGACTGGTGTGAGGTGATACCTCATTGTAGTTTTGATTTGCATTCCTCTGATAATTAGTGATGTTGAGCATTTTTTTCATGTGCCTTTTGATCATTTGTATGCCTTCCTTGGAGAATTGCTTGTTTAGGTCTCTTGCCCATTTTTGGATTGGGTTATTTGGTTGTTTCTTATTACAGGGTCACATTATTGAAGATCCTGGGCATTAAGAGATTTTGTTATGTCTCTTTTTGGAAAATACAGTCTTCACATATGGTAAGCAGGTCAGGGTTGCTTCTTAAAGTGTGTCCTTCTCTCTTTAATTGTGTCTTTTCTCTTCTCCTTCTTACCTTCCTCCTTTGTGTCCACGTTTGTTGACTCCTCCTTTTCCATCTTGTTCTCACAGAACAGCCTTGCCAACAGTTGTTACAGTTGAGGAATGCCTGCATGGGAGGTTATAGATATTGGGGATGAACTCTTGTTTCCTACTCTGTCTGTCTAGATATGTTTCATCAAGTGCTGGCACATCTTGTCTCAACAGAATTGTAAATTTTAATATTTGCCCAGCTCAGGGGAGATAGGTCATTTTATTTGCTTTGGCTTTGGGTACTAGTCTATTGCAAAGGAGCCAAAAAAGGGCTCCATATGTTCCATGTCAGTTCATTCACATCATTAGTGCACTACACAGTGGTTTGGGACCAAAGGTCAACTAATAATTAGCATATTGCTTAAATTCTTTCATGTCTTAGTGTGTATTCCTTTGTTTGAGTCCTCTTGGGAAATAGTGTGACAGCCAGGACCAAGTCATGACCCAGGTTAATGTGCATTTCCTGGTCAAAGCTGGGGTGACATCTTATGAATATCATATGAAAATAATTCACATAACTTGTAAAAACCTTAGCATAAGGCACAAAGAAAAGGAACCAATCTCTGTATTGGGACAAAATAATAAACCTTTGAAATAGTGTTCTAGTGAGAAGTATGAGAACTTTATAAAACTTCATTCTTAAACTCATTTTTAAAATAAAACTCAGAAGGACATTTGATGAGATTGAATAGCTAAAAGCATAGTCATGGAAAAAAAGTATAAGAAAGGTTATTGTAGAGGAAAATGTGATCAACTGTTTTTGCTTTTGAAAAGCATACCTGGAGGGAGTAAATATAAGCTAGGGTAGTAGGAAAACCCATTTGGTCAAATAGGGGACAAAGTTAAGAAATTGATGAATCATAAAAGCAAAATATAAAAGACACAGAATAGATCTCAAATACCCAATGTAGTCTCATTTAATTAATCTTTTTACGTATTTAGTGAGCATCTATTATTTTATGTTAAGCACTATCCTAATTGTTTTTGACCTAACATTTAGCGTAGCAGACACTGTCCTTTTTCTGAAAGACACTAAAGTCAAGTAAATGTAATAGAAAATTAAGTAATTATGGTAAAGCATGATGAATTATCTGATCAGGGAAGTACAGGTTGCTAAGAGAGTGAATAATGGGTATAGGGGAGTACTCTTAATAGGGTCACAAAGTCTTAGAGGAAGTGATATTTAAAATGAGATCTGAAATATGAGTAATTGGTAAAGAAGTCAATGATGTGGAGAGTTTCAGAGGAAATACCATATATAGTACTCAATTAGACCTATGTAGAGAACATGACATATTCAAACAATTGAAATGAAAAAAAATCTGGTATTGGTTGAACAGTTGGTCCATTTCCTTAAACAGTGTAACTCATTGGGTTAAGCTTAGTTAGACTGGGTCCTTGAAAACTCTTGAATCAAGCCAAAAACTAAGAACCAGTAGCAAGGGCCAATGTGTCTAAGGACCTGCATTTCTTATTATGACTGTACAAGAGTTAAATGCATACAGACAGCAGAAAATTCTTAGATTTCATAGGACTTGACAGTATCCTAGTAGTTTATTGCTACTTCTTATTTTTGACCATAGGTTTCATGTTCTTGGATCTGTGAACATCCTTCATTACTTTGATTAGAGTAAATTCAAAACAAATGCTTTCTAAAATAATTTTAAGTTAATTTAATTTTTTCTGTGAGGTATCTTTACATCAAATGCATCCTTTTGTTCTGAACCTCCTTTTGTTCTGAACCTGAACTATATTTTCCAGTTTTTACTCTGCCAATCACTATAATCTTCACAATTACCCTGTAAAGTAGGTGCTATTTTTTTTTTTTAACATTTAATACTTTACAGATGAAAAAACTAAGACATAGGGAACGTGAGTTCTTTGCCTAAAGTCCCATAGCTAGAATACTGTGGGGATAGTTTTCAGATACGTTTGTTTAGTCTGAGGGCAGAGTCACATTCTTAATCAGTATACTAAAAAGCCTATCTAACTATAGATACTACTTTTTACAGTAGTATCATTACTGATTTAAGAAATGCAAGGGAAGGAGAAAATCAAACAAGACGGAGGGTTAGTGAACAAAGAACAAAACAGGAGAAAATTTCTCTGAGCTGAAGAAAGAAGTGCATTTCACCAAATGTGACCCTAAACATATAATGAAATGTGTGGGGTTTGAGACTATGAATGTCTCCTTTAAGCATCTAGGCGCCCCCCTCCCGCCCAAAAAAAAAAAATCACATTTAAAAAAGTAGATTGATCAGTTTTTCTATAATTAAAAAATTATACATACATTTATTGAAGTAATACTTGCATATTTTAATGTAAAATATAATGATCTTGGAATTTTGCACACAGAAAAGACATTAATCTTGTGTAAGACACATATGTCACAGGAGAGTTTAGAAATTGCACCACTAACATACTCTTCATGAAAATTTCTCAGGAAAAAGAATGCAGAATAGTAGAGTGGGAGCTAACCAGATGAAGTTTGATGTACTTATTGTGGTAGAAATCTTGTGAATGAGTCATTAAAAGGTAGCCAGGATAACTGGAGCCAGAAGGAGATTGTACACAGAGAAATAGTCCTGAAGAGGTGGGAATGGTAAATTAATCAGATGGGGTCTCATAAGCCAAGTTAAGTGGTTTAGCATTTTATTAGGAATAATGAGATGCCTTTAGAAGTCACTAGCAAAATCAGATTTAGGTTTCAAAGTAATCTTTGTTTCTAGTGTGGAGAATGGAAGGGAAGGTGCTGAAAGAATGAGCAGAGAAAAGTCAAGTTGTTCTGGAATAATTAAAGGGTGCTTAATATCACCATTTTTATGTACGGTTATTCATAGTATCCTATCTAATGCAAAAGTAAGAGAAATACTTTAAAAATTAAAATAATGTCTGAAAAGTGACAATAAAATTTTCATTTTTCTCTAATCCTCTAATCATATGAATATCTTCTGGATAAATCTAACAAATGAACTGAAACATTATTATCCAAAATTAAAGTTTAGTAAGATCATAACTTAGAAATAGACATATTTTATTTAATAAAGTGAACTAACCAAAGCTTTTTAACCTAACCTCTGTCATAAAAATATATCCCAGATTAAACATGTGTTAAAAGAAGAAAATAAAGTTTGTAGAAAAATGTACTTGCCAATATTTCTCAATCATTCTACTTGAAATGCTTGTTTCTTGTAGAAAACTCAAGGCAGAAACTATTTAGGAGTATGATTATGTAGTTGATAAGAAAACAATGAAATATTCACAAAACAAAACAAAACAAAACACCATTGCTAAAGAAAAGTTTGGAGTCATCTGCATGAGGGCGCTAGGGCAATCTGTGAGAATTTATGAAGCTGTGAAGAAGAGGAGGACATTCCCCTGAATAACCTGTGAGTTCATATACAAGAACAGAATAAACAAGAGCAGGTAGCTATGGAGACAAAGAAAATGCAGTTTAACAGATGAGGGAAGAAACAGTACCATGAAATGCGAGAGGTTAGAGTTTTAGTGGGAAAATGTGTTCAAATGATGTGAAGGCTTAAGAGATCTTCAGGAAAAAAAAAGGTTTTTAGAAAGAATTGTTGAGAAGTCATTGATTACATGTAATTACATAGTTTATTTGGGCGTATTTTAAGTAAAATAGATCATTAATTATAGGCGCACTTTGGAGATATTCTAGGTTCAGTTCTAGATCACGGAGATAAAGAAAATATCACAATCAATAGAGTGACCCAAGTTTTTTGGTTCCCAATGCATATAAAAGTTATGTTAACACTATATTGTAGTCTATTAAGTATACAACAGTATTACATCTAAAAAAAAAAAACAAAAAAGTGTACTTACCTTAATTTAGAATACATTATTGCTAAAAATGCTAACCATCATCTGAGCCTTCAACGAGTTAAAATCTTTTGCTGGTGGAGGTTTTGCCTCCATGTTGATGGCTGCTGACTGATTAGGGTGGTGGTTGCTGAAGGTGGGGGTGGCTGTGGCTATTTCTTAAAATATAACAATGAAGTCTGCTGTACTGATTGACTGTTGCTTTCACGAATGATTTCTCTGTAGCACCAATGCTGTTTGATAGCGTTTTACCCACAGGAGATCTTTCAAAATTGGAGTCAATCCTCTCAAACCCTGGGCTGCTTTTATCAACTAAGTTTATATGTTTTTCTAAATCCTTTGCTGTTATTTCAGCAATCTTCACAACATCTTCACCAGGAGTAGATTCTATCCGAAGAAACCACTTTCTTTGCTCACCCATAAGAAGCAACTCCTCATCTGTTAAAGCATGAGATTGCAGCAATTCAGTCACATCTTCAGGCTCCACTTCCAATTCTAGTTCTCTTGCTGTTTCCACCACATCTGCAGTGACTTCCTCCAGTGAAGTCTTGAGCCCCTCAAAGTCATCCATAATGGAACCAGCTTGTTCCAAACCCCTGTTAGGGTTGATGTTTTCATCTCTAACCATTATTCACAGATGTTCTTAGTGGTATCTAGAATGGTGAATTCTTTTCAGAAACTTTTTACTTTTCCCAGATTCGTCAGCGGAGTCAGTATCTGTGGCAACTATACCCTTACGAAATGTTTTTCTTAAATGATAAGCCTAGAAAGCCACAATTCTTCCTTGATTCATGGATTGCAGGATGAGTGTTAGCAGGCATGGAAACAATATTAACCCCATTGTCTGTCTCCATCAGAGCTCTGGGGTGACCAGATACACTGTTAATGAGCACTAATATTTTGAAAGGAATTTTTTTTTCTGAGTAGTAGGTTTCAACAGTGGGCTTAAAATATTCAGAAAACCATATTATAAACAGATGTGCTGTCATCCAAGCTCTGCTGTTTCATTTGTAGAGCACAGGCAGAGTAGATTTAGCATGACTCTTAAGGGCCCCAGGATTCTTAGGATTTTGGGAAATGGGAAATGAGCATTAGCTTCAGCTTAGTCACCAGCTGAATTAGCCCCTAATAATAGAACCAGCCTGTCCTTTGGAGCTTTGAAGTCAGGCATTGACTCCTCCTCTCAAGCTATAAAGGTCCTTGATGGTATCTTCTTCCAATAAAAGACTGTTTTATCTACATTGAAAATCTGTTCTTCAGTGTAACCACCTTCATTAATGATCATAGCTAGATCGGGACAATTTGCTGCAGCTTCTGCATTAGCACTTGCACTTTTACGTTCTGGAGACAGCTTCTTTCCTTAAACCACATGAACCAACCTCTGCTAGATTCAAACTTTTCTTCTGCAGCTTCCTCACCTCTCTCAGCCTTCACAGAGTTGAAGAGAGTTAGGGTCTTGTTCTGGATTAAGCTTTGATTTAAGGATATGTTGTGTCTGATTTGACCTATATTGGAGACCTAAAACTTTCTCCATATCACTAATAAAGCCATTTCACTTTCTTATTAACTGTAGTAGCACTTTTTAATTTCCTTCAAGAACTTTTTCTTTGCATTTACACTTGGCTGTTTGGTATAAGAGGTCTAGATTTCGGCCTGTCTTGGCTTTTGGCATGCCTTTCTCTCTAAGTTTAATCACTTCTAGCTTTTAATATAAAGTTAGAAACATGTGACTTCCTTTTACTTGAAAACTTAGAGGTCATTGTAGGGTTGTTAATTGTTGTGTCTCAGGGCACACCAAAGGAGAGGAGAGGGAGGAAGGGGAATCAGTGAATTGATAGAGCAGGCACAACACACAACATTTATCCATTAAGTTCATGATCTTATATGGGCACAATTCCTAGTGCCCCAGAACAATTACAATAGTAACATCAAAGATCACTGATCACAGATCATCATAACAACTATTATAATAATGAAAACATTTGAAATATTACGAGAATTACCAAAATGTGATACAGAGACATGAAGTGAGCGAATGCTGTTGGACGAACGGCACCAGTAGACTTGCTCAATGCACAGTGACCATAAACCTTCAATTTGTGAAAAATGTAGTATCTGTGAAGTGCTGCAAAGCAAAATGCAATAAAATGAGGTATGCCTGTGTATCAATCAGACCAAGTACATATATTGTCAAGTTTTATGGCATTTTAAATTCAACGGTGTTTGATGAGTATCTTTTCATTGACGCTTGGTAAACAAAATCAGATGACAAGTAAAAACCTTGAACTATGCATGTAATTGCGAAAAGAAAGAACAGAACCAAGGCATGTGAATTTTCATTACATTATTGAATTTACTTACAGTAACTTTACTGATAACTTTCCTTTATAAAATGGAGTTCTGTCTGCTTTTACATCCTCCAAGAGGAGTTTAGAAAAATAAATGGCTGTGAAAACACATTAAAACATTTTAAATAATTTTGTAGGTACATGGTATTCCTAATGTATGCCAAGTTTCTAATTGCTCTGAAGCAAGAATGGAATAGGTAATTCTCAAATTTCTTAAATCTGTCAAGTGGAGAATTTTCTAGTCCTTCCATTGAAATGCTATCTAAAAGTTAAATTGTTATGTAAATTTACCATAATTAAACAGAATGGTTAATTTAGAGTTTGAAGAAATAACTACAGAAAATAATTAAATTGGCTAGTGTTCCATTCTCTTTCTTTCTTCATTCTGTGTCCTAACTTTTCTTGCTCTTTATTATACTGAGATAAAGAATATGAAAAATGTCAACTGCACTTTTGTTTCTAAATTTACTTATCTTTACCCATCTTGGGAAAAGTTAAGCCCACTGACTGGATTGGAGGTTGAGGTAGATAAATGAATTGAACAAGAGCTAACTAGTAATTCTATCATCAAAGAAATAAGAGAGACTATCATTTACTGCACTTAAATATGCTAATTAATACTTTAGGATAATGTAGGTTACTATAGTGGAAAAATTGTTAGTTTCTCTAAACCTCAAGTTCCTGTCAGTAATATGAGACTTACCTAAATTACTGTATTGTTGTAACTGTTAAATGATATGTCATATTCATGTTACTAGTGACTAGCACAGTGCGTGGCAAAGATTAGATATTCAATAAAGAAGAGCTGCTGATATTATTTTCATTTTTTATTCATCATAAATAGAAGATTGCTAATAGTTACATTTAGTTTAATAAAAACAGCTATTTCCAGAAACTTACAAACACCTCTGCTGAGATACAAACTCATGACATTTTTGCTCCTTGGATATCAGTTTCTTCATTCTTTGAGAATAAAGTATATTTGCAAATTGTGCAGGCTTCTACACACTCCAGATAAAGTCCTAACTTAAAGTACGGCTTTCCTTTGTACTCCTTGGGAATGTGACTCTACACATCACTATCTGTCCTTTCAAATAAGACCCATAAATAGATAATAAATACTGTTAGTATCTTCATTTAGAAAAAATACTATCCTGAATATTGTTATTTTGAGAAATGACTCTGTTTAAAGCTATGACTTTTTTTTTTACTGACTGAATTTGTTGTATTAAAGATCCAAATAACTCATGCTATTCTTAGAAGATATTTAAATAGTGAACAGTATATTTCATTTACCTGAATTGAAGTGAGAGCATGTCACATTTTTAATGAAGTAGGTCTCATATTTATTTTAGGAAAAATAAACATGTTGTAAGATTCATGGTTTCTAAATTACACACACAAATGTATGCCATACATGTATTTCAAAGTTATTTTTCAATTATAAGTTAATAGAAAAAGAGATTGATTTCGGCCTAGATGACCTATTTAATTATTTGTTCAAGTGATTTTTGTCACATGACTTAAGCACAATCATCATTTCATGTATTAATTGGCATTTTATTTCATATAGGAATGTAATATTTTCATATTTCATGTTTTATATTTCTAGAATACATTTTCTGCACTCTGGATTATTGTCCATGCTGTTATTTCTAGAGCAAGATATTTTAAACTACTTATCTTGGTGTTATAGTCATTGTAGTGTCTTAATATCGATTGCTTATACACAAGATGAAAGAGGTTATTTTCAGGGTGTCATTGTTTTAGTGGCCTTGTTTAAACTGCTCAGCAAAAAAAGGCCAATCTGAGTGTCTGTTTACTGCATTACAAATTGCCTGTGTCTTGTATATTGGCATTAGGGACATACTGAAAAATGGATACTCTAAGGTGGAACTTCTTAAAACTGTAAATTTCTAAGGTCCTAGAACATCACATACCCTAGAGAGAGATCTGTTTTGCCTTGGAATATAATTTAAGGACTCTGTTCTTAATATTTAGAAATTTCTTCTGCCAAACATTTGTATGAGAAAAGAGAAAATCCTTCTGTATTCTTTATGAAATTCAGATGAGAAAATTGAAACTAAATTTGAGATACAAATTACGTAGTTAACCTTTAAAAAGCATATAATGTAAAATACATTTTTATAAAAATTGATTGGCAACAAAATATGAAAGCTTATTTTACTCCTGATTATAAAATTCAACTAAAACTGCATTGCAGAAGAGAGAGATTATTCTCTTTTTGGTATGCTGATATGTATCTTTGATATGCCTTATATTTTTATATCTCTGGCAGTTGATTGTCGTTCAGAAAGACAAGAAAAAAGTGTTTTGTTGAAGTTTACTAAATGTTGTCTTCTCCAGGGAAGAAGTAGAGTTTAGCTATTCAATTTTCTATGTTGAGCCTTGAGAGAGTTACGAATAATATTGACTCAAAAATTGTGAAGATTCATTTTATAAGGTATTTTACGTAAGCCATATTCAGTGTATTAGTTCTTGATGAGAGTCTTCATGTATCTAGCATTAATTTAATGCAGTCTTTTAGTTCTGATGGTAAGAAACATAGTTTGTACTCTGACATATATTATTTCTGTATCTTATTTGTATTTTCTTAATTCCTGCAAGATAGTCTAGGGAAACACTATTATTGTTCCAATTTCACCGAATGGGAAACTGATCCAAGGACTATGAAAGTTCTGAACCCGAAGTCATTAAACTCTATTGCCATAATTCTCTATTAGTTATGTAACTGATGCTGGAAATTCTTACTTACTTCTTTACCCACAGGGTAAATAAGTAATATGTGTTTATTTTTGAAAGATGATGATGGAGAGATGCTCCCAAAGCTAAATCTGCATCTTGTGTGTGTTTGTTAATTGTGCTATTTTTTTTTAGTGTTTCTAACATTTTTTTATTGAGTAATAGTCATTTTATAATGTTGTGTCAAATTTCAGTATAGAGCACAATTTTTCAGTTATACATGAACATATGTATATTCATTGTCACATATTTTTTTTGCTGTGAGCTACCATACGATCTTGTATATATTTCCCTGTGCTATACAGTATAATCTTGTTTATCTACTCTACATTTTGAAATCCCAGTCTGTACCTTCCCATCCCCTGCCCCCTTGGCAACCACAAGTTTGTATTCTATGTCTATGAGTCTGTTTCTGTTTTGTATTTATTTTTTTTTTTTAAGAGTCCACATATGAGTGATCTTATATGGTATTTTTCTTCCTCTTTCTGGCTTACTTCACTTAGAATGACATGCTCCAGGAACATCCATGTTGCTGCAAATGGCGTTATGTTGTCAGTTTTTATGGCTGAATAGTATTCCATTGTATAAATATACCACCTCTTCTTTATCCAGTCATCTGTTGTTGGACATTTAGGCTGTTTCCATGTCTTGGCTATTGTAAATAGTGCTGCTATGAACATTGGGGTGCAGGTGTCATCCTGAAGTAGGGTTCCTTCTGGATATATGCCCAGGAGCGGGATTCCTGGGTCATATGGTAAGTCTAGTCCTAGTCTTTTGAGGAATCTTCATACTGTTTTCCACAGTGGCTGCACCAAACTGCATTCCCACCAGCAGTGTAGGAGGGTTCCCCTTTCTCCACAGCCTCTCCAGCATTTGTCATTTGTGGACTTTTGACTTTTGACTGGTGTGAGGTGATACCTCATTATAGTTTTGATTTGCATTTCTCTGATAATTAGTGATATTGAGCATTTTTTCATATGCCTATTGATCATTTGTATTTCTTCCTTGGAGAATTGCTTATTTAGGTCTTTGGCTCATTTTTGGATTGGGTTGTTTGTTTTTTTCTTATTAAGTTGTATGAGCTGCTTATATATTCTGGAGACCAAGCCTTTGTCAGTTTCATTTGCAAAAATTTTCTCCCATTCTGTAGGTTGTCATTTTGATTTATTTATGGTTTCCTTTGCTGTGCAGAAGTTTATAAGTTTCATTAGGTCCTATTTGTTTATTCTTGCTTTTATTTCTATTTCTTGGGTAGACTGTCCTAGAAGAACATTTTTGAGATGTATGTCAGATAATGTTTTGCCTATATTTTCTTCTAGGAGGTATATTGTATCTTGTCTTACGTTTAAGTTTTTGATCCATTTGAGTTTATTTTTGTGTAGAGTGTAAGGGAATGTTCTAGCTTCACTGATTTACATGCTGCTGTCCAGAATTGTGCTATTTTGTTGAACCCAAATGTTTTTAAATCCTCTTAGAATCAACTAAAATGATTAAGAAAATAAAATATTTTAATAGTAAAACAATCCTTATTTCTATTTGCTCATGGATAGAACTGTATCTTCTCCCCTAAAGGTAATGACAATGACATTATGTTAAGGATTATTAAGTGTGGAAATTTTTCAAAGGAAGAGAGGTTGAGAAATCTCCCCTGTCCATATCTTTCCTCATGTAATAGAAGTCTGTTGTTTTGCTGCCCAGCATCTGTTTAGCTTTCTGAAAATAACTCTTTTTATGTGGGAAATTACCCTTCTCCCATTTGATCTAGTAAGAGAGTTTCTCCAAGCCTTATCCCCGCTAATCAATGGGAATGAAATCCAAGCTGACTTTCATCCCTGGGAATTTGAACTTTGAGCAAACTGAATGTAAAAAAAAAAAAAAACTGAGCAAGATTGGAACTTATTCATCTTAACTAATTCTTGATACCTTGAAGAAACAAATTAGTTCTCATTACCCACTGAATTTCTCTTGGTTTCCTTTTGACTAGTTATACAGCATTTCCTTTAGATTTTTGAGCTAACCATTATCTGTCCAGTAAATTCCCATTCTGTTGACTACATAAACATTCAGATCTGGAAAAGAACCAAAAGGAATCTCTAGAACTAACTGGAAAAAAAAAACAACCCACCATTGTTAACAAAAATTTAGTGGATCAAACAGACAATAGCTTGACACAGCTAAGAATAGAGTATGTTAACTAGAAGCTGGTATGACTTAATGAATTAGAATAAAGTTTGTAGAAATAGAAAAATGGAAAGTAAGTGAGATATTAAGAGATTAAAAGTAGGTTGTCAAGGCCCAAACACCATCTTAGGAAGGTATTAGAATTGTATGCTGGTATAGAAGCTGAGAATGTTTTGCTAGTTAATAAAAGGCAAGCATTTTCACAATCAGCAAACACAGGAAATCCTTAGCAGAACAATTTAAACATAAAACCATCCTATAAAGTTGTTGTGAAATTACAGAACACAAAAATGAAAAAGTCTTATCAAAGATAGTGAGAAAAGACCTAGTACTTGAAAATTAACCTGACAACAGTTATATCAGCAGCAAAAATAGAGCCCAAAAAGAAATAATAACTTTAAAAACTGTCAACCTAGAACTCTGTACCAGTTAAATTATTCAAGATTGAGGGTGAAGTACACGTATTTCCTTTAAGTAAAGACTGAGTGAGGCTGTCATTCACAAGGCATTCCCAAAAATCTTTACTTGGGAGGAAGGAAATTGAATTCCAGTGGAAGAAATGAGATGCAAGTAGGAAAGCCAAGCAAATAAATTGGTAAACCACATAAGAAATGGAAATAGTGACTCATTTTGAAGTGTGAAAATAAGGTCAAATAGAAGTAATAGGAAAAACAGCGAAGAAGACATGAAGTGATAATTATAGTTAAAGGCTTCTAAGATTTTTTGTATTGCTTAACTTAAAATTTTTGCTACATATGCAAGTTCAAAATTTAATGCCATCCATAAAGTCAAAGAAATAGAATGTATAACATCCAAAATAGTAGAGAGGGAGAAGGAATTAAAAACATAGAATTTAGCAATATACTTAGTGCTAAAAGGGTAAAGAAAAAAATACATATTTAGTAATTTATGAAATAATAAAGCAGTATTTAAAACAAATTTATAGCCTTTAATACATATATTAAAAATAATGAAATAATTTAATAATCTAAACATCCCCATTTAAGTCATTAATTAAAAAAAACACAATGTAGGAAGAAGGGCTAATAAATATAGCAATATACTTGACGAAATAGAAAACAAAGAAATATTTAATTAGGCTCTTTGAAGCTGTTCCTCTAAAGAGTTTAGTTAAATAGTAAATCATTTGTTGAATCAAACCAAGAAAAAAATACAATCTTAGAAATAAAATATATCAATAGAAGGGATTGAAAATTGTATAAAAATTTTTATTGGTTTATATTTGGAAAAACTAGATTAAATAGGTAACTTTTAGGAGAAAATATTGATCTATAACTTAAAATATTTGAAATTTATAATAAAATTACATCAGGTACTAATGTTTTTTCTTTTATCATATAAAAGTAATCTAATCTTATACAGTATTAGAAAATAGAAAAGAAGGAAAATTGTGTCATCTTATTTGATATCTCATATAATCTTAATGAAGAAATTAAGTAAGGAGAAGTTTGATATCCTGCTGTCTGAGCAACTGAGGGCCCCAAAATTTAATGTAAATATGACAGAGAAGTGATTTAATTATTTCTAAGGCTAGTGAGCTGGAACCTACTAGTAATACTGGAATTGACTACATCTGTATATGATATGTACTTCCTCTTTATTTGAAGCCATGAGACTAAATAATTTTTAATTCCTCAATAAAAAGTGGGAAAATTTGAGTTTAGGAGATTTGTTTATATGACACATTAGTAGGCTACTTGTAAACATTTGTCACTGTTTAACTTTTGAAATCTAAAATTTTACCCTTGTTTTTGGTTTTATTTTGGAAGTTTATTTGGAGATAAAATTTATAAGCTATCTGAACTGTGGATTTTTCTTTGTCCTCCCTCTGAGCTTTAGTTACCACCCTGAAAGTGCTATGAGACTGTATAACATCATGTTTATGAAAGTGTTCAAAACCAAACTTTCACTTTGAATTATTATAAGCAAAAGGTATTTTCCGTAATGCCTTATGTAAGAAAGCTGATAGTTAAGGGATTGAAATGAGAACAGGAAAGTTGAAAACTGAAATATTATTCTTTGTCATGAGAACTTGTTACCATGTTATTGTAATAAGGAAGAGCAAATCTGACTCCATATGAGATCTGTTCCTCTAGCTCTAACCCTGTGCTCTGTTTCCTTTGCTTAGACATGCTGATTCTGCACTTTTTGTTAAGACAATGTTGCCTAGAACCTGAAATATATAGGATAGCTCATTCTCAAGGCTATTATACCTTTAAAGGTATAATACTTTTCCACTCGGAGAGAGAAAAAAATTGCAGAAAAGATAATAACATTTGTCTTGTTGGAGGTTTATTGGAACATCATGATGTGACCTACGTGGACAGCTGCAAGAACAAAGGATTCTGACACCAAAAAGTTTGCATTAACTAACCCCACCCTCTTTCTTTTTTAGTATAAAAGGAGCCTGAATTCTGACTTGGGTAAGATGGTCCTCTAGAATATTAGTTCCCCATCTTCTAGATCTGCTGGCTTTCCAAATAAAGTTGTTATTCCTTGCCCCAGTACCTTGTTTCCTGATTTATTGGCTGGTCATGCAGCAAGCAGAACAAGTTTGGACTTGGTAACATTATATCTGTTTGTATTTTACCTGAATGACAATCCTATGGGCAGGAGTGGGAATGCTGGGGAGAGGAGAGGGTGTCACCCATTATATTGATCATCTGTCTTACATTTTTTAATTCATATTTTCTTCAGTATTTTTATTAATCTCATTTTCTTATTTGTCTACTATTACCAGAATTTTCTAATTGTAAAAATTTAAGGAGCAACTTATCAAGTGTAAATGAAAAATGGAAACTCTAATAATAGAAAAAAGCTAGATGTACTTTCAAACAGTTATCCACCCACCTTATATTACTTATAGTGCAGAACATTCAATTTTAAATGTAACTCTCCAATTCCACAGCACAGAAAATGAGACTATATATATCATTACAATCCCCAGCAGAAATAATGAGAGCATACGCACAGCTACAACTATCCATTGAGATAATGAGATTATAAATACTATACTCTATACTCCTACTGCTTCCAGGTGTAATGAGAAGCTACCGTTTTTATGGTCATATTTCCTGTAATCACCCTTGAAGCCAGGAGACAGTGAATTCAGAGATAACCTAATGAGGAATAGAAACAGATAACCATTTATTGCAGCCTTTCCAAAGTCAGCTCATGAAGAAAGGCGCCAATGGCAGCAAAGTTACTGAATGCATTCATTTGTTAACTAATATCTGCTGTTCTTAGAGAACTATGAACAATGAAGGCATTGTTAGAGTGGCAATGACCTGAAACACTCCTTTACAGAGTTACACATCATACCAGCATCTCTCATAAAAGCAGGGTACAACCAAGAGCTTTTTGGAAATACTCATTTAATGTACTTCCTTCTCTTTCAAATTAAGAAAAATCAGTGCCTAACACATTATTAATAGATTATGTTTTTGGCAGTAGTATTTATAAGGAATATTCATATTCCCTAGGTACATGCACTTTTCTAGAGATACTTATTTGTGTTCAGAAAAGTTATGTGGAAAGAGCTCCAGGCTCTGTTTGGGAATGAAGTGGGGGATTAATTGCCATGTAATCCAAACTGGAAAATTTTGTATATACTTCTGCTCAGTTTTGATACTTGAAATTTAATCCCCCAAAGTAAAATACCCTTGCACTTAAGAAAAGGTGATTCTAGCTTTCGGAAGATAGGAGTAAAATTTTCACCCTCTGCTCCATTGTACTAAGTTGAAAATTTTTAATCTCTGATTATTTTGAACATTTGCTAGAGGTTTTGAAGTAAAATCCAGATTCTGAATGTTCCACAAAATTATTTCTGCCTACTTCTGAATTTCATAATCCACCGTGCATGCCCCATCCCCTGCTGCTTTAAGATTCGGGCACAGTGGTTTCCTTACTATTTGTCCGGTATGCCAAAATCTTTTCTAGGCCTTGTTCACAAAGGGTGTAAATCCACTTCCCCAGCTAGACAATAATTTACTTACTCACCTCCTTTAGGTTTCCAAGCAAGAAAGGCTTGTCATTCCTAATCATTTTATTTGAGACCACTCTTTCTCCCTGTCAACACAGTCAGGTTACTGTCTTATAATACATTTCCATTTTGTTCTCAGTAATTATGACAATCTGAAGGTATATTTCACTTTATTTCTTCCCCACATGAACATAAGAGGCAAGAGGAAAGACAACTTCTGTATTGTAATAGTTACAACACAGGAATGTAATACATGCCTGGGATATATAGATACAGATGAGTGTTAGATAAAGTGAATGACTTATGTATAGATGACCATAAGGGCTTTAAAACAAAAAGAATTAAGGCTATGCTTACCTTATGTTGGATGAATGCATTCTAATTAAAGAACATGTTGACATCTATATTTTTGTATCTATATGTATATAGCTTTAACAAAAACATAAAATTATATTGATACTTCTAATTTTAATCTAATTTTACCAGGTTCATTTCAGCCTTCCACTTATCCTTATTTGTAACTTTTTTCTCTTGACAGTGAGAAATTTGGCTTTGTTTTTCTGTAGTATACTTATTACTCAGTTGGCCAGTCCTAGTATGTATCTAAAGTAGCTTCAGAATTACTAATCCATATCCTTGAAAATGTTCTAGCTTTAACTAGAGCTAGAACATTCATAATTCACAATTCCAAAACAAAAGCAATGAAAGAGATTTGACTTTCTTCAAATTGAGAAATTAGTTTTTAGAAAGACTTGGAGGAGACCCATTGTTTACAAACTGTTCTTTAACAAATCCTCATTGCTTGCTGCTAATTTCATCTTTAGCTTTCTGATTCTTTGAGGAACATATCTAATCTAAATCTTTACTCCATCTGTCTGTGTAGCCTTGTGGAATAACAACCTGTTTCTGTACTTCCATTGTTCTCCGACATCATAATAGCACCTGATTTCTTATCTTTGGTATCTGATTCATTTCAGAGCAATTGCTAGTAAGAGTTGTCTCTGCTCCTTACTTACCATTTGAAGAATCAATCCTAAACCAAATAGAGGGGGTAGCAGAAGCCTTTTTAATCCTTAACTTTTTTATCTTCTTATTTTCACCATTTCTACCTCCATAATTCAAGACAATTACTCTTTTAGAAGTCCTCCTTTTCCTTATGACTTAGCTACTCCATTCTGCCATCTTTATTCATACTAAAACTTTAGAGACATTGTTGATTCTGCCCTTTACTTTGTTTTTAAATCTAATTAATGGCTTCACAGTTTAAATTTTAAGTTATGTTTCTCACCTATGACCTCTTTCGTGTTTTTATACCCATGAGAGGCTTTTGTAACAATATGAACCGGCAGTACATTCTGCATGGAAAATTGGAATTAGTTGCCCCTAGGCCCCAATGTGTTCTGCATACTGCTAGAAATAACCTTGTTGAAATAGCTGATGATATGTTTTCTAGGGCCAATTAGATTGCATTATAATTAAGTACAATTCCTTAATCAAATATTCCAGTCTTACTATGTTGTGATTTCAACCAGCATTTCTGGAGGTGATCCTTGCTCTTTCCCCTGACATGCACAACCCTCAAGTAAAAAAAGAAAACTCTACATTCCCTGAACCTTCTTTTATTTTAATTTTGCCTGTATTGTTTCCTTTGTATTTCAGAAGAAAATTTATACCACTGAAGGCGTAGATTAAATTTTTAAATTTCTGAGTTTTAGTGATATAAGAACTTCTCTTAAAAGCCAGAAAAATCACAGCAAACTAATTCTAAAGAAAGTAGAAGAAAATGTTAAGTTAGAAACAGAAATCAATGAAATAGAAAACAAATGTTCAATAAAGAAAATCAACAGAGCTTAAAGTTGGTTTATTGAAATGTAAAATTGACAAAATTCTGATGACTAATAAAAATGTATGTATAATTATGTATATAATAAATAATATATCATTTCAGTAAATAAAAAGGTAATGATTTAGATATATATTGAAAAGGTAATAAAAATATAATAAACTATATTAAAATTAATAAAATAATATGTATAATTTTGACTGTTTATACCCAAAGTGACACAAGTTAAATTTAAAAATTTATATTGAAGGTTTATATTTATTGAAGCAATTGAAACAAAAATATCCTCCCCTCAAAAAGTAAAGTTCATACAATTTTACTAGTAAATTTTTTCTAAATAGTTAAGGGAAAAACAAAATCCAGTTTTACATGAATCTTTTTTGAAAATAGATAAAAAGGAGTACTCTCTATTCCTTTTTAGAGGTTAGCATAATTTTTATACCAGAATATTATAGAAAGGAAAATTACAAATTAATCTCTTTCTGCTTCTGAACATACATACATACATATATACAAATAGCCTAAACATAATATTTCTAATAAATTCCAGCAATACATAAAGAGGATAATATATTATGCCCAAGTGGGACCTATTCAGAATTGGAACTTTGGTTTAGCATTAAAAAATCTATTATTTGTACATTATCACATTAAAATATTAAATGAGAAAATGCAAATAGTCATCTCAATAGATGTAGGAGAAACGTGATAGATTCAACCCACAATATGTTTAAAAATATAGAAAATTTAGAATGGAATTATCTCAATTTTATTTAAAATTTAATATTTTATTTATAAACCATCATTCTTCATGTTTATATATTGAAAATTTTATCTTATGACTAGAAAAATTAAAAGGATGTCTGATAAGGCAATATAGTCAGTACTATATTAGCCATTGCAGTAAGCTGGGAGACAAAATATATAAACGTTATAAAAGAATAAATAAAACTAATATGTTATACTGTATACAGAAAATACAAAATAATTTAGACTATTAAAATTAATAATTTAATCAGTTTCTTCATAAAAGTCAGTGTCCAAAATTTAATATTTTATATATTCTCAAAAAATAATTAGCAAATAAAACTAAAATATTCAACTCCATAGCATCTAAAAAAATTAAATAACTAGGCATAAGTCAACACAAGCTGTGTAAGTCCTCTAAGCTGAAAAATCCAAAATTATATTAAGGGGAGCTAAAGAAAAACTTAAGTCTCCTCTATTTTATTTACAAATTCAATCCCATTCCATTCAAATTTTTAGCAGGTTTTTTAATTGGAAATTGCAAGATGATTTTATAACATATATAGAATGAAAATGGCCAAGAAAAGTCAAATACTTGTATTAGTTTTCTGTTGTGCAAATGGTTACCACAAACGGCATCTTCAAACAAAATCCATTTCTTATTACACAGTTTCTGTAGATCAGAAGACCAGACACAACTCACCTGGGTTCTGTGCTTAAGGTCTCACAAAGGTGTAATCAAGGTGTCAGCCAGGCTGAATGCTCATCTGGAGGAATGACCAGGGAAGAATCCATTTCTAAGCTCATGCAGGTTGTAGGTGGAATTTAGTTCCTTGCAGCTGTGAGACTGAGGTGTTTTCTTTGCTGGCTGTCAGCCAACAGTGACTCTCAGCTCCTAGAGGTTGCCCTCATGTCCTAACCACATGGCTCTCACATAACTTGATAGCTTATTTCTTCAAAGGCAGCAGGAGAATCTCCAGTTGCTGCATGATAGTCGTATGCAATGTAATATATTGTAATCACAGGAGTGACAATCCTACCACTTTGTTTATGTAACATAAACTAATCAAGGGAGCAATTATTTCATCATGTCCCCAGGTCCTGCCCACACTCAAGGGGAGGAGACTATGCAGATCATGTATACCAGGTGTTGGGGAACTTGAGGACTGTCTTAGAACTTTGTCTGCCACAATAGTCCCTAAGCATAAGAATTAAGCCTGAGGATGTACACAACCAGTCATACAGGCTAATTATAAAGGTGGTTAATAATGTCGATTATTGGCTCAAGGATAGACAAATCTAGTAACAGAAGAAAACTGAATGACAGAGAACAGGCCCATATACATAGAACTGCTGTTTGGTTTAAAGATGACAATGTAGTGCATTGAAGAAAAAATGGTATTTTCAATAAAGAATGTTGTGTCAATTGGATAGTTACCTTAAAAAAAAAAGTATAAGCAAATCTTCACCTCCTACCTTACATCATACCATAAAAATCAATTCCAAATGAGTTGATTGTTAAAATGTGAAAACTAAAACAATAAAATTTATGTAGCATATGGAAATATCTTTAGGACCTTGAGTTCTGCAAAGATATTTTGAGTAGGAAGCAAAAAGCATTGATCATATAACATGGATAAATTTGGCTATTCTAAGTTAATAATGTATATTTGTCAAAAGTACCATTAGAAAGTAAAAGTACAATGCACAAAATAGAAGATATTTTCAATATATATCAAAGAACTCTTATACAATATATAAAGAACTGCAAATCAATAAGAAAACATCTCCATTTGAAAAATTGGGTAGTAGACTTTTGCAGTATGACAAAAGAGAATAAGTAGCATGAAAATTTGTTTAGCCTAATTATTACTAATATTCAAATTAAACCCACAATGTTATGCGACTACACACCACCAGAATAGCTAAAATTCTTTTTAAAAACCTAAAAATTGACAATCCAGGTTTTGGATGGTATGGTATGTGGAGTAATTGCACATTTTATATGTTACTGTTAGGAACATAATTTGGTAAAACCACTTTGGAGAAAAGCATATTTCTGTCTGCATAAGCTGGTCATATGTAAACCATATTACTCAGGCATGCCACTTGTAGGAATTTACCCTCATATATGCATCAAAAGATATGGAGAATATTTATAGCAGCACTATTTGGATTTGCTTCAATTTGGAAACAACCCGAAAGTATATCAGCAGTAGAATGGATAAGCAAATTTGGTATATTCATGTAATGGTATGCTAAAGAGCAATAAGAATTCATGAACTATTGCTATATGCAGGAAGAAAGATGAATCTCATAGATGTTGAGCCGGAGAAACCACATGCAAGAGCACGAATTACTCTGGTTCAATTTATGTGAATTATAAAAACAAGAACATCCAATTGATTGTGATAGAAGTCAGGATAGAGGTTATTCTTTGCAATGGAAGTAAAAAGACTGGGAGGGCCACCTGAGAGCCTTTGTACTGAGATGTCTGTATTTACACAAGTATGTGCAGGTTGTGAAAATTTGTTGAACAGTATTTTCATGGTCTGTGTATTTCTTTGTATTTGTGATACATTTCAATAAACATTGTCTTAAAGTAATCTTTAACTTTGTAGGGTAGGATTCAGGTAGTTTTACTTAACTTTTAATTTGCATTAAATTTACATACTTCAAAAGTCTATGATTAATTATCTGTTACTGCATTTATTTGTACCTTATATACTGAAATCAAGCTTTGTGCTACTAGAGTTAGACTATAGAGTACATGATGTGACTACAAATTATTCAGCTTAAATTGTGACAGTGAGTTTTGGTGACGACAGTAATTTAGAGCAATTTACTCTATTTCCCCAAAGTGCACTGTATTTGTGGTCACATAGGTACTATAATTTACTAATTTTATTCTTTTTTCCCCCAAATAAAAGCAATATATGCTTGAAAAATTATCCTTGTCAATATATGTAATGCCTTCACATTGGCTACATGCAAATTTGACTTAAATTTCAAAGTTAACTTTGAGCTTAAGGTTTTTGTAATTCTGATTTAGTTTGTCCATCAAGTAAGCACATTTCTAATCAAGAAAGATATCACTTGGTGATTCTGTATCAAATATCCATAAAACATTTTTTACCTGGGCTATATAACTTTTAGAAATGTTTTCTACTTTGTACTAGTCTGACAGCTAAGGGATTAGAAAAAAGGATTTATAGTCATCACTTAGTATCCACGTGGGCTTGGTTCCAGGACATCCCTGCAGATGCTAAAATCTGCAATGCTCAAATCCCTTATATAAAAGGTGTATTTGCATGTAACCTATGCACATCCTCTCATATACTTTAAACCATCTCTAAATTATTTATAATATCTAATACAATGTAAATACCATGCAAATATAATATAAATGCTAATGTAAATTGTTGCAGATGTGTGGCAAATTTAGGTTTTGCATTTTGGAACTTTCTGGAGTATTTTGTTTTGTTTTTGAATATTATTGATCTGTGGTGAAACCCGTGGATATGGAGGGCAACTATATTTCATTTCTAAAACACTTCCTTAGTCTACTTACGTTTTTTTTTCTGATACTCAGTGACAAGTAAACTTTGCACTTCAATGGACTTATTTTAAGAAACTTCTTCCCTGCTCCTAAGAGTAAAAATTTTTCCATAGGTTATAGAATTATAGAGCTTGCAAATCACTTATCTATAATAATTTGTAGGACAGTAAACTATAACCATGATATCCTCCAGATATTGGGAAAAAAACAGCATTTAATCTAATTCTAACTATACTTAACTCCCTTTACACATAGGCTTAAAGCAAAGTCTGTAATATTTTTATAAAATTATGTCAATTTAAAAAATTAACTTTGTTACTTTAAAACGTATCAGATTCTAAATGTATTTTTACTGAGTAAAGATTAAGGAATAGGAAAAAAAATTTTTTTTATCTGTTTCTATCTTAGCCTAATCAAAGAAAAATGGACAGGAATGTTTTCCAGATAACAGAATCCTAACTAACTAAACATGAAAATGTTTAATTTTATTATTTTGGGTTTACATAAGGATGAACTATTTCAGAAACCTTCCTGCCTTCTTAGAAACTAGTGAGGGTAATTTGACCATTTGTAGGAGTCTTATACATCTCAGGCTGCTGTAACAAAAATACCATAGACTGGGTGGCTTAACAAGCAACAGTTTATTTCTCACAGTTCTAGAGGGCAGAAGTCCAGGATCAGGGTGCTGGCACAGTCACGTTCTGGTGAGGATGCTCTTTTCAGTTGTAGACTCCCGACTTCTTGTATCCTCACGGGGCAGAGTAGACAGGGGAGGCATGTTCTCTCGAGGCTCTTATAAGGGTGTTCATCCCCTTGTGAAGACTCTCCCCTCATGACCTCATCTAAACCTATTTATCTCTCAAAGGGCGCACCTCCTGATATCATTAAATCAAGGGGTAGGGTTTTATCATGAATTTTGTGGGGACACAAATGTTCAACCCATAATACTAGGTGACCCTTAAATGAATCAGTTATTTCCATATTAGTGATGTAATTTTTTCATTTCCAGCGTTTGAAATAGTATGTTTGGGGGACTGTTTAAGTGTCCTCAAATTCAATGAAGAAATATTTATTAAATGCCTCCTATATGTCAAATACTGTGCCAAGATTTGGGGATACAAAGATGAATTAAAAAGGGCCCTAGTCAAAAGAGCCCAGGGTGATATTGTTCAAGTAAATTTTAATAAAACATAAAATCTATAATACAGGTATGCACTAAGTACAATGATGGTAAGAAACAGTTACCTCTGTAAGTGGGAAGAGAAGACAAATTCTGTTGGTTTGTTTTCCTCCTAAGTTTAGAGGGTACTTTAAGAATTCTTAAAATCAATTCAGTAAGTTGTGATCAGTATTTTAAAAAAATAGATGAATAAAAGTTATGAGATGTATCACATGTCATAAAATTAGGGATTTTTATGTGAAACTTTTTTTCTTATACACCAACATACATGCACATATTTGTGTACTTGGCTGGTCTTTAAAATACACACATTATTGGGAATCAACATCTAAAAAGTTTTAAAAGTGTATCTTTGCATTACTGGATTAAGAAACAGCAGATGCCAAACATAGAGAAAATTAGATACCACATTCAATTAACTATAGTTAGTTTGGTTTGTCTAGATTGTAGAGTATGTTTTAGGTAAATAAATGGAGGGAAGATGTGTGTAGAAGCCCCATATTGTAATATTTTAAATGTTCTTTAATGAATTTACACTTGAAATTTGTTCTGTTAATAGGACATGTCTCTACTGCCAGAATATAGGCCACAGTTTTCTTCAATTATACGTAAAGATTACTTTTTAACAGCATGGTGAAGTTAAGAAGTGTTCATTGTTTCTGTTACTCAGGAATTTGGCGGCAAGATGATGTAATTGAGATTTTTTTTATCCCAAGTGCCCTATCAGGTGTGCCAAAGTCAACAGAATGGACAGCAGCTGGTGGGGTGGGAAGCACAATCCTTATGCTCCAGAGCAGATTACCTGAAGTGAAAGAGGCTTGTTTAGGGACGGAGGAGAGTGCTTCAGACTGCTTTAGGATCACATGAGAACTGCTGATGAGAATGGAAGACTTGGGATGTCCTGTGTGATGCTGCATCCATTTTCTTTTGACCTGGTCCCTGGAAGAATGTGAATATTCTTAAAATATTGTATTATGAGAACTATATAAAGTCAAAAAATAATCCAAGAGTACCATATGCGATTGTAAGAAAGTAATAGGACCC
This sequence comes from Camelus ferus, assembly GCF_009834535.1. Taxonomy (NCBI): domain Eukaryota; kingdom Metazoa; phylum Chordata; class Mammalia; order Artiodactyla; family Camelidae; genus Camelus; species Camelus ferus. The sequence continues at coordinate 44,636,776 of NC_045701.1, forward strand.
TATTTTTGTCCTATTTAAATAAGTTTAAACACATTTCATTCAATAGGAAGAAGACTGTAATTATTGAATCAGAAGATGGCATCTTGACAAAAATTTTCATGTATACGCTCAGCAGGGTACACAAAAGTCAAGAATAACTGGAGAAGTTATGAGGTAGCAACAGAAGTAACTTTTAAGGCCAGAAGAGGCAGAGTATCCACAGGTGTCCCTGGCTATAGGCATGAGAAATAGCAGAGAGAAAGGGACTAGGGAAGCTATGGAAATGGGGCCAATATTCATTCATTTATTTATCAATCATTTGCAGCACACTGGATAATTATGTGATTTGTTTATCTCAATATTATTAATATTAGTTAAACCTTAATCTAGAAGAATCTTCAAAGTTGTTTTGTTTTTTAATTACTTCTGCTTAGCACCTGTCTGAATGTAATTAATAAAGCATATTATCTTAAGTATCTAATCAAATCCTCTGCACTGGAGTACACAATCCATTTCCTCATGGAAAGCTTCTGTCTCGAAAACTATTCTAGTCATTTACTTAGAAATGTTACTGCTTTGCATTAAGCCTAAACCTCAACCATTCTATTTTGTTTATTTGAAGGAAGTTTTCCATTTAAATAACCATTGTTTTGGTAGAAGTTACTTAACTCTGTAGACTTAAGGAAATAGGAACACCTCAATTTGGTTATATTTCTGTTTGATATGGGCTGGAAATATTGCAAAAGGTATATACAGACACATACATTCTCATCAATGTCATATTCACAATCATTTCATAGATTGATAGAAACAGAAAACAAAACCCAGGATGTTTATTATATGATAGATATGCATACATATTTTCCCTATCAAAACCATTGCTCATATTGCATATTTTTAATTCATTTGAGGTATTCATTTCATGTTTAATCATAGATGCACAGATTTAGATTGATTTCCTTATCATCCTCCTTAACTTAGACTGTATTTTTTCTTTTTTTATTTCCCGTTTTAGTAACTTTCCTTCTCATCATAAAAACAGATGATCACAAATTAAATACTTGACTGCCAATCCTCCATCTCTACCTTTTTTTTTAACAAATATAATATTTTACAATATTAAGTAACACTTAATATAGTGTCATATGTGCTTTTTAAAATTATTTATATATAATGCAATATCCTACACCAACTTTCTTTTTCATTCAGCATTTTTGAGATAATGCTGAAAAGAATCAATAGATTTTGTGATATAGTTAATTAATAATGTAGTATTCCATCTTACGTTATGCCACATTTTAATCTATCCATCAACCCAGCTGAAGCGTATTAAGCTGTTTCTTAGGATGCTACAATGAGGATCCTTACACATACCTCCTTGTGTAGCATGTACAGATTTCTCTGGGATCTATATCTAAGACTATTGCTTGAGTCTAAAGGCAAATTTTCACTTTACTTATGCTAACAAATTGTTCTTTAATTTTATTGTGGTATAGCTTTACCATCAGCATATATGAATTTCGGTTTTCCCCATACCCTCCAGCTTTGGTGTAATCATACTTTTAAATTTGCCAATCTAGTGGGTGAAAATGTTTTCTCCTTGTTTCAATCTGCATTTTGTTGAGTACTAGTGAGACTGAACAACATCTTTATGTTTTACCTAGGAATTGCCTCCTCATAGCTTCTGCCCGTATTTTCTATGTGAATTTGTATATTCACATTACTTTTTTCTCTCATTTCTCAGAATCTTTCATTATACGTTTCAAACACAAAATGGCTTATTTACATATGTTTTCTGTAAGTTTCACTTTATCCTTGATTTCATGAATTTTACTCCTATATGAGTAAGAAGGGTTGCTTTTAATTTATTTCTTTTCTTATAATACATGTTCCTTTTAAATATACACTACAAAAATATAATAGCATACTTTACTAAGTTCTGGGAATCCTTTACTATCAATTTTTCAAATGTTTCTTTATTATATTTCTCTTTCTTTTTCTGAAACTCCTGTTAATAAGATATTAGACTTTAGCATTTATTCTTTATTTCTTCAGTTTTATTTTGTATTTTCCATATCTCTATTCATTTTTGCTTTAAATTAGGCAAATGACTCTATTTTCCTAACTTGCTAATTACATCTTTGTCTATATCTATATACTGAGTATTTGTTCATTTTAATAATTTTTCTCTTTATTTCCAGGATCTTTAATTGTTTCTTCTGCCAACAGACCCTGGAATACTCTACCATCACAGTTTCTGGATTGCTTCACATCCTACACTTATTTCCAGTCTGCTTCAGTAATGGTCACACTTTAGATCATGTTATCATCTACAGTTCTGAAGGATAAATAATTTTATTTTCCTATTCCAATGACGACTTCCAACTGCTTAACTCTCATTCCCTCTGCACCTGTTACTTGTTCTCAGAGGTACCTCTTGGGCTATTTTTTTTTCCTGTCTTTTCATTTTGGCCTCTTTTATACTAGGTGTTAACCTCTGGTTGAACTTCATAACCAGAAAGATGTTTTAACACATCTGTTATAGAAACCAACAAATAAGTGTAAAAATCTCAAAATTCCCAATAAAATATGTGGTTAAAAATAAAGTCCATATAATATTTCCTGTTTATGAAAGTTGAAAAACTTGTAATGATGACTGATCCATATCATTTGCTGGTCAGAAACAGTAAAAATCATTTTTTTTGGTAGTGGAATGATGCATTGATAAAAAAAACTTAGTTGGTTCTAGTGCTCTCCACTAGAAGACTCTTCATTTCTGGGTCTACATCACTTAGCAATGCACTTCTTATCACAATTATGGGGGCCTGGGAATTGTAATTGGAATCATCCAATAGTAGTTTAGTGAGCAATACAGATCAATTCAATCTCTGAGAGGATTATGGTCTTTTTGTTGTTTTTATTTTCTTAGGAAACTGTGGACTGGTAACTAAAATTGGAAACCTTGCCTTATGGAATTATTAGTGCTAGAGTTAGTATATGGAAAGATGTTCATCTTAACATATCTTCATTTTTTTCCATATTTATTTTTGTTTCATTTTAAGCATTATTTAGGAGAAGTATGAGAATATATTATATATGCCTAAAATTATAAATTAAAAATTTTCAAATTAGTTTCCAAGTTAATGAATATTGCATTTATTTTGCATTTTAAGTTGTTTGTATTCACAGTTAAAATATTTAGTTTTTCAAAGTATGTACTTTTTTAACCTTTGCTTTTTGGATTAGGCTTGGCAAAAAATATCTATCTATCTATCTATCTATATATATACACACACACACACATACATGTGTGTGTGTGTGTGTATATATATATATACACACATGCATACATACATACATACATAGATAAAATCATAAATTCTCATGATTCTACTTTTATTCCTTTTTTAATTAAAATTATATCTGTATCTATATATCACTTAGCATTGCTCACATCTGCTTCAGTTACATTTGTTTAATTATAATTATTAAAATTAAATTCAAGTTAGTTATGGCTATTATTATTTTTGTTTAATAATAAAAAGATTAAATACTGCATTTTTCTCTGAATATAGTTTTGGGAAAAGACTGTAAGCTTTGGTAGGCATTGTTCTTATTTTTACGTCCTTAAAACCTGCAATTTACATTGACCTATACTTTTAATTTGAATCATAGTTAATGTATTTTCATAGTTTCTTGTTTAATAACAGAAATCATTGTGTATTTTTCTCTGAGAGTACAGTTTTGGAAAAATTCTATACATTTTGATGTTTTGTACTCACTATCGTTTAAGAATTCTTTAATTAACTTTTGGTTTCAGTCATTGATTCAGACATTAGATGGATTTTTTTTTCTTAAGGACCTGGGGACCATCTATGGGAAATGTAGTTATCAAAGAAGGTAGTGTCCATCCCTATATCCCCAACCCCATGAGAGTTTAACTTATTCATCTGGCTCCAAATTCTACCTAACTTTCTGGAGATAAGAGTAAGGTACCCAGAGGCTTCAGCATTGCTGTCTTCTTCCCTTCTGGAGATAAGATGAGGTAAGAGTGAGGAGATATTACTCTTTGAGTAAAGGCAATTAGCAAACACAAGTGGCTAACTCATCTGCCAGGTAAATTTAAGATGAGCTATGTGTGACAAATGATGTTCTCATATCCTCTTACTTGAGAGCTACTTACTGCTTATCTTGAGAACATGAATGTAGCAGTTTATATTTGTTTGGTTGAAAGGGTGAGATTTCTTTCTGTGCTTACAAACTCTTTAATGGTTGTCTGTGATGTTCATCACATTCTAGTTTAATGCTTATTCAGTAGTGAAACTGTCTTCTCTCTCTTCTTTTGGAGAGAATTTCTTGGCAGGAGATTTCATTTTTCATTATATTTACCAAACAATTTTCCATCAGTCTTTAGCAGGTAGTGATAGGAAGGCCAACAGATTCTAATCAGGTACCTCCAAAGCCAGTTTAGTGTCAAGAAAATGGGCTGCAACACCTGATTGATTTCTGAGAGGTTAAGAGCTCTGAGTTGGCCTAGTAGAGTTATTCGGCCATTTGCCCAGATGTTCTACAAACCCCTTTGTGTAGAAAATAATATAAGATTTTAGAGGGTGTTATAGTCTACTGTTTGCTTATGAGGTTGAAAAGATAGATAGTCTGTGGCTGTTAGCACTAAGCAACTTTTTCTTTTCCAAATTAAAGATACAAGCCTTTGTGTGAGAGGAGATTAAGCAGTAATAGTCTGTGCTTGCTCTTTGAGAAGTCACCCATCCTCCTATTTAAAGGTTTATGGGAGCGGATTGTGTTGCAGTCAGTCAAACTCTGAGTTGCAGTACCTACAAAATCTCCAAGAGAAAATTTTCACTCTGTTAGTGGAAGAAGAAAAGACAGGAGATGTTGAGCTGTAAATGGAAGAAATACATGAGGACAAAGTATGCCCATGACTATTGACTGTATTTTTAGGATCCAGCAGTTTTCCCTTCTGCTTAAGCAAAAGTGGAGAGAGATAAGCCCTTGTAGTAGAGCAAAGACCAACCAAACATGTTTTGCACTTTGGAAGTATGTGCATAGTGGGGAGCTCTGTGGTGTCATTAAAGCTAAACATAAATGGATTCAAATGAGTTGATTTTTTTTTTAATCCTAGCATCAGCATAAAATTCTGCTTAGAAATTTCCAGTTTCATTGTATGTATCTCAAATCTCCATCAGTTGTCTTCTGAGCATATAACAGTCTTTCCATAAATATCTTATCCTGGCTTTACCAGACAAAACAATGATAATGTTCTAATATGAAACACCCCAAGGGCTAAGCTTGACAATAGGAGGATGTGGAACTTCCTGATCTCTTTGTCTTGTCAGTTTTATCAAGCGTGGGGGCAGTATTCATTGTAGACCCATTATCTCTCATCGACATCTGAAAGTGTACCAGAGCATTCTGAATAGAAATTAAGCTCATTCTGTCAGTGACCCAATTGAATTGCAATGCACATCATTTTTATCTTAGTATAGCAAGCTTTTTTTTTTAAATACTTCACAAGGCATTTTAGCCTCTTACTCTACTTGCAAGCAGCAGGAAATTAGAATTGCACATAAGTGTATTTTTCAGGTAGACTAAATAAAGTGTGGATCGCATTCTCCGAAGGGTCAGTGTGGGAAACCTTGTTTCTAATGAGTGTAAAGGACCTGGATCATGAAAAGTTATAAATCTATGAAATTAGCTGATGAGAAAAAAGCTGGGAAAGCTTTATGTGCTCAGCATGAAGCAGAGACAACTGTCAATGATTTAGACCAACTACTATGGAATTTTGCTACAATATGCCCGACTACAAAATGGGACAAACTTGTGCCAGATAGGTAACAAGGAAATAGGCATGAAGGAGGGCACAAGTCTGTATTACTTTAGAACCTTTTATTTATTTTAGGTAAAATAAGGCCTATGTGTCATATAAAGCTTGCCACTTGCCAAAAAACTGGCCCGATAGCTGAATTGAGAGTCGGAGGCTAGAGTTTTAGGAGGGTAGAAAAGAACAGGTTTATTGCTTTGCCCGGCTAGCCTGCCACAGCAGGCTAATATCTTAAAGACTCACGTGAGCCCATCTTGGGGTTGTGATCTTGAGATTTTATAGAAAAACTGGACAAAACGGAAAAGGTGATAACAATTAGGGCGTTTTACAGGGTGTTACATTCTTTTCATCTTGATAAGAACTTGCTGTTGTTATGGAGGAATTTAGAAGTGTCTGCCCATTTTCTTGAGGTTCAGTCCATGGCCTTCTTTCAAGACCTCTAGGGAAAAAGGATTAAGTATTCTAAGAAAAGAATGCACAGGAAGGGGAGTGTGTCAGTCATAAGATCACTTTAGCTAGAAGTACAGGCCTGAACAACTCAATAGCCATCTTGTTAGTTTTCTCTTTCACCACTTGCTTTTGTAAATAAAGATTTTTGGAACTTAGCCATGCTCATTCTTTAGGTATTGTCTATGGCTGTTCTCAAGCTACAGCAGCAGTGTTGAGTAGTTGAAATGAAGACTTTAGGGCCCACAAAGCCTGAAATATTTACCATCTGGCCCTTTATAGAAAAAGTTTGCTAACTTGTGCTGTAGAGGATAATTTTGATACATCCAGATTCTTAATGAATGTTTGATTAATTAACTGATATATTGAGATACTGATATATTGAGATATATGATACTGATATATTGAGAACTCCTTGAGTATGGCATAAAACTTTCATAGGTGCTGATTTGTTTCTGAATTACACTAAAATGTTATTCTACAAATAAAAGAATATAGCATACCAAAGCCATTTTTAAATGAGAATTACATAATATATTTTAGAATAAGTTAAAAAAAATAATTGATATATAATTATAAGAGTAATGCATGTTCATGTTACAGTACTCAAACAGCAAAGAAATTAAAAATAAAGGTAAAATTCTCCCCCTCCTTACATAGAGATCCATCCCTGAAATAACTATTATTAATTTCTGTTGCTAGACATTGTTGTAACTTTAAATGTACTTACTTCTAAATTTCTTTATCAATATAAACAGTTTCTATTCTACCCTTTTTGAGTCTATAATAGGCTTACTCTTTCTTTCTTATCCTCCCCCACTGTCTCTGTTGCTGTATGTTAGTTTTATTTGCTTTACATATTTTTAATCATTTATAATGTTTTTAAACAGATAATTAGCATATAGTAATTTGCTTTTAGGTTGGTGATAAAATTGAGAATCAATAAATAAAATGAAACACTATTATAATTATGTAAATAATTTCACTGAAGAAGAACCTTTCCAGCACCAGGATCTAGCTATCAATTCCAATTCTAAAATATGCTCCATAACTTGTTTTTTTATCCTAGAATTTTTTAATTAAAATTCTTGGATTCCTTTTCCATTCAAAATAATTTTTTTCTGAGTGATTTAAAATTCATACAAATCTATGCATATTTTTATTTTGCTTTCGTACTTTATAGAAAGATTGACCAGATAAAAAATTCTGGTTTTAATATAATTCTGTCAGAACTAGCATTTGTTTCTGCTGAATAGAAGTCTGGTGCTAATTTGAATCTTACTCTTTTAGGAAATTTTGTTTTTCTTTTTAAAAATGTTCAGTTTTCTCTTAATGGTTGAAATTAAAATTTTATAGCATTTTATCTAAGTATGGTGCTTTGGTCATTTATCCTGCACAGGCTATGTGGTCTCTTTCAATTCAATCTTTTTTCCAGCTTTGAGGACTTTCTTCTTTTAAATTCTCCTCTGAGTTTGCTGAGACGACCCTTAGGCAGATGTGGACCCAATGACCCAATGTTGGACTCCATGAATATTGGCTTTTCTCTTATACTTTCCATTTATAGCCATGCTACATGTTCAGTTGTAAATTTTTGATATTAACTCCTGTATCACCAACTTATTTCTCATCTGGGACCATTTTATTGTATGGTAGTTCAGCAATTATATATTAATTTCTTTTAGGTGCACATGTCTCAATCTACTCAGTTTTAAAATAAGGATAGTACTAGTATCAAAGTTAGCTTTAAAGACTGAATGAGTTGGTATTACTGCATGACATGAAGTAAGTGAATATAAGTGTTTGCTATTATTATTGGTCTAAGACAAATGTCATTCTTGTCTAGAGATTATGAACCTTTCTTAAGTATTATTTACACAGAAGTATTTTTAAAGAAGAGATTGTGTCAGTAAACAGAGGCCATGTCTTATGTCTGTAGTCTTTATTGTCTATGCTGAATGGTACTGTATGGCAGCTGCTCGCTGCATATGCCTATTTAAATGTGTATTTAAGTTAATTAAAATTAAGTGAAATTAAAAGCTTACTTTTCAGTCAGACTAGCTACATTTCAAGTACTCAATAGCCAGACTATATCAGATAGCACTGTTACAGAACATTTCCATCATTTCAGAAGAATCTATTGGATACTACTGGTCTACAGTCTTTACTGATCTAGTCAATTCAATGGTTAATTCTATGGTATGGAATTAATTCCATGATAAATGACATAAGTTTAGGAGTTCATAGGAACAAAGAATATAATTTTCATTTTAAAAAATTTACTTTCTTGTCATATCATAAAGATAGTAAAAAACTAAAATCATATATATTTAGGTCTTATTCAAGCACAAATACATTTCCCCTACTGGATTAGTTTAATGTAACATATGATGGATAAAAGAAATTGAGTTGTCATTTTTTTTCCCCAATTAAATTTACATGATTATAGAGGTATTGAAAATTTAATTAGATTTACTCTATATATCACAAAATTAGTATTTAAATAAACATTTTAATAAATAAAAATAAGTGCACCTTTTACTGTGAAATGAAAATTTTCTAAAGGAAAATCATTCATTAGACAACTGCTGTATTTAGGAATTCTGTATGAGTTATTGTGAGAAGAGACATTGCATAAAAGCCCATGGTATGGATTATTGTAGGTCACTCCCTAACTGGTAAAAGGCTAGGATAAGTATCATCAACACAGCAGAATGTATCAGTATTACACTGTTAGACATGTTACTCAGCTCCCTCCTAGCTGGTATGATTTCCCCTTACCTCTGAATCATACCTGCACAATAATGCACTTGACTGGACCATCAGATCCCAATGAACACAACTAGAGCTCTGTTGTGAAAAGGTAACAAATACTCAAATATCTATCCACAGCCTCCAACATTTTCTGTTCTCTGTATTTTTTACTCTCACTTCAAATGCAGTTGACATTATCCATATTTTTATTGAGTTGTAGTTGACATATAGCATTGTGTAAGTTTAAGATGTGCATGTTGATTTGATACATTTATATATTGCAATATGATTACCATCATAGCATTAATTGACATCTCCAACAGATCACATAATTGCTGTTTTTTTTTTTTGTGGTGAGAACATTTAAGAGTGAGTTTCTTAGCAACTTTCAAGTATATACTACAGTATTGATAACTATAATTACAATTCTGTACATTAGATCTCCAGAATGTATTCATCTTCTAACTTCAAGTGTGTACGTTTGGACCAGTATCTTCCCTTTTTCCTCATCCCCAGCCTTTGGTAACCACCGTTATACTTTCTGTTTCTGAGTTTAGCTTTTTAGATTCTATGAATAAGTGATATTACACAGTTTTTATCTTTCTCTGTCTGACTTATTTAGCATAATGCCCTCAGAGTCCATTCATTTTGTCTCTCTCACTATCAAGCTACTCCTGTTTTGATTTCTCTTTTATCCTCTTTTGTGTGCTCATCACAAATTTTATTCCTTTTGCTGCCTTTTCTTTCTGATTCAGCAGTTTTCTAACCTAACAACAGAGAGCAATACTACCATCCACAACACCTGTCCATACTTTTAGGCTGCAGAGTACAACTATAGACAATCACAGATCCACAGATTGGCACCACTATATATTTATCCACTCAAATGGATTAATTCATCAGGCAATTCTATTTGCCCCTGATATAAACAAAACAGACAGACAAAGTCAACCCCAAAGAAACAACAAAAGAAAGCAAATGAAAATTTTTCCTTTCCTCATAACAACTCTTCAGTAACTTATCACAGTTTTCAGGCTCTCTTCATACTTGTTCAGTTTAAGCAGATAAACTGTGCTTATGACTTCATACAAAGAAAATGATACCTTCTGTGTGAACTTGCTTCTCTAGCTTGCATTTGTAGCTATAGCCTCTAGAGTGTTCTGTTCTTTCAGAGACTGCTCCATTGCTTGTATCTTTGGTATCCTCAAAACTGCCTCCTCTGACTCCTGTCATAGAGCCTATAAACCCTCATTTCTCAAACGAGTTTCCCTTCAGTTATTCAAAGAATATTCAGTAGAGACCAACTCTAAGGCAGGCTCCCTGTCATTATAGGGACTTAATGTTCAGTGTTGTAGAGAGCCAAACTTCCTACTTCTATAGGGCATAATCAAACTAAACACCCTCTTCCCCAACACACACAAGAAAATATGAGAATCTTGTCATTTACCACTTCTTCCTCTTCACAGTTCTGACAAGTTTCCAGAAGACTTTATATTGCATTATTAAATTATTAAAGGTTCATTTTTTGTTAACATAGAAATGGCCTTGGGAAGATAGAATACCAATAAATGTATCAGCTATTAAGATTTAGTGTAAAGTACTTTTAAGAAAACTTTTTATAATAATGAATACAGTTTTGGGGAAGTTTCTGCAGGGGGTTTCATTAGAGGTAAATTTTGATGGTCCCTTGCCAAACACATTGCTCAGCCTGGGTCTGGTCAGTGCCAGTGCCATGAATAAGTGTGCAAAAAGGCTGAGCAAGAGATAAATGGGAACCAGAAGGATGTCAGTGGTAGACTCCTTTTATTTTATAGGTTTACGCAGGACAAGCTCCACCCTGAGTGGATTTTGTGCTCATTGCCTGTATCAGTATCTTCTGAGGTACCAGATAATATTTAGATTTCTTGACCAACATCAGGTCTTTGGAACTAAAATCATTAAGTGTGGGACTTGGGAATCTGTATTTTTAACCAGCTCTCCTGGGCTTTTTATGTACTCTGAGTTTTGAGAGCCACTGTGCTAAGTGGTTAACATGATAAATAGTAAGACATTTGGATTTAGTCACTGTTAATGAAAATTTTGTCAGCCACTCACATTCTCAATATTTGCTTCACTATTTTTTAGGCAAATAGTTTCAGTTCTATCACAGTGATTGAAATTAGCTATTAAATTATACCATTGTTTGAATGTTTGAGAAATAAAACAAATAATATATGTGTGTCTACTGTTCATTTTACCAATCATAAATTTGTTGTGGCATGTCATTAATCTGCTAGAATTTTGTTTAAGTGGTAACGCCTACCTACCATTTATAGTGGCATTATTTCTGATTTTAGAAGACATTGAGCAATAGTGTTATAATGAAAATTAAGCAATTGTAGGTATTGCCAAAGTCACATTCTGGAACAGGCAAACAATTCCTAGTACTTGAGTTCTCAAGTAATTAAAAAATATATATATTATTTAAGCTTCCTTTGAGTATCCACATTTTGAAAATTCACATAGAGCCATTAAAATTCAACTGTAAGCAAAGTTATGAAACTTCATTTTCTAAGAACAGCTTGGTAAAAAATAGCTAAATTCAATGCAGATACCTGCTATAGAATCACAGTGTCTATGTGAACATTTATAACTGTAAAATACTAGGAAACAATTTTGAAAAATACTCAATTCAAGATATAAAGGGGAAAAAAAAACAAGTACTAGTCAACCTAGGCCATTTTTAATAATTTGCTTAAAAGTATAATTTATGGGAGAATGTTTTAATGAGCATTGGGTAAGAAAGTATTCTTAAATAGAGCATAAAAATGCATGAACTGAAAAGAGATTTATTGGAAGATCCTGTGTTCATCAGCTGATGGTGGTTAAATTGCAAGCTATCTAACAGGAAATATATTTGCATGTTATAGAACCAATAAAGAGCTTAGAAAATATGATTATATATATATAAAAAATTATATAAATCAAAAAGTAGAAAGAAGCCATCCCATAGAAATAAGCAAAATAATTCAACAGATAACAGTAGCATAAATATATGAAGTCATGTTCAACTCCTTAGTCATCAGAGAAATCTAAGCTAGAACTACAATGAAATAACTTTACACATGCAACTGGATGGCAAAAATCTGGCATAAATGAGTAAATACATGAAAAATTGAAACAGACAATGGCAAACATTGATAAGAATATGAAGCAATGGGAAATCTTATACACTAGAGGTGATACTATAAGCTGGTGGAAAATTCTGCCAAGTTGTAATAATGTAAACTGGTTCAACTTCATTGTAAAATTGTCACTATCTTCTAAAAATGAAAATATAACCTTATTACTAAAGCATTTCACTCCCAGACATACATCTACCACAAAAAGTACACAAGTATACGCCATACAACACATATACAAGAATGTTTGTAGAAGATTTATTTGTAATAGCTGCATAGTGGAGACCATCCAGATTTCCATCAGTTATAAAATAGTGATACAGACATCTCCAAGATACTGTAAGTTCAGTATCTTACCACTGCAATAAGCGAATATCACAATAAAATGAGTCACATAAATTTTTTGGTTTTCCAGTGCATATAAAAGTTATATTTATACTATATTGTGGTCTATGAGGTGTGCAAGAATATTATCTAAAAAACCAATGTTAATACCTTAATTAAAAATATTTTACACCATTGTAAATCAACTATACTTCAGTAAGAAAAATATTTATTGCTGAAAAATGCTAATGTTGCCTGCAGAGAGTTGTGATTTTTTTTGCTAGTGAAGGGTCTTGCCTCACTGTTGATGGCAGCTGACTATCCATAGTGGTGGTTGCTGAAGATTGGGGTGACTGTGGCACTTTTTAAAAAATAAGACAACAATAAAGTTTGCCACATTGATTGACTTTTTTTCACTTGAACACTTAGAGGCCCTTGTATAGTTTTTAATCAGCCTAATTTCAATATTGTTTTGTCTCAGGGACTAGGGAGGCCCAAGGAGAGGGAGAGAGACTAGGGAATGGGTCAGCGGAGCTGTCAGAACCCACACATTTATTAATTAAGATTGCCATCTTACATGGGTGTGATTCCTGGTGCCCCAAACAATTACAATAGCAACATCAAAGATCACTGATCACAGATCATCATAACAAATATAATAGTAATGAATCAGTTAGAAATATTGTGAGAATTACCAAAATGTGATACAGAGACGATGTGAGCAAGTGCTGTGGAAAATGGTGCTGATAGACTTGGTTGATGCAGGTTAGCCACAAACCTTTAATTTGTAAAAAACACAGTGTCTGCAAAGTGCTATAAAGTGAAGGGCAGTAAGATAAGGTAAGCCTGTATATTCATAGAATGAGTACCATGCAGCTATGAAAATATAAAAATAACTGGGGAGTCTCACAAGCGTAGTAATGAGCAGAAGAAGAAAACACAGCATAGTACAATTATACATTTCTTATTTGTGCACTTTTCTTATGAAACTACTTCAGTAAAAAGGTGACTAATTTATATCATATGATTATTATTGTGCAACTCAACAGATACAGCCCATATGCAGAGAGTTTAATCAACAAATTTGACTGAACAAATTTTAAATTTGTGACAATTAACAAAAACAATTTTTTTCATTGCCTGAGGAGGTTCCACCTACACTGGTTTAAAACAACATAAAATAAAATAATGTCCAATTAAGTGAAAAAGATAGTAGTGTATAAGAAGTTCTAAATCTTGTCAGTTAACTGAGTATACAGTTCTCAGTGATTGTGTACATGTGTATTATGCTTTACTATAATATTGCCCAATTCACAAAATATTTATTGAATTCTTAAATGTGCAAAGGCACTATGTTAGGGAAAAATAAGATATAGACTTAGCACTTCTCTCAAGGAAGTAGCCATCTACTTGGATATTATAGGAGTATCCACTCTTTTAAATTTAATGTATTTTTGCACTTCGATGTATGATTTCAATACAAGGCATAAAGTAATCGTTGACAAGGTTCTAATCTGTTTTTTTTATATGCTTAAAGAAAAGAGAAAACTCTTTAAAGATGAAGTTCATGCTGGTAGTTTTAAAAAAAAAGTATCAGTGTGAAAGCAATTGAAAAGGATTTTGAAGGATTGGGGAATGGCTATACTTGTTACAGGAAATAATTAAGGGTAAGAGTGAGACAAGGACACTCCAGAAAAAGATGATTACTTGGGCTGAAAGGAATTGCTGAAAGCTGTGGGATATTTCCAAGTAACAGCTGGTCATATTGTTTACCAGCTTTGTAAAATAAGTCTGAAAGAAATGTAAGACAAGATTTGAAAGTTAGTGGGGCTACTTTATAAATGACTTTTTTTTTAAACTAAGAAGAAGATTACATATTTAAATTTGTTAGACAGTTGAGGGACTACTAAACTACTGCTGACATTTGATGAATTAGAAAGGAAGGTTAACAGTAAATTGACCTTTTAGGAGAGTCTAGTAATACTGTAGATGAGAGTAAATAAGGAAATCACGCTGAATAGTAAATACAGGATAGAGAAAAATCCAAGGACCCTCGTAGCATATGTCGATCCTAGGGTTTTTTTTTTTTAATTGTGGTATAATTGACATATAACATTATATTAGTTTCAGATGTACAACATAATGATTCTGTATTTCCATGATGATTACCACAGTAAGGTCTAGTTAACATCTGTCACCATACATAGCTGGAAATTTTTTTTTCTTTTGATGAGGACTTTTAAGATCTACTCTCTTGGCAGCTTTCAAATATGCAATACAGTGTTATTAACTACAGTCACCATGCTTTATGTTACATCCCCATGACTTATCATTTTATAACTGGATGTTTGTACTTTTTGACCCCCTTGATATTTTTCATCCACACTCCAACCCCCACCTCTGGCAATCACTAATCTGTCTTTGATATATATCTGCTTGTTTTTAAAATTTCTTTTTCTCTTTTTGTTTTTAGATTCTACATATAAATGAGTTCATATAGTATTTGTCTTTCTCTGTCTGACTTACTACATTTAGTACAGTACCGTTGAGGTCCAAGGTTCATCCATGTAGTTGCAAATGGCAAGATTCCATTCTTTTTTATGGGTGAATAATACCCCATTATATATACCACATTTTCTTTATCCATTCATCCATGAGTGGACAGTTAGGTTGTTTTCATATCTTGGCAATTGTAAATAATGTTGCAATTAACATAGGGGTGCATATATCTTTCTGAGTTAGTGTTTTTTGTTTTCTTTGAATAAATACTGAGAGGTTCCCATGATTCACTGAAAATTAGAGAAGAAAAACTGGGGTCTAAAATGACTTCAAAGTTTCAGGTATATGTGACTAGGTATCAACTAGCCAAGTCAGTAAAACAGATTTTTTTCTTATGTCCATTGAAACTTGCCAGTGAGTGGAGAGAGATAAGAGGATAAGTGGAGCTGAAGGAAGAGAAGGGTCAAGGGAAGAGGTTTACTTCGAGTTGTTAAGTCAGTGCTTTCTTTTTCTCTCATCATAATTTTTAAAATACTCTTGAGAAAGAAATTAATATTTGGAATTGTTTCCAATACTTTTCCAAAAACCACCATTTATTTTTATTTGCATCATAATTTATATTTATATTTAATTTATGTATTGCTTTGTTTTTTTGAAGGCAGGGGTTTTCCAAACTGTAAGAGTCTGAGTAGACTTTTATATCACTTGAGTTAATTATTTAATTTTAAATTATTTACTATTTTAAAAATTACTTTAAATAGCAATGTGACCAAATAAAATTGCCCTTATCTTCTTTTTATATTTTTACCTAAAATTTTTAACATTTACCATTTTCTCTTCTTGCCATCTTACCTCAGAGAAAGTTGTGTATCATCTCATTTTCAAGGAAGGTAAACTCTTCTGACTCATCCAGTTTTTCTAGAAACATTATCTAATATCTAATTATCTAATTAATAAGATCTGTTCCTTGTGCTTTTGATTTTTACTTCTATTTTAGATCTTTTCCCTTGAATGTCAAACAGGCATACATTTTCCTAAGTCTCAAAACTGCTATCCCTTGTCTTCCCATATTTCTGTGGATTCAGGGAAAAGTTTTCCAAAGACCAGAATTCATCATCTTCTTACTTTTCAAAATTTTGTAATATGTGTTATTTTCCTGTCACTTTAATGCAATTATATTCTCAAATCATTGAAGTCATTCTAGTTTTCAAATGAAAGATCATTTTTAATCCTTCCTTCTTTGGCTTTCTTTACCTGCTGATTACTCCGTTCCCTTCTTGAAAAACAATTTTATGCAGGTCTGGGGCTTCTTCATACTCTGATGATTCTTTCTCTTATTTCAGATTCTGTTTGGTTCTCTCTGTATATAGTCTTCCACTGATGATTAGGGCACTTCAACTACCATTTTCCTTTGACATTGTCACACCTTTTTTTTTTTTTTTTCTGTTTAATTCCAATCTGGATGCAAATCTCCATTTGTATTAACAGGTTTATGTGAGTAACTTACTTTTCAAACTTAAGAACTCTGTAAACAAACTCATCTTTTCTTTAATATCTGACATTCCTTTAACTTATTTCTGTTCTCTGAATGACACCACTGTGTGTCATGCTTTTTTACCTAGTCATTTCCGAAATATTTTAAAATACTTTTAAATCCTTCAAAGGATTAATGGGAGAGATAGATATGTAAATTCTGGGATAGGATGCAAGCAGGTTAGAATTGGAGTTGGAAACCATGACCTTGTGATTACAGGACTTCTGAAAAACTTTATGATGTGTAGCTAAAATCCATCAACTGGAAGATAAGGATAAGCATTTAGGCAAAATGTTTAGTGCTTTTTATTGGAAAGGGATTGCTCTACTTGCTAACTCTTCCAGAACTCTGAGTTGTAAGCACCTGCCTGAGTGCCAAGGGAATCTATGGTTATCTGACTCCCATGTGTCTGAGAAGCCTCAGGGCAGAAAGAAAGAGGCTCTCACAATGGGCAACCAAGGCAGGCATTTGAGTTACACTTAGCAGAAGGTGGCCCATGCTGGTCAAAAATGCTTGGAGCTAATTCCTGCTATTGCCAACGTAAGTAAAGAGTGGAGAGAATGTGAAGCAGTGAGTAAGAAATATCTGGTTCATTGTAATTTATCCTGCAGTTTAACAGACCAGATTACTTTCCATTGACCAATCCCGAGCTCTACTTTCCCACTTGCTTATTTTGATCAAGCTAATCTGTACTTTAAGATGCCCTTTTTTTCCAGTTCTGCCTACACTAATTCCAGCTATCCTTTAATGCCTAGCTCAAATTAGCCCTCCTTGATTTTGCCCCATTAATAAGAAGCCATTTCTAACTCCTAACTAATATATCCCAGTACAGGGATCTCTGGTTGCCCTAATGAAATGAGTCTTTGTTAAAAATAAGACTATTTTTCTCTTCTTTGTAGTGTTAGATTCTGTTCCAACTAGTGAGTCTGGGGAAGTTTATCATGATGATATTATATCTGTGACCGTTTGTATCAATAATTAATTGCATTTGAGCCTTGACATTCTCATCTATATAATCTGGGTTAATAATATCTATTTTACTGGGTTATTTCAAGCCTTAAATACCAAGTTGTAAGTAATGTGCTTTCCCAGAATAAACGCCCTTTGATAATTCACTTCCACCTGCAAAATCACTTTAGAAACCAGGCAATTGATTGGGTTTTTTTTTTTTTTTCCTTTTCTTTTCTTTTCTTTACGTTCCTTCAAAGTAATTCACTTCAAATTTAGCTGTCCTTAGCTAAGCAATGTTTTGTTCTCCAGTGAGGATAATAGCTTTTTTTTTTTTAGTTTATCTGATTCCCTGATTGCCAGAGATCATAGTGTAACCACTTGGGGTAGGGGTGGTACAGCCTCGGGATAAAGTTGATGCCGAGGCAAGCACTGCAGAGGGCAGAATGGTCCCACGGACTGTCCTTTTAGAACCTGCTCTACCTCTGAACTTCTAATTCTGTGAACGCATTTCCTAATTTTTCAGGCCTGAGTTGGGTTTTCTAGTCCTCACTGTTTAAAGTATGTAAAATGATACATACTACATTTTAATTGCTGATGTTTAGTCTCTTCACTTATCTCAGGCTCTGCTGCTGTCCCCACCACAAGGTCAGGTGTTGGCAAAATATTAGACTACAGGAAACACAACAGCCTCAGAGAAACAGGAGGGTGGGGCAGTTTGGGGCCCCTCCAGAGTGCACAGGATTTGTTCTGCTTTCAAGGCTCTCCACAGCATCCGAAACTGAACATCTCTGGAGGCAACTGCCCATATGTTCACCTTTATTACCAACCTGCAGTTGCCAGGCATCTGCTAAATTACAATTTTGAGTGCTTGTTGGTGATTTTATTTGCGTTAAAAAAAAAAAAAAGGAGATTCTTTGCCCCTCAGTAAGTTAGAATGGCATTGCACTGCAGTGTAGAGTTTGCATATAGGTATATTAAAAGAATCTGTAGAGCTAAGAGGATTAGAGGCTTATGTGTGCAACTAGGAAGTGGGGAATCAGGTTGTGTTCATGTGTGCTTATTGTTCTCTCTCAGAACAGTAAAGTAAACAGATTCCTCTGAGAGAAAAAGAAGTTCCAATAATGTAGAATTAGCTTTGCCCTTATGTTTTTTCTACCCCGAGGAGCATATCACAGAGCATGTAGGAGAATACTGGCAACATATAAAACGCTATAAAGGCCACAGAGCAACAGATGTTTTCTGATCCTATGCAAACTGATTCTTCATGGTGACTTCCTTTCTGCAAAGCTTCTAGGTTGTTCTGTAGCAACACCTGATGAGATAGCAGTGCCTGCAACGTTCTTGGCTGTTCTTTCTTTCCTTGGTTAATATTTCTTGTCAGTGCAGTTGAGTTATCAAATGGTGTAAATGTTATGTCAATACCATTTCAAATATAAAACACTGGCCACGCAAAGGCTAAGGCAAATTGTTTTCCAGGTAACTGCTGGCAGCTTGCTCTTATAGATTAAGACCAGGTCTCTCCACAAAGCACTGAAGCAGCAAATTTAAAAGGAGGCAAATAGAACATAGACTATTTGGCATCAGAGATAAAACAGTTCATTACCTGGTTAATGTTCGCATTTTCCTGGCGTAGAGCAAGCATAAAATTACAGATAACAAAGTGACACTTAATAGTCTCTGGACGTTTCAAGAGAAATGTAACTTTTAAAGATGTTCCTCCTCCATACCTGGAAAAATTAAGGCGAGGGCTGTGTGGGAGGATTGTATCAGGTACAAATCTCCAAGGTAGGAAATATAGCAAAAAGAACTAAAGTCTAGCCCCAGTTCTGTGAATTGTTAAGTATGGAAATCTGGCCAAGCCACTCTCCTTCTAGCAGGGACTTAATTTTCAAATTTATTATGCAGAAATTAAAACAGCAATGTTCTCTGCTATTCAGGGTTGTGGTAAAAATGAAACAGAATCATGCATACAAAAGTGTGTTAAAAACTCTAAAGTGTAGTAACAAAATTTAAAGCACTCTTTTACATGAAGATCCACTACATTACATAGAGTTTGCCAGTGTGTAATGACCTGAGAACAATGAAATCATGGAACATGCAGCTAAGCCTGAGATAGTCGGGATTCACAGAGACTTCATATTTACTCTGACTCAGCCTCTCAGAGTTAAGGGGCACTTTAGAAACTATCTAGTCCATCTGTAGCTAGAGTCCAGTACATCTCTGTCAAGGAGCTTCTCTGCCTGTATTTGGACACATTCTGTGATAGAGAGTTCAGTGCTTACTTATTTGAGCCCAACATGCTCTCTGAAGTGGACTGCATCATGCTGTCCAGGAGAGGGAAATTTCCTCCTCTACTTATGAGTTCTTGTGGCTGGACTAATAATAAAAGTGACCCCAAGATTAATAGGAAAAGAAACAAATTTTAATTCGTGTGCACGTGTGAAGGTGTTGTAGAAAAAGGACCTAAGAAATGGCCAAAGCAGACAGCTTTTATACTTTTGAGACAAAATAAATTTGTGAGGATAAAGAAACTTGAGCTTTGGGTGGTCAATTAGTGAAGATCTGAACAGAGTTTGGGCCTTAGGTCCCATTTGTTAATTTTTGCTTTTATTTCTGTTGTCTGGGTAGACTGCCCTAGGAGAACATTGCTGAGATTTATTTCAGATAATGTTTAGATACATACTGTGAATCATTTCTTGCTATAACATTTTAGATTCATACTGTGAATCATTACTCCAAAGACTCCCGTGACCATTCTCAGTTTCTCAGTATATGGCTGTTTAACATATAAATAATTAAATACAGAATGGAGACAGGACTTGCAATTCCCTGAGCAGATGAAACCATTTAAGTCATGTAAACAAATCCAAATCTAGCTTATAGATCATATCTTGTAGATACCTTGGAAAATCATAAATGAAACTTAAGCTGTTCCTAAAAAATTAGCATGAAGTAACTACTTTTAACCAATTCCTTAGCACTAGGAAAACTCTAATGCTATAACCAATCATTGTAAAGAGTAAACAGCCTTTGCATTTTTACTATATAAGCTTTCCTACAATAATATACCTCGGGAGCCTCATTCCACTATTGATTTGAGAGCTTCTAGTTTACAAACTATTCTTATATGACAATAAATTTTCATTACATACTGTTGTATCAATCTGACATGTCAATTTGTTGGTATTTAATTTTGTTGTGTATATATATATATATATTTAATATTATATATATATGTGTGTGTGTGTGTATATATATATATATATATATATATATATATATATATATATATAATATGTATTTTAAAAATCCAGAAATAGGATATGTATCTCCTCAGAAAGTAGAAATACCGATATCATCACATTGGTTGCATAGGTAAATAAAATAAAGAATGAAGGTAAGTAAAACAAGTAAAGGTTGGAAAAATCCTAAAAGTCCTTAGATTTTTCCTTTTTTTTTTCAAATAATAAATGAAAACGTAACATCACACTCCTGAGGGAATGGCAGAGATTGGTTTAATCATCAAAGGTTTGAAAAATTCAGATGTGATTATTGGTATCACATTGATACTTAATTCTCCAGTTTACTGATTACAGAAGATACATGAGACATGGAAAATGATGACGGATTGTTTTAAGTCCAACATGGTGGTGACTTTAATTGCAGACCTTGTGCCAAATGTGGTATTCTTGAGGAACAGATCAATATACCTGAAATGAAACCATTGATCTCACCATTTTTTTCCTATTCCAGGAAGACTTGAACTTTAGAAGTAATTTGTTTTTACCCAATGGGACAGCAGTACACCTTCACCATCATGTCTTAGGTCACAACTACCACCTATTTCTATGCCACAATTTAGTCTGTGGTGACATGTCACTCCCACATGACCAGGTGTCACGCTGCTTCACTATTTTAATAAAACCTTAATCATGGGCAGTGGGGAGCAGAAAGCTACAAGAATTAAATTGCCATGGTAAGACTTATTTCAGTAAAGTTTCTGCTGTCCCCTGTAATGGGGCCCATAGGGATATCACTAATAAAGTGAGTGACTGATTCTGCTTCTAAGGAAAAGAAACAACATTGTGTTGGTATCTTTGATTTTTTTTTTCAACATACACTGTTTGAGTGTATCTCTCATAGTAATTTACCTAGTGCCCTAAAATGCTGCTAGCTTTGATTGATAAGAAGGATCTTTAATGGGTCCAGGCCTCACTATAACTGTGCCAGCTAATCTTTTATGACCCACTGGATCTTATGATTGTTGAAAGTTCTGTGGCTGATTGCGACATGGTATAGAATCTGTAGGAAACACAATAGGAAAATCACAGAGAAAGACCCCAGTGTTTTGAAATGATGCCAACATTTCTTGGGTAATTAACCATTTTGCTCCTCAGAAATGTACCTTGGCTTACTCCTGCTACCGCACATATACTAAAGAGTTAACTGTAGGACAGTAGATAAACTTGGGGCTCATCATGTTGTCACATCCACCTAGTCATAAACTTGATTACAACCAGCAGTCCTGTTATAGGACTTCAGTGTGTGTAAGTAGTTTATGCAAGCAGGCTCTTCCAAATGTCTGTTGGGCCACACAGCTGACTCTCCCTCAGTGAGCAGCCGTGATTTCATGGAACATTTCCTATGACTGTGTAACTAAGGTTGGGAGAGGAACTGACTGTGAATCACAGGTAACTCTGTGGAATATTATTGGCTCTAAAGAGGAATGGAGAGAAAAAGCTACAGTAAAGTAGTACTCTGAACATTAATCTCATTATTCATTTTAGCTGACTTTAATAGAATGACTTCAGGATTTTAACCACAAGTCAGATGAGCCAATTTGAGCTATCCAAAATTCAACTAGAATATCATAATAATTATTCTTATTGACAGTAGATATATGAAAAAATGTAATATTTCATGACATTCAACGGTCTCTGTTGTTAGGTTGGAAATAGACCTTAGGATCCCATCATCATATAAGGGTCATTCAAGATAAATGAGTAAAAACGGTATACATTTTAAGGACAGATAATAAAATTGCATTCCACTGATCAATCTAATTAGGAGTTATGTGCTTCTGTGGTTAGATAATCTCACTTTGACTATTATAGCTGAAGATACAATAATTATTTTTAAAAAGGCTCATTGAGAATACTCAGAATGCACATCTGTAGCTCCAGGTCTCACACTCAACTGAAACCTTATTGTGAATAACTTCAATTAGCTGGGATGATGCCTGCGTTCTTCCTGGATGGGCAAACTCATTTAAATGGGATGTGTTATAAAACACTTGAAGGTGAATATTTCTTTAATATTGTAAAATGGAACCAAACACTCTAAAAAGTGATTTTTCAAATATATTATATTTATAAACAGAAGAAAAATAATTATCTCACTGAATTTAATAACCTAAAGAACTCCTTTTTAAAGTTTGTAACTTTAATAAGTTGAACCCTGATTATTTAAACCAAAAGCAGACTTCTAGATTTTTTTAAAATAAAGCTCATTTGAACTTAGTATCTGTACATGTAATGGTTTTGGTGGGTAGATTACAGACTTGGAAGGGACGAGATTGGAGCATTCATGGCACAGACATTTGGGTCTAAAGTATGAGTATATTTGTAATTCACAGAAAGTTCCTCACTGTAGTGAGGAATTGTAATGTTCTGATACAAGTGTTGGCAAACTGCAGCCTGCAGGTCAAATCAAATCTAGACCACTGCCTGTTTTTGTATGGCTGAAAAAATATTTAAAAGACTATTTTGTGACATGTAAAAATTATGTGAAGTTCACATTTCAATGTTCAAATTATGACGTTTTATTAGTCTCCTCACACCCATCCATCTGTGGCTGTTCTTGCAGTCACTATAAAAGCTGTTGAGTAATTGTGACAGAATGTATGGCCTGCTAAGCCTAAAATACTGCCTGACCTTTACAGAAAAAGATTTCTGACCCTCAACCTAGTGAATAAGGTGAATAAGATGATGTGTTCTATGGGTTTCATTCGTTACTGTGTATTCCCCAGAGAAATAGAAAATTATTCTGAATTTGGGTACGTTTCCTCCAGCACCTCAGACTTTGTAGTGTATACGAAATCATTTGCAGCAGGGCCAGCAGCGGGAGTGTCCAGGTTTGAGGACCCACACTGCCCCTGGGGCCAGGAGCCTGTGTGGTGCCGGTGTCCTGTGCTGAGGGGCAGCAGCAGCAGGGTCTTCAGCTCTAGGTCTAATTGACTAGTCTCTCAGTTTGTCTGGACTTCCCCAGAGGTCTGCTGCTTTCCTGGAGGTCACGTGAACTACCCAATATTCTTTTAATTACTTCCTTTTCTGATTAAATCCAACAAGTAGCCTTTGCAACTAAGAACTAGTATGGGTACAAAACCAAACATACCAGTAAGCAAATAAAAGAGGATCAAGAAGATATAAAGATGGGAAAGTATGTGAGCAGATGAAGTAGTTGTAGACAGATGCTCTCTGAATCCTATAAGAAGTGTCCAGCATCCAAGGACCCATACTCATAAGACATCAGAATGGGTGAAATAGAAAGGTAGGTCACCATGTTCTGAGAAATATGAAACATAAAAGAATTGGCAAGAATCGGGGGATAAACTCAAGCAGTTGTAAAATAAACTTGAAGAGTAACACTATGAGGAGAGTTTTATAAAGAACATTTTTATTTTCCCCTAGAAGGAATGTATCACTGAATGTGAAGGAATCAGTGAATTTCGATGAGTAGTTCAATGTCACAAAGGATGAGAGATCAAGAAAAAACTGGCAGGAAGGGAAAGGAGGAAGGAACCTCTGCTGTCTCCCTAACCTCTAAATTCTCCTGACTTGGTCAAGACACTGTCCTCTCATGGTCTCAGTTTCCTCATCTTCAAATCTAGGCTAAATTTGACCTCCTATTAGTGTGAATTATGATGAGTACATGAGCCTGGTTAAGAGCATGAATTCAAACTGAACAGTCTGGGAATTAAGTTTCTCCCCTGAAATTTACTATAATGGTGAATTTGGGCAAGTTACATATCCTTTCAAATTTTACTTTCCTACTCTTTAAGTGGGGATTATAATAATAGTACCTACTAGACAAGTTTTTGTGAGACATTAAATAAAGAATGCGTTTTAGTTTTTGGCAGAGTGCCTGCACAGAAATGATAGATGAAAGAAAAGAGGCATAAATGGTTTGTCTGGGTGGTCAAATAAGGAGGAAGTGAGGTCAGTCCCCAAGTTTCCCTCATTGTCCACCTTGGAACCACAGTGAAATACTCTTGGGCACATTTCTTTTAGATAGATAAGGCTGATAATAGATAACATGCAAATGATTGGTGCTCTTTAGACCATGCATTGGCATCTTTCAAACTGGGTCTTTATATCCAGTTGCTGTTTTAAAAGTGGAGAATCATGCAGTCCTGTGAGAACAAACCATGTGTTACAGAAGCCCTCTTAGCCTGTGTCCACAATTGACTCTTAGCATTTCTTGGCCCTGTCCCATGCTAAGTAGCATGGCCTGATCCTTACTGGCCTGTCTACCCTACAAGGTTACCTGAGATGTCAGGACTGATTTTTCATTGGCTCATTTATTAAGACAACTGCTTTAGAAACAGATCCTATTCATTTTGGCTCAATACTTATCTTGTTTAGTGAAGAAAAAGTTTAATAACATTGTAAAATCAAATTTTGCAGTCAAGTTATCTAGGGGTACATGGGGGAGTTTCTGTCCACATCCTTATCACAGTATTTGGCATGCGTAAATGAACAAGTGTTCTTTTATTCTTATTTCTTAGTGCAAACAATCACAAAAAAGTTAAGGATTTTTAAAAAAATCACAGACAGTTAAGAGTGAATGTTTCACAAATGTCTTATATTTGAGAATTAAACTTAACAAATAACAAATTCCAGACAGTTCTGTATAACCATGCTTAAGTACGTGTGATCAAAGTACTTGGTCAAATCTAATTTAGTTCAGCCTACTTTCGAAGCCTAGAAATGGTTCTGTCATTTCTCAGAAGTTTTTCAGAAGCTTAGGTGAATTGAAATGACATACTTTTAGAGTTCTCTTAATTCTCTTCTGATCATAGATACTTGACTTAGCATGAGTGTATAACTTTAAACCAAGTTGCTTAATTCTGGGCTTATCCATTTATAATTACCTGCCTTTCCTATAAAGAAGACCTGGAGCCTATGTAAAGCTGTCTTCAATAAACTTGCAATTACTGTTACAAATTTTTTGTGTCCATTAGACCTATTGATGGACACCAAATCTGAGTATACCCAAATTTAATCCTTTTTATTAGGTAAATTGACTTCTTCTTATGCTGTCTCTTCTCAAAAATCATATCTGGTGGAAAGTATGGAGATTTATATAAATCAGTTTTTTCAGTCTTATAAAAATCAGAGAGGCATATTTATTAAAGATTAAATTTACAGATGGTTTAAGATTAGAGTAAAACATAATTTATTCTAAACTTTATTAAAAATAAAAGTTCTAATCTAATTGGATTTAGGCCAGATTTATACTTGTAATTATTAAAAAGCAGCAATATTACTGGAAATGTATTAATCTCAATAGCCAATTAAACTAATTTTTAACCTCTTAAGTAAGTAGAAAGTGTTAGGCCAGTATTAAAAAAAAATTCTTCTGAAAAACAGGTTAACTTAATGATCAGTGAGAGAATATTAAATTAATTCTCTGGTGTAGAAAATAAAGGACAGGATGTCAGTGACAGTGATGAACTTCATAAAGTGGAAAAAAACAGTTAAATTAATTAATAGAGTGGAGGGACTTAGACTGTCTGAGGAACAAAATTCTCAAGAAAACAGGCACGTGTACAGGAAATACTGAATTTTAATTTTTTTTCTTCTACTAATTTGAAAAGTG
The DNA here is from genome assembly GCF_009834535.1 of Camelus ferus. NCBI lineage: Eukaryota > Metazoa > Chordata > Mammalia > Artiodactyla > Camelidae > Camelus > Camelus ferus. The sequence continues at coordinate 44,663,144 of NC_045701.1, forward strand.
GTAAGTCCTTACTGGAGAAATTGCTTTACATTTCTGACTAAACACATCTCCCTTTTGAAATATCATTTAGAAAACTTGAAGTATTAGTATGTTTAAAAAACATAGGAATACAAAATGGTCTTGAAGTTTTCCTGCGCCAGAAGGTGTATGACTTGCATAACAAGCAAAGAAACACATCAGCAAAAAAAATCAATCAATCAATCATTGTGTATTTCTGATTGAACAAGTGGAAAAGTTACAAAAAGATGGAAAAGGATTCTTGAAAATGAGGTCTTTATGAATAAAAAGGCATTGAGCAGGCAGATCTGTAACTTTCTTGTGTCTTCCACTGTGCAAAGGGATGAGTGATGCTAATGAATAGATGACAAAACAATCACTTTTCTCCTTATATCTTAGCATTGGATGATAATCTCATAGTATGGCTAGTCCTATAGCAAGTCCTATAGAATCATATTTTGTGGATTGAATCTATAGGGGACAAAATTTGCCATCCCCAAATGTCTCTTTGGCATGTGGTTTATTTTGAGCTGGAAACAATCATGGCCCAAAAGACTCAGGAAGAAACTTTGACTTTCCCCTAACTGCCTAAAAAAAATTTAGATAGAGGACCTGTTGTTCGTAGAAGAGAGCTATCATGAAAGATGAATTTGGAGAGAATTTGGGCTAGATGTGGAGGGGGATCCTTGGCAGGGCCTAGAGATCAGAGTACACTCAGTGTCCCTTGTTTCTGCAAGGCCCAGCAAAAGTTTACTTACCAAAGATTAACGTTTCTACTTCCATGTCAGTTGACTTCCTCCCTTTTGAAGCCCAAACCACTACCCCTAACACCCTCTTTTGTCTTTAGCTGAAGGTGGTATGTAAGGTGAGGCCTTTGGCCGTTTGGGTGAATTACTCAGTTTTCCCGGGTTTCTCCTGTGTATACGTGGTATTAAACTTCTGTTTGATTTTCCCCTGTTAATCTGTCTCATGTCACTTTAATTCTTAGACCAGTCGAAAGAATTTAGAGGAGAATTTCTTCCTTCCTGACAAAACAATACGATGTCCAATATATGTGTACTACTATTGTCCAAGTGAATATAGATGCAGCTCTGATTGTTAGTATACAGGTTACTCATATAAGAACCAAGCTCAGACTAGGAAAAGACTGAAGGAAATGTTTGAGCTTTCAGTGTAAGAGAAAGGAATAGATCAATGGGACTGGGTGTTAATGCTTGTCAATCTTCACACCATATACAATCTAATTGTCTTATAAGAATTGCAACCTGAATACAACTTAGAAATTCTATTTTGAAATATAACCCATAGAAAACATCGTAAATGTACACAAAGTAATCTGAGGAAGGATGTTTATTGCATTACTGTCTGCACTAGGAGAGGGTGTAAATATGATATAGTCCACAGCTGAGGGATGGATAAATCATATGATGTTTATAAAACGCTCTACAACCTTGTGTTTACAATAAACTACAGATGGTTCACAACTTACGATGATTTGTTCTACTTATGATTTTTTGACTTTACACTGGTGCAAAGTTATGTGAATTCAACAGAAAATGTACTTTGAACTTTGAATTTTCATCTTTTCCCAGGCTAGTGATATACCATAGGATACTCTCTCAAGATGCCGGGCAGTGGCGTTGAACTGCAGCTCTCAGTCAGCCTGTGATCATGAGGGTAAACAATGAATAGACCCATTCTGTTTTTCACTTTCAGTACCATATTCCATAAATTACATGAGATATTCAATACTTTATCATAAAATTGGCTTTGTGTTAGATGATTTTGCCCAACTATAGGCTAATGTAGGTGTTCTGTGCATGCTTAAAGTAGGCTAGGCTATGATGTTCAGTAGGTTTGATGTAGTAAATGCATTTTCAATTTATAGTATTTTCCACTTACAATAGGTTTATCAGGATGTGACACCGTAGTAAATCTAGGAAGACTGTAGATAAACTATATTAATGTGAGTGACTATAATGAGTGAATACACAACTTGAAAAATATTATGTATAATTTTAGTAAATCTTAAAAACACACTAAAAAATATTATGTATAATTTTAGTAAATCTTAAAAACACATATTATCTTAGGCATAAAGTATTATACAGTAAAAAGAATTTAAAAGCAACCACATGAATGATTTGCACATCATCAACAGAGAGGTTACTCCTGTGGGAAAGAGGATAGGGATAGAATTCTGGAAGGTTTAGACATATTTATAATATTTTATTTCTCAAAGGAATAAGTGAAACAAATATAAAAAGTGTGATATTTTAAAATTAGGCTAGAGATTGCCACTTGGAATTCTGGGACTATGGTTGTCCTTCAGTCCAGTGCTGTTTATACTTTTTGGAATAGCCAGATAAAATTGCAGGAAAGAAGAAAACCAATAAAGCAAAAACTGGAATATGACTATTTCTCGACTCCAGGAGGAAAAATGGCAGAATCCTGGTACAGGCTGCCTTAATGGGTAACCCTCAGTGTCTCTTCTAGATGCCCCTTGTTTCCTTTCTTTGAGCATCTCCACCCGCGCTCCACTGCCCTGTAGAAGAACTTACTTAATACTCATAGGAAATGATCTTACCCTGGGATTTGTACATAACCCCTGCCCCTCCCCCCCAACTTCTCCTGCCATACAACTGCCATAATCCACGAGAGCAAGGCAGGGTTCAAGGGTAGGTGGTACTTTAGGTTAAAGGGCAGCTTTGGCAGAATTGTTCATAGTGAGTATTTCTACTTTATGTTCAGTACTCTTTGATTTACTCTAGCATCCTGTGAGGATATATTTATTCATTCCTTCATTGAATTTCCAGTCTCTTATGGAAAACTATTGTGCAAAATATAGGCAATCATACACACACACACACACACACACACACACACACACACACACACACACACACAGAGTTATTATTTTTGGTGATATCATAGTCTAAATTTACGTTAAGGAAAGTAAACATTTCTCTAAGAGATAACAGAATCTTTAAAAATTTACCCTGCCCAAGAGAATCTTTAAAAATTTTCCCTGCCCAAGATGGGGGTAGCATTTTACATTATTATGCAGAGAAATGTCATTAATATTTTCTCATTCTCCTTTCTCCTTCCATGTAATGAAAACTTACTGAACTAAAAATAATGCCCCATTATTGTACCATATATCCACACTTGTTCCCACTTATAATAAAGACAAGAGGAGTGTTAAAATAGATATTTTCTCTCTTTAACTTCAACCAGAAAATATTTTTAGGAGACTTTACTTCCAATTCTTACTAATCTCTCTATTTGGTAGAACAATAGGTTAAAAATTGATTTGTTTCTAATTGTCCAGCAATTATCTTGTAGTTTTCAAAAAAGTACATATGTATTTTTTAAATTTAAACATTTTTTATTTATTAAAAAATTTCTTGACAGTTCCATCTACCACCCCTCTGCTTTTTATTGAAGTATAGTTGATTTATAATGTTGTATTAGATTCTGGTGTATAGCATAGTGATTCAGTTATACATACATATGAAAAAGTACATATATTTTATAAATAAGTTAGGAGGAAATATGTTAACATGACCATGGGAGAATTATGAATGATTTTCATTTTCTTCTTTAAAATGTGCCATATTTTTCCAAGGTTTTTTTTTTTTTTTTTTTTTTTTTTTTTTTTACAATTAGTATGTATCTTACATTATCAATGAAAGTAAATGTTACAAAAATAATTGTAAGTGGCCCAATCACAGACTTAAGTGTATTCACTTATTTATTTGTTTAAAATTTACTTTTGATTTCTGTATCAGTCATCATACCTGTAAAATAGACTGATAACACATGGTCCTTTCCCTCAAGGAGCTTGCAGTCTGAAGGTGTGATAGGCACATAAAAGGCACTGATCTCAGTTACATAGGAGTTTATGTCTGTATCTTCAGATATTTGTATCCCCCTCTATCACCATCTGTATTATAGAACAGCTGTTTTATAAATAAAGAGATCATTACATTTTCTAAAATTCCTTTTGAGGAAGATTTTCTAGATTAGTGGATCCTTGATGTGGGTTTTCAAGAATAAGTAAGAACTAGCCAAGCATAAAAAAATATAGAGATGCCTAGAAAGCCAAAATGGGGTTAAATAATGGGGAGATAAGAAGTACTTAATTCAGTCAGTCACATGAAGATTTATTTTTGCAATGTCCATGTACCATCTCTTACTATTCAGGCCCAGGAACCATTTCCTTATGTTCTTCATTGTCAAATACATTATTTCTGATTAATTTAGTTTTTCCCACCATAAATAAATAAACAGTAGCTATACTTTTTGATTCAACACCATGGCTCCTAGGGAGATGTTTTACTGAAACAACATAGATCTTGCCTCTGCTGATCTCTAACACTAGTGCAGGGTATATTATTAGTCATGACACTGCACCGTCCATCATGCCATCCATGAATTCAGGCTTCCAAAGACTTGCTCCAGTGTTGTTACTCTGCTTCATTGATGATGACTACAAATGTAAGTCTTGCCTGGACAATAGAACAATACATAAATGATAACTTGTGTTCTAGTCATGTTAAATCCACTGTTATTTTATAGTGTAAAGGTAGGATTTTGTTTTCTTTTTAGGCTATAGTCAGTGAATTCTTGGAGCATGATCTGTTTCAAAGTTTTGTGATCTCTGCTTTCCATTTACTCCCACCATTTGGGAATATAGGGAAGGGGCTGGTGGGTAGACTGAGAAGAATGGTGTCATTTATGTAGCATGGTTAATGACTGACCTGGGAGGGAGAACAGGAATGGAGAAGGGAAGCACTGGATAAATGACGTGATGCCATGCCTGCCACCTTCAGATACTATAGACTAGAGATGTCACCAGGTTGGGAACATGGACACAAGGGAGCTGATTCATGGGTCTACACACATAGTTAAGTTCAAGTGTCGTTTGTATGCTATTATACCATCTAAGCCTTAGGGCCCTGAATTCATCCAATGTCCAAAGTGACAAATTAGTGTAATAATCACTAATCAGTATGGCTACAGCATTCTGGTATCCTAATATCATGCAAGCCCATAAAAGAAATATCACAGCTATCAACAGGAGCAATCTTCTTGGTATCTAGGGCTCCAGATGACTCCAGAAGCATGAATTCCAAAGGTCCTTGGGATATCTGATTGATCCCATATGGTGAGGGGTTTGAGAGGAGGGAAAGGGGCAAGTATAGAGTTGAAAGGGAGAACCAGACTGGGGCTTAGGTCTCTGGGTGCCCTGCTGGGTGGCACTATTGGTCCTGGTTAGTCCCAGCCACTAGAGGAGGACTTAACATTTTTGAGGAAAGACTTCAAAGTACAGAGACCTTGAGGCATAAGACCAGAGCAAGGGTTTCACTTGCCCATTCTAAGGGTGGTGCTGACTGCTGGAAAGATCAGATAAGCACTGATGTGGGCCTTAGAAGGGTATAACATATAGCAAAGAAGTACAATTTATAGTTTCTATATGAAATGAGAGTGAGGGAAGTCTATGATTAGACTTTAGTTTCTAATTTAGGTAAATTGTATTTGAGAAACAATTAGTCTGCTTAGAAAGAAAATTCTATTTGGTTGGAAAGATAAATTTATATTCTATCATGTAATTGTGTCATTTAATTTCATCAGATAATTTATTATTAGATCTGTGTACAAACTAGTCAACCAGGGATCATGCTAGAATGCAGATTCTAACTTAGTAGGTCTTTGTGGGGTCTGAAATTCTGTATTTCTAAGAAGCTTCCAGATGATGCCAGTTTTGCCAGTTGAGAACCATATTTTCAGTAGCAATGTGCTATAGGATGGTCCTAAATTACTGGTCAAAGATCTCCTAATTCCTCTTAGAAGACCACAATCATGTAAGAGGAATTAACATATTTCATCCTTTCTCTGGGCTATTTCCAAATTGTCATTTATCCTTCCTTGTCTCAAAGACTCATTGACAGTAGATCCTCAAAGTCATGCATAACAATGGCTCTTATGTAAATCTAAGTATTCACTATAAAGTTATTTGAGTTATCTGTTACTGGAAAACAAACCATTCCAAAATGTAGTGGCTTAAAACAGCAATTTATTATCCCTCATATGATTCTGTTGGTTGACTCATGTGTTCTGCTCAATGTAGTGTCCAATGGAGTGTTGGGGTGGCTGTTGTCATCTGGAGGCTTAACTGGGATCATGAGCGGAGCTATCAGTCAGGAGCCATGGTTCTCCTCCACTGGGCTACTCAGGCTCCTTCGTGACCTGGTGGTTGGATTTCCAGAAGGAGCATTACAGAGCAAGCATTCGAAAGAGGAGAAAGTAGAAGGGTATCAGGCAAATTAAGGGCTAGGCCCAAACTGGCACAGTGTCACTACTACTACTTTTTCCTATGTCAAAACAGTCAAGTAGTGAGAGATTCTTAGATAAGGCTTGAAATCCGGGAACATGATCCTTTGAGGAATCACCAAAGTAACAGTCCACCACAGATGTTTAGAGAATGAATGTAGTTAATGAGTAGTTGATTAAATTTACTTTTTACTTAACTGTCATTTCACTTCTTAACATTTATATTCTTTTTGTCTATCAACTATTTGATCATTAGGAAACAAAATATGATTCTCTTTCTAGAAAACAGAAGAGAATGAATTAAAAAAATATGATAGAGGTGGGAGGTGAGAGAGCACACAAACACGTATACACTCAAAAACCAAAAATAAAAGCTAGGATTGTCTTTGTTCTATTGCAATTGTGGAAAAAAAGATGCTACTCATATAATACTATAACATAATTGACTGTAATTATATGAATCTGTGAGAGTAGTTGTAGCAACTTCTTGCTTTAAGTTATAGAAGAGCCCATTCAGTTGGCTTTTAATATCTAGATCTTGACTAGCTGAAGCTTTAAATTTTATGCAGCAATCTTTCACACAATCCTTAGGCCAACTGTGGTTTGGTAGAATTAAAACTTAAATAAAGTTGAAATGTAGTTTCTGGAATATTTCTTAACTCAAGATTCTCAAGACCTGAATAAAATTCCATAGAAACAATATATGCTAAAGCAGTGGCAATATTAAACTAAACTCTTTATCTAAAGAAATAATATTGCAAAATGGAAATAAGTATCGAGATGTTGAGAGAAATAAAATTCCATCTAATCTGTGACAAGACAAAAAATTTAGACAACTGATTTCTTCTCTTTGCTTCAGTGTACTTAGAATCTCAGATATACATAATAGTGAGAAAAGCTCTGAAGGAATATTTATCTAAATGGGTCTTTAGTTTCAGTGTTTGATTTACACCCAGAACAAGCATAGCACATGTCTTTAAGTAACTGCACTGGGAATAGCATAAAATACAATTTTACTTATTGTGGAAGAGCGATTTAGGTTTTAATGGCTATCATATTTCCTTCTTTTTAAAATATACTCTTTAATAGAGGAAAAAGAAGAAATCTGTGTGTAATAGTTAAATGTGTTTATTCATATTTTTATACTGAGAGGAATGTCTTTCCAATTACTTAGATATTTTAATAAACTATATTTTGGAATAATATTTGATTTTCAGAAAAATTGCTAACATAGTGTACCCTTTGTCCAATTTTCCCCGTTGTTGAGATCTTACATTTCCATGGTACAGTTGACAGAACTGAGAAACTGACCTTGGTAAAGTACTTTTAACTAAACTACAGTTTTAGTTTCAGTGTACCAGTTTTTCCATTAATGTTCTCTTTTTGTTTCTTGCATTAAATTCACTGTCAAAAAAAAGGGTGTAGTTTCTGTTTTCCTATCTTCCTGATTTTGATTGATACCATTATCTTATATACCTGGCCTTTTTCCTGATCTATTGTTACATTAATCCAAAAGTTTTAACTAAATAATCAGAATTACATTGGCCATGTTCTGGGCATGAAAAGGATAAAAAGAGCAAATAACCCAATTTTCAGAACATTTACACATTGCTTAGAGAGAACTTGGAACACTGAAACACTACATGGCAAGGGTTGGGCTCAAAGAAATAAGTTCTGTTACTTCTGTGGTATAATTATTATAGTTACTGTTAAATATTGAAGAATGTCCTTACATTATCAATTTATTTTATGATGTATATGCCTTAGCTTCTTTAATAAAGAACAAATGAATTATAAAGCAGTCATTCACTGATTAATATATATATGAACATGGCATTATGCTAATGTGTATATAAAGTAATTTTTATTCCTCTATTATCTTACTAACATACAGTAAAGAATATTAATGCAGTGTTCTGATCTGCAATCTATGAGAGACTCCAAGTGCTTCAGCACAAATTCTATGAATAACAAGCCAATACAAAGCTGGCAAATAGGCTTTAATTTATATTCCACATGGAAATCTTCTAGTAGATAATTTCAGTTTTTCATACCCACGCATATGATCTAAACAATGGATGTATAATCCTGTAAAGTTAATTATTTGTATTTAGAAAATCAAGGCCAAATATAAGTGGAATTTTTGGCCTTACCCATTACAAAGAACCTTAAAGATTAAATTAATGTATGCAGTCTTTGAAAAACAAGAGAAATGCAACACCTTCTTTATTCTAAAATTTTTAGTAGTTCAACTGCTTTGCCTAGTGCAAAATGCATGAATTGTAACAGTGCAAATTTTCTTCTCTGAGGTTTTATTTTAACGTTAGCTTTTGTTTTTTATTTTGTTTTGTTTATCTTCTCTCAGTAGAACAAGAAAACATGCTGACCCAGGTGACTGCATGATTCTCTTCATCAGATAGGCCACTCAGGGTTCATGAAATGTTTCTTTCTCCTTTGATGGGGCTGCAATAGGTACTGCAGATACACAACAAACATGTTTTGATGGGATGTTTTATTAAAGTACTGTGCATCTTCCATATGAGATCTGTTTAAAAGCACTGGAAATTGATATTGTCAGAAATCTTGCTGTTAAGAGTATGCCGCTCAATTATACTATGGCAGCAGGACCTGCCTGTATAATCTATGGTAGATTATATCAGCAGGAGATATACAACATGACTGAAAAAAACCAGAATCTAATGATTTTGTGTTTTTAGTCATCAGGAAGGGAGCATGCTGTATATACACAAACCTGCGTCTGCAAAGGTGCAGGTGATTTGTCACTTGACAGTTATATTTATGGGAATACAGGCAAAGATTTCAGGGATACAAATAACATAGAGAGACAGAGAAAAGATATCATAGGCAAAGAAAGAAAATGTATTTTGAAAGGAAGGAATATAAAATGTTAAAGAAAGATCAGCATTTGGGAGCTGGTTGCTGAAAAAATTTTGTTTGTATTTACATACCCTACTTCTTTTTGTTGTTGTTGGGATGGATCATTTTCATGTGTGCCTTTTTAATGTGGGTTGATAGTAAATGAGAGCAAATTAGCTGAAATTGAAAAATTATTGTTTATTATTACTTCAGTAAAATAAGATTGGAGAATATTTTCTGAGTAATATTTACTATGTCTTAACATGATTGATGACAGTCAAAAGCCCACAATATATTTACCACTAAACCCTAATTCAGAAATCTGTATTTATTCTTTAGTAATTCAGAAGGCTTTCAGCATCTTGTAGGTTGGTAAAATTTTCCAGAATGATTCCTCAAAGTAAATGTTAGAAGAGGACTGATGACTGAGGAGACAGATTTAGGGTGGTATAACCTCATTGCTCTGAGTCTAGTACCGTCATCACCTGGCAGAAACTCGGGCAACATCACTGCAATCTTTTTTTGCTTAAGAAGCATCCCTACTCACACACTCAAATTAATGCACTAATCTTGGTGTTCTGTAGACAGTGGGTTTCCTGGTGGCCATGGGCATTCAGCTTGGCTCACTTTCTTTGCCTGTAGCTTACCCATGACTACTAACTAGAGATTCGAGTCTTAAACTTAAATATAGGATCTAATTCAAGCTTAGCAAACTGAAGGCTTCATGAAAACACTGTGAGAATGTATCTACAAAGAATAGCTCTTTGTAGAGCTAGTACTTACCAGTACAATGATTGGTTAAATAGTTCTCACTAGTATTTTGTTTATAATTCTTATTCAGATTGGTTCAGTAGAAGGAACAGTTTTCCAATTCTTTTCTTAACTGGTTGGGCCTTGGGAATTGACCACTCCAATAACACTAAGAAGCCCATTTATTTGGACACTTGCACACAAACAACAAGTTTAGTGTGAATTTCCCTTTTTTAATACTGTGCCTGTACCTTGCTTATGATGATTCAAAATACACATAACCACATACATTCCTCTTCCCTTCCCTCCTCTTCTCTAACACCTCACTTAACATTTTTGCCCCATATGTTATTCTTTATATTTATCCTGTTGCTTTCCAACACAGTCTGTTTTCTTAAACTATATAGATGGTGGTTCTGTTGCTTCTTCCTTTAGTCACACTTTTGTATTATTTTTCAAGGCCACGTAGAAAGGTCAGTCATGCAAAATGAAGCTCTAATTTTGGGGATTTTTATTACCATATGTTACTACTTTTTTCAGGAGGAGTGTCTGATTTTAAGACTTAGCTCTAGAATTATGTTTAAGAGCTGTCTCTCTGTGGAAAGGAATAAGTAATATTGAAAGGAAATAAAATGGAAGTAAAATAAAATTTTAAGTTACTTTTTCTATCTGTAGGTCTTTGGCTTGCATTGTGTCTCTTCCTCTCCAAAAGTAAGTGTTTTTTTAGAACTATTTTCAAATTGTTGTTGAGAAATTTGAATGTGGGTCATATATCCATATTCTACTAAAATATGTCAAAATCTGAGGAGAGAAAAATAAATGAAAATAAGAGTTCATGTTATCAAGAGTTAAAATGTGGCCAATGGAATTAAACTTCATATAGACTGCAATGGAATCTCATTGCCTTGTGGAAAATTCCAATCCCCTGCAGGTATATACCAGGGATTTTCATGTTGTGCTGAAATTAATATTTAGGAGACGTTGTCTATCCTTCTGTCTTTGGTCTTATCACTTGCTTTCTGTACTATTTAACTTAGGAAATTCTCTCCAGTAATCTAAATTTTTATATATTTCTTTTAGAATACTATCAATTCTATTATTATATATCTATTACACATATAAAAATTGATGAAAAGCAATCAAAAAGAGAAGACTCCCAGAATTGTAACAAAAATTTTTCACATGTAGTTTTTTCTCTGTTTGGATGAGACTAATGGTATTTAAATGCACCTGTCACAATTTAAATTCTTAATGTGTCTTTATATAAGAAAAAGTTAGAATTCAACAAATGATGCACTTGCATTTCCATATCCAAACATTTTTTATGAAAAGTTTCTTCTCCAAACATTTTTATGAAAAGTTGCTTCTCCAGTAAGGTGGCTGGTTCAACATAACTACATTAAAATTTCTGTCCAATATAACTATAATGACCAGTCATAATACACAATTTATAAAGAACTCTGTTCCATTTTCAAAAGAAATTATGTAGAAAAAGTGAAATTTCCAAGAAATATGAAAACTTCACTTAAAATGATAAAGCTATCATTTTAAGGAAAGAATTGACAAAATGGAAAGAATATTCCTGGTTGTGGATTGTATTAGTTAGTTTTATGTGTCAAATTTGCTGGGCTATAGTACCCAGTTATTAAATACTAATCTAGATATTGCTGTGAAGGTGTTTTATAGATGTGGTAAGCATCTACAATCAGTTGATTTTAAGTAAAGGAGATTTTTTCTTGATGTGGATGGACCTCATCAATTGAAAGGCCTTAAAAGAAAAACTTTTCCTGAGGAACAAATGAAATTCTCCCTCAAGTCTGCAATGTGGCTGCTGACATGCCCTATGGATTTTGTAAGCCAATCCTTGAGCATAAGCCAATTCCTTGAAATAAATCATAGATTCATACATGTGTGTGTATTTCCCTATCTACCCTATTGGTTCTGTTTCTCTGGAGACCTTGACTGATTTGATTCTGGGATGCTTAATAGTGTAAAGATATTAATCCACTCCAGTTAAATTATTCCAGGTAAATAATTATGAAATATGACTTAATTTTACAAAATTTTATTTGGAAAAACATTGAAAGAGCGAATATTCAAAGAGACAGTGGTCGGACCATACATGACAACATATGACCTCAGCCTGTGTAGCACCCAGCCCAGGAAGCCAAACCACAGCCTCTGCAGCAGTTGTTCCAGAATGTACAGGACTTGTTCAATGATTGCCCACTTTATCCCTACTTCCAATGCAGGACCTACCAAATAGAGCCAAATATGTTCCTAAAACCAATCGCATAAGATGCCCCACTTCTAATTAGTCCACTTCCAGCTTCCCAATATGAGCAACCTACAATAGGAGCTTCTTGAAGTCCCTCCTTCCCTTCCTTCTCTCTCTCTCTCTCTTTCTGTCTCTCTAAACCTTTCCCACTCCTCTGCCTGTCTTTCAGTTTCTGCCACATTTAAGTCGTGGTGGCTGATTGCCTTGATACAGCAAGCTCTGAATAAATAACGTCTGTTTATTCTCATTTGGGTGTTCTTTTTTTATTTCCACAGTTCTCCTGGAGGTTCCATGGATTCGGTCTTCACTGCCCGTTGTCGTGGATTCGTTTACAACCAGGTACGATATTCACAGAGGCCACTTGTATCTTGTTGTTCATGGCTTGTGGAGTTCCTGCTGATGTAGTAAGTCAGCTTCAGGTGTGAACTCCACTCTCTTTGCATTAAATTCCTCAGGTGTTTATCTCAGTTTGGTACTTAGGTTTTGTTATTAGTTTCAATTTGTGTAGCATCCTTCGAAGAATGGGCAATTCTTTTTCATTCATTATTGCTCTTTTGTGCTTCTGTTTTTGAATTGTGCTGTCTAACAGTGTTGCATGTCAAAAGAAGGAGAATCACAGGTTGAATCACGGTTTAAAACTAGGCATAGGTCTGATAAGCCTGTTGTTGGAGCAGGCTGTACAGACTGGTTGAGTTTGTGGTTCTCATCAATCTGGTATCTACTTGAACAAAGTTTGTGGTGAGTCACCAGTAAAACTGGATGCAGTTATTTTTTCACCTCAAATTTTTTGTCTTGAGAGCTTGGCTGTGATCCAATGAGAATATCTTCTATAGTTTTCTCTCTTCTGGGGGTGCAGATTGTCAGGTCTGTGTTCAGAGGTGGCTGGTGATAACAGTGGGGGACCAAGATGTAAAGCACATGATATTGCTTTAGAGTTCCCACTGTTGCCTCTCATGAGGTCATCTAAATCTAAAACCTGTCCTCCTCCAGGAAAAATCTCCTACTTCCTGTATGTACTCTCATGACAATCCTAATTGTTTCTGTCTCTCTCAATGACATAATGTCAACAAGAATGATTTGTGGGAAACATTTAATTTGAACAAAATTGTTTGAACAGCTGCTTGGAAAAGAAAGGGAATACGATTTCTCAGGCCCAATGAACAGTATTTGTTTTTATACAGAACCCTCCAAACAAAATTCTGATTCAAAAATTGCTTTATTAAAAAGAATCCTTGGACAAAGCTAAGGAGCAATTTGAAATACTTAAGTAGCAACAAACTAGACTTCTACTCCAGTAAATCTTACCTCCACCCCAAATTAAATTATTTATTAGGTTATAACCCAAAATATAAAGCAAATATTCATTAGTCCATACTGGTATAAATAAATGATTGAATTGATAAATAATTGGAGGGAACAGACTAATCTCTTGATCAGTTTAATTCCAGTTATTTTACACAAAAACTTCATCCACAAAGAGGTAGAACTTAGCTCCTTCCCCTTAAATTTGGGCTGTGCATAGTGACTTCCTTCCAAAGAAGACAGTATGGGAAGGAGGAAGAAAATAGTAACTTTACGGTGGAAAAACCTGCCAAACACTATGCTAGCCAGATGGTCAAGGTCAACATGAACAGTGATAAATCATGTTGATAGAAGTTTTTTTTTATATATAATGTGATGAAAATAGCACCTTACTTTGGGGTCTTCCTCCCCCCAAATGTAACCCTAGCCTAATCATGAGAACAACAGCAAGCAAATCCAACTGAGGGACAATCTGCAAAATATTTGACCAGAACTCCTCAAAACTGTCAAAGTCATCAAAAACAAGAATAGTCTGGGAAACTGTCATATTTAAGAAGAGTTGAGGAGACATAAAGGAAAATGGACATAATATCCTGGCTGGGATACTTTACTAGAAAATAGTGAAAACTAAGGAAATATTAATAAATTATGAACTTTCACCTGGTAATAATGTACTAATATTTAGCCTTTATTTGTTGTAAATATACTGTATTAACACGAGATGTTAACAGTAGGCAAACTGGGTATGGAGCTTGTGGGAACTCTGTACTGTCTCCTCAACTTTTCTGTCAACTTAAAAATATTCTAAGATAAAATTTTTAGTTCAAAAGTATCGATTGAACTGTATTTTGTGTGAATATATTTTTAACAAAATCAAATATTTAAAAAATGTTTAATATAACTGTGGGTAGCTCTGCCGCTGTTCCCTTTGAAGGGCATGTAAGTTATGTATTTAGAAGGAATGTATAATGTAAGCTAGAGTCTTAGCAAAATTATATTTCAGAGTTCATGGGGCTATGAAAAATATTAATTCATAAGAATAAATGTATTTATTTTTGGATTATTTAATTTCAACTATTTCCCTGGTTTGATTACCTGTATTTATTGATATTTCAATAAAATATGGTCAAGTTTACAGGAAAATTACAATAGTAGTATTGGATAAATGAAACACTACTGTTTGGTGAAGTGAAAATTAGGTTTTTATTTTAAAAATATTATATCCATTTTGCTCCCACCCTTCCTTATAGGGAGCTTTAAAGAAAAGTTTGAGGTTCTGTCGTCATGAGAATGAGATTAAGAGCATTTATTAGCTGCATCAGATTTCCCTCTACTTCTTAGTTCTCTGGTAAAGATTTTATAAGGACAGGGTAGCTTTTAACATCTAAAGTAATAGGTTAGAATTTGAAACACTGGGGATGTTAGTGATCTATGAAAGCTGTAGTTGGGTTAGCTCTTACATACTTTTTATGACAAAATAATGGTAATCACAAATTTCATATGTGATTCCTAATATATCAAACTTTACTAGACTGAAATTAAGTAAGACAAGTAATTTTGAACCCCAATGTCACATAATGAGAAGTTCTCTTTAACCATTGTTGACATTACATTAATGTTTAGCATATTATTAGAACGCTTTAAGAAAACAATTTCCAAGTGTTGGGCTGCATCCCACAGGCCTACAAGGCCTGTATTTTCCCAGCTTCAAGGTAGAAGAAAGAGCCCAGAGCAGCAACAGAGACATCAGTGGTTTAATGGATGGGGGATCTTACACATCTGACGCACGGTCCTGGAGCAACACCTGACTGTGCAGTGGACGGCAGTGGGCAGGAGATGGCGGCAGTCTTCGCTTCTGGGGAGAAGGGCAGGTTACCAGTTATAGGGGGAATTGACGTCAGGTTGGCTCATTAGTTCAGGGGAACTAGCAGAATGGCATGCTCCTCACTGCCCCTTTGATAAGCTATCATGGTGGAAGTGTTCTGATGTAAACATTAGAACAGTCACTAGCTGGGGTGGGGGTAAGCATGTAGGAACATCAGGGAGGTGAGTAGGGTGTAGGTGAAGCACCCACTGGTCAAGCAGGGGATGTACAGAGAGCAAGAAGGCAGCCATTTTGGGTGGCCTGATCATACACCAGGATATAATGTAGGTAGTAATAGCACAGAAACTGGTTCTTTATTCATAGACTGAGTTTAGACTATGCTCATTACGTTCAATATAAAGATGAATGAAATATTATTCTTTGCCTTCAAGACACTTATTGTTGGAGAAGGGGGCAAGTTAGCAGAGCAGGCAGAACCTCCTATAGGGGAAACACTGAGCCCCAGGGGACCACCTAACAGGGATCCTTACCCAGGTTAATTTAGGATTCAAGATAGGTACGGTTCTTAGGAAATGCAGTGTCTGAGCCCAGTCTAGAAGGACAATCAGAATTTAGGCAGCGACCAATAGATTGATCTTTACAGACAGAACATGTGTAAAGATATTGAGGCAGGACAGAGCATCACTTATTTGGGGAAAATTACAAAGGTTCAGTTTGCTTCAGTTGGAGTCATTGGAGTCGAGGAGTGGAGGCTAATGAAGCAAGTGACAGTCAAATCTAATTAAGTCAGTAACAATGTACGATTAGTTTATTGAGAATTACTTCAAATTCAGTATTACTATAATGCCAACAAGTATTTTTGTAACTTCATTAAGAAATCTGTGTCATTGCTGAAACAGAAAATAATGATAATTCCAATATAATGGCTAATTTGAATGTAATTTCTTAATACATGGCATTGGTCAGAATTATTCAGAACCTGGAGTCCTGGTTGTGAAGGAGGGAAGAAAGTAAACTAAACTTGTTTCTCTTTATCTCATCTTGTAGGTGATAGATGGAAAGTACAGTGCCTTGTAGGTGATAGATGGAAAGTACAGTTTACTTAATTGCAGATATCCTTTAGTGAACATTTTGCTAAAGGTTTCCCAGCTGCTGACTTGACTTCTGAAACTTAGTAGGACTGCCATATATTAATCTGCCACCAGAGCATTAAGCTAGTGTTCTTCAAAGCATAGCTGGCATATTTATAGAGCAATGGACTTTAGCATACCTGTTTTTATATTTACACTCTTTAGGGGAATCCTGGTTGATGATATACTCTTTGACTTCTGCTTTTTACTCTTCTAAGTTCAGTTTTCTGTATAGCTTCCCTCAAAAAAAAAAAAAGTTAGAATGACTACATACTATAGCAAAACCAGATTTTGTTTACCTAATGCTTATATGAACACTGTGTGATTTTAAATGAATGCAGCTATTGGTGCTATACTGTTAGACATTATTATACAGCAATGTTTATAAACGAAGTACCTACTATTTCTAAAGACTGCCCTAGGCACTGCTGAAGTGGTGAACAATTTAAGCTACTGTCAGGTGGGTTACATTCTAGAGATATGTAGTCCAAATGTACAGAGCTCTATATACTAAAACAGCCATACAAATGTATTACTGATATGATTGTAACTGATCTTGGAAGGTTAAACAAATGTTTATAGAATCATGAATACTCAGATCTACTCCAGTCTCTTTCAAACAAGGGGTGACATACCTAGAAGTCAGATTTTTTTGTTTATATGCTCTATGGAGATTTCTGTGCTAAATAACATCTCAGAAAGAATGTATGAAACAATATTCTGAAATCTGAAATATATGCTAATTGTAAACAGTCAGTATATTTCTATTAACATGTACTTTTATTGAACTTGAAAAAGTGAGCTCCATTTTTGTCTAGCTCATATAATGTAGGGTACTAATGTAGCTTTCCAAATATTTGAAAGTTCACCTGACCTAACCTTATATGTACATACTGCAAGATAATTGAACTCTTAGATTTTTTTAAATAGGTTTATTATGTTTTAAGGAAAATGAGCCTGCAAGTTAATTTTTTTGACAATAGAAACATTCTCAAGAAAAGCACTCCACAGAGAAATTTCACAAATTTGACATATACTAGGATATCAAATCACAGAAAAGTGTTGATTTAGATGTTAGTTGGGTGTGGCTTCAGGTAGGGAGTGGAGAGCTGATTAATGAAAGTATATTTGGAAGTTTGTTTATCCATGTCTGAAATCCCCCAAACACTCTTTAATTCTAATTACTGTAATATGATAGTTACCAAGTTTGATCTAAAATTATATAACCACTCTTAATCTGTGTGATTTTCTTTGCTTTTAAATGGAAAGATAGGGATTTATATTCTATATGACTTTTATCTCCTTAAAATAATGCTGGATTTTTCACCATTACTATCACTTGCTCTGACAGTGCTCCCAATATTAATGCAAGGAGTGCATGAAACAAATGTTCAAGAAACTTTAATGCTTTTACAACAGGAAGCCATATGGGAACAGGATGTTTTTTTTTTTTTACAGTGGAGCGAACTGAACTGACCAGGTGGCCAATTAACAGAGAATATTTATTAAACAATACTCTTTAACAGTTTCATAAAACCCAAGCCAGGATTGGAACAGAGCCATATTCATGGGTGCCTTGGATTAGATTCAGATAGTTTAGACAATTTTATTCCTACCTGCATCAGAAATGTGATTAAACATTATTGACATTTATTTCACTCAGTAGCTACTTGGGCATTTTTGACTCTGAAAAATATGAATTGTTTGACTCAGGTTCAGTCATAATTTGAGGTTTGGGAGACAAAATAGCTTATGGTACAAAATAGATGCTCTCTTATTCTAGAGTAGAACCTAACAGTACTTCACTGATAATAGAATAAAACACATGAATAACTGGAAGGATAGCCCTTTAAACACAGGGATGGAGGGGTGTCGTATTATCATCAGTATAATAAGGATAGAGAGCTGTATAATGAGTGCTGTCATTTTTGAAGCCCATCTTCATTCAGCATTCATAAGAATGAGTAGTTGTAACATATAGTACAATAATGTAAGCACTGAAAATAGTAAGGAAATAAAATGACAAATTTAAATGAGATTACAACTCCCTAAAGGAGACCAACAGTAAAACTGTTAATTAGAGTTTACTATGATAATGGATAGGGCACAGTTTTCAAAACATTGCCATTCTACAGGAATGGCAAATAACCCAGATTGGACTAGAGGGGACGATGTCAAGGAACCATGCTGGGAGGTGCTGCTTGAGCTGAACTTTAAAGCACAAGAATTAGGTTTTCAGAGTATAGCATTCTAGTGAATGGTAGCAGAAAAGATCAAATTGCAGAGGCATGAAGAAGCATGACTTTTTGGGGTGGGAACTTGATTAGGGGTAATCTGCTTGGAGATGAAGCTGAACAGATAGTTGGAAGCAAGTCAGTCAGTTATTCTCACCCACTCTTTTTTCATCTATAAAATAGAGGTAACTTCCTGTATTAGGCTTCTCTGAGAAACAGCACTAATGGGAGGATGTATATGTGTTATGTGTGTGTCTGTGTTTGTGTGTGTGCGTGTGTGTGTGTGTGTAGAAAGAGTTATTTTCAGGAATTGGTTCACACAGTTGTGGAGGCTAACAAGTCCAAAATCTGTAGGGTAGGCCAGCAGGCTGGACACCAAGGAAAGAGTTAATGTTGCAGCTCAAGTCTGAAGCCAATCTGAAGGCAAATTCTCTCTCTCTTTCTCTCTGTTAATGGAAGTCCTGGGGATTGAACCCAGGACCTCGTGCATGCTAAGGATACACTCTATCACTGAGCTATAACCCACCCCCCAAATTCTCTCTTTTTAAGGAAAGCTTTGCCTCTTCGCTTGAGGGCTTCAAATGGTTGGATGATGTCCACCCACTTTAAGTCCAATAATCTGCATTACAGACCAGTCTACAGACCATAGTCTGGCCAAGTTGATGCATAAAATGTCATTTTAAATCCATCTCTTGTCAACTTGCTACTCATATATGCATTTCCCTAAGCCACACTTAATCTCTAGGAAAATAGCAGTATCATTTTTCTGTTTAACATGATGCAACTATTCTGTGTACAACTGAAAACACACTAACCCTTTAAACAGAAGAGGATGAAAAGTCCCTGGGTGATGTTTACTCTTCTTCTTGATATGCTGTAATTTAAATACTGTGATATAAAGTCAGTACATTTTATGCTATATCACAAGAGAATAAAAGAGGGAAAAAATAAGACATTTGCTACATATATAGGTAGACAGACATACAAATACAAGACACAAGCATATACATAAAAATAAGGAAAAGATATTCATGGTAATTACAGTTCTGATTTCTGTAATTGGTAATGTGGTCATAGCTGGTATTTATAACTGCCTTTTCCATTATACATTCCGTGTTCCCTTTACAGTTAGCAAGCTCTTCAGATGGCTATGGCTCTTTATTTGGGGTGGAGATGGGGGTGATGCAAGGGATGGGGTGATGAAAGGTCTGGTCCTTCAGTAGTCTTGTTGAGTTTGGGTTGTTGTAGTCGTCCATTGACTTTAATCACGGGTCATGGTAAAACTAAAGAAATTCTGAGTGATCTCCTGTATTCCAGACAAACTTCTTTACCTCCATTATGTTGTAACAGTGTGATATTTCCTTTGCAATCAGCCCAACCAGAGCAGTAAGTCCTTTCTTTGCCTGTTAATTCAGAGGCATGAGGAGCCCACAGTGGCTGGGTGGCAGTCTTAACTTCCTATTGATTGTTGTGTCTCCTGGTGGAAGCATCCTTCCCTTTGGAATTAAGACCTCTAGGGCAGCAGTGCATCAATTCATGGGAATAAGAAGCAACTATTTCACTAGTGGGTCATTAGGGGTAATAGTGAGGGGGGCCACTTCCATTCCCCTCCCTTGATTCCTGGACCTGTGAATCCTGGCTATGGGAGAAACAGTGCCATATGTTGAACACTGATACAGAGCATATACAGCCTCCTGGAGAACCTTGCCCCAGCCCTGCAAATACTGCCACCTAACTGACACAGTAACTACATTTTTAAAAGGCCATTCTACCATTTTCTCAAGCCAGCCGCTTCAGAATGGTGGGGAACACCCAGACCAGTGAACTCCAAGAGCATGGGTGGGCCCATCCATTGCTGCACTTACTGTGCTGTGAAGTGAGTTTCCTTGTTCAGAAGCAATGCTGTGTGGAATACCATGACAGTCGACGAGGCGTTCTGTATGTCCACAGATGGTAGTTGTGGCAGATGTATTGCATGCAGGAAAGTAAAATCCATACTCAGACTAAGTGTCTATGCCAATAACCATAAAACACTTCCATGATGAAAGCTGTATGGTGTAATTAACTTGCTACAGATTAGCTAGCTGATTATCGCTGAGGAAGTGTGCCATGCCGAGGACTCAGTGTGGGTCTCTGCTGCTGTCATACTGGGCACTCAGCTGTGGCTGTAGCGGGTCAGCCTTGGTGAGTGGAAGTCCCCATGCTGAGCTCATGGATTACCTCTGTCTCTGCCAACATTTTATTCATAGTAGAACATAGCAGCAAAATATCTTATTTTAATTGTATTCCATATGTGAGAAAAAATATTTATCAAGTTTAATGTTGAACTTTACTGTATCACCACTTGCAACTTTATGAAGTATACCAATGCCCACCTTTATTTTTTATACTTTCATGAAGTAATATTTGGAAATATTTATCTCATTTGTATAAATCTCACTGTGGCTTATGATGAAAGAGTCTTTTAATTCAAAGTAGTATACTCAAAATCTGTAAAATGTCTGGAAATTTTTCAGAAAAAAAAAGAAGATACACCAATGAACAAACACAAGCATGTTTTCCTTCTTTTCAATAATGAAACATGGGTTGCATATTTATTACAGATTAAGCCCAGCCATCAACAGCACTGTTGTTGTTCAGTGTCAAACAAACCTTGATGTGTAAATAACAGAGTTATTCCATCTATCATGTACTGATGTTCTTTCAGGCTTGTAATTATTAGCTTGAAAAGCATCAGAAAGTTGATAATTTTATTATGTGTTTTTCTCTATATTTTTTAAAGATTCATTTTTATCGTATCAAGAACAACAAATAAAAAATCCTAGTCCTCTTCAATAATTGCAATTTTCTTGCTTCTCTAGTTTTAAACCTAAAAAATTAAAGATACCTCAACCAAAATAAAAAGAGAAGGCAAAATATTTTCAAATTTTCTGGGTAAAAATTTCATTTAATCTGAGGATCTTAGGAGGAGTCATACATATTATACCTGCAGGTTCTACTACTCGAAGTAAAAATAAACAAATGAAATGACCTAATTATCTGATGTAGTAAATCCATGGTATTCTGAAGTACAGAAACCAGGACATATTAAACAGAGTTACTTGGGTGGCTGTGTTGAGATGACATAGAATAATGGGTGGTGATGGCATGTTCTAATGACAGGGAAGCTAGATTGTGCCATAATGTAGGATCAATACAGTTCTGTTTGCTTATTTTATTGTATTTCAACCAAGAGAATTTCCCTTTTGCTATTTTATTCTTTAATATGATTAACTCACCTTGATTTTGTTCAGAACAACTATTATATGATTCTTAGCTACCTCAGTGAATAAAATAGACAAACTGCCTGCCTTTGTGACACATATATACTAGTGAAGAAACGTAAGTAAAAATAAATATTACAAGTCCATAAATTTTATAGGATAATTGGAAAACAAAGTGCTGCAGGCAGGAGTAAAATAGATTAAGGGCTAAGAAGAATTAGAGGTGTGTGGGAGAAGGTGGTTTGAGTAGACCTAGTTGAGAAGATAGTCTTTGATTACAGGACAGTTTTGCAGTGAAAATTCATTTTGTTGATTTAAAATGTGACCTCAGTCATAATCAGCTTTATCACAGGTCTGTAAAGTAAAAATGAATCCATAATCTTAGAAATAATTTCCTCTTAAGCAGGGTGGGTTTTGTAATGACTCTCTTAAGGATTATTTTCCTTGTTGGCATTAAATAAGTTTTTAAAATTTAGTTTCAAATGCCTAATATATTTTGAGAATTATTTCAGTTTTTTAGGAGAAAAATTGACTACGTTGATAGAGTGGGTGTTATGGGAAAGTTGCAGTATTTTAGTGAACTTCCCAGGTTCTGAAACTTCCTCAGTTGTTGTCTGAGTCAAGGCCATATCAATGATACAAGATTTTTGAATTTTGCTTGTTGTTTTCCTTTGTGTGTACTGACTTTTTGATCTTACCTTCCTGCCACACTGCTCCTGCACCAACGTCACCCTGATTGCTATTTGTTGCCTGGTAGAGAAGAAGTATCAGGAATGGCAGGTCTCCTGGCCACTTCCCCTATACTCCCATAGTCGATAACCCTGTTCATTGATTTGGACAACCCAGAAGTTGTCATATTTTTTACCTATCTCTTCCCATGTAGTTTTTGAATCTTGGCCTTCTTTTTCTTTATTTCTTTATTTCTTTAATTGAAATACAGTCAGTTACAATATGTCAATTTCTGGTGTACAGCACAATGTCCCAGTCATCCATATACATACATATATTTGTTTTACATTCTTTTTCATTATTACAAGATATTGAATATAGTTCCCTGTGCTATACAGAAGAAATTTGTTTTTTAATCTATTTTTATATATAGTGGCTAACATTTGCAAATCTCAAACTCACAAATTGACCTTCTTTTTCTGTGTTACGCTTTTCAGCTATCCTTTATGAAATCTAGTACAGAACTTTCTTTTTGATTTTTCAATACATTATTTATTGGTTTATTATTTTCTTTAGTTTTATAAATTTTTGGAGGAAAGGATAGTCAGCAATGTTTTCAGTTGACTATATTGATTCAAATTTCTAACATTATATTTAAGTTGGCAAATTTTACAATATTTGTTTTTCTCTGTATCTGTTTTTCCTACATGTTTTGTCTTTAGTTATTATTTTAAGTGAAAACCAATAGACTGTGTTTATTATTCTCTGCTGAACCAAATAACGTGATTGGACCCATAGGTCCAAAACACCAAAAGGTGTTTCAGAATAATTTTGTCATTTAGATAAATACCTACATGTGTTGTGGTTCTCCTGTCACTAATCTTCAAT
The DNA here is from genome assembly GCF_009834535.1 of Camelus ferus. Taxonomy (NCBI): domain Eukaryota; kingdom Metazoa; phylum Chordata; class Mammalia; order Artiodactyla; family Camelidae; genus Camelus; species Camelus ferus. The sequence continues at coordinate 44,686,693 of NC_045701.1, forward strand.
CATTCTTAATCCTTTTATCTTTATAACTTTACAAAGTGAAAACCTTAAAAACTTTTTTACCACGTTGGTCCAAAACCAAAACAAAATTAGTGTATTAGACTATTACCTAATATTGTAAGTCTGTTAGGAGTTAAAATACATTCTGGTGTTAAAAACTTTAAAGAGCTTTGACCTCTGATGAGAAAAACTTTAAGAGATAAGGAAAAACTCTTCTATTAGTTTGCCAGGTCCCCATTTTCTTGAATGCCAGTTCAGATTGCAGAAGCAAATCTGAACACCTGAAACATCATTGTAAATCAACTTCACTTCAGTAAATCTTTTTTTAATTTTAAAAAATAAAAAAAAGTATGTTCCAGTGTTACATAGTAAATCTAAAGTGAGAGTTCACTTTCTAGAGAGAGATAATGTTACACATTCTAGTTCTATTTAGGTTTGGTGCAAGTGCATGACAACAAGGAAAATATTCTGAACAGGAGTATCATTTCTGCCTATTTAAATACTGATCTATTGGTTTTATGTTGGAGAATTTTTGGTTATTTCCCTCAAGTAGTCTTAAGTAGCAAATATGTATTTAATATAATTACCATGATTCTTTGAATAATACAATATACCTATTTTTTACTTTGCCCCAAACTGCCTGTGACAACCTCTGTGAAAGACATGACTTCTTGATGAATTTACTCCATTCTATAATTATATCTTTTCTAAACAGTAATGTCACTGAATAATAAAACCTTCAACAATATAAGATATACATATCCATACTTTTCACTTTGTGACAATATGAAAAGTTGTATGTTTTTATCTTTCTTTAAAATTCAGTGGAATGTGTCCACAAAACTTCAAATGTGTCTCATTTTCTATGAACAATTTGTTTTGGTTCATTTCCTTTTGCAATTACATTAACATTTAATAAAATACAGATTATGAAGAAGTACTCAAAATGGTAATTTACAGAAAGATCGTGTCTATGAGGCAGAACAAACACAATAGGTAAGAAAATGTATTCTAATGAATATTTCAAGACATATGGTAAATTATAAGTCATTTACTGGGTTTCTTTTATATAAATTAAGTTATATTCTTAATGAGTATCTCTTTGGAGTTTTTGCTAACATTTACTAGTTATTTCGATGTCTGTGAATTTAATGCTAAATGGAATGAAAGGTTTAATAGGAAGAGATGACATCAAATACTTCAAAGTGTTCTCAGTGCAGCAATTAATGGAAAAGTTCAGGACCATCAGTTTCCTATAAAAAGATAATGATTCATTTGAATTATTCGATTCATAGTAGTTAGAGCTCTTTTTCTAAGAAATCCACTACATTCTTGACACACTATTTCAGTTCTGTTATTCTGTTTTCTGAGTTCAAATATAATATAATAGTACAACATTTATTTAGCTTGTTTATCTCCTTTATTGTTTAAAATAATAGCAAGACCTATGAACCTTCTTATGGATGTCTGTGAGCTCTTAATGACTACAGAGCAATTCTGAAATATTGTATATTTTATTTAATAATAAAATTATTAGGGAGTAGAAAATATTAAGGTATTGGAGAAACCTAACTTCTACCAATTGAGGGGTCTATGTCTATCCTCTTGGATTTTACAAATCATGGAGCAATCATGTAATTCCTATAAATTTATTTTATACTCCCATAAATTTACCCTATAATAAAGATAAGTTAATGATCATTAAGTTAAAATAATCCAATAGTCAAAATTTAATCTCTTTGTTACAAATTGAACAGACTATTTCAAATATACACAATTTGTACAAGTTTCTTAAGGTTTTTCCAACTAAAATATTGTGATCTGTTTTCCATCAACTTGAAGAAATGGGACATCATCAACAAAAAGTGAAGAAGTAGATAAATTATAACTAAGTCCTAGTTTGTGCTATTTTTTGGTCATTGTTATTTAGTGTTTGTTTGTGTAGGAAGAATATGAGAAGCAGATAGTTACAGATGTAGAAATTCCTGCTCTCCGTATGTATAAGCTCTATTAATAATGTTGTGAAAGAATTTCTGTATTTCCATTTCCCATATTTACTTCCTTGGGTGTAATTTTTTTTCCCTGTAGAATATATATACCTTTCCCAGCTTATATAGCTGTAACATCCCAATTTTGTATGTACTGATCTGTTATTCTCAATTTAAAATTTTAAGGATGAGATAGAGTAACTAGCCAGTCTTTTCCAAGTCTTATGTAAGATAGATTACTATACTTATTCCAAGGATGTCTGAAAGTCTTGTACTGACTCCTGGCCATAGTGTGCATGGATTAGGCTAGCTAGTACTTTATATTGTGCACTTGAAAATTCAAAATTCCCTTGCTGATATGCAGGACGAACTTGTTTGCATTAGTTAAGGATGTGTAGATTGAAAATTTATACTTGATTTAAGTGGTTACACAGCCTTATTTGACTAGGTGATCTGTAGGGCATAGAGGATTGTTATGGAAATTTTTCTCTAAGGCTCCTCTGAAATGAAGATTCCAGGGGTTCATAATCCTGAGATAAAGTTCATTCCATAAGACTAAGAAAGATAAAACAAACTAAATTTTATGCAAGTAATAAAATAGTTCAAATATATATAAACCCAAAGTTGAAAATCTGCAAGTATAAAATTGATAAATTTGTTATCGGAGGATAAGGTTTCAGTATCTATTACTCAGTAAAGTGTAAGAAGCACACAAAAATAAAAAATAAGTATTATAGCAGAATTGAACAACTTGAACATAAGACTTGCCCTAGTGACATTTATGATTATACTTCAGAGCTAGAGAATACCTCCACAATTGTTTTCATTTATAAATCATACTTTTATATACGATGACTCTATAGTGCTTTAAAGAGTCTCAGCATATTTCTAAGGATAGAATCAAAAAGAACATCTTATGAGTACAGTTAAACTTATGGCTGAAGTTAAGCTAAATATTAAAAACAAAAATCTTTTTATGTTTTGCAAAGGAAATAAACTTCTAAATATCACATGTCTGAGAAGAGGTCACATTAGAACTTAGAAAATATTTTAAAATAAATTACTACAGAGTACCTATATCAAAATTTATGTGTTGAAGCTATACTTTAAGAAAATTCGAAACCTTAAATACAGACATTAGAAAAAAAAAGAGAAAAAGTTAAAATGAATTAATATTTGTCTCAAAAAAGGATAAGCAAATTCAACATAATGAGCAAAGGAAGAAATTACAAAAATTAGAGCAGACAATGAAATAAAAGAAAATAATACCAAAAAAAGAGTTAAAAAGTTGTTTCTTCAAAAGGTGTACAATCACCTGATCAAGGAAAACTGATAAAAGACGAAGGAGAAAAACACTTGAAGGGATAAAAATGGTATATTTGTACAAATTAAAGTGACCATAATTAGATAAGTAAATTTGTATCAGTACATTTGAAAATTTGGGTGAAATGGGGACATTTCTAAATAAATACTGTCAGTAGGAAAAACAATATCTGACTACTACAAGAAGATGAAGAAAATTGGAAACATTACAGAAATTGAATATGTTATTAAAAACTTTACCACAAGGAAACTTCAGGCCCATATAATGTCACCGGTGACCCATGTCAAATATTTAAGGACTAAATAATGCTAAACACAGAAACACAGTGACTAGAAAATGAGAAAACCTGCCAAATTTAATTTATAATGTTAATATAGTTCTGAAAACAGAAACTGAAAGGGACATAAAAAATGGGGGAGAAAATTAAAGGCCAATCTCAGTCCTGGATATTAAATGCAAAAAATTCTGGACAAAATATTGTCAAATCAAATCTGGCAATGTATAAACTGTGTAACCACACATACACATACTCATAAACACATACACACAGATACCACATTACAACCAACTTATATTTTTGCAGAAAAGAAGTTTGGTAAAAAATTAGAAAATATATCCAAGCAAAGTAACAGAATTAAGATACAGATAAAATCCAGGCATACCTCAGAGATGTTGTGGGTTGGTTCTAGACCACTGCTATAGTGTGAATAAATACCTCAATAAGGTGAATCACAGTTTTTTGGTTTCCCAGTGCGTATAAAAGTTATGTTTACACCATGTTGTAGTTTATTAAGTGTGAAATAGCATTATGTCTAAAAATGTACATACCATAATTAAAAAATTCTTTATTGCTCAAAATGCTAACCATCATCTAAGCCTTTAGAGAGTTACAATCTTTTTGCTGGTGGAGGGTCTTGCCTCCCTGTTGATGGCTGCTGACTGATCAGACTGGCAGTTGCTGAAGGTTGGGGTGGCTGTGGCAGTTTCCTAAAGTAAAACAACAATTATGTTTGCTGCATTGATTGACTTGTCCTTTCACAAACAATTTCTCTATAGCACCCAGTGCTGTTTGATAATATTTTACCCACAGGAGTACTTTTAAAATTGGAGTTAATCCACTCGAATCCTGTCACTGGTTTATCAACTAAGTTTATGTACTATTCTAAATCCTTTGTTGTCATTTCAACAATTTTCACAGCATCTTCACCAGGAGTAGATTCTACCTTATGAAACTATTTTCATTGTAAGGTTATTAATTGGCCTAATTTTAATATAGTTGTGTCTTAGGGAATATAGAAGCCACCCAAGGAAAGGGAAAGAGATTGGGGAATGGCCAATTGGTGAAGCAGTCAGAACACACACACGTCTTTCTGTTAATTTTGTTGTCTTTTATGGGCACAATTTGTGGCACCTCAAAATAATTACAATGGTCGCACCAAAGATCACTGATAATAGGTTATCATAATAAATACATAATAATGAAAAAGTTTGAAATATTGTGAGAAGTACCAAAATGTGACACAAAGACACTGAGTGAGCAAAATGCTGTTGGAAAAATGGTGCCGATAGACTTGCTTGAGGCAGGGTTGACACAGATCTTCAATTTGTTAAAAAACATAGTATCTGCAAAGCGCAATAAAGTGTAGTGCAGTAAGCGAGGTCTGCCTTATTCCAAGGACCATGGAAATAGATGCAGAGAAAAATAGATAAATTTCACATCTAATCATGATTAAAACCACTGACTACATAGAAGTTAGGGAGAAAACCCTCTGATTAAGGATATCTGTAAAATGTGAATAGCAAATATCTTACTTAAGGAGAAATACTCAGAGACAAGTGTACCCACTGTCAACACTACTGCTCATCATACTGCATATTCTAATCAGTGTGCAGGCAAAAAAAAAAAAAAAAGTTTTCAATTAAAATTTTCAAAAAAATTCTCACAATTAGCAGATGACATTTTTATGTAAAATTATTAAATGAGTAATACTGTTAAATTATTAGGATTAGTGAGTGATTTTTAGCATGTTTTCTGGATGTGAATTAAACAGAAGTATTTTGTAATTGTGTGTACAGGTAAATATTAATAATGAAATAAAAAATAAAAGTACCATTTATAAAATTAAACCCACAGAATTCCAATTAATAAGTCAAACAAAATTGTGCAATACCTCTACACAGAAACTATCAACTAAGTTTTTTTAAAAAAAATAAAAATTAACTAAATGTGGGAAGATCCTTATTCATTTGGGATATTCAATATTGAAATCAGTTCTTTATGAAGTTAAAATGTTATTCAACCTCATTATTAACTATGAAAATGTTTAAAATCATCATGATATACCAGAAAACATCCATCAAAATGTCTAAATACACCATAGTAGTTTGTCATATTGAAGATATAAAGAAATGGGAATCTTTTCACACTCTTGGTAGTATATTGACACAGACACTTTGAAAACTGACATTATCTGCTGAGGCTGAGCACATAAATTCCCTATCACACCAATGGCACTCATATTTATATACTCAATATAAATCCATGTTTATGTGTACAATAAGACTGATGCAAGAATGTTCACAGTCACATTATTTATAGTAGTCCTGTATTAGTTTGCTAGGGCTGGCTGCAATTACCACAAACTGGATGGTTTAAACAACAGAAATAATTGTCTTATATGTCTGGAGGTTAAAAGTCCAAGATCAGAGTGTTGTCAGTGTTACATGCTTCTGAGGGCTATAAGAAAATTCCTATGCCTCTTGCCTGGCTTCTGCTGGTTTGCTGGCAATCTTTGGCATTCTTTGGCTTGTGTTAAGTATCATCCAAATTTCCAATGTTTATAAAGACACCAGTCATATTAGGGATCCCTCAATGACCTTAGTTTAACTTGATTACCTCTGTAAAGACCTTATCACCAAATAAAATCACATCCTGATGTACTGGGCCTAGGACTTCAACATACGAATTTCGAGGGGATACAATTCAACTCCTAAGAAGTCCCAAAATAGAAATATCCCAAATGTCCAACAATATTAGAGTTAAAATTAAATTGTGGTATATTGTACAGTAGAATAATAAGCAGCAATTAAAATGATAAAATATCACTGTGTAACAACTGTATGTCACAAACATATTTAGCAAAAGAAGGCAGACACGAAAATATACATACTTAATACATATTGCTAGATAAGTTTCCCCAAAATCAGAGGAAGTTAAAATATAGTCTTAGAAATCAGCATAGCAATTAACCTTGGAATGTGACTAGAGAAGGCAGCTGATAAGAGCAGGAGGAAGCCTCTGGGGGCTCTCAATATTCTGTTTCTTGCTTGGGTGATGATCATATGGGTATTTGCTTGTGATAAGTCATTGAGTTGTATATTTTTAACACCTTATGCATGTATGTTTTGCTTCACTAAGCATTAAATGAGAACTCTATAGATATATTGATAGCACATATATATTATATGATTATGGGTTGTAGTATAGGTGTATACACACCAAACCATTACATTCATTGCTTTAAGGGAGTAGACTTGCAGAAGTGAGGTAGAGACACTGTTAACTTTTTTTTTTCCCAATCCCTCTGCCCTTTAACTTGCTGTAGAAAACACACTTTCAAAATTAAAAAAAAAAATGGAAAATTTTACAGAAGGAAAGTGGTAAGACAATTAATGCATTAAGATTAAACTGAAAAGAGGTCATTGGCTTTTAAGGTCACATTTGAAAGACAGGAACATCTTTTATAATTTGCCTTCATTCAGTCAACCTTTTGCAGCATACCTTTGGTACTCACAGATATTTTGTTAAACATGCAAATCATTCTCCTGCCATAGATGGAAAAATAGTAATGAGACCAAATGAATGGCTGAAGAGACAATATGAATGGCTTATATTTGGAATCTCATTAACATAATATGAAATTGAAACATCTTTAAAAAATGATGTGCTCAGAGAGTAATGCTAAGTAACTTAAAAGGCTTTTCAGAGTTTAAGAAAAAGGGTTAAAACATTTCCAGTCGTAAATTGCAGTTCACATTTCTCAGATAATTGTTAATTTATTGGAAATGTTCTATCCATTTGAAATCTCTCTCGTAATTCCAAAGTATATGGAGAACCTAAACTTCAGTTTTGAAGTGACAGGACTGCTTCAAGCCCATTGTACTTTTCAATTATAATACATTATATTCATATGTAACTTTTGCATATTAAATGTCAGATTGTTTTGCTATATATTTATATATTTTATCTGTCTATCTAAATCTTATCCAAGATTAAGAAGACATTTTATAAATATTAAAAAATTGGTGAGAGGGGACTCTTGTGCTTTCTCTCTTGTCTCCTGCATGCTTTAAGAATTCATGTTTTTGTCTCTTTGATGTGTCCTCATAAGTTTGTTATGAAAAGGAAGAAATGAAATAACTTTACTGATAAAAATGATAGTACCTCCTCTGAGCTTAGTTAAGCTGCATTAGTCAGAGAGGCCAAGGCCAAGGTGTCCTGAACTGAATGAAGGGCCAGGTGTCCTGAATTGAATGAACAAAGATCTCAGAAAAAGACAGCACAATAAAATATTTCCTATGTCTACAGTGCTGACTGGAGGCCTAGTCACCCTGAGTGTCTAACCACAGAATGATGCTCTTGGCCTTCTTCACTTACTCCTGTGCAGTTTGCTTTACACTCAACAACATTGTTAGGATAGAGCAAACTAGTGCACATTTTAATACATCATTAATTGTTTATTCAAATGTACACAGAAACTGTCCATGGGGTTAAGTAATTTAGACAGTGGCTGTGATTTTATTAACTAAATGAACAGTGCATTTTTCACTGTAAACAGCATTTGCCTCTTGCCATTTTAGAATGCATTTGAAGGGAAATGTAAGCAATCACCACCTTAAGATGCCAAGACTTCTCGTGAGATTAAAAGGGTTTTAAAATTGATTTTTATTTAAATAAATGTGTATTTTAGTAAGCATTGTGCTAGGTGATAGATTATAAATATGAATAATATATAAACCCTGGTGCCACAAATAAAGACCAAAATTGACATACTAATATTTTGTGATGAGTGCTTCAGAGAACGTACCCACAAAATGCTATAAAAGTATAGGGAAAGGCAATTAATTCTATAAAAAAAACAGGAGAGGGCTCTACAGAGGTAATGCTTGACCTGAGATGTTGGGTAGGGTTTTATTTTCACTTGTAAATTATTTTGTGTAGAAAATCAAATCAAATCAACTACATGGAAATATGGGACCAAAACATAGCAAGTATCCTGAACTAGTTAGAGGTTCATAGGAAAGGACTGATGGGGAAATATCAGTATATGAAGCTTTGGTTTGGGGGCCTTAACATGAAAGACTGCATAGATTATGCTGAAGAATTAGCAATATTTATTCTAAGCATCAAAGAGCCATTGAAACTTTTCTTTTATAATTATCATGGGAAAATATAATCAGATCCGTATTTTAAAAATGTAACAGTAGTAGTCCTTATAGATTAACTGTGGAGAGGAAGGAGCTGAAGTAGACAGAATTATTTGGTGTCTCTTATACATGTTAAAGCAAACAGTAGTGAAGACTTGAACTGCATTATAGAAGTGATACCAAAAGGAGACGATAAATCGGAGAAGCACTCAGAATGAGACAATACAACATAAATTGTAATTTTTGAGCAATGAAGAAGAGAGAATTGCTTTAAAATCATTCTCAGATTTTTAGCATTATGTTCCTCTTAAGAGAAGCATTAAACAAGGCAAGTTTGAGGAGTAATTGTTGAATTTAGGAGTCAGTAAGTGGTATAGTGGAGAAAGTGATAGAAATATGATTTGTTACATCTGTGTATACATCACAGTTTAAACCATGAGATAGAATTGAATTGCCCTGAATTACAACTTATGTTGGTAAAAGGAAAGGGAGAAAGTCCCAGTAAGGTAATAAAAATTAGAAGAGAAAGCCAATGATGAAATATGAGGGAAAAAACAATATTCCCAGAAAGCAAGTTGTTTTTCAATGGTTTCTCAGGGTTAATTCTTTGAAGGACATTCTTTGAAGTCATTTATTAGTAGCATTAGGCAGTTAGATATGTGGGGGCACCGGGCAGATAAGTGGAGGTGAGGAAGAATGGTCCATAACATGACTTCATGCCCACCTCCAGCATAAAGGGACTTCACTTCTTCTAAATGAATGCCAGTAAAAACAAACAAACAAACAAACAAACAAAAACAAACAAAACAGAAAACAGTTAAAACCCGACAGCTGCAACAGTCTGGTAGCGAAAAGGACTTGACCAGACACGATGCAGTGCTCATTGTAATATAATTAACATTGCAGTGTAGGGCCCCGCTATGGGTAAGGACATGCGCAAAGGGGCTAAATGAGACTAAACACTCCAGGGACAAGAGCTGTCAGTCAATTAAAAGACCACCTTTAAGCGAGGGTATAAGAGAAGGGGTAAGCAGAGACTGCTGCTTTTTCCTCTCGGATCAGTCCGCCTCCTGTTCTTGGGGGTGTACTTTTCTTTTCCTAAATAAATCCTTTAAAATCTTTCGATACATAGTGCACTCCATCTCTTGTCTATAATATTGGCTTTCAGGCAAGACATGTGTTGGGGTCTTTTCCTTTTTTTAGGGATTACAATAGGACTGTGCCTTAAATAGTATATTTAATATATTAATATAATAATATAATAAATTATTAATTCTTTATAAAAAAATCTGTTAATGTAAAATATTGGATACCTGTCTCTTAATTATTGTTAATCCTGAGTTCAAGAATTGCCAAGGGTTAATTTTAAGTAGTTGAATGAAATGTAATTTCTACATAATGTTTGATTTAGAGGAAATTAAGAGAGAATAGTAGGGAGATATAAGATAAATTGGAACTTGATTTGGTGAAGAATAGTCATTCAAATCTCAACTGTATATTGTTAGAAAGATTCAGAGGTCAAAAAGTTGTGACTTTTTACATAGGTGAATATTTTTAGTGGTATCTTAATATCATCTTATTGAGTAAGAATGTTTAATAGAACAAAAGTTATTCAATTTAATACTTTTGGGATAATTACCTTCAAGTGGCTGGAAAATTATATTTAAGTTAATGGTCATCTATCATCTCCAAAATGTCTAAAATCTTTTTTTCTAAAAGATGAGTCAAATCTGCTATTGAAAATTATATACTATGAAATATCAAGACCTAGCTCTAAGATGGATGTATGCTCTATAAAACCTTCATTCAAAGATAAATCTAAGTAAATTGTTTATTTCCCTATGGCAATCCCTAAAAGTGAGAGAGAGACTCTTGACATTTATTTTTTTTTAGTCCTTTAATATGAGGCATATTTTCTAATCATATAAAGAGGAAAGCTTTCATTTTTAATAAAGGCACATTTTCAGACAAAATATCTCATGTGGTTTTGTGTTTTAAAGTGTTGACATTTTTAGTTGTTCTGCTTATAGTAAAAGGTTAGTATGGTGGAATATAATGCAAAAACACAAAATCAGTTGGATGCAGTTACCAAACTGTGTAGGAGAAAATAACCTCTAAAAGAAAAACTTTGGTATAATTGTTACATTAATACTGGATGTGACCATTTTCTTGCATTGCTCTTAAATATCAAAATGGTATGATTAATTAGCAAAACAAAAATGCTAAAGTCATCAGAAAGCTTGCAGCTTTTTTTCAGAATAGTTAAATAGTTTATAAAATCATAGAATTAATTGTCATAACTTCCAAATTTCTATTGACTTTGTCAAACCAGTTAAATTCTCCAAGAGAAGATAAAGATAAAAGTGTTTTAATAACATAAGCAGGTGGAGAATTGAGTTGTCAAGCATACTACATGTAATTTAAAAAAAAAATTAGTTGCAAGAAAAGAAAAAAAAAAGCCACGCCTCATGGTTCAAATTTTCTCCAAATGTTCAAACACTGAAGAAGGAGTGATAATTCACACCAATGTGTTTTAGTCATCCTGCAGAAACACATGGCCATAAAATGTTGCTGACTCAGGTAAATATATAGTATGTGCTTTAGTCTCTTGAGTGGGTCTATTATAAGCATTAAACTTTGTATGAACTTGACTATGTACACTTTCTGTAGAATTCTCACTTTAATAATACCTTTCTGAAATGAAAACTACAATACCATGGCAATAACAGCTGTTCACAAGGATTTAATGATTCAATGACCTCAGTTCAGATGACCCAGCTTCCCAGGTCTTAATTCCTACAGTTACATAAAATCTAAAAACCAAAATAAAATGTCTTAGTGTTTTAATGTTAAAATTCATCAAAAATTAAACATATTACTTTAAGCCTAGAGAAGCAGAAGAATGATCTGATATACAATACGGAAACCCAATTTTCCTGAAGTAAACACTGTTGAACTAGAATATAACTGAATAAATTTTGGCAACTTTAATTTTTTGGCTATTGTCATTGTGAAATCCTAGAGAAAGAAAATAAAGTGCTTCCTAAGTATTTTAACCATGTTGAATTCCCTTTCTAGTCAGCAAAACAACTTCTGAAAATGTTAACCTAGATAATTATTAACTTTTTTAAGGACAATGTATTAATATAAAATAAGCTGAATTTTTTAAATGTTTTTCATGTTTTATAATTGTTTACAGATTGTAATGCAGATCATGATATTGGTTTACCTGAAGGAATAAGGAGCATGTGGTTTATCATTGTCTCTGAGGATCTCACTGAGCTTGCTCTTTTCTCTCTCACTGTCACATTTCTGCCACCACTGTCCTTATTCATTGCATTAATGGCATTTTCGCCTCTTTATTTATCTACACTCAGGAAAAAAAAAAGATGTTTTTCAAACTTGCTTTTTTTCCCCCTCGTATTATTTTCTCTGTTCAAAACTCTGTCCACATGTTTTCACCTGAAAAGATCTTATTCAGTCTTCAGGGATTATTCCATTCATTGATAATAACAAACAATGCTGTATAAAATAAATTTTTAAAACATGTCCTTCATATTATTGAAATCTGTTAATGGGATATCACACAGTGAGAAACTCAAAGGCCAGTTTCTGCATGAGGTCTGTGATCAAAGGTAAGGCAGTTTCTGAGCATTAAATGTATTTATTGTATCACATAGGAATTTACCTATATAGCAAGGATCGTGACCAGAGCCACCTAGGTTAGGAAGTCTTGTTAGGGACCACCTTTTAATAAGGTCTGTCAGAGGGGACAGTGCCTTTAGAGTGAGGGGCATTATATCTGGACTACAAATTCTCTCCTTGTCCAAATGACATTAAAAATTAAAGGAAAAAGCATTTCTGGAATGGCAAAGTCAGAACCTTCAAAATTCCACTCCTCGGTAAAGCAACGACAGATAACAATGGGAAATTTTTTCAGAACTCTAAAATTTACCAAAGTTTGCAAAAACCCACTAAATGTTTCATGAAGGACGATGACTGAATTTTGCTAAGAACAGCAAGCTTTGTGTCCTATTAATTTGCTCCAGTCTTTTCTCTCCCAAAACTTGCTGTAAGCTTGAAAGCCAGCAACCTTTCAACAACCTAAATAAATGGAAAGATGTCCCATGCTCATTTATTGGACGACTCTATTTGGAGTTAGTGGAGAAAATCCCTGTTGTTGGATAGAAAGTACTGATTCCAAACGAATAGAGAATCTCATATTATATCCACATGCTCATAGTTTTTATCCTACATATCTGCTATCATTTTTGATCCTTTTATATGAGGTGCTTTTTCTCTGCTTGTTAGTGTCCCTTATTCAACTATCCACTCCTGTAACTTCATTTTCCATCTGTATGTCGTTTACCTCAGGTAGACATCTCTGGCCCTGGCCTCTCTCCTGAACTTCACACTTGGATGTCCTATTGCCCAGGGACATCTCTACTTTCTTTTTCTGCAGGCATGTAACTTCAAAGTAGAAATCAGACACTCTAAAAAAAAAAGTTGTCTTCTTCAACCTTCTCCTGTACCTTAGTTCTCTTTGAGTGAATGGCGTTATGAATTTTCCAAACCAGAATTAGAATCTAGTCCTGAATTTCTGCCTGTCTCTTACTCTGACATAGAAAGTCAAACACCAAGTCTTGTTGAGCTCATCTGCTTTACTTCCTGAATCTTTCCAGTTTGTTCAGCTTGTCATTATTTTTATCAAGGTCCTGATCATTATCTCTTGCCTACAGAAGTTAAGAACTTCTAACCTCTTTCTCTCCTTCCTGTCTTGTTTCTCAGACTATTCTTCATCTATTGTCAAGGTGATCTTGCTAAAGCATGGACTCCTACAGAAACTCCTTCAGTATACATTCGCATATCTCACCCCCATTCCTGACTGTACTGTCACCACTGATTGCCCTCAAGCTAAAGTCAAAATTCCTTGTGAACGTAAAGGCTGCTGGACCACTCCCTTAACATATCAGTTCTCTGAGCCCCTTCCTCTTCATACCACACTGAATTGTATGCAACTCTCTAAACTTGTCATGTGTTTTTTCAAGGCTTTTCCATTTCCCCCTCTGCTTAGAAATAATTTTTTCCTATACCCCATGGATGTGACCAAGTCCTGATTTTTTTTTTTACCCTAAATATCACTCACTTAGAGTGATATTACTCATTTAGAGTGATATTCATTCCTGATCTCCCATGGTTGGGTAAGTTGCCTGCTATATGGTCCCAAAGCACCATGTCCTTGCTTCTGTCATTTTGCTTACCAGCCATTGTTTGTATACCCTCCTATGCAAGACTATAAATCGTTGATGGCCTGCATGTATCTTCATCACTGCTGTAGCCCCAGATTCTGGTGTATCATAAATCCAAATGCTGTCAAGGGCCAGGGGTGTAAAGAAAATGTGAAACTATATTTAGAAGGCAGTATGTATCACAAATACAAGATTGTCGTAAGGAGTACTGGTAAATAAAACATATGTGTGCCATATAAGGGCATTAGATGTGAATTTAAAATACAGTATTGGCCAGATACTGTGTTTTCAGGCCATATTTGGCCTCCCTGCAATCAATCTGACTGCCAACATGTTGTATATCCTGGATTAGCTCTATTCATAAGTTATAAGTAGGTTATTAATGAAAATTTATTAAATTAGTCACATAAATTAAAAATATATCCTTTTATTAATCAGCTTTTGATTGAATATTGCTTCAGTATATGAGTCAAGATGTATTTCCTCAGCCCTCCCCTAAGGGAAATCATTTTGTTACTTTAGGTAATGTACTTTAGGTACATTAGGTGACAAACTAATGGTGTTAATGTGATACAATGGAGATATTTGTTACAATGGTGATATTCTAATTATAAATAAACAATTCAGAGATAAATTTGAGGCAGTTTCACTTTTTCTGTGAGTAATATAGATAGATATGTCTGAAGTATTGAAATATTTTGATGGAGCTTATGACATATGTTTTAAAATTTTACACTACTTAGAATTCCTTTTAAAGAGGCACAGTGGGTAAGATAAAAATAAAGAAAAGCAACATTAATTTATATCTTTCTTAGCAGACTGTTACATTAACATAGAATATATTTTTATATTCTGTTATTCACTTGGACATTTCAATGGGTAAGTCTTCTATTCATGTCTCAAAAATATATTTACTTGATTTAGATAGACTTGACTTTTGAATATGGAAGCAGAGTTAGATTTTCAACATAGTGAAAATGAAAAAAAAGGTTTTCTGGAACATATTCAGATAAATAAAGTAATCATTTTGTGTATTTTTTATATAAATATTACTTAAAATCCTTTTGTGATATAAAATGCAGAGGGATATAGCATGCCAATAATAAAATGTGTAAAATAGTTATGTGCAAAGATATAATCTTTGAAATATTGTACATTTTTAGTAATATTTTAAACTTTTCCATTTTTTCCAGACCAGATCTGTAGGAAAAAACTGATAATGTAAAAATATTTTTCTTCTGCAACGAGTTCCACAAATTACTGCTTACCTAATTACATATAGATCATATTTCACTGTCTAGTTGAGTGAACCATATTGTACTGTAACAACACGTTTTCTGTATGGTGGTTGCAAACATATGAGTGAGATATTCACCTAGCTTTGAAAGGCTTATTTAAAATAATGCTACACCTACATTAATTTATATCTTGTATCATTTCACGTATGATATCATAGCTTTAAATCTTTTAAAAGAGTAAAAGGTAGAGCCTATGAGAGTGAAATCTCTTTCTTGAAAAGTGGAAACAAGAATGTTATATGCACTGTTCAGTTATTACCATATGCTGGTTTCAGATCCAACTCTGACCTTAATTTCATGCTGTCTGCTTCAGTTCTGCTTTGTACACAGAAGTGACAAAACATCTTCAGAGAGTGAATATATCATGTTTACACAACAGTTGAGTTATCTGGAGTGATTTCATTTTTTAAGAATGCAACAATATGAAACTGTCATTCACTCTGAAGCACCCTGAGAAACTTGTTTCTGTTGTGATAAATTGTGCCTCTTTAATACAAATGGAAGTTTTATCCCCTTTAGGATTCTGTTTGTAGTTTACTAATGAGGATGTATGTTCAGAGCCATTTAAGACAGTGTGAAACTTTTTCCCTTCTTATCTGAATTTTATTTTGTTAATGTGAAAATCAACGTTTCTGTGCAAAGCCAATTTATTGAACACTGGAAGGATACACATTATTCATTAATATTAAGGTCACTGTCTTTGGAGACAAAACTATGGCAGGCTTCAAGTTTATTTTTGTCACTTCTAAGTTATTGAAGCATACTTTATGAGGATTCCATTGTAGCAAAAGTTGGTTTTTAGTAAATTAAAACTTCCTAACAATCTATTGGAGATGACTCAAAATATAGCTCTAAGAATGCCTTATCAAATTATTTTCAGGAAGAATTTTAAGTATTTAAAAATGAAAGTTCAAATCAGCAGTTTTTTAACTAAATGATCCCTCTGTCATGGTGTTACAAAATGTTCAGAAAGGAGGCGACATATCAGGAATGAAAGTCAGTTATTTTGATGCTATTATACAGTACAGTTTTATGGGTTTTTTTTTTTAACAATTTAGAATATTTAAATATTTGATGGCTTTTACAGGTGATTGGGAATTATGAGTTCCTGAAACTATTAATAACAACATGAAAATGAAAATTCTGGTTAGATTTTAGAGAAGAAATTAAAGATACATGGTGAGAGAAATGTAAATTAGTTGGCATAAAGAAAATAAAAGAAAATTCTTTATTCTGTCATAGGACCAATGGGAGCATGTTAGTGCTGTCAGGACACAAAGACAATCTAGGCAGTGCATCCACTGTATCATACAGACCATTTAACTAAGAACACACGAACATGTCTCACAGTAATATAGAAAAAGTTACACCTTATACTTTTGTCATAGAATGGATTGCTCACATCCCTCTCCCCTCACCATCATGTGAATTTTAATTTCTTTTTATAAAAAATATTTGTTACAGAAAATAGTAAAATCACATTAAAATATCCATAATCTGTAGCCCCCCGACTGTGGGAACAAAGGAACGGGCCTTGTGCTGGAAAGGCAAACAAGTTATAAAAGGCTGCAGACTCAGAGGTGAGAAGGCTGGTTAGCCAATGACGGGTAAGATCCCCAGAGGGGGCAACCTAAGACAGGCACAGTGCCTGAGTCCAAGAAGAATGTTGTTAAGCAGCTGTTTCTCATATGTTCCACCCTGATAAGCTGTAAGGCTTGCTGGTGCCAAGACGAACATGATTTACCAAAACATCAAGGGTCTTATGACCTTGAGCCAGACACTGTCTGTTAACCATTTCCCTTATCATTCTTCTTTGCTATATAAGACTACGTAACTTAATAAAGCTTTAGAGTAGCCATCAGCTCTCTCCGCATACGGTGTGTATGTGTACATTGATATTGGGACACCAACAATAATCATTTTCACCAAGAGAAATAACTGTTAATCCACTAATGCGTAAACTTCTACTTCCTTGTATTATGTTGCATGTGTGTATGAATATGTTATGTGTGTATTCTAAAATAGTCTTATACTTTGTGACCAGTTTTTTCATTTAAAAAGATAATATAAAATTTCCTGATTTTTGAGTACATCATCTTAGATTCTAGACTTGAAGCCTCAAGTGTTATTACAAACACTAAAGTTTTCTTCAGTCTATGAAGAAGCATAAAATATCCATAAAATTGCTATCGATTTAGTTTATTGTGGAAATAAAATTTTAGATCCTCTCTTTTGAGTTTATTCCAGAATATAACCTATCACTAGATAAAAGGCAAAAAATTAAGACATATTTTTCATTGTCAGAGAATTTAGAAAAGCTGTTTTATAGAAATTCTGTTTACATAATACTTAAACTAGGTGTATGAAAATTGTACTTGATTGATTACATATTCTTTTGACTTCTTTTATTTAATTTCATATGTGTAATTTTGCATTGTTAACAAATTCATTTCAAAAGAACATAACATAAATGAGGAAAGAACATAGAAGAATGATTTCCCAGATTGAATCAAGGTGATAGTTCAAGGAATGTATCTATCCGTTTCACCTCCCGGTTCCATTGTGATCCTAAGGCACTGATTTGAAATCCTTTTGAGATGTTACATAAAAGTCCTGCTATATTTGTATATTTTTAAAATTTAAAAATTTTTAAAATTGAAATGTGTTAGCCTCAAGTGTACAAATTCAGTTATATGTGTATGTATATATATATTATACATGTTCTTTTTCAGGTGATTTTCCTTTATAGGCTATTACAAGGTATTGAATATAGTTCCCTGTACTATACAGTAGATCCTTGTTATCTGTTTTATATATAGTAGTATGTATATGTTAATCCCAATCTCCTAATTTATCTGGCCCCAACCCTTTACCCTTTGGTATTCGTAGTTTGTTTTCTATGTCTGTGAGTCTATTTCTGGTTTATAAATAAGTTAATTTTATTTTTTTAGATTCCATATATGAGTGATATCATATGATATTTGTCTTTTTCTATCTGATTTACTTCACTTAATACGATAATTTCTAGGTCCATCCATGTTGCTGCATTCATCTGTCAGTGGACATTTAGGTTGCTTTCATGTGCTGGCTATTGTAAATAGTGCTGCTATGAACATTGGAGTGCATGTATCTTTTTGAATTAGAGTTTTCTCCAGATATATGTATGCCTAGGAGTGGGATTGCTGGATCATAGGGTAAGTATATTTTTAGTTTTTTAGGGAACCTTCATACCATTCTCCATAGTGGCTGCACCAATTTGCATTCCCATCAACAGTGTAGGAGGGTTCCGCTTTCTCCACACCCTCCCCAGTATTTATTATTAGTAGACTTTTTGATGATAACCATTCTGACTGGTGTGAAGTGATACCTCATTGTTATTTTGATTTGCATTTCTCTAATACTTACCGATGATGAGTGTCTTTTCATGTGCCTGTTGGCCATCTGTATGTTCTCTTTGGAGAAATGTCTATTTAGGTCTGTCCAGATTTTGATTGAATTTATATATATATATATAAATATTATTAAGATGTATGAGCTGTTTTTATATTTTGGAAATTAACTTCTTGTCAGTCACATCATTTGCAAATATTTTCTCCCATTCTGTAGATTATCTTTTCATTCTGTTTATGGTTTCCTTTGCTGTGCAAAAGCTCCTAAGTTTAATTAGGTGCCATTTGTTTATTTTTCTTTTCATTACTCTTGGAGCTGCTGCAGCAGTTCAAAAAAAAATTGCTGCAATTTATATCAAAGACTGTTCTGCCTATGTTCTCCTTAGGAGTTTTAGAGTATCTGATCTTACATATAGGTTTTTAACCCATTTTGAGTTTATTTTTGTATATGATATTAGAGAATGTTCTAATTTCTTTTACATGTAACCGTTCAGTTTTCCCAGCATGACTTATTGAAGTGACTGTCTTTTTTCCATTGTGTAATCTTGCCTCCTTTGTCATAGATTAAGTGACCATGAGTGCATGGGTTGATTTCTGGGGTTTTTATCCTGTTCCATTGATCTATGTGTTTTTTTTGTGTCAGTACTGTATTGGTTTGATTACTGTAGTTTTGTAGTATACTTTGAAGTCAAGGAGTATGATTCCTCCAGCTCTGTTCTTTCTTAAGCTTGTTTTGGCTGTTTGGGGTCTTTTGTGCTTCTATATGAATTTAATTTTTTTTCTTTCAGTTCTATGAAAAACACCATTGGTAATTTGATAGGGATTGCATTGAATTTGTATTTTGCTTTTGGTGGTATGGCCAGTTTAACAATATTGATTCTTCCAATCCAGGAACGTAGTATAGCTTTCCATCTCTTTATGTAATCTTTAATTTCTTTCATCGGTGTCTTACAGTTTTTGGAGTACAGGTTTTTTGCCTCCTTGTATAGGTTTATTCCTAGGTATTTTATTCTTTTTGATTCTATGGTAAATGGGATTGTTTCCTTCATTTCTTTTTCTGGTATTTTGCTGTTAGTGTATAGAAATATACAGATTTCTGTATATTAATTTTGTATCCTGCAAGTTTACCAAATTCATTGCTGAGCTCTAGTAGTTTTCTGGATACTTTCATATTTAATGTTCCAACCAGCATTGTCCCTTCTCTAGCCTTGAAGTGGGTATGTCATATAAAAAGCCCCCACCCTGGAGAGTTCTTCCTGATTAGACCTCTACCCTGTTTTGTGTCTCCCCTGGGCTTGTTTGTAGACCAAGTCCTTTAGACTGCTTGATTCTTCCTGTGTTTTCATGTTAAGCGTAATTTCACCTTGTTTAGAGATTCTGAACTTGCTTTTGACCTATCTAAAATTACCAGTAATAGTCAGCGCTATGTATTTCTTATCCTAACTCTGGCTCCCAAATTTCCAGATTGCTTAGGAGAAGAAGGGTAATTCTAATTTCATAGTTTCGATTTGTACTCTGATTTTCTTCTGAAATCTTGCTTTATAAACATTTTCCCTAGAAGTGGAAGAGCAATGTTGTTAATGTATGTGTACTTAATAAAGCATGGAGGAACTACATTAATATATTCATATTCACATATATATTCATATATGTGTGTACATACCTATGCAAGAAATCTGATTAATTAGAGGCATTATTCTCTTTTTCCAAATTATTTTTATGAAAGCATTTGGCTCCAAAATAAAATTATTTTTTTTGCAATGCCTCAACCCTGGCATGCCTTCTGTTCCCCTGTATATTTTTCTACATTTCACTCACTTCCATCTAGTATATGTTATTTATATATGTATAATATATAAATTTAGTATATAATTACATTTATTTAAATATAATACATAATATATAAATATATAGATACATGATTTGTGTATCTCTGTGTATATTTATTATCTTCATCTTCCACTAAAATGTAAGTTCTATGGAAAAAATTTCTTTTTTCTGTTGTGTTCTCAGTTACTAGAGTAGTAACTAGCAAAGTATACATTTCCATTATTACTAAATGAATTAATGTACATATTACTTAATGATTGTTTCTCTGTTAGTGTTTTTTTTTAAGTATAAAATGTTCAAGGAGAAAGTAACTATTGAATTTGAATGAATAAAAAATAAACTCTTAGTTTGCATATTATTAGTACCAATAAATCAGAAGGAAAGAAACTATAAGACAGCTCTGTAATTTTATAAAAGAGTGTTCAATCCACAACATCTGCATACAAGATGAAAAACAAGATGGGAGAACTTCTCTGTCTTTTCTCTAAAGTTAGAGCAGCACACTTCATAGGTCAAGTATAAAAGGCAATCATGTCAAAAATCTAAATTCTGAAGGTGATTTTCTTTTGTGTTTAAAAATACTATGTAGACCATTTTAAACTTCTTAGAGTAAGGGCATAATAAGGCATCCAATATTATTAAAAAGCATGTTGTCATCAATGCCAAGCCATTTATCCATTCAATTATATATGGAATAACTCAGGCTGAGAAAATATAACACTGCTCACCTAACTCTAAGCTGTTACCCAAGCTTTTGCAGTCTTATAAGGGGAACCACAGATTCTATTAACCATTATCAGTATGGCTTGGGGGAATAGAGACAGACACTTTAATGAGCTTCTTTATCTCGCTTTTATCTTAGCAGGTAAAAGTAGACCAGCATTAGCTATCAGGTCCCACCGTTCTTTAACGATAATGTTGGTTGAGCGTGAAGCCACATTTTAAAAGTACTGACATACCTAATAATATGTAGGTGCCATATAAGAGCTTTGTATGATTACCCACTTTTCTTCTACACAGCTCACAAGGAGTCCATCTTTCAACTTTTATTCTCTTTTAGGCACATTGAGTAAGCATCTGTACAACTAGGATTTGAAATTTAAATTCAGCTTTTCAAAATATAGTCAATAATATTTCACCATTGCACACTTTCAGCAGTTGTCTGTTGCATAATCAGCAGGAAATCTAACAAAACTGTACACCAAAGAAACTCAAAGACATCTGCCTAACTGCTTTATTGAATGTTTGAGCAATTCTCTGGAAGCTTTGCCTACATCACCTGTGGTGGAACAGATGCGGCTACTGTGTGAAGCATATATTAGGGTTATAGAATACCTGCTAGAAAGAAATTCCAAATGCAGAAAAATATATTTTAGCTTATGAAAAGGGCCTCGAGGGATCCAAATTACATTCTCTGATTACACAGTTATAGACTGTAAAGAACATACCGTGTAAGACAGATCTAGCTGAATAAGGATTTTATGTTGAACAACTTGAATAAATTATAGTTTAAAAATCTGTTGTTATTTTTGTTAAATATTAAAACTTTTTGTGTTTGAAAGTCACAATGAATAAATGTTTGTGAGGTTATATAATTTTTATTTTACTTTTTAGTTAATTGAATTCTCATCAAAAGAGATTTTGAAGAAATTATAAAAAGTGTATTTTATAATATTTTGAATAATTAGAGTTTATACCCGTTCTTTAGTGCCTCTTTGTAAAAGGAGGAGATAAAGGAAAGTTATAAGAAGTTTTAAGAAAGATTGTGTCATAGTGAGACCCTTGCAGTTAATTGTTGGCATATCCACAGGGAAAGGCTTTAAATAAGACCACACTCTCTTAGCTCTGGGAATCTGGCATGAAGTTCATATTAAGCATATGCTAGTTACTGTGAAATATAATACTCTAACATTTACAGGGGGACCCTGTGTAAATACCACTGTGCTTAAAATATTTTTGGTATCCAGTTCTTTATTAGAATCATTTACCTCCTTAAGGCTAAAAAAGAGAATTATTCTAATACAGTTGGATCTTTAGGAAAAAAGGTAGGGCAGTGATTATGGAATTTTAAATACATTTAAGAATATATGTGGAAATATATGGATAAGACAGACAGTAATTTGACTAAACTTTATTAACACTGTAATTTCTTAGAGGACTTCCAACTCTGAGAGAGAGATCAAATCTGTACCTGTGACTTTCCATCCTTCTTTTATCTAGCCAATCATTGGGTGCAGTGGACACAAATCAACATTAGATATCAATCTTAAATAGAGATTTAATTAAAAATAGTGATTTAAACATAATTCAATGCATATATTATTTTGTTGAGATTAAATCAAACATTTGTTAATCTTTTGAATTAAATATTCATACTGTTCATATCTCATATTTACTATACCTCTAAAGTCTTTGTAGTTTTCATTAAATCTATGTTCCCTTTTTACATAAAGAACTGACAAAAGCCTTACCAGAAAAATGTGACCAGGTGTCTAGCTGTTTAGCACACTTCTGTCTAGTGCTGTTTTTCATTGGAGTTCACTATAATGGGCCACTTAACTTTCTTGCTGAAATAATTATTGCCTCTAGAGCCATTATATTTTTCTGTTGGATTTACTTTAGGGAGCTTTCAGAGACTCCAGTGGACAACTCTGACTCTTTCTTTTCTTTTTTTCTTTTTCATGTTGTTTCCCTCCCTCCACTGTCTTTTTCCTCCTGTTGTCTGTTGTTTCCTGTCCTCCTAAGCATTGCACACAAACATTGTGTCTTCTTTCTTCCTGTCCTTTTTGTTCTTTGTTTTTTAAAAATCCTGCTAGGTGGAGACGATTATATGCTTTCTCTACAAGATACCAATCATTTTGAAAAGGAGGAACTATAACCAGTGGCAAATCTGCCAGCATAACAAATCTCTCAGATTACAAACCCTACGTACTTAAATCTAGAACATGAATTCCCTGAAAGAAGTAGCTAGGTCTTCATCTTTGTACTTTGTGGCTAATATACATAGTAGGTGCTCACTCAGTGGTTTGGACTTTGACATGTTTCATTTAATATGTTGCCTTTAGGGAGAGAAGGGAGAAATGGAGATGAACAATATTGTGAAAAATAAAAATCAATAGAATTTTGGGATTGATAAAATATTAAAGAGTGGAGAAACATCTAAGAGAATCAATGATTTTAAGACCCAATTACTAGAAGTTAGGTGGTTTCATGAACAATGGTAAAGTATAAAGGAAAGAAGGATTATGAGTGTATTTTAGAATTGTTGAAACTAAGTTTATGTGTCACACATCTGGAAAGATTTTGCAGGATGAAACCCGCTATTCTGAGATTAAAAACGAGGGCATAAGTGAAAGCATATTATACAAATGTTTTAAATACTGAATTTATTCATTTTTAAAATGTGCTGTGTTCCTTAGCTATAAATGCAGTTTCCTCATAGACCTCAGGGAAGGCTAGGTCTCTCTATTGGTTTGTATGCATGGGTCATTTGTGGAACAATGATCTTGTTATTTCAAATCAAAAAGATCAGTAAATGACTTGAAGGGTGTTCAGTCTTCCTCTACTAGAGACAATAATGTGCTTTCTTAATTTCTCACAATTATATTTTTAATTTTAGATCCTATTTTGAGGA
This sequence comes from Camelus ferus, assembly GCF_009834535.1. NCBI lineage: Eukaryota > Metazoa > Chordata > Mammalia > Artiodactyla > Camelidae > Camelus > Camelus ferus. Next base: position 44,710,829 of record NC_045701.1, read on the forward strand.
TCATGAAAGGTTATTTATGAAAAACTACAGTGAAAGAAAGAAAGCATTAGGGGAGTCACAGCCTTCGTATTTAAAGTATATTAATCACATTAAAATTTTTATTCTTTTATGGTATGAATAATAACATGCACTGAGATGCTTTTGTTCTAGTGTTTTTCTTCTGATTCTGATGATCAGACACTCCATACATCAAACAGTAAATATTCTCATAATTCATTTCACTTTATTATTCATAGTAACCCATGCTTCTGAATATTAAAGAAAGCAATGTGCATAACTGTAGGAAAAAAGAACAATTGTTATGATCATGGAAGAGTTATATTTTGTAAGGCTTTTTTAGTTAGGGACACTAACTAAAAAGTGACTTTCAAATTTATTGTAGGAACTTTAAAAAATGGCTCATGGGATAAATTAGAATCGTAATTCTAACAGACTCATAGACATAGAATACAAACTTGTGGTTGCCAAGGGGGAGTGGGGTGGGAAGGGACAGACTGGGAGTTTGAAATTTGTAAAACACTGACAGGTATATATAGAATAGATAAACAAGATTATACTGTATAGCACAGGGAAATATATACAAGATCTTGTGGTCGCTCACAGTGAAAAAGAATGAGACAGTGAATGTATGTATGTTCATGTATAACTGAAAAATTGTGTTCTACACTGGAAATTGACACAACATCGTAAACTGACTATAACTCAATAAAATAAAATTTTTAAAAAGTCGTAATTCTATCTGCTTAGTGTCCATCTGTACGTTTAAGAAATTACAGAAATCAAATTTTGACGTAAATTTGATTAAATGGTAGCTATCTGACTACCTTTTCTAGAAATGAATTTTCCTTTACTTATTTGTATATAATGTTTTGAGAACATTGACTAACACTTCAATCATCCACATTTATATAAAACATGTAAGGTTGGGGATATTAAAAGAATGTGTTCCAGGCACATAGACTGTATTTCAAAATAATTTTTGACCTTATTTTCCCTCATCTCTTTTCCAATCCTATCACCCACCCCTGGGAGTTACCTCTTAAATGCATTCTATAGACTTATAATTCTTACTTATCTTGGTCTATCCTCTACTCTCATCTGATTAATCTCACAGCCTACAAACTCACTTAAACCACTCTGGGCTCCTTATCCTTAGACTGTCTCTTATTTTTTTTTCAAGATAAAAGTTACATTATTGTCATAGTCAACTCCTTTCCCTCTTCACTCTGCACCCAAAAGTCAAAGACCTTCAGTGAGTGCTCTTAGAATGAAAACCAAAAATCTTAACATGGAGCTGACAAGCCCAGTGTGATTTGATTCTCACCTCACCAGCCTCAGCCAGATTCTCTGCACTGTTTCTCTACAGGGAAAAGAAAATAATAACTAAGTTACAGCCTTCATGACTTGGCCCTTGGTAGGTAAAGCATGTAAAGGGTAAAAAAATGCATTGGACACTTGTTAAAAATACCATGGAAGTATTTATTCGAGACTGTTGCAATAGGAGAAAGAGATCGAACTCAGCTCTGCTGGAATAAAAGGTGGGAGAATTTTTAAACCTAGGGGTAAACTAATTGGAAAGTACTGGAGGACTTTAGAGGGGAGGTAGGTCACTAAGATTAGGCCCTGTGTTTGCTAATTGTCCTTACTGAAGTCACACTCCTACCCTTCCACAGAGACTAGAAGATAGGGACCCTGTCTTTCTTGATGATTGCATTTCAAAGGGATGGTTTCTAGGTCCTTGAGAAAGACATTCCTGGGTTGTAGAAGATTTACATGACAAAGGAGCAGAGAAAGAATTTAAAACTGCAAGTTTTCTGAGGTAAATGCTCTATAAAAAGACACAGCAGGGGACTGTAGTCAGGAAGAAGGCTGCCTCATATTTAGTCAAGCCTGTCTTGATCAAACAGGAGATTTAGAATTTGGAAATCCCCCTCTCCATAAAGCTTGCCTTTTGAAATTATTTTCTTGCTACAGACTTGCTAGGATCTTAAAGCTGATCAAAGATAGTTTTTCTCGGTGATACCTGACTTGTCCTTCCAAGAGATACAAAGGAAAAGCACAGTGAATTAAGGAAGATGCATTGATGCCATAATGAGCAAACAAAAAACATTGCTTATTACAGAATTTTAGAGCTCAGATTCTGACCTCGAACGTGGTATGAATGGCACTTCTGCATTCTTTCTCTAATAATCTTTCTGTTACTTATTTTCTTTATCTGAGAAGTGGAAATAACAATAGCACTTAGCTGGCAGGATTTTTGAGACAGTAAAAAGAATAATACATGCAAATGCTTTAATAAGATTAGCTTTTTAGCATGTATTCAATACACGGTAGTAATTATTGCTGCTGTTAATATTGTTGCAAAAACTTTGATTTGCTTCTGGAAGTGGGCTAGTGGTGTTGGCTTGTCTAACGTTTCAACTAAGTAATAGTTAAGTGGTATTTTCCTGGTGATCTCTTTTAAAGAATGAATGAGAAAAATTGTGTGAAAACATAGTAAAAGATTTAACATTTTTCTTCTTGACATCCTCATGTCCTTGCTTCAAAAAATTAAAAGAAAAAAGAAAAAGAAAAGAAAGCAACTCTTAGAATCCTACAGTTTCCATGGGAAAATAGACTACTCCAACGAATTAGCTTTGGTGTCTAGGCAAGGTACCTGTGCAGCCTTCAGATCAGGGCTTACCAATCAGTTACTGTCAGGAGTCCTAATTTTTTGACGACGTGTTTATGTTTCACTGCAGTCAGCTGGTCTCCTGTCTTTTAAACAATGACATCCATCTGTTTCTCAGAGAGTTGATGTAAACATAAAGTAAATTTAAATAATAAATCATAAGAAACATATTTATATTTTCTTGTTTTTACAATCTAATTCATACATCAATTCAGTTTTCTACATTTAAATAAAAAAACAGACATTTATAATTCCATGAAGTATATATACAATCCATATGAAAGGAGAAGACTGTTTCCCTGTTTACCTAACCTTCATGCCATCATCTGTGACATGTATTAGTCCCCTAAATACATACGTTTTCCCCAGCAAGCAGGAGAATAACATGCTTAAGTTTGGATGGGATAGCCTATCTGGGAATATGTGATTTTATACAGTTGTAACCCAAATTAAATCATGTCTTATCTTGAAATAGCTGATATTGGAGACACTCAAAGTAATATTCTGGCTCCTTCAAATAACCTGATCACACTAGTCTATGCAAATGAGATTAAGAAGGTGATGTATTAAAATGTCACACTGTAAATTTCAGAGTAAAACATAAATGACATTTAGAGAATAAACTTTCTTGGCCTATTTATATCTTTGATTCCCATATTTATCAACAATAACTGAGAGGCATCAATATAAAAATAAACTGTAATTGTATACACAGAGAAATCTTTATGAAATCCTTGCCAAAATATCCAGTGATGTGATGTAGGATAAAATTGCCTAGCTTTTCTTTGGCTCCATTTCTAAAGCGTAATTAATTTTTCTGATTGTTATTTTTGACTTGTAATTTTCAAAACAAACAATAACTTATGGAAGACTACCAGACAGATATACATGTGGTAGTAAATCATAATTATATTTTGAGTATTAATCTTACCTCTGGTATAACGTTTGAAAATATCACAAGTAAATTGAGATACATGTTTGTATTACAAAGCTAATGACATAATCTATATTGATAACCAGGGAAAAGAGTCTTTCCCACAAGATTATGAGCTATGGAATCTAGGAAGTTATTTGAATTAAATTAAGCAGGTTACTATGCAAATATGTCTACACAATGCCAAAGTGACTAATGATAAGTAAATAAGATAATTCAGTTCTAAATAATGGTCCTGCTGTGTTGGCTGAGTTGATTTGACGCTGACAAGACAAAATCTAGAAAAGAGCTTCCCCTTCAAGCAGTTTATCTTGATTAATGTTTTTATTTTTTAAAAAATCTTCATTTCTTGGGCAGAAAGTTCTTTTGGGAATGGACACAGGGAAAAAGAAGTTATAATAGAAATACTTTGAAATTATTTTAAAAACTAAGATATTTCTTAGATATAAACAAAAAGAAGAAGATACTGCTGATGATTACCTATGTCCTGTGTGGACTGATCTTCCTAAGTCAAGTGAGAAATTCTTTGCCTTGATTCTTTCAAATGGGAATTAATTGATTTAAAACAGTTTTAAATGGAAATTACATATTAATAAGTAGTCCGGCAATATGATTCCTTGTCATTATCTATGCTGATGCCTCATTTTCTAAGATATTTAGATGGAGATCTCATTTCTTAGGGCACAAGATGATGGGATGGAGTAAATGGGAAAACTGTGTCTGTGATTTTTGTCAAGGTTTTTAATTAGTTTAATTTTCCTTTCTGGAGAATCAAATCTATGGTTTAAAAAGTAAAGGTGATTATGTTGATTGCAATGAGGAAAATAATTCTTTTGATTTTTCTTTATTTAAAACACAGATTTTTATTTAAAAAATAAAACTTTACAATTTTACCTACTGTTAAGAAATATGGGAGGCTATACAGTGGTGCAAGAAAAACAATTTTCCAGTATCAAAAACTTAACCTCACTGAATTAACTAAAATGTTTTTCTTATAATTTCATTAGGAAAAGAAAAATCAAGTCACTAAGCAAAACTATTTCAAGAAAGCAAGTTACATAATTTTATTCATAATAATACTTTTAGCACCATAGAAAGCACTCTAGGTATTTCAAGGAAAAAGATATTTAATGGAAGGAAGTAACAGCTTATAGGAGTGAAAGGTCAGAGAAGTTGCTGACAGTGTGCAGAAAATGAGAAAGCAGGAGTTCTAGCTAAGAAGAGAAATCTCTTTCTGCTCTCGCTCATAGCAAGAGCCACGCAAAAGTGGAGTGAGAAGACAGCCATCTACAAGCTAAAAAGAGAGCTGTCATCAGACACTGAACCCTGCTGAAACCTTGACCTTGGACTTTCCAGCCTCCAGAAATGTGAAAAAAAATTTTTTTGTTATTTAAGCCATGCAGCCTGTGATATTTCATTATGGCAGCGCTAGCAGACTAGTACATGTGAGGTGCAGGACCTTCAGTGTGAAAACTGGGAAAGTCTGGGTAACCTGGGGTGAAATGGTCACCTGAGGATATACTTTTGCATGAGAAGTATCGTGCTGTAAGGGTTTGCTGAGCTTAAAGTGGGTCAGGTTAACATTCAAGAAATTTCAAATATCTGATATGTAATATAATATCCAGATGATCTGAGCATCATTCAGGTCAATCATATTTGTCTATTACCTAAGTATGTATTTTCTATTCATAAAAAAAGGAGTAACATTCTTTCCTTTGAATCATCCAAGCTAAGATTCGTCTTTTCTCATATTTTAACATTTCTGAAAGCATTTTGCGTTGCGTTTCACACTGGCATACGACAATTATAACCGACAGCATTTTTTTTTCTCTTAGAAGATATAAAATCCTGGTGCATCTTACACTTATTAGTTGTCTTAATTGTGATGGAATAAGCAGTGATATTTATTAATTTGTGCACATACAAAAACCTAGGCACCATAAATATACACAGATAGTCTCTCTCACTTCAATTGCCTAGGAAGGTATTTGCTGCTAAAATCTTAAACAGGGCTTTGTAACTGAAGAAACACCCAGGTTCTCAGTCTACAGGAATACTGGGGAATTGTCTTGGCAGAAAGAGAAAAAATAGAAGCATATATCACTGAGATATTTGGATAGTACTTTGATCATTGCTTATAAAGTCAATCAAGTGCCTCAGGAACTATTGAGTAAACTTTTTTGTATTAGAGACCTGTTTATTTATTTTTTATTTGTTATTGACATCATCCTAGAGGTGACATGACCCTAGCTATGGGTGACAATGTAGAAATAACAGGAAGAGGGAAATTTCAGCTAGACCCTAAACAGCTTAACAAGGCCTTTAAAAGTTCACTATTATTACACCTACCATTATTTTGTAATCTGTATCATTTAATATAGTATTAGTCAATCTCTTGATTAAGTGAAAGGAAGTTGGAATCACTGTCATTGTTTCCAGTAAGCCCCATAAGATGATGAACAGTTTCATATGATCTAGAGGAGATGGAGTGGTCCAAACAGAATTTCGCATCAGATCATTTGACAGTATAAAAAGATAGAAGTAAATAATAATAGAGTGTGTTGCTACATATTATGTAAACATACATATGTATATGTCCACAACTATAAAGGCCATTCAAGAGAAAGCATTTCCCAATGAATTCAACTCTGCAAGAAGTTTTATACAAATATTCTGCTTTACAAAACCACTGGGGTTTTTATGAACTCTTGGATAATTAAAGAGAATAAAGGGAGGTCAAAAACTACAGTTGCAGTACAAAACTTAACTGGTATAATAGAAAGTTGGTAAAAGAAAATGCATTGACTACACACTGTTTTAAAGAAGACATATGTTATCTGTGTAGTGTACTTGAAAGGATTATAAGCAATGAGTTGTTACAAATATTGTGCTGGTGATGCTTTAAAGTCCATGAAGAAGAGATTTGAATTTCTGGGAAACAGCTCTTCTATTGCTCCAAAGACATTATCCAAATGGAAATAAGTATGCCTTTGAGAGACTGTTTAATCTTAGAATTGTAGATAGGTAAATCTTGAGAAAACCACACACTATAGCTTGTATCTGGGACATAGCAGGTAGAAGAGTTTAAGAGAAAGAGAAAGGACAGCTGTAGAAAGAGAGTTGCACTGCAAGTGCAGAGCATAGAAGAACAAAACCAGGAAGAAAGTAAAGAAAGGCAAACAAAACAAAACAGCACTATAAATATGTTCAGGAGAAACAAGAAATCCTAGTAATAATAGCAATATTTTTTGAGGAAGAGTCTTATTCCTCAGAAGTACACAGTCTTCTGGATTCATATTACAAATCTCAGATCTGCTTTAAACTGGGGAAAGGCACTAATTCTTTATCTCATTGAACTATTATCAGTATCCTCTAGTAAGAGGAAATTTGTGGGTAAAAATCACTTTAAAGAATGCAGTATATAATATAGTATGTTTCATTTTGTATATTTTATTTTGTTCAATTAATATGGTTTAGAATTTTATACAACAGGCCCCTTTTAAAAAGTGAGCTCTCTTATTCTTTATTGTATGTATTTCTTGTGAAAGGAAGGAGCTCATATTTTGTAAATTGATACAGCACTCAATTGCTGGGCAGAGAAGGGAGGATTATGAATTGTTGCCTAAGTACAGATACTTGCATAAATAGCATTATCAAGCCTTATTAACATAGAGTTAATAAATTTACAGAGCATTCCTTCATTTTATATTCCTCAAATATATGTTGAGGGTTTATAAGATTTCAGGCACTGTTTTGAAGGTGTGTCAGTGAACAAAATTAAAAAAAATAAAGACTTCTGTCCTGTGGAGCTTACACTCCTGCAGGGAAGTCAGAAGTAAAGTAAGTCCTATGGAAAAATAAAACAAATGTTACAGCAGAGTCAGGGAGTGGAGAGTGTAGGTTCTAGAAGGCATCAGGGAGTCGGGGTACAAGAGGTGAGTGGCAGTGTTAAAGTGGAATCAGATTTGAGCAAAGACTTGAAGGATGTGAGGGAATTCATCACATAGAAAATCTGGGGAAAACTGTATTCCAGGTTGGGAAAACTGCTAGAATCAAGACCCTAATTATGTGGACAGCACACTGGACTGTCCTAGGGACTGGACAGAGGCCAATGTGGCAGGAACAAGAGTAAGCAAGACTGGGGTAGTACAAGATGTGATCAGAGGTCACTGTAAGGAATGCTTCATTTATTCTCATTGGAGTGGCTCCTTATTTCAGGGTTTCATACAGAGGAGGAGCATGATGTGACATATTTTAGCACAGTCTTCTGAATGTGGTGTTAAGATTGGTGGGAGAGGGGCAAATGTAGGGGCATACAGATCAGTGGACACTGAGATAGATGAGGATGGTGGTTTCATTGGCAGTGGTAACAACTTAAAAAATTCTAGGTGTATTTTGAAGGTGGAGCCAAGGGAATTTTTCTTAAGGATTGGATTTGGGCTTATGAGGAAGAGAGAAGCATCGAAGATGAGTCTTTTTTTTTTTTCGGCCTGATCAACTGGAAGGTTGTGTATATACAGCAGACTTGGGCAGGCAATGAACAGAAGTAAATTGGAGTTTTCTGATAGTGCTCAAGCTTTATAAGGATTATAGCTAAATTGCTAATATTCTAGTTAATTGTTGGAACTAGTACAGTTAAGAGAGTCATGGTCACCACGTTATCTCATGTAACCATTTTCTAACATGGTGAAAATCTACCTTTTCCTCTTTGTTGTGAAGATACTCCTCTGTTACCTACTGCTGTAAAATGCCATCTAATAGTGAGTCATTTGCAAAGAACAGACCTGTAGTTCTGTTGTTCCCCATCTTCAGATGCTAAAACAATCAAACACACTTGCTTTTACAAGAGCTACTTCACCACAGAACTGTTATTATGTACTTCTGCTATCCTTGCAATATTCTTTGATTGATTTGCTATTAACTTAATTTCTCATTTTGTCATCTGCAGACATTTTAGACTAATTGTATTTAATGGACTGTGAGCTACTGAAATATTTAGAGTTATTGCTAGTAAATGCAAAATATGCTTACTGATAGAATATAAAAATAAGCAATTGGTAAACCAATGAAGATGTGCATTATCTGGGATCATTGAGCTTATAAAAGTTTAATGGAGGCTAGAAGAAATATATCATTACCATTCTAAGGAACTAAAAAAAGCGGTAGGCATATTGATGTAGCAAACTAATATTTGAATAGACTGAAAGTCATCTTGTTATTCACTGATAACTTTTAAATTTATTATAGCAAAGATTAATATCTTCCCCTGGTTGATTGATTGTATAACCAAAACTCATCATACTTAAGTATATCAAAAGCTATTTTTCTCTTCATTTATTTTTGCTGTCATGTAATGCAGTCATTCTGAGCATATTTGTTGGCATTAATATGAATAACCTCTATCCATTGTAGAGATTCTATATGTTCACCTTTGCTGTTTGTGTGTTTTAGATCTATCAAAGGATAGTTTTGGTTTCATTATTCATTCTATTTATTTATTTATTATGATAAAAATTGCTAAGTAATAAAGTTCTCAAAGATATTTTACCTGAGTTTTGCTTTTTAATTTTATACTTTTCTTTGCTTCCACCTGTTCTGAGATTTTGATTGGGCATAACATGATGTAAGCCAGCAAATAAGGGTGATATATGTGGCAAGAAAAAAAAAATTTCTATGTGATTCTTAAATTTTATTAAGATGAAACAATTTGGTTTCAAGGAGTAGTAGAAAATAAGCTCTGATACTAAATGATAATTAAAACCACACATTATGGCATAAGAACAACTTCCTCATTTTACAGTTGAGTTAATTGAGGATTCAAACATGCTAGTGTCCAATATCTGGAAGCGGCAGAGAAGGATCTTACTGAGGTCACCCTGATTCCGGAGTTGATTCCTTTACATATACTTCCCTGACACTCCAGGGTGCAACAATTAGTGCTACCAAGGATTCTAAGGAAAAGGTGAAAGTCAGGGTAAGGTGTGTAGAATTTATCCTCTAGGTAATAGTAAGCCATTAAAACATTTCAATAAGGAAGTCATATGATAATCACAGCATCATAGGCAGATTTAATTTGGCCATAATACACAACTGGAATTGATATTGGGGGAGAGAGGGGGAAAACCAGCTAGTTATTCTACTCTAGCTGTAAGTTGATATTAGATAGAGGGTTGGTAATATAAAAGAAGAGGAGGAATTATTAAAATATATCTTTAAAGAAATAGAATGCAATTTAGTTGTGGGCTGAGTCATAAGTAAAATGAAAGTAGAGAATTACTGTAAGGTTTTGCATATTGCAAACACTCTAAATTCTATTTTTGATTGGCCACTATCCACTTGACTGATCTTATGCAAAGTTTTTACTCTATTCTGTCTGCTTTAGAGGATTCTTATAGAAATTAATAGGGTATAAGGTTTGCAAAAGGGTTTTAGAAACAGTAAAAATCCCCAACAAATATAATATGGCTTTTGTATGATCACTTTAAAAAATTATCACAAGAGTTATTAAAAATGGAATTTTTAACAATCTTTGTTCTGAAATTGTAATTAGAAGTTATTGGATTTCTCTTTCATATATTCCTTTTCTTTGTCTCTGATGCATTTGGTGTAATTTTTGGTTCTATCTTTCAGTAACTTTCTCTTCACTTAGGTCTAATTTCAGGTGTTGTATTTCCTTTTTAGAAATTGTATTTTTAAATCCTATCTGGTAATTTTAATGGTCTTTTCCTACTTGTCTTTTTTATTCTCCTTTTATTTCTTTAAGCATGTACACACTACTCATTGTATGTCCTCTATCTGACAGTACTGATATCTAAAGCATTTTAAGATTGGACTGTGGTTTGGTTTGTCTTTTTAACATTATTTTTAAAAGTTGTATAAATCTGGCTTTTCTGTCAGTTTAAAGACAGGCCTTCTGCAACTAATCCCCTAGGGAGGATTTCATTTTATTTCAAATCAAAGTCAAGGCTTACGTAGACAAATTTTCTATGTTTTTCTATCTGTAGTTTGAAAACTTTATTTATGTATTTATTTTGGTTATCCACTCTGGTGGGGACTGGAATATTTGTCTCATCTGCTTTACATGGCCATTAAATCCAAAACTTTGATTAACCATTTATTGTAGGTACACTCAAGGTATCCTGTGGAATCAGTAATCTCTTCCCTGGATTCACTTCCTTACTGGCTATAAGTTCTATTGCTGCTATAATGAATTCCCACAAACTTCGTAGCTTGAATGTATTATCTTGTATTTTTGGAGGTCACAAATCTGACCTGGGCCTCAATGGTCTAAAATCAAGGTATCATTAGGATGCATTCCTTTTTCTAAGCTCTGGAAATGTATCCATTTCCTTGTTTTTTCATGATGTCCTGAGGCTACTGGCATTTCTTGGCTTATGACCCTCTCCCTTCACATCAAGGCCAGCAACATTTTATCTCTTCGACCCTTTCCTTATAATATTTCCTTCTAACCACAGCTGGGAAAGGTTCTCTGCTTCTGAATACTCATGTAATCAGATTGATGTAATCTAGATATGATGAAGATTATGGACCTTGAGATGAAGAAACTAAATTTACAAAGTTGCCTTTTGCCATTTAATATAATATATATTCACAGATTCCAGGGATTAGGGAATGGACATCTGGGAGCCATTATTCTGTCTCTTACCACTCTGTCATGAGGATTTCTCTTATTTTGTGTAAGTGTACTCATACACTTTAAAAAGAAATAAATTTAAATAGAATTTTATATTGTTACTAAGTGGGATATTAAGGAATATATGTTGACAAAATGGCAGAAGGAGAAACTGTTGGGTATTCTCCAAGACTCCATGTCCCCATCCACCACTCTACAAGACACCACCCACAAAATGATGGCTAAACTGAGTGTATCAAGCAAATACTAGAGGAATACCTTTCATGCTGCATATCCTAGTCTCACCAAGGACTTTAAATGGTAAGGTGTTTTTTTTGTTTGTTTTGGTTTTGGGTTTTTGTTTTTGGTTTTGATGATAGCATTCTAATGGAAGCCTAAGCCAAGATAATTCACAGGATTTCACTAATTCTATGTCTCTGTGAACTTTGGCAATCCAGAGAAGATGGACTGTATTTAGTGGTGATATAGGACACCCTCTAGGAATTGCTTGTATGCTGCAGGAATGTTTACATTGTATTCTAACCAGTATCAGGCACCATGGGAACACAGCTGATGGTGTGATCCCCTTTTAATGTTTTTTATGCATATGCCATTTTTATCATGTCAGAACTGAAAATGTGCTATCTGAGGCTCATCAAAATAATGCAGCTCAAGAAAGAAACTCTACTAGTTTCTGGTGATTCCAAGAGTCAAGCCACTTAAGGAAGTGGTGGTGGCTAGAAAGGCACTGTGATACTGAATACAAATCTTAATAAATTCTCAATAATAATGAGGAGAGGAAAACACAAGCAGTAAAGTATTTATAGTCACAAAAGATAAGCAAAAATGTGAAATTTGATGTGTTGGAAATTTGACATCATCAGGTATTCTGATTTATAATTATGTCATGTAAGTAAATGTCATTATATTTGAGGAGATTAAAGACATTCAAGACAAATACATTCTTAGTGACTTAAGAATGGTAGGGCAGTCATTTAGGATAACAAAAGTTAAAAGAAATGAATACTATTAATCAAGTTTTGAAACCATTGAGAATAGTGGGAATGCATCTTAGAGGTTACTATTAACAAGGAAAGAAAAGATGGTGTGGCCTTCAAAGGAGAAAATTTTTGGAGAGACAACAAAGGTAACAAATAAATGATGAAATAAATAAAAGAGGAGCCAACAGGTCCCAGGGTCAATGTGAAATTTAGGTATTGTAAATAATTTCAATCTGATGTATATAACTGTCACAAAAACCTTTTGTAAACTGTCAAATGATTCACTAAGGGTAAATCAAAATAGGTGAAATAATTACTTCAAATATACTATTTCAATGCAAATAATTTTTGTCATTGAACTTTATATTTAATGTGAATATTTATGTGTTAAATTAGTTTGCTTTTCTCTTAATACAGAAATAGAATTATTTTCACTTTCTGTTTTAGTAGAATTTCTTTTCCTTTTTTTTTTTTTAATGTTCTTTTAATCAAAAGGGCTAAAGTACCAGCTATTGATTGTGTGACTATAATTGATCTGGCAGTAGAAAGTGGAATTTTTCCAGTTGAAGCAGTGATTAGAATTGATTTAGCAGTAGAACTCATAAAAGAGTCAATAAAATACAGAGAATAAGGCAATAACCACTCTTAGAATAAGATTGTAATTCAATTACAGCAGTCAGTTCTACCTACCTTAATTAACCTAGTCAGCGTTCAGCAGGAGACTGAAGTTGCTTTTTTATGTTGGCTCTTTAGAAGACAGAGTTCTTAGAATAAGAATCATTCTCCATAGGGGTTTTAAAATCTAGTCACATATTTATATATTTATTATCTATTTTTTAACTTCACTTTCCTATAAAATCCAGGTTCCTAAATCTAGTAAGTTGTGTATTTGCTCCAAGGTGTTAGCTGTTATAAAATTGTGACAAGCTTTATATTATTCAAGGTATGCTATTTCAGAAATTCTTGGTAGTTACTGATTAAGTTCTGTCATATTTATTGAATGGGTTTAAGTCTTGTCCCCAATATCTTTCTGTAATATTCAGGATTGTGAGACATGTTTCCTGTATTACATTTCTCTGTATTTATTATAAAGTAGTGATTCTTAATTTATATCTCTCTTTAATTTTAATATTTTTTGTTCTTTCTTACCTCTGCAGTGCTTCTTCTCTTTTTTCAGTGCTTTTTAATCTGTTCTGATTTTATATCTGATTCATCTAATGTTTTATTATATTTTATTGTTTTGTCAAAAGTTCTTAGACATGGTTCAGCTATTTTACTTCTTAAAATCTTCAGATCTTTGACATGTAAATAAGTTCTCAATATGTGTCGAATTTATTTGATCATTAAAAAATCTTAATAAAGGCTGTGATACTTACAAAGTTTTATTTAAAATTAATTTAAATTTTATCAAAGTAATAAGTGTATAGGGTTGAAGATATACTATTAAATACCTTATAATGGAAGATAGTAATAACTTCTGCCCAGTTCCCACTTACCCTCCCTGTTATTTGCAAAGACAATGTTAGCATTAGATTTTTAAAAATATGTCTTAATAGTTTTCTTATACTGCTGTTTTTGATTCATACATTTTAGATATATGTTAATTTCCTGCTGTATAATTAGAAGATACAGCTCTTTCACCATTAGCTATTTTTATTTCCTCATCCTTCTATCCTCACAATACTTTTTCAGAATTTTAGTTTAAACTCATAGCCAGAAAACTATACTAATGCAATAGTACTCAAACTGCAGGGGCTACAGCAGAAAAAGGAGCCCAGGTAGGAAAGAAAATCAATGTACTTCTTTCCTAGAGAAAATCTCATATGAAAGAAGAATACCTGTGGGAAAAAAACAATGTGCTTATTGATGTAATTGATCTGCTCAAGCAAATCTGACTGAAGCTGCTTATCCCCTCCATTCTTGGTAATGCACAGTTTGAGGACCGGCAGTAGGTCAGGGGACCACATTTTGAATAACAATGTTGGTGTACTATAATTCCTTTGTTTTATAACCTTGTTTTTTTCCTTGAATTAAGCATTATTTTACTTTTTCCCCATTTGCTTAGTTCATTGACTTTTTTGAGCCCCAAACTCCTGTCAAATATTTTTTTCCAAATACCAATACTTTTTAATCTCCAAGCATCAATAATCTATCCATTAAGATTATTATTTGTTTAATTGTCTTTGCTTACACATTTCTCTGCTTTCCTCCTGCAATATGGTTTGGGAGCTCTCTGTCAATTGTGTTTTCAACCTGCTATTTCCTTCACTCTGTGACCCTCTGTTGAATTCTCAGTCTCCTCAATCCTTTATCTTATTTTTTTTTCTCATTAACTCTTTCATTTTGCTGAATAATCAAATTACTTTTTGCGGCCTCACTAATTTGGCTATGTTTAGAATTCCAGGATGAAGTAATAGTCCCTCAGAATGCTGAAGGCTTACTTCCAGTGTCTTCTAGGACACAATATACTGTTGAATTTTCGATGCCATTCTGAATACTGTTTGTGATTGTTTGCGTAAGTTTTTAGTCTAGCATATTTACAGCTCTAGCTTTCTCACTGATTTGATCTGCATTCACTCAGTTAGCTGGTAATTAAGTGTGCCCATTCAGTAAGTGCATGTGGACTTCAAGTCTTGGACATATTTTTGTCATATCCATTTAATAGGTCGTTTCTTTCTGTTTTTGTCCTCTTTCTTGTTGGAACTCCTGTAATAAAAGTTCTTGTCTTTTTATTATAATTTTGTTTCTTAATTTTATCCTCTCACTTAAAAAAATTAGATATCTTATTTTTAATATCTGGAAGTTCTTTCCTGTTCTCTGCTATTTTATCATCTTGTTTTGTGAACAAGACATCTTCTTTTATCTTTCTAAGGATATCAAGTATAGATTTGACTTTTAAAGTGGTAGTTTTTACTTTCTACGTTTTTATGTTTCCTCCCAGTTGCCTGCCTTTTTTATTTCTTTGTTTTAGTTTCTCCCTTTTATGATAGAGGCTTTCCCCTCAAATTTCTGGCTGTCTCTGATAAAGCATTTACACTTAAAAGTAGGGTGTTAAACACAGATTGGAATTGATGTCTCCATTATGAGAGTTTATTCAGTGAGTGATTTTCCTTCAGGGTGATTAGGTGACAAGCCAGCTTTTCCAGTGAGATGCTCTTAGCATTTTACTTCTGTGTTGCTGTTTAGTTTCAAAAGTCCTATGTCTTGCATTGAAATATACACCTTATAACTAGCATTTTGCAAGCAAGCCGTGTCATCTGTTCATGGTATCAGTTCCATTGGAAGAGGAGGGGTGGTAGGTGGTCCCATCTGAACAGGAAGCTTTCACACATTTCCTGATCTTTAGCCCCTTTCCTGGCCACTCATGTTCTGCTATGTGGAACCCAACTGCCAACCCTTCAGGGGTTGGTAGGTAATACTGTCTCTCTTTTCACTTGTCTCTCCCACTCCAAACATTATGTTTGTAATTGTTTTCGTAAGTTAAGACAGATTCTGCCCGTTTCCTTTTCCAAAATTTATTGAAATCTCATGCCTACTTTTTTTTCTATTTTAATTATATATTATAAACAATTCTTTGTTTTAGTCTTTCTTACTGTCAGATTAGTGACTTTTTGAAAGAGATAAACACATGCAGTTATTCTGCCATTTTTCACTAAAAAGCTACAGACCTGTCTGGTGTATTTTTTCAAAATTTTATATGTAGTTAACTCTAGGCATGGTAGTATTTGTATGGTTAATTTTAAATCATTAAGTAAATAAAATCACAGACAAATGTACAGTGTTACTTTCAACTTGTCATCTGTCAGTATGAAAACTCAGAAATCACTGAGCATGATATTTGGAGTCACCAAAATCACTAGATACTTCAGTCCAATGATTACATGAAAATTTTGCTTGGTTGAAATGAATAAATGTATTGAAGAATTACATGCATTTATGCATATATCTCTTTAAGGAAGTCATTCACAAAGATATATGGATATATATGTATTTTTATTAAATATTCTCATCTTTGAAAATTCCTTGCCTTTTCTCTGACAACAAAACCCTTTTCACTAAAAAAGATAAGGGGTAGTCTTCTGTCTGGATATGTGAGAGAACTGTTGCAGAAACATACTAGTTTATTATATAATCTTTGTAAAACTTTATATCTGTCACTGAATACTTAAATAATTAGTCTTGGTTACAGATAGAACTGAAACTTCAGCTGATTTCAAACTCAGAAAGAGTGGGTACCTCAAATACTAAACAATATAGAATGAATCAGTGGAGGAGCTAATCCTAGGATTTTTGTATATTTATTTCTAATTCAATACCATTATGTTCACCAATCATAAAATCTCAAGCATGTATCTTAAAATCCCCAATGTAATTCCCTAAGAACTTATTATAACAATAGGTCAGTGGTAAGTATTTGGAGTGAAGTTTAGAAGACAAAGATCATTCAGACACAAATCCTACTTCTAAAGCATTTATAGTCAAATATAAGGGATATATTGAAAAACATGTCCCTGAGAATTTCAGTCAGAAACCTTGAGTTTATACCTAGAGTTATTAAATGAAACCTATTTGAGTCTGACGTCAAACAGAATATCAGTATCTGTCTGTTATATTCATTTCTTGTTTTTATTAGATTTTAGACTGTAATGGTACTGACCTGGTGTGATAATTCATATATTATGATGTTAATGGACCTGGGAAATATATTCAAAGCTTTTTCTAGTTTTAACACATATCTACTTTAGCTATGTATAATACTTTTACATGTGTAGCATAATTACATATGTATGTAAAAGCTGTAAAACCATTTTTAAACTAAAGTTATAAGGCTTGTTATCATGGAAAAAAAGGCATGAATATGTGTTCTGTCACATGCAATGTAGATAGTCACTCTGTTTAAATAATAATTTTAGGGATAAGCATAGATTTTAGTCACAAATTATGCAGTGTTTAAGTTCATCAAATTCATCTACTTTCCTGAATTTCCTGGTTCCCCTTTGCTCAATGGATTAGAAGGGAATGACAATTTAGTTTTCTGCTATTTACACTGACTTATGCCCCAGAGTAATAATGGAAGTATTTAAAGGAGAACATGAACATAAGAGAGCATATAGAATGTTGAGTGAAACAAGATGAAAAATGAAATATTTACAGATAAATTTCTTATAGTCTTTGAAGAGTTTTGTTGGCTCAATTTCAATTCAGCCTTTTTGATTAATGTAGTTAACATGTTTTGTATTTGATAGAGATCAAGTTGGAGCTCATTAGTATAATTGCTTAGCCTGTATCTTCATTCATTAATTTTTATTTCCTTAAGAATACTAAGACCACTGAAACTACATTTGAAACAGCCAAAGACTCCTCCCTCCTTTCCTTTCTTTCTCTTCCTTCCTTTATTCTAAAATTTTATATATTTATTATTTAAAATAATTTTTAAATTTATTGAAGTAGAGTTGACTATGTTAGTTTCAGGTGTACAGCATATTGATTTGATTTTTTATAGATTACACACCATAAAAATTTTTATAAAATATAGACTATATTCCTTGTGTTGTACATTACATTTTTGTGACTTAATTGTTTTAAAACTGGTAGTTTGTACCTCTTAATCACCTTCACCTATTTTACCCATACCCCACCTGTATATACAAATATGTACCATATCTTCTATATCTGTTCATCTGTTAGTGGACACTTGGGTTGCTGGCATATCTTGGCTATTGTAAATAGCGCTGCTATGAACATTGGGTGCATGCACCTTTTCAAATTGGAGGATTTTTTCCTGGTTATGATCTCAGGAGTGGAATTGTTGGATCATATGGTAGTTTAATTTTTAGTTTTTTGAGGAAACTCCATATTGTTTTTCCATAATGGCTGCACCAATTATATTCCTACCAACAGTGTACAAAGGTTCCATTTTCTCCACATTGTCACAAACCATTTGTTATTTGAAGACTTTTTGGTGATAGTCATTCTGACAGGTTTGAGGTGATACCTCATTATTATTTTGATTTGCATTTCTCTAATACTTAGCAATTCTGAACATCTTTTCATATGCCTGTTAGCCATCTGAATGTATTCTTTGGAAAAATGTCTATTCAAGTCTTCTGCCTATCTTTGGATTAGGTGTTTTTTTTTGATATTGAGTTCAATGAGCTGTTTATATATTTTGGATGTTAACCCCTTGTTGCTTACATTATTTGCAAATATTTCTTCCTATTCCATCAGGTTGTCTTTTCTTTTTGTAGCTGGTTTTCTTTGCTATGCTTTTAAGTTTTATTCAGCCCCATTTGTTTATTTTTGCTTTTATTTCTTTTGTCTCAGGACAAATGTCCAAAAAATACTGCTACAGTTTATATCACTTGGCATTCTGCCTATGTTCTTTTTTGGGAGTTCTATGGTTTCCAGTCTTAATTTAGATCTTTAATTGATTTTGTGTTTCTTTTTGTATATTGTGTGAGAAAATGTTCTAATCTCATTCTTTTACATGTAACTGTCCAGTTTTCCGAGCATAATTTACTGAAGGCACTGTCTTTTCCGCATTGTATATTCTTGCCACCTTTGTTGTAGATTAATTGACTGTAGGTGTGTGGGTTTCTTTCTGGGCTCTCTATTCTGTTTCATTGATCCAGGTGTCTGTTTTATGCCAGTATCATGCCATTTTGATTACTGTCACTTTGTAGTATAGCCCGAGGTCTGGGAGAATGATACCTCTAGCTTTTTTCCTTTTTCCTAAAGATTACTATGGCAATTTGGGGTCTCTTGTGGTTCTATATGAATTTTAGGATTATTTGTTCTAGTTCTGTGAAAATGACATGCATATTTTGATAGGGATTGCATTAAACTGTTGATTGGTTTGGGTAGTATGGCCATTTTAACACTATTAATTCTACTAATCCAAGAGCATGGGATGTTTTTCCATTTCTTTTTATCATCTTCAATTTCATCTGTGTTTTATAGTTTCAGAGTAAAAGTCTTTCACCTTCTTGCTTAAGTTTATCCCTAGATATTTTATTCTTTCTGATGCAATTTTGAACAGAATTGTTTTCTTGCTTTCTCTTTCTGATAACTTATTATTAGTATATAGAAAAGCAATAGATGTCTGTATATTAATAGTATCCTGCAACTTTACTGAATTCACTTATTAGTTCAAGGAGTTCTTGGGTAGAGACTTTAGGGTTGTTTATATGAAATAATCATGTTATCTGCAAATAGTGACAGTTTTACTTCTTTTCTTTCATTTTGGATGATTTTATTTCTTTTTCTTCTTGGTCGCTGAGGCTACCAATACTGCGTTAAATAGAAGTGGTGAGAGTGGGCATCCTTGTTGTGTTCCTGATTTTAGAGGAAAAGCTTTCAATTTTTCACACTGAGTTATGTTAGCTGTGGGTTTGTCATAAATGGTCTTTATTATGTTAAGATATGTTCCATCTATACCCACTTTGATGAGAGTTTTTATCATCAATGGATGTAGAATTTTGTTAAGTGCTTTTTCATCATCTACTGTGATGATCTTGTGATTTTTATTCTTCCTTTTGTTAATGTGGTGTATCACTTTGATTGATTTGTGAATATTGAACCCTTCTTGTGTCCCTGGAATGAATCCAACTTGATCATGGTGTGTGATCATTTATATGGATTGTTGGATTCAGCTTGCTAATATTTTGTTGAGGATTTTTACATCTATATTCATCAAAGATACTGGCCTGTAATTTTTTTTTTGGTAGTATCTTTGTATGATTTTGATATCAGGGTGATGGTGGCCTTTTAGAATACAATTGGAAGTGTTCCATCCTCTTCATTTTTTTGGAATCATTTTAGAAGGATAGTTATTAGCTCTATATGTTTTGTGGAATTCTCCTGTGAAGCTGTCAGTGCAGGACTTTTGTTTGCTGTGAGTTTTCTTATTACAGATTCAATTTCACTGCTAATGATCAGTCTGTTCAAATTCTCTGTTTTTTCTTGATTCTGTTTTGGTAGGCTGAATAATTCTATAAATTTATTCATTTCTTGGTTGTCCAGTTTGTTAGCATATAACTGTGAGTAGTATTCCCTTATGATTTTTTGGTTCTGTATGGCATTGGTTGTTATTCATACTCTTTTGTTTCTCATTTTGGGTCCTCTCAGTTTTCTGGCTAATGGTTTATTAATTTTGTTTATGTTTTTAAAAACCAGCTCTTTGTTTCATTGATCCTTTCTATTGATTTTTTGATATTTAATTCCTCTCTGATCTTTTTTATTTCTTTTCTTCTGCTGTCTCTGGGCACTGTTCTTCTTTTCTAATTCCTTTTGATGCTAAATTAGGTTATTTGAGATTTTTTGTTTGTTTTTTGAGGAAGGCCTGTATTACTATATTTAGAATTGCTTTTGCTACAACCCATTTTTGGAGTATTGTACTTCCATTTTCATTTATCTTGAGCTATTTTCTGATTTCCTCTTTGCTTTCTTCATTGACCCATTGTTTTTTAGTACCATGTTGTTTAGTCTCTATATGTTTGTTCTTTCCCCATTTTTCTTCCTGTAATTGGTTTCTGGTTTTATACCTTTCTCATTGGGAAAAAATGCTTGGTGTAATTGTTGTCCTCTTAAGTTTGTTGAGATGTTTTTGTGGTCTAGTATGTGACCCATTCTGGAGATGGTTCCATGTACATTCAAAAAGAATGTGTATTTTGCTGTTTTTCAATGTAATGTCTTGAGATATCTATTAAGTTCAACAAGTCTGTTGTGTCACTTAAGGCCATTGTTGCCACCTTATTTGTTGATTTTCTGGTCTGGATGATCTGTCCATTGATATAGTGGAGTTTAAAATCTCCTACTCTTATTGTATTATTGTCAATTTTTCCCTTTATGTTTGTTAGTATTTATATATTGAGGTGCTCCTTTATTGGTTACATATATGTTCATGAGTGAAATACCCTCTTTTTGTATTGATCTCTTTATCATTGTATAAATCTTCTTTTGCTTTTGTTATAGCTTTTGTTTTAAAGTCTGTTTTGTTTGATATTAGAATTGCTACACCTGCTTTTTTGTCATTTCTGTTTACATGAATTATCTTTTTCTATTTGTTCACTTTCAGTCTGTGTTTTTTCAGCTCTGTAGGTTCATTAACTAAGTCCCATAGCCTGGGACATTCAGTGTCCTTCCCAGGTTTCCTGAGAGTTTTTATGTCACATATAGTTTCTCTTTAACTCCAATTTCCGTTGGATGCAATCCCTATTTTACCAAAAAGCGCTGTATTCAAAGTCCAACAATGTTACTCATTTTTATAAAAAATAATTTCCTTTTAAGAATTTGGGGTTTAAGAGTTTCCTAAAATTTCAGGAGCGTATTGTGAAAGCTATACATTTTTTTCATATCTCCAACCCCTCTCTTCTTCTCCTCTCTTAACTTCTTGAAGCAACAGTGGAATTCCTCCTTTGTCTTTCCTGGTTCTGTGTATAGAGTAATTTGTTCCATATTTAAGTCCCATGGAGAAACAATTTATCTCTAAATGGCTTCTCTGTCCATTGAGTACTCTTCCTCTTGGATTTTTAAAACAAGAGTCTTTCACTAAGAAAGGGAAAGTTTATTATTTGTTTGTTGAGTTTGATTTTTAGATGAGAAGGAGGTTAGGGTTCAAAAGTTGCTTTTGTGCAACTCTCCCAGGTCTTTTCCATATGAACAATTTTTCTCTCACTACCTCTCAAATTATTGACATATTTTTAATGATTGACTTTCAGATTGTCATGTAGGTGATCAAAGAAATAGTAGAATTTTCCTTTTCCTACTATTTGAAAGTTAGTACTTAGAATTTTTCAACAATTTGAAAAATATATTGTCTTACTTACCTTTATGCAATTACCTCAATGTAGATATGCCATCAGTGACTGAAAGCAGTTTTAGCAACTATTTTTGTGGAAGACTCTAGGTAGGAAAACTTTCAACCCACTGAGTATTAACACATACATAAAATCATTAAATATTCATTATTTTTGCACTAATAATATTTATAAAACCTGTAAGTCATTAAATTATGTTTGTTTCAAGTAGTAGAAATGAGATAGTGTTGATGATTTTGTAGCATACAGAAAAGCAGAAACTAAATCATATTTGGATAAAATCACATCATCTTATTATGTGTACTCTTATTTTAGTAGTGGGTTAAGAGATGAATTAATTTGTCCCTCACTTATTTTGGAGAATAACTGTATTTAATGGTGTTTTTAATGATAGAATTTATTTTGCCTTATTCTTTCCAAATACTTTCAGCAACGTTGGGAAAAAAATGTCCTGAATATTTCAGTGTTCTAAAGTTGACTTTGGTTTATATTGTTAGATTAATCACATTAAAGAAAGACTATTTGTAGTAAGTTATATGCTACATTTTATATCATGAAATAAGAAATGTAATAAATATTATGTAGAAGTAAGTCTGCATTAGGTTCTTAAATAACTGCATGTGATTCTATGCAAATATATTGTTTCTCCTCCTCTTAGAAATGTTTAAAAAAAGTTAAATACTAAGATTTACTTTCTTTGAGTTTTTTGAATATTCTTCTACTTTTTAGACATGAAATATTATGTAGTGTTTTTGTAGATTAAGCAACTCATATAAATAGAAGCAAATTTGTTTTCTTAATTGAGTCTTAATATTGTTGTATACATTCAAAGCCATTTATATTAAGTAAGTTAATAGTAATACTGTGGGCAAACTTCATTTGATTTTGGGTGAATTACAGAGTAACTCTTTAATGCTTAAAATAATGTACTTATCAGGATTTGGAGGGAAAAAAAGAAAGGTATATCTTGATACCTGTAGCTATATTGTAGAGTCATTACAAATAGCTTGTCTTACCATCCATAGAAGCAAAATTGTGTCTGTTAATTAATTGAAGAAATGCACCCCCTCAAATTAAACATTGTGATGATAAGACTTGAAAAATAGACTGGATTTAACAATATGAGACAACATATGCAATTGTATTCAGTAAGGAGAGCTTCCCATAGAATGTGATTGTTATGACTCAAGAGAAGTATATAGTTTTTTGTTTATAATATTTGCATGAATACACTAGAGTGAATAAGAACACATAGTGGAAAAAGTATCTGAAAATCACATTTCTAATAAAAGAATAGTGACTAGAATATATAAAGAACTTTTACAACTCAGTAGTAAAGAAATAGCCTAATTAAAAAATGGGCAACAACTTAAACAGATATGTCTCCAAAGAAGATGTCTGGATGGCAAACTAGTGTATGAAAAGATTCTCAATATAATTAATTACTAAGGAAATGCTAATTAAAGTTACAGTGAGATATCATCATACACAAGATGTAATGTTTTAAATTAAAAATTTGATCATACAGTGTTGAAAAGGATCTGGAGCAATAGGGATTCTCTGAACTGTTAAATGGAATGTACAATGCTATAACGACTTTGGAAAACAGATGGACAATTACTTAAAAATTTAGACATACACATACCATATAACTTAGCCATTTCCCTCTGAGGTATTTAGGTTTTGTACACAAATGTTCACAAATATTGTACACAGATATTTGTAATAGCCCCAAACTTGGAATATCTAAATATCTATCAACAGGTGAATGAATAAATTGTGGTATATCTGTACAATTGAATATGCACTCATGAACAAAAACAATGAAATTTTGATATATTCAAGATAATGGTGTATCTCAGCATAATTATTCTAAGTGATAAAAGCCAGATAAAAATGTGTACACTGTTAAATTCTGTTTATGTATAATTCTAGAAAATGATAACTAATTTATTAATAATGGTGACAAAGAAAACCAGTGATTTTTCTGGGGACAGGAGAGCAAGTATAGAGGAGAAGGAACGAGGATGGATGGATTATAATGAGGCCAAAGAAATTTTTGATAATGTGGAAATACTGATTTTCTTCAAAGTGGCATTAATTTCATGAATCTATGAATATGTCAAAAGTCATCAAAATGTACACATTGGAATATGTGCATTTTACTGTTTGTCAGTTATATGTAAAATCTATTAAAGTGGAGTGAAAAATCCTCTCAGCTTTTAAATATTTTAAAATGTCTTTATTTCACCAATATTTTTATAAGTAGTTCTCAAAATACTATATTCTGGATTGTTGTTCCTTAGTCTTCTGGAATCCACTCTTTCTGAAAAGAAGGAAGCCTGCCATTTTTATGGCCTTACATTTAATTTGTCATTTTAGTTCTTCTCTCTCCACTTCTAATATTTTTATCTTTATTTTCACTTTTTCATATAGTTTACTTTGATATGCCTAAAATCAAATGTTTTGCTTGTGTGCTCATCTTACTGGTGTTGCTGTACTTCTTGGTTCTGTAGATTTTTTTACCTAATGTGAGAAATTTTCATTCGTCATTTCCTCATAATATCTCCTTTAATTTTTAGAACACAGAAAATCCCTTGAAATGCTAAATTAACACTGTAAATAAGACATCTTTATAATGTTTGTTAAGTGACAGTTTCTAAGAAAATAATTCTAAAAGTCCTAGATTTATAAAATGAATTATTTTAATCAATTGTTTGACAGTTTATTGACAAATGTTAAATGTTAACTAAGTTTAATTAAGCATAAGAGTTTCTTATGTATTCCATTGTAGAAACTGGAATATAACTTGAACTGGATCAGTAATTTTATGATTGCACATTTTATTTTTGCTACTGATTTTGGAATAGGCAAACAATTGAAATAGTTAAAGTATGATGACTTGGAAATTAAGAGTACATTCAAAATATGCAGACTAGATTTATTCCCTGTCTGTCTCAAAATGCAATAGCCAACAATAGCCAATTGACACAAAGTAGTTAAAACCCTAAATTCTCTGTGAAATAACTTCTTAGCCCAACAAAATGGTTATGCATCTTCACAGAGCTATGCTTTCAATTCTATAAATGGATGGTGGACTTCATTCTGTGTAAAGTCTATTTGGTTTTATTTATCAGATGAACAGTTGGTCTTTTATTTTATCATCAAACTGAAAAACTTCATTGGATATAGAAAAAAAATTAATATTGCTGCTGTTTACCAAAAGGTAAAGGGTTCATCTGTTGTTCTGGAGGTTATCTTAATGGAAAGGACAGTCGCAGAATAACAAATTCTGGTCTTGCATATATTTTGTTAGATTTATCCATAAGTTTTATAGTTTTTTATGGTATTACAAATAGTATTTTATTTCATTTTCTAATTGTTTTTTTTTTCCTTTTTTTTGGTCTATCAGTTTTGTACTTTGTGTCTTATTTTTTTAATAGACTTTATTCTTTTAGAGCAGTTTCAGGTTCACAACAGAATTGAGCAGAAAATACAGAGTTCACACATAGCCCTCCCCACCCATGCATATATACTCCCCTGCAGTGTAGCATATTTGTACAATCAGTGAACCAATAGGGGCACATTATTATCAAACAAAGTCCATAGTTTACAGTAGGGTTCACTCTTGATGTTGTACATTCTATGGGCTTTGATGAATGCATAATGACATATAGCCACCACTATAGTATCATGCAGAATAATTTCATTGCCCTAAAAATCCCTTGGGCTCCATCTATTCATTCCTCCCTCCCTCTCTCTCCCCAAATCCCTGGAAACTATGATCTTTTTATTGTAGCTGTGCCTTTTCCAGAATGTCATTTGGTTGGAATAGCACAGTTTGTAGCCTTTTCAGACTGGCTTCTTTCATTTAGTAATACGTCCTTTAAGTTTATTCTATGTCTTTCTTTGCTTGATAGATCATTTTTTTTACTGCACATATGTATTTTAATTTATGTATATGTACTGTTCATTGTTTCTAAGAACGTTTGGAGTTTTAGCTTTTTAAACCTACATAGTTATCAAAGGAATAAAGCCAACCACAAAGTAAGAATTAACTCAAAAAGATACATACACCCTGCTATTAACAGCAACATCTTTTATAATTGCCAAGATATGGAAGCATCCTAAGTGCGCATCAACAGTTGAATAGATAATGGAGATGCAGCATATATATATGTAATGGAATGCAACTCACCCATAAAAAAGGATATTTTGCCATTTGCCTCCTTTCATTCACTTTTTTTTTCCACATCAAAAACCAGAATTTTATAACTGGCAGAGACATTTCCATTACATCAAAAACAACAAAATACCTAGAAATAAACTCAACCAAGGAGGTTACCTAAACTCTGAAAACCAAAATGACACAAAGAAATGGAAACATTTCTTGCGCTCTTGGATTGGAAGAATCAACACTATCAAAATGGCCACACTACCCAAAGCAATCCACAGATCCAATGCAAGCCTTATCAAAATACTCGTGACATTCCTCACAAAACTAGAACAAATAATTCCAAAATTTATAAGGAACCACAAACACCCCGAACAACCAAAGCAATCTTTTGTAGGTCTCTTTTTTTCCCCCTGTTTCTTCTTTTTGTTCTTTTCTTACGGTTTAATGACTAGAGAAGTTCACTTAACATTTGTTGTAAAGCTGGTTTGGTGTTGCTGAAATCTTTTAGCTTTTGTTTATCTGTGAAGTTTTTGACTTCTCCGTCAAGTCTGAATAGGAGCCTTGCTGGATAGAGTATTCTTGGTTGTAGGTTTCCCTCTTGCATCACTTTAAATATATCGTGCCACTCCCTTCTGGCCTATAGAGTTTCTGCTGAAAAATCAGCTGATAACCATATGGGAATTCCTTTGTATGTTATTTGTTGATTTTCTTTAGCTAATTTTAATATTTTCTCCTTATCCTTAATTGTTGTCAATTTGATGACTATGTGCCTTGGTGTATTCCTCTATGGGTTGATTCTGTGTGGTACTCTTTGCACTTCCAGGACTTGGGTGACCATTTCCTTTCCCAAGTTG
This sequence comes from Camelus ferus, assembly GCF_009834535.1. NCBI lineage: Eukaryota > Metazoa > Chordata > Mammalia > Artiodactyla > Camelidae > Camelus > Camelus ferus. The sequence goes on from NC_045701.1 coordinate 44,737,917, forward strand.
GGGAAGTTTTCAGTGATTATCTCTCGAAAAATTTTCTCAGATCCTTTCTCTCTCTCTTCTCTTTCTGGGACCCCTGTAATGTGAATATTAGAGTGCTTCATGTTGTCCCAGAGTTCTCTTAAACTATCCTCATTCCTTTTCATTCTTTTTTCTTTTTTCTGTTCTGAAATAGTGATTTCACTCATCTGTCTTCTAGCTCACTGATCCGTTCTTCTGCCTCATTTAATCTATTCTTGGTTCATTCTAGTGTATTTTTCATTTCAGTGATTTTATTCTTCAACTCTGTTTGGGTATTCTTTATATTTTCCAACTCTTTGCTAAAAACTTCACTCTGTGCATTTATACTCCTCTTGAGTTCTCTGAACACCTTGGCCATCATTACTTTAAACTCTTTCTCAGATAAATTACCTATCTCATCATCACTTATTTCTTCTTCTGGGATTTTATCTTGTACCTTGGCCTTGGAGATATTCCTTTGCCACCTTATATCGTCTATATTTCTGTGTGTTTTTGGATTCCTTCCACAGGCTTTGGGATTATTGTTTTCTTATTTCTAGTATCTGCCCCTGGTGGATGAGGCTGGACTAGAGGTTTATGCAGGTTTCCTGGCAGGAGAAGCCAGTGCCTGCCCACTGCTGTGTGAAACTTGGTCCTGGACCTCTGGTGGGTAGGGCCTTGTCTAGAGGACTTTGTGGCTTGGGAAGTCTGCTGATAGGTGGGGCTGTGTTTCCACCTTGTATGTTGTTTGGCCTGAGACATCCCTACAGGCTGTTGGGTGGGGCTTGGTCTTGGTGCTAATGATCCAATTAAGATGTCAGCCTCTAGGAATGCTCATGTAGATAAACACTCCTGAAATGTCCACCACCGGCTTTTATGTCCCCTGAGTGAGCCACAGCCATCCCCTACATTCCCAGGAGACCCTCTGAATCCAGCAGGCAGGTCTGGCCCAGGTTCCTATGAAATCAGTCTCTGCCTTTGGACCTGGTGCACATGAGTTTTCATGTATGCCTATCAATGAATGGAGTCTCCATTTCCCCCAGTCCTGTGAGGGTCCCAGAGCCAAGCCCCCCTGGCCTTCAAAACCAGATGTCCTGGGGTCTCCTTCTCTTCCCAATGCTGGGACACAAGCTGGGGAGCCTGACATGGGGCTTACAGTTCTCACTCCTGTGGGAGAGCCTCTGAGACTTAACAAATCTACAGCTTGTGGATCGCCCACTCAGGGAATATGGGGCCCAATTATATCACAAGCACGCCTCTCCTACCATCCTGCTTTGGTTCCCTGTTTATGTTTCCAGTTGCAGAAAGTCTTTTTTGCTAGGTTCCAGTCTTTTTTCGATGGTTCTTTAGCATTCAGTTGTGGTTTCATTGTCATCGCAAGGAGAGGCAAGTTTGTGGTCCTACCACTCTGCCATCTGACTGGAACTCTCATCATTTTCTAATCGTTAACTACTGGTATATAGGAATAAAATTGATTTGAATGGACTGATTACATATTGTTAAATTTCATTTACCAGTTTTAGTAAGTTGTTGTAGATTCTTTAGGATTTATCTGCAAATCCAAGAGAGTTTTACTTCTTTCCTAGTCTTGTTTGACTTTTATTTTTATTTTTTTCTTATGGTTCTCACTAAGACCTCCATTACAATGCTGAATAGAAATAGTGAGATTGTACATTTTTGTATTTGTCTCTCTCTTGGCGGTAAAGCATGCAATATTTCAACAGTATGTTTATTGTAGTTTTTTCACATGTGATGTTTATCAGGTTTAGGAAATTCCTTCTACTCCTAGTTTGTTGAACATTAAAGAAAAAAAGAATGTTGTATTTTGCAAAATGCTTTTTCTGCATCTATTGAAATGTGTATTTTGTATCTAGTATCTTTTCCTTAATCTGTTAATGTGGTGAATTACATTGATTTTCATATGTTGAAATAGCATTCCAACTTGATTATGTTGTGTTATCCTTTTAAATATTGCTGGATTTTATTTACTAATATTTTGTTAAGAATTTTTATATCTATATCTATGAATGGTATTGGTTTTTACTTCTGTTTTCTTATATAATTCTTTTCTGGTTTTGGCATAAGGATTATGGTGCCATAACAAAATTTCCGTATCTCCCTCCCCTAAACCAGGTCGAGTTTTGTTTGGGGGACCTAGGGTACTAGCATCATGAACTGAACTTATCCCCTATTTCTTATCAAAGCCTAACTCCAAGGTTATGGTAGATAGAGGAGCCAGTTGTCTTCTCTCAGTAATGTTACTGACATATTTGGTTTGTGTAATTTCTTTGGAGAATCATTTAATCCCTTTGCTGCAGGCTACTTCCATATGTAAAATGCCGATGACATGTGTTTGTGTTCACTTATATCCTTTAAATCTCCCTCACACTTTGCACTGTGCTACACTGGCAGGACTGTGGTGGAAAAAGAGCAGTGTTTCTCAATCTGTAATGATTTTTCCTTCCATAGGAAATTTGGCAATGTCTAGAGACATATTTTGATTGTCATGATTAGGGGAGAGTTGGTTCTGCTCGTATCTAGAGTGTAGATGCCAGAGATGATGCTAAACATTCTACAGTACACAGGTCAGCCCCCTACAACAAGAATTATCCTGTCAAAAATTTTAATAATGCGAAAGTTAAGAAAGCTAGCTTAGAGGTTTAGGAGCTCCATAAAATTCTAATGGTAGAACAAGGTTCTGTTCTCTTCTCTGTACATAAACTGTGGATCTTTATAAGTGACATTTACAATGCTCAACTTGTCCCTTTAAAAAGGGGCAGTTTTCACTGCTCCCCATGCAACAGAGAGAGTAAAACCTCTTAGCACTGCATTCGTAACAAGACCCCCTAATGCCAATGATTTCTACTTTTCCTATTTCATGTAAGTCTTAGCTTACTTTGGAGAACAGTAAAACTGGCAGTGTAAACATGTTCGTGTATTGTTTTCTATCTTTCATTGAAATCTGTTAAATCAGTGTGCTCTGTCTGCCTTTGGGCGAGCAGAGGAAGCTCCAAAGTATACTTATTTCTTCTCAGTTTTGGGTCCAAGTGGCAAATTTTGGGGTAGAAGAAAAGTCTTACTCAACATCTGTTTCAACAGTATGTTACAGTTTAGTAAGTACTTTCATTTATATTTTTTATTAAAGCCTTCCAATGCTATATGTTAAGTATTATCATCGTTAATGTGTGGCTTAAATTGGGAAAGTCAGTGATATCATTGTTATCTATAACATTTCCTTTTAAATGTAGAGAGATTGTTTAAAATTTTAAGTGTTTCTCTATAAAAGGGCATTTGTAATTTATTTAGAGAATTTAGGCAGCTAGGAGTTTTGCTGTAAAGCACTAGTGTACCATCTTTTATATTTCACTTGCTTCCCCAAGAGTCATAAATTTCATTCTCTGCTCATTCAGCCTTATGGTCAAAATCAATTTCCTCCCAGAGACACGGAATTTGAGTGAAAAATAAAATGAGAACAAATATGCCTTCCTCATTCAATGATCACTTTGAAAGTGGGTGGGAAGAATGCCTGACATTCGTTTCTAAGCAGTTGCTCTGGATTGTAGAATCCTTTCTTGTGTGAACCATTGACACAAACTAATAATTGAAAGGCTTAATTTCAAAGTGTTATCAGAACTGAAGATAAGAATAGAGAGAACTAATAAGAAATCTTAATATAGCATTAAAACTGATAAATATGTAAGTGATTACAGTATGATACAATTTTATGCTGATTTTATATGCATAATCTAATAATGAAGAAAGAGGTTCAGATTTTTAAAATGTGATGTCATGGATTTTGATAGGACAGAAAAGAATCTCTGTGAATAACCAGAAAATCATTTTTTTTTAAGTGACACACAACACAGGAATGTTATAAACAGTGATGCTATTGTTATTTTATTTTTTAGTAAACTTCATTTTTAGAAGAGTTTTAGGTTCAAATTTTAGAGAAAACTTATGGTTAATTAAGATCAAGATTCTCTTAATATAATACTCAAAAGTCCAGGAATCAAATGAAGACCAATTACCATATTAAATCCAAGAAAAAAACACAACTGGAATTAAAAGACAATTGACTTAAAATAACATTAGATGACTAAGATCTAGGAACTAAATGTTAACCATTATATATAAAAATAGATAAAAAAAATTCTTCTGTATAGCACAGGAAACTATATTAAATATCTTGTAATAACCTTTAATGAAAAAGAATATGGAAATAAATATATGTGTGTGTGTGTATATATATATACACACATGACTGGGACATTATGCTGTACACCAGAAATTGACGCATTATAACTGACTATACTTCAGTTAAAAAAAATAATAAAGCCAAAAAATAAATAAATAAAAAGATTTTACAGTGCTATTCATAAAAGTCTTTTAATAAACAGTTACAAATATGCTTGAAACAAAAGAATAAACAGAAAAATTTCAGCAAAAAATGAGGGATATAAAGATGTTACCACGAGGAGGGGAACAAGGCCTCACTTCTTTGTCTTACCTGAGAAAAAGAACTTAAATGGGAGACTGAAAGTATGATATAAAGAGAAAATTTTATTAATAGAGCAAAAGTTAGCAAAGTATAGTACACATCTGAGAACTGAAGGCAGGCCAACCCAAGAGAGGATAATGGTGCCATTCCTTTGTTTCTCCTGTTTTATATCCTAGTTTAGGGGTATTCTCATGATTGATCAACAGCTCACATCCCTTAGGTGCTCAGGCATGCCTTGTTTTTTGCACATACTCTTACCCATGATGCACACAGAAAAACCTAAGAGAGGGGGCCCAAACCACAATGCTAGTTACATTATAATGAGCATTGGGTTATGTTAAGTCGGGTCCTTCTCTCTATTGGGCAGCCTCAGCATTCATTTCTAACTGGCTTCTTTGTTGGCACTCATTTAGAGAAAGTAAAACTCTTTGAAGACCCTTATCCTGAGCACAGGTATACTGTTATCTTCTGGATTGCTCTCTCCCTTTCCTCTCCCCTTGCCCTGAATTTCTATCTAACTACTTATTAGAGTCTAATTATAAAATTAAAACTACAGTAACCAAAATGTATACTTCAGTGGACATCGCAATCGTTGACGATGACAAGGGAAGAAATTAGTGAATTTGAAGGCTACTCAATAGAAAGTATCCAATTTGAACAACAGGAAGAAAAGACTGTAAAAAAAGAATCCTCAAGGACCTATGGGACAATAAAACACCATTTAACATTTGAACCATTGGAGTCCTAGAAGGAGAGGGAAAAGAATGTGGGGCTGAAAACAAATGAATGGTTAAAAACTTAAACCTGCAGATTTAAAGGTAAGCCAATCATCGACAGGATAAACTCAAAAAAATCTCCCTTAAGGCACATCATAATCACATCTTTGAAAACTAGACAAAGAAAAGCAATGTTGATAGAGGCTAGAGAGAAAAGATGCATTATATAGAATGGAATACCAATTTAAGCTGCAGTGGATTTCTCATATATAGCTATGGAGTGTAGAAGTAAGTGACACAACATTTTCAAGTGCTGGAAGAAAAGAACCACAACTTCAGATTCTATATAATACGAAAATATCTTTTAGGAATGAAGATGGAAGTAGGATATTCTCTAACAAAGAAAAACTAAGAGAATAACATTGTTGCTGGCAGATCTAATCTTAAAGAATGACAAAAGTAATTTTTCCAAACACAGACAAAATGACACCAGATCAGGGTTTGGAAATTCAGAAAGAGAGGAAAAATAACTGAAGAGATAAAAATAGGGTTAACTATAAAATGCTTCTTTTCTCATGAGGTATAAAATCATACTAGGTGATAGAGGAAAAAATTATAATATATAATAAGATGTTCAACATCTTTAGAGGGACTACAATTCCCTCTGAACAATTGTAATTGAAAGTTGGGGAAGACAAAGGGACCTAAATGGAAATATGGTTTCTATACATCATTTGAAGTGGTAAAATGCTGATACCGTAAACTGTGGTAACTTACCTTTGTATGTATGCAGTAATACCTCTAGCAACCAGTAAGAAAATGTTACAAATCAGTAAACTAAAAACCGTTATATATTTTAAAATGTTATTCTAAAAATGTTCAACTAACACCCAGGAAAATAAGAAAAAAGAACAAAGGAACAAGAAAGAGAGGGAAAAAACAGAAAAAAAAAAATGAAAATGGCAGGATTAAGTCCTAAATTTTTAATAATGCAAATAGTCTAAATATAGCAATTAAATGACAGAGATTGGGGAATGGGTTCAAAAACAAAAGCCAACTATATGCTGTCAACAAGCTCACTTAAAAATAACACATATTATTATTTAAAAGTAAAATGATGGAAAAAGATTTATATTTTAATTATATATATAATGTTATATTTTATATGTATATTTTAGATATATAATGTTCAATTATATATATATATGTAATTTTAATTATAATTAACAACAAAAAGAAGTGGCTATATATTTGATAGAGTAGATTTGAGAGGAAGGAAAATTGTTAGAGACAAAGAGGGTCATTATATATTGATAAAAGTGTCAATTTACCAGAAGACATGACAGTCCTAAATGTGTATGTGGCAGAATTCAGAGCCTTCAAATACATGAAGCAAATCTGATAGATCTGGAAGGAGAAACAAACACACAGTTAGAGTTGAGAACTTTAACACCCTCTATCAGGACCTACAGAACTACTTAGAAAAAAAGCAGCATGAAAATAGAAGAGCTGAACAACCAACAGGTTAAAATTGATATACATAGAACACTGTGCATATTTTTCAAGTGCCCAAGGAATATTTACCAATATAGTCAATACCTTGAACTATAAAATATGCCTCAGTACATTTAAAAGAACTGACATCAGACAGCATGCGTTCTCTGACCATACTAGAACCAAACTAGAAAGTAATTTAAAAAAGACAATTGAAGAAACTTCTAAGTACATGAAAATCTAACAATGCACTTCCAAATAATTTAAGGGTTAAGGAGCAAGTCTCATAGAAAACAAAATAATACAGAAATGAATAAAAACAAACACATATAAAAGCATTTGAGATGAAAACAGTATCAAGAGGGAAATTTATACCACTAAAAGTTTACATTGGAAATGAGAAGTGCCAAATCAATAACCTAATTTCCAACCCCCCCAAAACCCCAGAAAAATAATATTAAAAGAAACCAAAAGCAAGCAGAAGAAAGGAAATACTAAATACAAAAGCAGAAATCAAGAAGTTAAAGATAAGATGTAGAAAATCATAAAACAAAATATGGTTCTCCAAAAAAAATCAGTGTAATTGAGAAAACTCAAATTAGCAACAACAGGATTGAAACTAAGGCATTACTAGACATTCTGCAGCCATTAAAAAATAAGAAAGTAATAATACAAACCACTTCACATTTATAAATTTGACAATTTGGAAGAGGTTAAAGACAAATTTCTCTAAAAACACAAACTACCAGGAATCAACCAAAATTAAATAAATAATATGAATAGTCTTATAACAATTAAAGAAATTTAATTCATATTTAAGTCTCCCCCAAAAGAACTCTCTATGTCCAGGTAAGTCCGCTGGAGAATTCCACCAAACATTTAGAGTGAACATCAATTTTACACAATCTCTTCTAGAAAACAGAAGAAAATGGGCACTTCCAAACTCATTATAGGAGACCAGAATTAAGCTGCTACTCAAATCAGATAGACTGCAAAACAGTAGTAGTAAAATTACAAACCAATTTCTTGGCAGTGTATAAAAATAAGTATACACCACACCCAAGTGAGATGTTTCAGGTATGCAAGACTTGTTCACCATTTCAAAGCCAGTCAGTGTGATCCACCATATCAGTATGCTAACAAAGAAAAATCATGACACACAATTTTTTACATCACAGAGACAGAGACAGTTGACAAAATCCAACATTAATACATAATAAAAACTCTCAGTAAATTAGGAAGAGAAGCGAATTTCTTCTAGTTGGTAAAGAATATCCACAAAAAACCCTGCCGTTAATAATTTGTACAATAGTAAACGACTGAATGTTTTTCCCCTTTAGACCAAAAATAAGGCAAGGATATCCAATCTCACCACTCTTACTCAGCATAGTACAGGAAATTCTAGACACTGCACTAAGTAAAAGAAACAAAAGGCATGCAGATCAGAGAGGGAGAAGTCAAGCTTTTTCTCTTTGTAGATAACGTATTGTAAACATATAAAATTATGAGGAGTTAAAAAAAAAAAAAAACCTAGAGCAACTTATAAATCCAGCAAGTTCAAAGGATTCCATATCAACACATGATAATAGTAACATTTAAATTTACTAATAATGGACATACAGAAGCACAAATTAAAAATACAATACCATTCACATTCACTCCCCCCCCCCCAAAGTAAAGTGTGGTCTACACTTAGCAAAATATGTATGCAATTATATGCTGAAAATTACAAAATGCTGATGAAAGGAATAAAAGAAGTCCTAAAGAAAAAGACAGGCATACTGTATTCATGGATTGGAAGATCCAACATAGCAAAGATGTCAACTCTCCCCAAGCTGATTTATGGTATTACTGTAATTCCTATCAACTGCGTAGCACTATACACACTGAGAATATTTAAAAGTTATTTTTGAATCGGTTTATTGATTGTGGTTCTTTGAACATGGAAACTTGGTTATACATAGAAGGATAGGATTTTTTTTAATGTATTCATATAATATGGTGGGGCAGATGATGCTTGGGTAAGTATATGTTCCTCCTACAAAGATTTCTTTATGTCGAGGCAACTCTCTATCAATATTTCTTTTGTCCAATTCCATTCCTGAACTTCTACCAAGAACAAAAATCATCCTTCCAGGCTGAAAGACTACTGTGTCTCCTGTCAGGCTATCTAATAAAAAATAAGCCTGGAAATATTTTATTATAATTGAATTGACCATTTACTACAATTTACACATTGTAATAAATATTCTGCCAAAGACACCGTCACATACATCTAAATCCATATTTGCTTGTGTTTAAGTTTGATTTTGTATATTTCAGAACACTTAGAAGCTATTTTTGAATGCATTTATTTCTTGCAATCCCATCCAAACATGACAACTTGGTTATATATAGAAATAAGATATTTTTAAAAAATATATTCATATTATATGATGTGCAGATGATGTTTGGGTAATTATAATTACCTCTGAGTGGGAAATAGATATTCTTAAAGGCAAAATGAATAGAAATTACCATTACATCTGAATCTACTATACTCAAAATTTTCTAACAGAAGAAAAGGCGGTAAATTATATTTCATTTTCGTTTACATGACTAAGCATCAAAATATTTGTGTCTGTTTAAATCATTCAGTCTTCAGTCACTATTTGGAATCATGTAAACCATTTTAAGAATAAGCCAATTCTATGTAGAAATAAAAAAATAATATTTTGTTCAAGTTAAAACACATAGAATTTGTGATTCTTATAAAGTGACAGGTTGTTTATTATTTATTTACTTTTTAAATGAGAATTGTATATCTCCTCTCTGATGTTGCTTAAGTTTGTGTGTGTGTGTGTGTGTATGTATGTGTGTGTGTGTGTATGTGTATTAGTCTTGATACACAGAATGGTCAAAACTAATGATAAAGATTCTTTTATCAGCCAAGACTTTTGTTTCATTCAAAATGAGTCCCTAGAAAAGATTAAGAAGAAGAAATTTACACACAAAGACCTGGACATTTTCTTCTCTGTAGTTTGCAAGATGTTTACAACAAAGCCGGTGTTATCTTCTGTGATTTATGTAGGCAAATATTAAATCTATTCCTATATCTCCCATATGTATTGTTTTTTGAAATTAATACTAGTAATGTTAAGAAACATAGTTGATACCCTCTTTTTAAAATACAAGTTGCAACCCCTTATTTAAACCTCACTACCACTGAAAGTATGACTCCAATTAGGATTTTAAATGCTTTATTATTTCCTTCACTCTGGGAAGATAAGGCAGTCATTATCCCATATTATTTAAAATAAAATAAATATAATTATAAGTTCAGAATAATTTCCAAAGGTAGGTAGTTTGTAGTGATGTGTATTTACATCTATAACTCACACAGTGTGAGTATAGTATGAGTGTACTATGAGTACACATAGTGTAATGCACATAGTTTATAATCAGTATGAAATTATATTTGCATGAATGGGAAGCACAAAGTTTGAACATAAAAGTGATATCTGGCACCACTTAATTTAGGTCATGGACTCTGTCAATCTATGAATACACTGTGGTTCCTGAATATCATAATTTTTTTCCGGTAAATATTAAGCAAACTGCATTTAATGTATATTGGCTCTTTGCCCTCTTCAGCTTTCTATTTAATTGCTGGGTATGGCAGCCTGGCTCCAAGATGGTCCCCAATGGTTACCACCTCCTGGTATCCATGCCCTTGTGTACCTCCTTCCTATACTGTGTAGGAGTTGGTCTTTGTACCAGTGGAATATAGCAGATGTGATGGTAAATGATTTCTGAGCCTAGGTCATTAAATTCATTCATTCATGTGTTGCTCCCTTCCACGTAGAATACTACCTTTATAGAAAGCCACTTGTCATGATGTGAGAACGCTCCAGCAATCCTTACAGAGAGGTTGGCATGGTGAGGAACTGAGCCTTTTTGAAAACGGCCAGCAAGGAATAGCTGTCTCCATCCATCATCTGTGTTTAATTGGATCCTTCAGTTCCTGTCAAACCTTCAGATGATGATAGCCTTACCTGAGCAATTAATTGCAGTCTTAGGAAAACTCGAGACTGTAACTATTAGGTAAGCAAAGCCAAACTGTCTCCAGATTCCTGAAACACAGAAACTGTGAGATAATAAATATTAATATTAATGTCATTTTAAGGCTCTAAGATTTTTGGGTAATGTATTAGTAGCAATAAATAACTAATACAGAGTTTGGTACCAGAAGTACTATCTTAGGAAGAAAGAACAAAACTTTTAGTGTCATTAGAACTAGATACTGGGTATAATCTGGGAGAATATTGAGGAAAGTGTTATTAAAAGCTTGACGATTGTTGAAGAAACTGTTTCTAGAACCTTGATGGTTTCTGAAGTGACTATGAGTGAGGGCTTAAACAGAAGTGAGAAAAATCTTTCTGCAAACTGGAACTAAGAGGATTCTTTTCCTGTAGTGGACAAAAGGTTAGCAACCCTGCTGTCTGTGGTAATATAAGAAGTAGGAAAATTGGACTAATGAACTTGGTGATGTAGCTAAGGAAATTTCCAAAAAAAAAAAAAAAATTGAAGGTGTCACCTGTCTTCTTGATACTTACATTAAGATTCCAGAGGGGAAAAGTAAGGTAATGAATGGACTGTTAACAAAAATGAGCCTGAGCTTACAGTTTTGAAAGTCTCAGCCTCTACAGATAGCAACTAATACTATAATTAAGAGAATAGATCTTCAGTATTACCACCACAAAAATTTTTTTTTAAAAAAAGGTAACTATGTGAGATGATGAATGCTTTAGTTAATTAACCTGATTGTGAATATGTAATCATTTCACATACATCAATACATGTTGTACATTTTAAATAAATGAAATTTTATTTATCAATTAAACTTCAGAAAGCTGGGGGGAATGGAGTAACTTTCAGGCATCTACTAAATCCAGAGCGCTTTTAGAAAACATGCTCTATGCATGAAACTGAGGTTGTTATTATAAAATCATTTGGTAAGATCCCAGAAAGATGAAAAGTAGTGCCTCAAAGGACATGCAGTCAGGCAAAAGATGCTCTAAAGATTGTGAAGGCATTCCTCAGGCATCATCTTAATCAAACAATAGAAAATTAATATGTATATGAACAATTGCCTTCAATTGAAGCTGGGCGATCAAGGCAGAGACTATCTGGAAAACATCTATAGGAGACATTTATCTACTGGAGTGAATTTCAGTAAAATTCACCAGAAGCCTAGTTTGTAAGGGTATTGTATTTGCAGAAGTACCACAGATTATATTGAAAAAGAGAAAATGCTAAATGAAACAAGAACTTTAGACCTCCACGTTTATATATGCATAAGACAGGCTGAGAAATCTACTCATCTGCACACAAACACATTACCTTTCATGAATAGAAAATGGTAATGCAGAGATTAGAATTATGAGCCATGGAGAATTATTCCTAGTCCCTGAGTTCCAACCAACAAACTTTCAGCATGTGCCAGGCTGAATTTCAATATTTTTCTTCCCCTGTGCTTTCAAATAGTGTACTTTTTGAACAGAAATGTCTATATTAGTTATCCTAAGTTGGTCCCACTATTGTATGTTGGGTGTATATATAGATTGGTCTTGTTTTTTTGTTTTTGTTTTCATTCAACCACCCTTTGTCTTTTGATTGAAGCATTTTAGTCCACTCACATTCAAAGTGATTATTGATACATATGTACTTATTGCCATTTTGTTCCTTGTTTTCTGGTTGTGTATCTAGTTAATTCTCTGCTCTCTCTCTCTCTCTCTCTTTTTTTTTTCTCTCTCTCTCTTTTTAGTTACTTCCCTTGTGGTTTGATGATTTGCTTTAGTCTTATGTTCCTTTCATACTCATTTTCTGTATCTATTCTAGATTTTTGATTTATGGTAATCATGGGGTCATAACATTGATCTATAACCATATGTACTTGTTTTAAACAGTCATTTAAGTTCAAATACATTCTAGAAGATCTACATTTTTCACTTCCCTTCCCCAGATGTTGTATTTTTGACATCATAGTTTACATCTTCATGTTTGTCCCTTAACTGTTTATTGTAGTTATAGTTGATTTTTCAATTTTTGTCTTTTCATCTTAATGCTATTTTATTTAAGTGGTTGAAATAGCCTTTACTATATATCTGCCTTTACTAGTGGGATTTTTCCTGTCTTATATATTCTTCTTGTTATATCCTTTTCTTTTCTACTTAGAGAAGACCCTTCAACATTTCTTTTTAGGGTTGGTTTAGTATTGATAAACTCTTTTAGTTTTTCCTTGTATGTAAAGTTCTTTATCTCTCCTTTAATTCTGAATGACATTTTTGGTGGGTAGAGCATCCCAGGTTGTAGGATTTTCACTATCAGCACTTTAAATATATCATGACACTCCCTTCTGGCCTTCAAACTTTCTGCAGAAAGGTCAGCTGATAGCCTTATGGGGTTTCCCTTGTATGTGACTCTTTGTTTTTCTCTTGCTGTCTGTAGAATTTTCTTTATCTTTTATTTTTGAAATATTATTTTATTTTATTTTTGAGATAGTGCTTTTAGGTTGTTTGTATTGCATGTAATGTGTGATGAAAAATTCTGATTTGCTCTGGAACAGCAGTGACCAGTAGAACTTTTGTCCATGATTGAATGTTCCATATCTGCTCTGTCCAATCACCTGTGCATATTGAGTATTTTAAATACTTTCTAGTGTGGCTGAGATGTATATATGTAATTTGGAAAAAGACTTTTTAAGACAAACAGATAATAAACTGTTAGGAAATAAATCTTGTCATATTCTCTACAGTAAGCAATTGCAGCAATTTATAGAAATAAAATATATTTCTGACAGTTTAGAATGAGAGACAAAGGACTGAATATCTTAAATCATTCATTTGTTCATCAAACATTTATGCTTTATTATATTGCGGGTGCTGTGTTAGATGATGAACAGTTAAAAACAGATAGGATTTCCGCCTTCAATACTCTCACAGAGTAATGAGATTTTTTTTTAACATTTTTTATTGATTTATAATCATTTTACAATGTTGTGTCAAATTCCAGTGTTCAGCGCAGTTTTTCAGTTATTCATGGACATATACACACTCATTGTCACATTTTTTTCTCTGTGAGTTATCATAACATTTTGTGTATATTTCCCTGTGCTATACAGTGTAGTCTATTCTACAATTTTGAAATCCCAGTCTATCCCTTCCCACCCTCCACCCCCCTGGTAACCACAAGTCTGTATTCTCTGTCTGTGAGTCTATTTCTGTCCTTTATTTATGCTTTGTTTTTGTTTGTTTGTTTGTTTTTGTTTTTGTTTTTTAGATTCCACATATGAGCCATCTCATATGGTATTTTTCTTTCTCTTTCTGGCTTACTTCACTTAGAATGACATTCTCCAGGAGCATCCATGTTGCTGCAAATGGCATTATGTTGTCGGTTTTTATGGCTGAGTAGTATTCCATTGTATAAATATACCACCTCTTCTTTATCCAGTCACCAGTTGATGGACATTTAGGCTGTTTCCATGTTTTGGCTATTGTAAATAGTGCTGCTATGAACATTGGGGTGCAGGTGTCATCCTGAAGTAGATTTCCTTCTGGATACAAGCCCAGGAGTGGGATTCCTGGGTCATATGGTAAGTCTATTCCTAGTCTTTTGAGGAATCTCCCCACTGTTTTCCATAGTGGCTGCACCAAACTGCATTCCCACCAGCAATGTAGGAGGGTTCCCCTTTCTCCACAGCCTCTCCAGCATTTGTCATTTGTGGATTTTTGAATGACGGCCATTCTGACTGGTGTAAGGTGATACCTCATTGTAGTTTTGATTTGCATTCCTCTGATAATTAGTGATGTTGAGCATTTTTTCATGTGCCTTTTGATCATTTGTATGTCTTCCTTGGAGAATTGCTGGTTTAGGTCTTTGGCTCATTTTTGGATTGGGTTGTTTGTTTTTTTCTTATTGAGTCGTATGAGCTGCTTATATATTCTGGAGATCAAGCTTTTGTCGGTTTCATTTGCAAAAATTTTCTCCCATTCTGTAGGTTGTCTTCTTGTTTTACTTATGGTTTCCATTGCTGTGCAGAAGCTTGTAAGTTTCATTAGGTCTCATTTGTTTATTCTTGCTTTTATTTCTACTAGGAGAAAATTTTTGAAATGTATGTCAGATAATGTTTTGCCTATGTTTTCCTCTAGGAGGTTTATTGTATCTTGTCTTATGTTTAGAGAAAGATTCTTAAGTGAACTTTTTCAGCTAACTTTAATGAATGTTAAAAGAATGATATATAAGGTTATAGCCTAGGCAAGAAGAAATTTTCTATAAGGATTGATTGTGTGTTGAGCAAGGGAAGAAAGGATTGCTTTAGAGATGGAGTGAGTCTCAATCTTTATCATGAACAATGAGTCAGTGTAAGGCATTTCAGGTTAGGGGCATATAGATGTGCAAAATCATCAATTCATGAAAGAACTTAGTATATTCAAGGAACTTCAAGATTTCAGAATGGGTATAGGATACACTGCTGGTTGCGAGCAATGGCATATCAGTCTCAGGTTAATAATACAGAAAACCCATTAGGCTTTCAACAGAGAAGGTATAATTCAGGGAATTAGATGCAAGTGTTAGAGGGCTAGAAAAACAAATTCAATATAAAATGAGATAATGACAGTAAAAACAGCTACGGACTCTTGGACTAGGAACAAATGGAAGCAATTAATGTAAGAACAGAGAAACTT
The DNA here is from genome assembly GCF_009834535.1 of Camelus ferus. Lineage (NCBI taxonomy): Eukaryota > Metazoa > Chordata > Mammalia > Artiodactyla > Camelidae > Camelus > Camelus ferus. The sequence goes on from NC_045701.1 coordinate 44,753,348, forward strand.
GAAAGTGGATACCTGTGAAGCTGGGGCTCAGATCTCTGAAGGGAAATTACTGCTCAGCTGGTGCTGATACATTTGAGGGTACTTGATAAATTAGTTTTAGTTAACCAAAAGAAGCTGGAGTAACAGTGACAAGAATAGCAGTTAAAAGGAGAAAAATAACTCATTGATTCTTCTTAGTTCTTGTGTTCAACTCTTCTTTTAGCGTAGTTTTTGTATAGCCTGATAAGAAGTCAAATTAGAAAATAAAAAAGATTTTATAGTGTCTCTTGTCTTAGCATCCCAATGAGGAGGCACAATTTGGAATGGAATAAAATAATTACCATCACAGTAGATTTCATTGGTCACTCAGCATTTGCACATGCCCATCTGTACATTTTATCTTTCATGTCATGGCAATATATTTTGCTTCCCCCTAATGGGTAATTATATTTTATATGAAGAAGACACTTTCACTGTCCCTACAAAAATGTGAGAAACGAAATCCCAATCATCACAGTATGACCTTTGGGCAATAGTCCCGGTATCCATCTCTGAGCAATTACTCCTCTTATTCTGTCACAGTGACTCCAGAATATTCTGTAACTCAGGGGATTAAGTTATACAGGAATTCTTATATAAAATAAGGGTAAAGGGCAAAAGTGTAGTTAATATAAATAAGAATAGTTAATATAAACCTGTGTGTAAGAATGTATGTGTACTGTGTGAATACACAAAGTATAAAAAAAAGAAAATGTACATAATTGCATCAGTCCTTATGTCTATAACAAGTTAACAGGCTGTGGTTACTTTTTATATATTTTTTTCTTTGTCTACCTATTTTTTGGTTAATTATCATCCAACTAGCACTTTAATTGGTCTAGGTTCCTCATCTAGTCAGGTTATGCAACCGTTGTCACCTGTCTTGGGAAACTATAAATCAGCAGTGGTCAAAATTGTGGGGATAAAAAGCCAAATTTGTGTGAGTAGATTATCACGTGTAAAGGTGAGAGGAGCAGGAGCAACTCATAATACCATTCTTTGCTGGAATCTTTTGTTTTAGCCTTGGCCGAAGTACAACATATAAGATGATTCTTCAGTGTGTACACTGCATCCTGAAAGATAGAAACACACAATTTTCAGCATGTTCTCTCTCGACTGGTGCTGTAACTGAGTCTTCAGTAGACTGTTAGGCTATCTTGCCATTTTCTTATGCCAGAATTTTCAAAGTGATACAGTAAGACTAGTGAACTCCATGGACAGGAGCCAATTCTAACACTTACTTTGATATTAAATACATTCGTTGACAAAAGCAACTTTGGGTGGAATACTAGAACATAAGTAAGTTGTTTCTTAGGCTCAGATTTGGATACTGACAGAAGAGTTGTGAACATGAAATGAATGTCTGTTGAAGGCACTACATGTTTATTTCAGTGAAGCAGAGTACTTGACATCTCCATATTGGAAGGGATCCAGTATAATCAGTCCACCACCAGGTGCCTGGCAGGTCCATCTAAAGAATTGTGCCATTTTGACAGCTATGTGTCAGGACAGCATTTGTCTCTCCTGTTAGCAGATAACGCACTCAGCAGTTGTGGTAGCCAGATCAAACTGGGAGAGGAAGCATCACTTTTGTTGAGTCCGCATATAGACTCCATCTCTTTTATCATGACCATACATACTTGGGGGCACCAGAAAGTTAGTCTGAGAAAGAGGCTTAATGATGCCCACGGAATATACACGTTATCTACCTCCTTACACTTTGGTGAACATTCAAATAGAAACGAACATCTTAGTATTCATTACCCTTTTCTGAAAATCTATGCTTAGTCCTCTTCCAATGTTCCAATCTTCCATTCTGTTCTTTCTAGTTCCTGATAATGAGGCCAAATCAGAGCCATCATCCATTAATTTGTGCAGATCCATAATTCTAACCATTTCTTTGTATAAAGTAGATGACAAACACTCCTCCAGTTTCTGCCTATTGGTAATATTTCTCTTCACTACTGTCTTTCAGGGAAATTCTTGATTGAGATTTTGGCATTACAGCCATCCAATTCTGATTGGTATCGGGATGGCATGAAAACAGTTTGTTAAACAAACAAAAAGTTTATGTCTTTAATCAATCGATGGTGCCTGTGTCCTTCCAGGTTATAGGTGAGGATTAAGGGAGAGGAGAGGATGAAACTCTCCAGTAGGTACTCCAGGAGTCTCAGTCACCTATTGGTGCAATTTTGTTGTGCCTCTGTATCTCTTGGAGCCAGTTTCTCATATCGCATTTGTAACTGATGAGCGACTGTTGCTATGAATGCCCACACTTTTGGCGTGCTGAGTCAGATAACACACACTTCTTGATAGGCTGCTGAGATTCCTTTATCCCTTGATGTTATATGTCAGGTATTTAGTCTTTGTCAGGGGTTTATAAACAAGACAGGAGTAGTTTTTCACAAAGAGAATCATTATCTTCAGATTTCATGGTTTTGCAGAATCTCAGTTCCAGAATCACAATGCATAGTGTAGAAGGGGAGATTTGGAGCTGAGAGATAACAATTTAAATAGTACAGATGGTCTGTGATAGTGAAAGGTATGTTGAGCTGGCATCATAAAGATCCTTGTAATCCTTGAAAAATACTTTATTTTCTAGCAAATAATTAGCCACTGAACTGGTTGATTTAGAGAGTAACATAGAGTGTTTTCCTCTTAAAAAGAGAAATCTAGCAACATAATTAATAATATATTTGAGAGGAAGGAAGACAGTATTAGAGATAGGAAATCTAGTTAAGATATTTTTTGCATTAGATCAAACCAGAGATGGTATGGAAATGAATAATGCATAGACAATGGAGAGGAGGAGGTATACTAGAAGAGAAGTTACAGTTTACATTATTTGATGATTTATTGGATATACACTGAGAGGGAGAGAGAAAGAATTACATTCAAACTGATTCTTTGTGTGGATAGCAATGGTATTAACTAGGATAGTAATATATGAGGAATAGTATGTTTTAGGGACAAAAAACTCATTTTAAGACCTTTCACGTGGTTAAAAGATACGTGTGGTAGGCGGAATAATGGTCCCCCTAAATTTCAGTGCCCCAGTACCCAGAGCCAGTCACTATGTTAATTTACTTGTGAAGGCAATTTTGCAAATGTTAAGAATCTTGAGTTGGGAAGATTATCCTCAATGATATACGTGGCCCCAGAGTAATCATAATTGTCCTTATGATAGGAAGGTAGGAGTGTAAGAGTTAGAGAAAGATATATGAAGATGCTACACTGCTGCCTTTGAGGTTGAAGAAAGTGGCCATGAGCCAGGGAATGCAGGCAGCCTCAGAAGCTGGGAAAGGCAATGAGACAGATTCTCCACCAGAATCTCAGAAGGCGCACTGCCTTGCTGACACCTTGACTCTAGCTCAGTGAGACTTTTGACTTTGTGAATTGGAAGATAACTCTTACAATTATTTATGTTGTTTTAAACCACTAATATGTGATAATTTGATACAGCAGCAATGGAAAACTGATACAATCTGAAAGGACCAATATGAGCTAGAATAGCAATTCTTCTAGTTACCACCATTATTATTAGGAAGTGTGGCAGTGATACAATGCAAGCCAGCATTTATCATGTTTCAGTTAATGTAGAAGTGTGAGAGAGAAACTGAATGAAGAATTTAGGAAGTAGTGAAGTTTGATATGAATTTAAGGGAAATTTCATGAGAGTAAGAGTGATCAAGATGGAGAAAGCTCATATAAGAAAGGATAGTGCAATGACGTATTATTCCATTTGTGAAATGACCAAAGATAACAATAATGTTATTGTTATACAATAACATTGTATTAAGTTTTCAATCATGTCTTTTAGGTTTTTGTTTTTAAAAATTTGCAACGTATTTGCACAAAATAATTTTGAAGCATAGCTGGAGTTACTGTATCTTCATCTAATCCCTCATACTGTGTTTTTCCTTGTCAACTCTTCTTTTTCTGGAGGAGACTTTTTAAAAATTAAAAAGAAAATGACTGCACAGGAGGAAAATAAGAGCCATAGATTTTGACCTTTTGTGATTAAAAAAAGCACAAGTACAGTTATTTAAACATACATCATTCATACCAAAAAATAGAACATTGTCAGAAGACTTCCTCATCTCACATCATTCTCTTAGAAGATAACCAATATAACATTTTCTATCACTGATTTTTTGCTTGTTTTTGAAATTTATATGAGTGAAATTATGAGTATATACTTTTTCATGACTGACTTCTTTTGCTCAATGTCTTATTTTTTGAGTTTCCTCTCAGTAGTTGAATATAGTAGTAGTTTGTTTTTTTCCCAATTTGGGACTATTATGAGTAATACTGTTATGAATATTGTTGTATGTAACTTTTTGTGCACAAAAATAAATGCATTTCTCTTGAGTATGCACCTAGAAGGGGACTTGTTTAATAGAATATTCAGATTTTCAAATATGGTTGAAATTTTCCACATAGTTTTCCAAAGTGGTATCAGTTGACACTCCCATTAGCAGAATATGAATGCTAGTTTCTTTTGCGCCCTCATTATCAATTGTCAGTGTTGTTCTTAGCATTTCTGTTTGGATGCATAGTGGTATTGCTTCATGGCTTTGCTTTATCTTTCCTGATGAGTTTATTTTTCATTTTTCATATGTTTGTTGGTCTTTGAATATTATCTTTTGTGAAGTACCTTTTCAAGACTTGTGACTGCTTTTTAAAATGTACTTAGCTCAACTTTAAAAATTTTATTTTTGAAATATTATGTATATTATGGAGGGGTCCTTTGACAAATATATATATTGCAAATTTGTATATATGTACATATATGAGAATATATAGTTTAATGCTTAATAGGTATTAATCTTTTCCTTTGTGGTTACTGTTTTTATGTCCAGTTTAAATAATCTTTGCCTACTCTAAAGTCATGAAGATATTCTCCTATGTTTTATTTTAGAAACTTAGTATTCTGCCTTTTTTAATTTGTCAAAAATTCACCTGAAGTTATTTTTGTTTACAGTATGAAGTAGAGCCAAGATTTATCTTATTTTCTATGTGAACGTTCAGTTGACAACATAATTAATTGAAAATACCACCACTTTATTGAGGGTTACCTTTGCCATAAGTTAAATTGCTGTATGTCTGTGAGTCTATTTCTGAACTCAGTTATGTTCCATTGATCTATTTGCCTATCCTTTTACTCTATCTGCATTATTTCAGCCTTACAGGAATCCTTAATTATCAAATAGTTTAAATGTACTAACTTTATCCATCTTCATCAAGGTAGCCTTGGATCATGTTGGCTCTTCTTGGTCCATTGCAGTGCCATTTATATTTTAGAATCAGTGTGTCAGTGTCCACATACAGACACCCATAACTGCTATGATTTGGGCTGTGATTGGATATATAATAAATGTGAATAAACTTGCTACATTTACACCTAAAATGTTTTCATTGTAATTTTCAGTCATTCTCCTGTGTTCTCTAAATAGGCTGAGTCCAAAGTGCCACAAACAGAATGAGTTACAAATCTGATATCAAAGCATTTCTACTGATGATATTGTATAGAATTTAAAATTGAACCTAACAGTCTATTAGCAGGTTGTATGTACTTGGTTCATGTTTTAATTACTAACCTCAAAAAGAAGGACAATGCTGATGTTAAAAACTTTAGAAATATAAACACTTGCCTAGTAATAATATACTATTAGAAGTGTTTATGCTTTTGCTCCTTCCTGTGATCCTTCCTTCTCTTCTGTCTCTTCTTGTCTTATACTTTCTTGACTATAAATTCCCATGTATTGAAAAGAGTAATAAATTTTAAATCCAATAATTTGGATTATGGTCTTAAATATACCTATAAGTCATAGGACTTGGAGCACGGTACTTAATCGTTCCTTATGAAATTAGCATCATTAAGAGCATAGACCACGGAACTAAATTGCCGCTTCAAATCCTAGTTCTGCCATTTATATGCAGCTAACGAAATTTTAGCAAGTTATTTAGCTTTTCTCTTCCTTAGTTCCTTTATCTGTAGAAGAGAGATAATTATGGTATCTAAAATTGTTATGGGGATTAAGTGAGTTAGTACATGTAAACTACTTTGAGAGTGCCTGCCATTTATTTAAGTGTTTATTATAAATTATTATACCTATCTTGTTTATAATGCTGTTTTTAAAGTGAATTATTTTATGAAAATATGTGAAAGTAATTTGAAAAAGCAGAAAGTATCATACAAGAGTAAAGCTTGCCATCATTTTGTTTTCTAGAAGATACCGTTTTCAGTAGACTATTTATTCATATTTTCGTCTCTATCCAGCATTAGAATAATTTTGAAAACTCAATATTTTCATTACATACATATAATTAATATATACAATGTATGTAACATCAAAAAATCTTAAATGTCTTCATACATTTTACAACTTATTATCAGATGAAGACACTTTTTACATTGTCCCTGCTCTTCCTAAGATGACACTCTTAGCAAATTCAAATTTAGCGCTTAGGTTATACAGGCTAAGGTGCTTGAGAAAGAGAGGAAATTGGATCAATTACTTATATCACTAACTTTGTAGCATGGACTTATAATAAGTTCAGTGGAGGATAAGAAACAATTTCAGCCATCTGATCAAATTTGAAAGTCATAAATTTTAAGTCAAATTGAAAGATATATTTTAGTGACAAGGAATGAAATTTACATCTTAAAAGTCTGATATTGAAACTCTGGACATAAAATCTGACTTTGGATATCTTTAATCCCATTTTTAATAAAACTTTGAAGTAGAGCAGTTTCTCTGGTGTCTAGTATAAAGTATCAAGCATTATCTCCGTTAACAAATACTTTGTAAATGTAACTCAGTTGTGTGTGTGTATATGTGTATATGTATATGCATATATGTGTGTATATATATATAGGTCAATGTTAAAAAAATGAGCAAAAAACCCAACCCTCTTAAAATTAAAAAAATATATAAATATAATTTATTCTCAATAGTAAAATAAATCTCAAAGAAATTGTGTTTAAGAAGGAGACAAAATCTTTTAGAACTTTGGTATGGTGATTATGTAATGGAAAATTCAGTAGAAATCATTCTGTAGATAATAGAAATAAATATTTGAGCTTCAAAGTCTAGACTAATGCTATTCAGGAGAAATATAATGTAAGTCAAGTACATAATTTTAATTTTTTCTCACAGAAATACTTAAAAATCTAAAATAGAAACAGATGAAATTAATGTTAATTATACTTTATTTAAGCCATTATATCTAAACTATCATCTTAACATGTACTCAATGTAAAAAAACTATTGGCAGAGTACATTCACCACATCTAAGCCTAACTTGAGAGGGATGTGATGTGCAATTCTAACATATACAGAAAGGAGGAGAAGTATATTTATGAACAGTCCTAAAAATTAATTCAGGACATGATAGAAGCCATGTGAAATGAGAAAGTGACAGCCAATTTCAATAATCTGATGAAAGTCACATATGTCCAGATTGAAAAGATACACTTACAACCTAGAAAATTAATAAGAATGAATTTCATACCTAAATACACAGTGGTAAAATAGATCAGTGAGAAAAATGAGAAGGAATACTAGACAAAAGAGGTTATCTACAAATTGTATGATTAGACTGACAGAAGATTTCTATAAAAAATACCGGAAAATATTAGTATGTTATATTTAAATGAATTCAGATGGAAGGGTTGCAGTATGCAATTATGAACACAGGTTTTGGTAAACATGTTGGTAATTTGTAAATTTGATTAATTGGCTACTTATTTGGCGTACTTCATTGTGCATGACTAAGCTTACTTCTTTATAGTGTTTTCTTCGTAATGTGTCAGCTTGGCTTGACTGAACTACATTTCCCTGAATTCTCTCCCCTGAACGTTTCTAGTTAGCCTGGGTGACAAGAGACATTTTTCATGAAATTCAGAGATCAGTAGGGAAACAACAGCCATCTTGTTTTTAGGCTTGGAAGTTTGGGAAAGGTGTTTTTTATACTTCACACGTCTTTGCTTATCTTCTGCATTACTTCATCGGGGTGGGAAAGCTTTGGGCCAGCAACTTGTCCACCTCTTTCCGCTTCTCTGTCTCCTGGACAAGGTGCGTATTTAGCTCTGTAAAGACAGACTCCAATGTCTCACTTAGGATGCCTGGTAAATAAGATTGGAGATGGTAGGATGAACGTGAATTTCCAGTCTTTTCTTGCAGACTCCAGCCTGCTCTTGCTCATGGGTCTTAGTTTAATCTCTTGGGATTAAGCTTCTCTCTGTTCTCCTCTTCTTTACATCTTGACTTTCTGCCCTTTGGACTTCAACCTTCAGCATCAGACACAAAGGCAACAGCAGTAAAGAGACTATTTTACAGCTGCCACAATCGCAGAATGTCAAATCCCTGCAGTATATCTCTCACTTCACATTTTGGAGTGGTTCTGCTTCTCTTGTTGAACTGTAATACAAAATTTGATAGATAGTGTTTCTGAAAGACTAGAATCTAATGCAAGTGTCTATAAAAGGCAAAATTCTTAGTGACAGAGCATTTGTTGCCATAGAGAATGTCAGCAAATAGAGGGATTATATTGACATCTCATAAGTGCATGGGAGAACAAGTGGAAACAAAATGCTAAGCTCAAGCCTTTAAAAGGTAGTACTCAACTTAAGGTCCACATAAGGGACCCCAAAGCTTCTGTGACTACACTAAAGGAATTACTTATCTTTTATAGCCATAAGACTGAGCTTTCTGAAAATGTTACTCAAAATCTAATCCTGCAGGTGGCTGAATTACAATGCAAATTATATTCCTAAGCATACAGTGCCCCTCAGGAAGGAATGAGATCTCAAAAATTGGAATGTGACCATATGGACAGATTCCAATGAAGCTGGAAACCTTGAGCTCTTAAATCTGGTGGAACTTTCTTTGCCAGCAGAAGTAGGCTTTTTCATCCCCACCATATGAAGGCTACTCTCTACTTGCCTGAAGGACATGTAATGATTCACCAGTGGTGATTTCATTACAATAGATTGCTAATCCTTTTCAGTATCTATCTGTATCACATCTTCCTCCTTCTTTAACTAGACTGAATTCCCAGCATGCCTTAAAGTGTGACATACAAAATGTGACCCATGAGAAGATGTGCTACATTATAAGAGAATTGCATGACTTTGCCAATTTATAGTGACAGAATTCTGTGGTTGCCAGGGATGTAGGATCAGAGTATAAACAATATATAGGTTGAATCAGCACACATTTATTGATATGGCATCATAAGCAAAAAGTTTCAATTCAGTGGCTAGGGTTGAGAAGCTGGTAATGACTCTAGTAGTTTGCTTCAGTGACTGAATTATCAAGCCAATAATGACCTACAATAAATTAAAATCTCAGAAAGTATTTAGAAAAGTATCCAAAGGCTTAGGGGGTTGGAATATGCAAGTGGATTCATCATGCAAGACCTACTCTACTTATCCCTTTATTATGTCCTCTGGGAAAGTCCAGAGAAAATACACATCATCACAGCTATAAGAAATTCATGAGGGGAGCCCCAGGACCCTAGAATATCTTGGTGATGGCTTTTCTCTGTAGGCCAAGAATTACAGTGGGATCTGCTTCCATCATACTAGGATCCCTGAATTCAGTGGGAATGTTAGAATCCTGGGGTAGCAGGATCCACACTAAATCATCAAGGAAAATGTGGGTTTACTTACCATTATAGAAAGTGAAACAGAGACTGAGCATACAAATGGACAATGGTCAGATCATATATAAAAATAACTCTAACCCACAACCTGAAGTTGTGTAGTGGTCTACCTTGGAAACCAACCCCTTATGTACAATAAACAATCCAGGAATCAACCAATCAGAGTTGCAGAAAGCTTAATTACTATCTATAGTAACAATCCAGGAAGTTAAACAATAGCTTATGTAACAGTCAGCCCCCAAATAGTGAGGACTTGATTAAAGACTGACAGCTTCCCTAATTTTTGTCCCTGCTTCCAACTTAAGACCAACCAGAGAAAGTCAACTATGCCCTCCTAACCAATCTCACAGAATACTCTGCTTCTAAGTAGCCTACCTCCAGCTTCCCCACGCCAACACCTCCAATGAAGGCCTTCCCCAAATCTCCTCTTTTTCTAACATAAAGCTTTCCCTCTCCTCTGCCTTCCTTTGAGTTTCTGCCAAAAGATGAGTGGTGACGGGTGGCTCTCTTGATCTAGCACTCTCAATAAATCGACTTTGCCTTTTTCATTTGGTTGATCTTCCTTTGTTTCCACAAAGCAAAGCAGTTTGAGATAATCTGACTTTCATAGACCTTTAGCTTTAGCTAGTTTCCAGTGGTGTCCCAAGAACTGAGCAGCTTACCAAAGTCCAACTGGATCTGTTTAAGCAGAAAAGCTCCCAAATTCTAGTAAATTCTGACTTTAGTCATCAGATAAGAGAGTCATAGTTCCAGTAAATCCTCAAACTGGAATCGGTTCACAGACCCAGAATTCCTTGAGTAAAGAGGAGGTCATGTTCCCTTAAAAAAGAATGCTGCCATACTGACAGATATTTATACTTTTAATCCTTCTTCCAGCCTTTCCCAAAGGGTCCTATGGGCCATTTTTGGTGATCCCTTTTATTGGAATAAATGTATTTTGTTTATTTAGTTAGCAATTACCTGTCCAATTATGATAAAGTGCATTTTCTTATTTGTGTGGGGTGTCTGCTAGCTAGGTTCAGAAAGTGATTTGATTTTAAGACTAATGAGAATTTTAATATTTTTATTTTAAATTCTGGTAATACTTTGCTATAAAATTTAATTCATTTTTTGGCTTCCTTTATAAAGACTGACCTCATTATTTTCCACTGTTCTCCTACATTTGGAACTGACCCTCCCTTTATCTGTGTTACTACTTTTCCATTGTATTAGTCAGAGTTCTCCAGAGAAACTGAACCAATAGGAGAAATATATAATGTTTATCTTTTTTAATTTGTATTTATTTTTATTATTTTGGGGGGAGATAATTAGGTTTATTTACTAATTTATGTTTAGAGGGAGTACTGGGGATTGAACCCAGGACCTTGTACAGGCTAAACATGCACTCTACCGCTTAAGCTACACCCTCCCCCCATGAGAAATATATAATGTTTAATCAAATATCTGGGTACTTTGTGTCCCAGTCAAGTTGTCACATAAAATTAATCATTACATCTAAATATTCAATGATTATATCCCAATATACTTATTTGTATCTTGTACTTATTTGCTTTCAAACTTACTGCTCCTTACAAGCTGAGTTGTTCCTCAAAATTAGGGACACATCCTATTTATGAAGATAAATACACATTTATCTTCATACTCTCAAAGATGTGAGCATATTATGCAGACAAAGCACTTGACTAAATGTACGTGAGGAAAACAGGAATAAAGTAAAGTGCATGTTATATTCCAGGGAGGGAGCCAGGCACTTTCACTTGCTACCATATCACTCATTGACCTTAATATTAACATTAATTAATAGAAAGGAGTACAGTTACTTACACAAGAAGATAATAATCTCTCATTTTGGTAAAAACAAACACAACCTCATGAATACATTATGATGTGAAAATGAATAAAATCATGTCAACCTCTTAAGTTGCTATTTAGCATAGCTAAAAACATGGGCTTTTGTAGGGGAAGGGGCAGGCTATATGAGTTTGCCTTTTTTTCCCCTCTAATTGTCTTTAGAGGACTTACTTTCTCAGGTACTTATCAATTGATAGTAATAATAATTACTATTTATAAGGATGATATGAGGATTAAATGAGTTGAAAACAGTGATTTTGTTTAGCAGAATGGAAGAAAGGTGTGTTAATTGATTGATGAAAAATTTATGCTTACATCTTGAGCAGAGGAAAATAAACTACTTAACTACCCCCACAAACTACCAAATGCAAAGTAGATTTAGGCAGCTAAAACAAAGCAGATTTAGAACACAAAAATAAAGGCTTGCAGAAACCTAAGAGTTTACTCCTTAGGCTTCTTTCTTTGCCTAAAGTTAAAAAAAAAAATCCCTTACATCTCTAGGCTGTTAGCAAAGATGAATTACATAATTATAAATAATTTTGAAAAATTTAAATACTTTTCAACCTGTTATTTTCATTTTGCCCATATACCAACCTCTCTTTTTCTATTTTTTCCTTATTTATTGTATATATATATCTAAATCTAAACTTGAAGAGGTAGGCAATTTTTAAATTTATAGTAACATACAAAGGAACTGGCTTCCAGAATGTCAGTGGTGAGAGCCATGTCTCAGAAACATACAATACCAGTACAAGGAGTAGTTAATACCAACCCAAGCCAAGAACTAACTGGCACAAAGATAATCAGAATGGAATCAATGGTTTGCTGTTTTTCTTCCTTAAATTTCTAACTGTCTTTTACCTTATCAAAGACATGGACCAGTCACTATTTCAAGGCAGGACTGGACTGACCAGAATGGATAATGTCCCTGAACCATCTTTACAATCCAGATATTTAAAAATGGAAGAGTTGGGAATGTAATTCATAAATTAAAATTTTAGAGCTGCCTTTTTTCCTCCATTTTTGCCAATGAAGAATAGGATGAACTTTTTCACTAAAAAGTGTAACTTTAGACTAGCAATGAATGGTATTTCTTAGCTGCTGAACTCAACCAATAGTGGTAAAGTGTGTGAAAACTTTGATGGGAAAAATTAATAAAAATTAACACATAACGTAGTCAATATTTCATTTTATACTGTAAGCATTAGTGAATATATTGCACTGGTTGGTGAAAGAAATCAGGGTATGTGGTAAATGCTAGGCATATTATTTCATTTACAACTCAAACTCTAAAACTTAGGTATCATTGCCATTTTACAGAGGCATAAACTGAAGTTCAGAGAAGTTAAAAAAAATACAGAAAGTTTGAAAACCAAGAATCAAATTATATACCTAAAATATCTCAAGCAGATAACTTGTAGCTTACTGTTAATGGTATTTGTGCTTTTTTTAAAAAAAAAATAACTTTAGTTTGATGTTATAATCATTCAAGTTGAAATGGAAAAAAGAAGTCATCTGTCTATCATCACTATCACCTCTTTGTTTTCCACAGTTCAGTACATGTCCAGTTGCATTCAAAACTATTTAAAAGCTTGTCCTTTCTTTCTTCTAAGCCATTACTACATAGATGGTCTCTTTATTAGGCTGAATAAGAGTGCAGATTTTCAGTTCCTTGGAGAAATTCAAAGCTATCTATCCCTGTTACCGTTTTATTATTTTTCAGAGTCTCATTTTTTACTATCTGGTAAATTTCAAAGGCCAAAAATGTTCACCACAGACATGTTTTCTGATTCTTAAGATAAAAGTCATATCTGGAAGCATAATATAAGAGAAAAGAGATGGAATCTGGAAGGGCTAGGGAAATTTCAATGCACTAATTCAGTCGATTTCAGGATCAAGACACTGTATTTCATTTTTGATTTTCTTCCTGAGTAGGCTAATTTACAAAGACAGTTTCTACATACACAGTTCTCATTTATCTTTTAGATTAGTTCCTATTACTTTTATGCCCATTTCTGTAATCAGATCTTCTCTTCTCTTAGGTTTCCTTTCACAGTTCTTTTATGTCCAGACCTCCTCCTTTTAGTCTTCCCTGACTTTTTCTTTCATTGTGCCCATCATCTTCTCTTTTTACTGCAGCTGTTAAGTTAAAAAAAAAAATCAGAAAGCTATTGATGTCACTATCTTTCCCCTGTCACTTTCATCAGAAAAAATGGAGTTCCAATGTGCAGCATCCAGTTGCTTAGCAACAATATTTTCAGCATCCCTGTCAGCATGAAGAGTGTGAAGCTATGTCTGCTAATGTGGCCACATTACAAAAAAGATCATAGTTTGAGTGGAAATAGAAAAAAATAAGCCCTGAAAAATTCAACAATCTCAGGATATAATGAATGCAGAAAAGGATGAGCATTTTTCAGTGGGAGCTTTCTTTACCACATGACACATCACTTGCAGAAAAGTTTGTTCTCTATAGGAACACTTCAGGAATTGTGCAATCAAAAATGCCAACATGACTGTGTTCTGTATCAAGTTACTACTCTGCCCGATTACCTTATTTACAATTCCAGAAACAAATCAGTTTACTATGAATGTTTCTGGCACAAGCTACAGTTAAACACTTTCATTATATCTTTTCAATGTTTGTTACCATTATTTGTTTTAATGAACTAGAACTGATGGCTTTACTATATTAAGTTGTGAATCCATTTCTTATTTTTTTGTGACTTTATTTTAGTCACACAGTATCTTTTTCTGCTGTAATAGAGACATGTATTTTTCCATGCTTGATATATTTATAGTTGTCTGATTTTTAAATAAAATATTTTGATTGTTTTATATTTATCTTGCTCATTGTTACATGTTTGAAATTGGTCAGATGATAGAATGACTCACAATTGAGATTCATAATCAGTATAATTAATGTACGGATATTCTTTAAATTAGAAAATAAAAAAAATTATTTAAATATGCCCCATATGTTGTAACTTATCATTTAAAAAATACATTTATTGCATGCTGTTTTAGAATTCTGTTTTTTAGTTTAGAAAATGAATTATAAGTTTATTTAGATGTTGTTTTTTAGATTTAATACATTTTAATATAATATAGTGATATGAATAGAAGTTGCAGAAGCTGTTATCTTATATTCCACTTTTTGCTTTGACCTTTATCTGCTTTGTAACCTGGAACGTGATTTTTTTAATCTAAGACTAAGATTTTGCTTCTTTAAATGAGAATAATACTTCCTAATTTCAGTTCTACTATAGAAATTAAAGTGATATTATGAATGTTAAACACTAAGCGTGTCTGACATTCAAAAAACATTCAGTAATTTAAAGCTGCCGTTACTTAGAAATTTTCATAAAATAGGCTGCCTAGACCCAATGTATTTTTTTCCAGACACATTTTGCTTTTATGTATATATATTTTTTTAACTATTAAGATATGCTGAGAGTAGCAGCATTCTTGACATTAAATGTTTTAAGCCTATAGAATCCAAAGTTGATGAGATATGAATAATTAAAAATCTTAGTAATAACCAGGAATATTGAGTGGGTAGGCATTAATATTTATAATATTTCTGAATGAAAATATAAATAGTAGACTGTGGACAACATGGCCACAAAGTTCTTTATTTCCATAATTATGGCTTTTTTAATAAAAGAAAAATCTTCCATTTAAAAAATAAAAATTAACTTTATTTTCAAAATGGCAGGAAATTCTCTCTAAAGATCACAAATAATATGGTAATATTTTAAATGGTATAAGCTCATAAGAACGTAAAGAAGGGTTGTATCATCAGCAGACACTGACATTTAAAAGGATTCATAATGTAGAAGTAAGGCTGACTCTTCAGGTGAGAGTGAAAAATGGTTGCTATATGTCAGAAAGGAGTAAATTGTGTATGTGCCCCACTGAAAGCACTCAGAGCTTTGAGAAAATGAACAGGCAATATGTAATGTGGAATTGAGATGTGAGATTAAGAACAGAGAATCAACTGGAAATCAATATGTAAAATAGCAGGCTGTTGTATTCCTGATACCTTAGAAGAACACTTTGTGGTCAGGCAAAAAATAATAGCCTCTTACAAAAAACTCAGCATTTTGACATTTAAGAGTTTCCAATGAAATGTCCATTTATTGACCAGTTGCCCAAAAGTAAAGATCTGTAGACC
Source organism: Camelus ferus (assembly GCF_009834535.1). NCBI lineage: Eukaryota > Metazoa > Chordata > Mammalia > Artiodactyla > Camelidae > Camelus > Camelus ferus. Next base: position 44,769,063 of record NC_045701.1, read on the forward strand.
AGCCCTAGAAAAACAAATCTCCAAACAAACATTAAAAAACCCTAAGATAGCCTTAAAATATTAACAAGAATATTGTATCTGTAACAAGTAAAGAATATTAAATACAAACATATCTTGTAAACTAAAATTCTGATAAAATATATGGTTAAAGTTGATTAAATATCTTCAAAAAGAGAACAGAAAGAAAAAGAAATGAATATATATATATATATTACCAAGATAGGTAACATGAAAATACAACCTAAAAATCCAACTTTTGACTGGCAGGATTTCTGTGTAGAAATATGGAGAGGATGAATTAAAAAAAAAAAAAAAAAGTAAAAGCAATTCCTAGAGCTAAAGGATGAAAGTAGTAGTCTATATAATGAACTCAGTAAATGTCTGGCCCCCAAAATTGAATAATATCTGTGTATCAAATATTTATATTAGAATAATATAAAATTTCAAAACATCAGTGATAAACATATTAAAAGTTCTAGAAAGTAAAAAATATAATCTGAAAAGGAATGGCCTTCAGAATCTTTGCATACAATGGGGCAATAAATTCAACAGACTGAAGGGAACTTATTTTAGGTTTAGGATGATATACCTAGCTAATATATTAATCAAATATAAGGGAAAATGAACAGTATTTTCAGACATGCAGAGAGTCCGAAATTTTACTTCCCATACACTCGTTATAAGGAGATTTCTTAAGGGTGTTCTTTTGCAAGATCTAAGTGTAAACCAAGAAAGAAGAAAGCACATAACATGGGGAAGAAATCCATAAGAGATGTTTAACAGTCATGAAGAATGTAATTGCCTCAGATAGAAACAAAGATTTAGGGCACCATGATGCAAGCATCAAGGAGCAAAGGGGAGTCCAGAGATTTTTATGTCAGCCATAACAATAGGAGATGACCCAAAAAGGTGATAAAAATGTCAATTCTAACTTTAAAAAAAAGAGAATTTAAAACTCCAGTAAACACAAATGCTGTATTAGAAAATATGCAGTTATAGCACATTACTTGGTTGTGCAATGATTAATATCAAAAGGTAATTTACATAAAAACATTTAATTTGAGTGTATTGTGAACACATAATAGTGCCCCATAAACAAAGAATACTATTAATTAACTAATATTATAGAAGTGAGTATTAAAGATAGCAAACTTTATGATATAAAAGTAGAAGTAGAAATAACTGAATTTGTAGGTAAGAAGAAAAGCTACAAATAAAAGAAAGATATTAACTTTACATAATAAAGTAAGGAATCTATACATGCTTTCAAGAAATGATGGAAAAAAAATAAATCTTTAACATTTTGTAATTACAGATAAAACACATGGAATAATTAAAAGTCATGATATAACGTTTATGTGAAGGTGGAAGAAAGAGATGGTTTGTGATAAATCCTCAAATATTGTATCAGGGAATTAACAGAATATGCCTAAAGGGGTAACTCAAAAACAGTAATTTGAACATAAGTTTGGGGGCTATAAATTAAATAAAATACTCTTTAAAAAACAAATATTTTTAAATTTACAAACTAGGTAGTGTAGGGGCCAATACACACTTATTTTCATTATTATCCCATCTACAATACTATTTTTCATCAAATGTATAAATTATTTAAATAAATTTATATATGTATTATATAAATTAATATATGTGGAGACAGAATTGTATACTTTTATGTTGTTTTTATAGTCAATGGAAGAATTATAGGCCCTTTTAAAAAAAGAACAAACTTAAGTTTCTTTTTAGAGTTGGTAAGTTTTAAAGAGTATAGTTATTATCCATAAGATCTAAGGTTATTGAAATAAGAAGTTTCAACATAAATGCATCAAAAACCAGAAAAAAGGTATTAAAAAGAAAAACTGCAGGGCACAACATACTTAATAGTAAAAGACTAAACTCTTCCTCCCTCTTTGATCACAAAAAAATCAAGAATATCTTTTCTCACCATTTCTGTTAAATAATTTAATGTAATTCTTAGTGCAGTAAGGAAATAAGATATCAAAGACATAAAATTTAAAAGGGATATTATTTAAAATTAGATTGTAGTGATGATTGTGCAATTGTGTAAATAGTCAAAAAACCTTTGAAGTATACACTTTAAATGGATGAGCTTTATAGTATTAAATTATATCTCAGTGAAGTTATTAAAAAAGTAAAGCTGCCTTTATTCATAGATGATACGATTCTGTAAGTAGAAAATCCTATTGAAAATCTTTTGGCAAAGTGACAGGATGCATAGTTTTTAAGGAGAAGAATTACTGTATTTCTATATAGCATCAGTTAACAGTTGGAAAATAATTTTAATATACCGTTTATAGTATCATCAAGACAATATCTAGTACCTAGGAATAAATCTAAATCAAATTATCCAGACGTCGAGATCGAGTGACATAATATACAAATAATGTATAGGAACAAAACTGATACTCCTTGAACACACACAAACATACCTTTTTAATTAATTTTTATAAAAGACAACAAGTCAATTAAAAAGGTTAAATAATGTCATTTCAACAAATTGTTTTGTAATAACAGTATAAATATATAAAAGATAAAAGAATCCCTGCCTACCTTACTCCAGACACAAAATTATTAATCGATCATGAATTTAAATGTAAGTGATAGAGCCTCAAAATTTCTAAAAGGAAACATAAGAGAATTGCTTTGTGCAGTTAGGGTTATAGATATTTTTAAGATAGGACTCAAGAAGCAATAACCTTAATAGGAAAAGACAGGTAAATTGGACTTCATAAAAATTAAAAAAAACTTCTCCTCATCAAAAGATATAATTTAAAAAAATAAAGACAAGACAGGTTAGAAGAAATTATTTGCAATATATGTCTGTAAGGAATATTGATATCTGGAATATATAAGGACATACATAAATGAATATATATACATCTTACCAGAATTTTAGTAACTGATCTTTTAAAAACATTTCTTAAAAAAATTCTGTTTCTATAGTCCATATTTTGTTTCTGTTCTGTATATATTTTAAAAATTGGCTTATAAATGCTTTTCATATGATTGCATAAGCCATAACACAGTTCTTAATGTGAAGATTAATAATGATTTTAAATACTGTCAGTGTTTTATACAGAAACGTACTAGATTTTATTAAAGTATGTTTAATTCAAATACTGTAAAAACTAAATGTACCTTGATGATATTAAGATGCATAGTTTCCATTCTCTGTTAGAGTACAATTTTTAAAAAGATGATTCCTGGTTGTCTATTTAAGGCATAAATTCAGGCACAATGCAACACACTTTTTGTTTTGTGAACATTTATTTTCTTATATAAGGAGACATCAGTCTTTTCAGCCTTCTATTTATATAAATAAATCTTATGGATGACTAGAAACCAAGTTCAATTGTTTTAAAATGAGAAGAAGATTTAGAATAGAAGTAGCATGCAGCTTCTTGCAAGTTTATCCTTTTTTTTGTAAATATATTGATTAATTAATCTTATATTTTAAGAACATTCTGTATACAAGGCTATTTTCTTGACTGGTATGTTAGTGCATGATAGCATGTACAAGAGTAGTTCTAAGCAGTGATGGCAATAATGTTCAGATTTTAATTTCTTAATCCTTCTTGACAACTTTAAATCTTTGAGCTCACAAAATTATCTGATAATATGGGGGTGGGGAAGGTGCTTCAATATATGTAAATATACAGTGCCAAAGATTTTCTTATGGGTAAGTAAAATGAACAAGTAATTCCCTCATTTATTTGGAAATATACAATTATTTGGTATTGTAAATATATTAAAGATTTTCTTCACAATAAGAGCATATGAAAAATAATTAAAATAGCACATTAATTACTCAGTTGTCACAAGTATAATTACAGAGGCTTCCTTAGGAAAGAAATCTAAAAACAGTTAAATTAAAAACAATATTCTTCCTCTTATAACTAACACTTTCTTCCCTTATTATTCCCAAGTATTCTCTTAGTTCTTGATGGAATTATGTAAATCTGTGTACCTCTAATAAACTCTGATATGTTGATTATCAAAGATTCCACTGAATCTACCAATTTTAATTTTAATTAAGAAATCCACTTTTTCAAAATGTGAAATTCAGAGTATTTTGGGCTTTCATCATCTGCCATCTATTTATTAATAGTTCAGTTTCAGTATGTACGTATAATGGTTTCAGACTTGTTAACCATTACACTGTGGGAAAAAACTTTATCAGCTAGAACACAGTGCTTATATACAGTTCCTTTTGCCTTTAGTGTTAGTCTTCACTCAGTTCCAAATTTATTTTGGAAAGCACCTTTTTCCTCCACCTTCTTCAGTGAGATTATTTCATTCTCTGGAAAAATAGTAAATCTTTTGTCACAGTCTTTATTCCCACCTGGGATCCCTATATCTCTTAAATGATTTTTATGTGACTTGTATACATTAAGCTTCACTTTTTGTGCTATAAAGCACTACTAGTTTTGAAAAATCCATTGTGTCATGTATCCACTATTATATACCAATCAGAATAGTTTCACTGCCTTAAAATTCACTCTGACTTCACATATTCAACTATATTCATATACCATGATACTCTCTCTTATCTGTAGATCTCTAACTAAAGTCAGAATTTCAACATGTCACTGGGAGATAAAGATCAAGTCAAAACCAAAAGGAAAAAGTCATTTCAGCACTGATAGCTTGTCTGGTAACTGGTTTGGTAGCTGGTCCCCAACCATCCATACCTTCCAGTATCCATGCTCATATGTGATATTTATGAAAAACATTCTGACCTACTGCACAATCGACTCAAACTCTGTCAACTCTTAGTGGTGCTTAGAAGAAATGTCCGTCCACCTAATGTATGCTGCTGTGCAAGCTTATTACCTAAAGAATCAGTGGTGTTTGACATGAGTGTAGCTGATGAGAAAGTGTATAGGCCCAGAGGCAAGTCCTAATAAGACAACTATAGTAGAGATACCAGTCTTTTTAGGCAAGTAAATGCATCATTTTTGAAAAACAGTATTGACATGCTATATGGCCCTGAGAGAGAAAGGAAATAACAAACAGGGTCAACAAATGACCACCAGCATGAACCAAACCACTATTCTGCTGACATCCCATTTAACAAGCAGTGACATTCACTCCTGCATTACAGTATGGTACCACATTCCAGTAGAACTAGCTAATCAGTTGGTTAAATGTTGGTTACATTGGACACTTGTCATTATGTAAAGATGATATATTTGTCCCCATAGAAATAGAAACTTACATTTACATTTTCTTTATCTGCAAACATGCTTATATCATCAGCACTCCCATTCTTGGATTTTCTGAATCTTTTGTTCATCATTATTTTTTCTCATACAATATTACTTTTGTCCAAGGAAATTATTTTCCCATTAAATGTGAAGATAGTTGATTAAAGCCCATAGCTTTTATATTCCCCTAAGTCCCCCAAAGCACTGGCTGTATAGAAGACTATAATGATCTATTATTAATTAAAAGTAGTGGTCCAGAGGAGACATCTTGGAAGTTTGGGGTAGTATTCTAACTATTGAAAAATATTTTCTGAAACAGTGACCAATAAATATTGCTTTTTATATCATATGGCAACATATACTCCAAGTTGAATAAACAAAGGGAAAAAATAAACTTTGACCATATGCAACATTTCTGACAATCTTCTTTGTCATTCTGGGCTTTGCTTTTTAGAACTTACAGAATCCAAAAATGGAATATTTCTATCAGTAAATAATCCAAATGGGTTGGAAGTTGTGACCACCACTCAGTCACCTCTGCTTCTTGTAACATGGCCAAAAATAGGGAGAACTGGTATTGGATTGAATGTTAGATTTTTGGCTATCAAGGTCAAAGAGAATTTCTACCATGAAAATTAGGTAATATAAAAAACCATATAGATGGAACCCAAGGAAAAATCTGGGAAAATTTTAGAATTTCTATGATTCTCTGACCTTTCTGGAGATTCTGGAAACACTCTTTTTAAAAAAAATTTTTTTAAATGAATTAGTTTTTTACTCCTGAGTTTGGAATTGATCAGATCTCCAATACATCAGTTTAGTGAAAGGTTTGTTAAAGCAGACACTAAATGTACAAGGCATAAAGGAAAGGTAGACCAATTTAACTAGATTATAATTAAAAAAATATTTCAGATAAAAATGCTTATAAACAAGGAAAAGGTAACTACTTGCCTTTTACAAATTATCCATTGATTCATGTTATATCTTCAATAAACTATAAATATCTTGATATTAGGAATTATATTTTATGGTGCCAAATAAATATTATTAATTTAATTAGGGTCTTTTAAACTGAATTTGTATTATTACCAGAGAAAGATTTATAAAAAACTATATACATTAGAAAACAACATATATGTGAAAGATTAACTTCTTTATTTCAAAATATAAATCTAAATTATGCAACAGTTGAAACAGATTGAACCATGACACATTGTGTTTGTCTGTTACATTGACTGTAGAATTAAATGTTATTACTGGCAGTAGTGTTATTTTTGTGTATCAATTCAGAGATAATACTTCAAAAATTTTATAATGCTCAGATTTCTTCATTCTCATGTTCATTTTTGATAAAGCCAAATGCAAATCACTAAAATCATGATCAGTAAAATATGAAAGACACATAAACAAAATTAAAAATACACAAACAATAACAACAAAGCCCTAAACATGTAAAAAAACAACAGTCATTCAAGATGTATCTGAGTTAAGTAGTCTCCAGATGGCAGTCTAGTACTACCTCAACCAAAAACTCCAGCTAGAGACACTGGGTATCTTTTATGTTCTTAATTTCTAGCAAAGAGACCACTTAATATTTACCATTCTCCTTGTGGCAATTCAGTGAAAACTCAATTTATTCAGTTTGCTGTTGGTGGCTTTCATAAAACATACAAGAAATAATCCTATACCATTTAGTTATGTTTGAAAGCAAATTACACAGATTTATTTTTAATCAGATTTATATTTCTTAAAAAGATAAGGATGTATATTTAAAAACTTAATATTTTTCTTCAATATTACTTTTCAAGCAATATGACATCCAATCAGTCTAAGGAATAGCTCTTCTTTTCACATTCAAAATGGCAATACTTCCAACTAGAACCATATTCAGATAAGATCAGCTCTTCACAGCTATAAAATAGATTCTTTCACATAAAAATTTCAATAAAACCTAGCCTTTAGTTCATCATTAACAAATGTATAAGAAGGAAATCTTATCCCAATGTAACATTTCAGAAATTTAAAATTAGAGGTTGTCACAAACACTCCATATTGTTTATCCTTCGCTTCAAAAATACATAAAAATATATGAAAACATTTCTATATTCTTCATTTATCTCTTGCATTAGGCCTGGGCTGGCATAACAGATACCACAGATTGAGTGGCTAAACAACAGAAATGAATTTTTTTCTCACAGATCTGGAGACTTGGAAAGTCAAGATCAATGTACAAGCTGATTTGATTCCTGGTGAAATGTCTTTTCCTGGTTTGCAGACACTGCCTTTTCTCTGTGCCCTCACATGGCAGAGATCTCTCTTTCTATTCTCTTGAAACTACTAGTCCTGTTGGATTAAAAGCATACCCGTATAGACTAATTTAACCTTAATTACTCCCTAAAGGCCTTTTTCTTAACACAGTTACATTGGAATTTAAGGCTTCAATATATGAGTTTTGCAGGACATAGTTCAGTTCATAGCATCTACTAAAACCAAGATTAAGTGGCTTCAGTATTACAGTCGAGCCAATTTCCTTTCTGGCCATATTTGTATAAAAGAAAACTTGGTAATATATCTGCTTTTACTTATTTGGTGTATTCTCTGTTAAATTATCTGCTGATTTCCACTATAAAGTGGAGAAATTATGATTCTCAGTATAATTGAAATCTAAAGTGAGAAATGAAATAGAATAAGCAGTGTATACTGTATTAGGAAAAAAATAAGTAGAGCTTACAAAAAAACTGATGAAAAATAAAGAAAACAAGGTATCAGTGACTATAGATGTAATGGGTGGTTTATTTGAAGATTTTTTTTTCAAACCAACAAGAGAATGGTTACAGCAATTGAATGGAAAAGGATCAGAGGAATAAAGAAAATTTGTTGGGGAAAAGTGTTTCAGAAACAAGGCTGTGACTGGTAATTCACTTTTAAAATCAGATAAGATAGAAGAAAGGAAGTAAAAGAAAAATCAATATATTAACCCAGTGCTAAGTGTAGTGTGTAAATTCAGAAAATGATCATTTTAAATCCAATCAAATACATTATAAATACTATAATGTAGCATATTAAATTACATAATTGCACCCATTATTTCAAGGAGCATAATTTCTGTTTTCAAACTGTGTCAGTAACTACAAAAAAGAAAAGTATACAAAATAAGACATAGCAATTATTTTTAAAATGTCATGTTTTATTATAAAGGCTCTACATTTTTCCTTAAAGGAATTAGTGAAATACAAGTAGGAAGAATATATTAGCAGAAAACAAAATTGACTAAAAGCTTAAAATATACAGCTTCTACCAGGGGTGAAAAAATAATCATTTAAATCTAAGCACTTAATTGAAAGCCATAAGTAGTAAGCTAGTATTAGGAAAAATTTCAGTAATTTTGTAAGCTAGAGAATTTATATGACTATAGAACAGAAAGCGAAATTCCATAGCAAAAATAGCAAAATGGATGTGTTTTAATTATGAAATAAACTCCAATGTTACACTAGAACCACATTTTATACTGCTTTTTAAATCTGCATGGCATATACATGTATTTGTATTTTTGACATATTGAAGAGTAGCTGGAGGCTGAAACTACTGAATATTGAAATACATTTAATCCCTTTTGTATCACTATCTCATTCATTATTCCTGGGGAAACATAATTTAATTATTCATTAAATTTGTAGTCTCATTTATAGTAAGTAAATGAAAGTCTGATAGAGTCTTAGGATTCCTTGATTGTTTTTTTTTTCCTGAAAACCAAATGATGTCATATAAAAATCCTTTGAAATTTGATATTATTTTAATTTTAACTAGGAAATAGGTAGAAAATGATCTATCTAGGGCAAAAGCTGTTTTCTTAACCTCCCTTTATTAGTGAGAGAACTCATGTAACTAATGGAATAAGCCCATTTCCTGTATCACTTAAGAAAGGATGAGTTTTAAATGGCCTCATCATCATTAATAAAGTACTACAGGAAAACCAAAGAGAGCAATTGAAGGGGGTTTCTGTTACCATGTGTATTAGTCAGGGTCCCAGCTGGAACCAGAAGCACACTCAACAAAGGCAAATTAGAGGGAAATTTTAATAAAAGGATTGTTGTACCAAGGTGTAGACCCATTATAAGGAAACTCCAGAGAATAAATTGGTATCACTGTGCTGTAGTGGAATTGTAACCAGCCTGGGGTTGGAAAGAATGAGAGGTGGGTCTGGTTCCTGGAAATCAAGAGAGAGTTATATACAGAGAGACATTCAGAGAGAAGTGACCTTCAATCAAAGGATACAGTATATGGCCACTCAAAGGGAAGAGAGTCAAAGAAATTCATACCCAATCTCATTCTCCTCCTTCCCTTCAGTCTCCTGCCAACTCCCTACGTAGTCAGAAGCCGGGATGCAAAGGAGCCTTTTGATGTAATTCATGCAGGTCAGTCTCCTGGGATATAGAGTAAGGTGGAGAAGAGCAGAGAATGTGTATTTCTTCAGAGAAATAATGAGTGGGTTACTTACGTACTTACTTAATTAATTATGGGAATTGGTTCATACAATTATGAAGGCCAAGAAAGTCCCAAGATCTGTAGCCTGTAAAGTAGAGAACCAGGAAAGATAGTGGTGTAATCCAGTCTGAGTCCAAAGGCTCAGGCAGCAGGGAAGCCAGTGGTGTTAGTACCAGTCCTAGTAGAAAGTCCTGAGAACTGGCAATCAATGGTGTAAGTCCCTGTCCAAAGGCACAACCAGTGCTGCTGATGCCCAAGGGCAGGAGAAGATGGATGTCCCAGCTCAGGCAGGCAGAGCAAATTTGCCCTCTTTTCATTCTATTTAGTCTTTTAATGAATTAGATAATACCAGCCCACATTGATGAGGGCAGATCTCCTTTACTCAGTGTACTGATGCAAATCCTATTTTCTTCCAGAAATGTTCACACAGACATACTCAGAAAAAATATTTTATGAGCCATTTGGGCACCGCTTCGTCTAGTCAAGTTGACAGATAAAATTAACAATCACTGAATGAATCCATTGGGGAACATGGTAGCTATCTGGAAAATAGTGTCTTTTTCTCAATTTTTGGAAAGTATTTATGAAATAAATATAGTAAAAATGTGAGTTCCCATTGGCTGATAAATAACCTAGCTTGGTTCCAAAAGACAAAGGCTTAAGATTAAACACTTTTAAAGTGATATGTGAAAATGACATTTTCTAGAGTCCTAAATCCAAGAAGTTTCTGAAGTTTTCTAGGTCAGACCAGCATATATTAGGTGGTTCAGTTTTCTTTTCTCTTGTAAAGATGCCTTTAATTTTCCATGGGTCCAGAGTGTACACAGAATAAACTGGAGCATCCTTATTCTATCATTTAAGAATCTCCTCCATCTGAAGTCAGCCTGTTATTTTCTACCACAATATCTTCTGGGTAAATCATTAAAAAAAACAATCATTTCCCATTCTTCTTGGGTATTTTAGCTCTTTTTCTTCCCTAGAAACTTGATAAAAATGAGATGGCAACTATGTTATTACATTATATAGTTATTGCAAAAAATGACCCAACTTTGGTAGTCTGCATCTCTACCAGGAGAAATAGAAATACTGGGTAGAACATATCTTTGGGTATCTCTGTGTCTGGTGAGTCTTATATCTGATATGTCCCATTTAGGAATTGTACAAGTGATATTGGTTCCTGAGGACCATGTGGCTTCATATTATTCCTACACCTGCCTTATAAATTTTATTTCATTGCTTCTGAAACCATCATTTGGAGAGGCATAGAAAATAGCTCTGTAGACTGCTCCAAGACCTATTCCAATTGAAGATAAATGTGTGACTCTGCCCTGCTGGCATGCACTATGATCTCTCCTATAGTCTTCCAATGAATCTGGTGCCAAAGTTGACCTTAGCTAAGAAATTTAACAAACTATCAACACAGAAAGGGAGTTATAAATGAGAGTGGGAAATAAAAGTGCAACATGCTATCTAGTTTGAATAACTGTACTTGGTGAACCAATTAGGAATTGCATTTCAGTGATAATCCTAGTGATCAGTAATATTTTAGAGGCTTATTTTTCTTCCAAATTAAAAACAGATGGAGTTAGATATTCCAAGTCTAGTAGTGTAGCTCATCTATAATATTATCAATGAGACATAGCCTCCTCCTAGTTTTCTGCTCTGCCATTCTCAGGGATATAGCTTTCCCCTCAAGTTGTCTCAGGATAACATGGAAGCTCAGCAATCCCATGTGTTCCATTCAAGGGCAAAAGCAACTGAAACAGATACAAGTCAGATGAACCAGCTACATCTCCCTTTGCTTTCAAGGACCATTCCTAGATACAGTGCTCAATAAATTGTACTAAATTTTTACTGGGTTGACAAAAAGGAGGAGGAGGAACAGGAAGATGAGGAGGAGAAAGATAATCAGAGGAAAGCTTTATGTCTTCTCTCAATTTTTTATATAGATGTCTTATAAATGTAAAACAATACAAAAATAAAACAAAGTACTTGTTTTTTAAGATGGAATATTTAACTTGATCTTGACCATTGGCAATTCTTCAGATAAATTTCTCTCCTATTTTCTCCATCTAATGAGCACTATGATGTCTGCCACAGCATCACCAGTTCACTCAGCTTTTTCCTTTTCCCTTGCTCCCACTTGTCCATTTATCTTATTATTTTGTAGTCTACATTCTGGAGTGAACAGATTGGCTAGCTAATTTTCATCATTTCTATTAAGTAGAGCCCTGTGTTCAAGTCTCATCTACAAAAAAACTCAGCCTACTTTTTTGCAATTTACAGTCTAACTTTGCTTTTCTGAGCAGAGATCAGTTTCAGTAAAAGATAATCATGGGCTTGAAAGAAATTGTGATTATGTAGTGCACAATAGGAGTTAAAGGATTTATTTTAACATATGAACAACCTTTGCGATGATATAGTATTTGGAGAATGTATATGAGCTTCAGAACACTACATTCCCTTTTTTTTCCCATTCTGTGATTCCTATGTGGGTGTTTCATAGATTATTTTTGATATACTGAAGTGGTTTTATCTTCAAAAAAGAAATGTGAAAGGAAGAGAACATACATAAATATGGATTTTCTCCTACGTTTTATATGCAAATTTACCATCCTATATATTCAAATTATCCTTCACTGGCCACCCTAGTGCTATTTAAATTTATGTAAATGTGTACATATTTAAATCCTGTTGAGGATTATGGCTGAGATGCAGAGAATTCTCAGAATATTCCTAATGCATATCAATTAAGAAAAATTAGACTTTACAGATTTCTAGTTGTGTTTGAGAACACTTTTATTTTTATTTTTTATTTAGAGAGTGGAAAAAGACATGTAAATGATTATTGCCTATTTTGTGTGTGGGGAGGTTATGTTCATTTATTTTGATAAAAATATCCTTATTTACTATAACACTGACTATTATGAAGCAGTGTCATGTTTTACCTTTTCTTTTCAAGGAACATTTGTGTTCCGTTTGCTTATTTTGGTTTTATTTTTGCCAGAGCCATCCAGTTATTAACCAGTTATACCTTGAAGCCATTTTGAATGTGAATAGATATTATTGATGGTTCATCACTGATAAGTAGTGAGTTTTGAAGGAGTTATGATAGAAATAATATCAAATCTCTTTATAAAATGGTTATAGTCAGTCTTCATATACAAGTGCATGTAAATTCTATAAATGTTTTAGGTGAGTACATATTTATTAATTTGTCCATGGTTGGCAGTTTCCTCAGACTTGAAGCTTAATTTTCTAGACCTGGTTTTTTGAAGATGCTGTATGGCTGTGGCCTCTTGTTCTGTCACAATTATTAATTTACTTACAAATAGCACAAGTAAACCAGGGAATATTACTTACTGAGACCGAAAGTAATCACACTTTAATGAACCAACAAGAGATTATGTTTGTTAATTCCTCCCTGTTGACCAATTTAGGGAAAGAAAATATGTGAAAATCTTTAAGTGGGCATATGTTCTATGAGATTACTTGAAATATGGCTTTAAAATATGTTAACAGTGCACCAACATGGGCATAGAACCGCTTAATCTAGAAGTGATTACATAACTAAGATGTGACTAGAAAATATAGTATAGCTTAGGTAATTATTCTAGTAACAATTCATATGGAAGTGCCTCTTACCAAAACAATGAAGAAACAGCCTCAGATGGGAAGAGGAAGAGACCAGGATTCATGAATAACTTACCCAGCTATGCATTTGACTTCATTCTGTAACCAGAAGGAAAGGTGTTTAGTCATTCTGAGCTTCAGATTCCTTCTGCATAAAATGATGTAGGATGCTTTACTTCCTAACTGGTTGTGAGACAGTTCTTCAAATAATAAGAAATCCAGATTCTAGCCGATGATATTTTAAGATTAAAGTTATTTTTCTGCTGCCACTTTTGATGAAAGGCAGTTACATATTAAAAGAGAAATAGGCAAGTTGTTTTTGTGGCTAAAAATAAATACATTGCCATATCTTTTATTTCTTCACAAAATTAAATAAGGCAAATTAAGCCACTGAAAGGGTTTAATATTTTACATGAGGTTATTTGTAATAAAATATAAGTTTGCTGGTACAGATTTTTACCCAATAGTACAATAGATTTTCTACAGCAAGAGCTTTTCATTCTCATTAAAGTTTTAGTTATCAAAATGTGATTTAAAATGGAATGTGCGAGGAGTGTCCAAGAATATGGTTTAAATATGAATAAATTTGACATCAAATAAAGGTACAGAGAAAAGTGTGTGTCTGCAGAACACAGGCTACCGGTAAAATCCAGATGCCAGAATGAAACACGCTCTTAATCAGCGTCCTCTAGAAAGCTGCGTGAGCCCTGAACCTAGAAGAGCTGCCTGAAAGTACTTAAGAAGCAATGAGAGGAAGAAGCCCATATGCTGCAATGCATCCCTCAGGCTCAAATGGTCTTTTGGATTTAGTTTAGTGCTTGTGTCTGCCGCACAAGCCACAGGGTGGCCTTCCCCTTAATCCTGCCTAAGGATTTCAAAATAGTTTCCTCGCTGTGAATAAAAGACAATATAAAAATTTGAAAAAAGCTGAAATTCATCCTGCTGCCATATCATTTTGCCATAGGAACAGCAAAAGCGTCTTCAGCTGTGCTTGCGCACAGCTGTGGGAGGGATCATCATCAGTGCGGGGAAGGGGGACACTACCTGCAGCAGTAGTGGTAATGGGCTGTGGTTCCTCAGCCACCCCATGGGAGCATCGCATGGGCCAGACACCAGCCAGCACTGGCTCCATCTCAGCAGGCACCTGTATCTTCTTGGGGAAATTGTCACTGCAGTTACTTTCTTACAGATGGTATTTAAGTGCGTGACATGGAATATACTGATCTACAATGAGCATATGTGTCCTTAGGGATATTATTCAAATTTTTTGTCATAAGCTCTCTCTCTCTAATTTACCTATCTATTTTCTAAAAACAGTGAATAAGGGACAAGTGGAGAAAATTAGGTCAGAATTACTTTATAACATTCTCAGCCTCTGAAGTTTTGGGAGCAACTCAATGTTATACTCTCATGCCTAAAATCAAAATACAGCCACTAAAATGAGTAATGGAGATTAAAGAGATCAATCAGGCTGTTTTATCTGGTTGCAAATCATTAATATGCTTTATGGGTTCTAATATCTCAAATTCTTTGAGATTATTTAATGAAATATTATCTCTGTTATAAAATTAGTTCTGGGAGTAATTTCCCCCAGATATGTTTTTGGTTTTTTATCTTTGCTTTTTCCAGTTTTGTATTGGAACTGTCAACATTATGTTTGCATTCAGGATTTTCCAAAAACCTAAAAGTTTTCACCAGCTAAATTATCCCCACCCTGAAGGATGATACTCGAAAATATATGTCAGTTTCCTAATCGAAAGGAAGAGGCTATATAGTTAGAGTTTGAATTTAATGAAGCTGAGCATCAGATCAGGAACTGAGCTTCCATCAAAACTACAGAAAACAGTGACCCGATAGGGGGACTTTTTTTCTGGAAAAGGAAGGATTATATTTGATCATACAGACAGATCTAATTGAACAGTCTTCAAAATCACTCTCAAGTAGAACAGTTATTCAACAGTGATAAAAGTGTTAAGAGTTTTTGATATTGTCCTCCTTGGCACATTATTTTATCATTTTCTGATTGATGTAAGTGGACATATTTGTAGTACATAGTGAGTTACAATATGACTAATAATCTGAATGATCTAAGGCTTTGATTTCTCCTTCATGCACAGCTAGTGAATATGTCAAAGAAGGATGACTTCAGATGGCTCTGCATCCCTGTCTCCAGGACCTTCAACTGGCAATGCAATGGAACCCTAACTCATTTCTACCTTTAATACAGTCCCCTAAAAGCAGACAGGGTTATACTTTAGAAATATAAGTATGATTATGTTGCTGACACCCAAGTCTATGACCTCTATACCTGATTGAAATACCTCAATGTTTGCTGCGCTTCCAGGGCAAAAAGACAGATCATTCATACGGTGGATGGCTTCGCATGATCTGGCCACTCCCTGCCTTTTCTCCTGTGTTCCTCTTATTTCCAGTCTCATTTGACATGTCTTTACATACACTGTTCCCGCTGTCTAGAATGTTTTCCCTTATCTAATGAATTTCTCCTTTCTTCTGATTCTTGCTGTAACATCCTCATCTTCATGATTAGGTTACTATTTCCTAGGTTATGCTGCTTATATCACCATACACAGTATGATTACAAATAACAGTTGCACTTGTACAATATTTTTGCATGTAATATTAAGCAGAGATTTTTTTCTCCTAGTTCCCTCGTTACCTCAAGTTCAGGTATTCTGCTCAATACTTCTTTTTTTTCCAGAAATGACTAGAACTTCATACTTATTTTTATTTTTATTTTGCTTTATGACAAGATGAATTATATAACCTTCATTAAGAAAGAGTAATTTCAGGGGTAGAAAGGGGTAAATTGGAAGTTCAAGATTTGCAGATACTAAGTACTATGTATAAAATAGATAAACAACAAGTTTCTTCTGCATAGCACAGGAAACTATATTCAGTATCTTGTAGTAACCTATAATGATAAAGAATATGAAAATGAATAAAGGTATGTATATTTATGACTGAAACTATTTCCTGTACACCAGAAATTGACGTAACATTATGAAATGACTATACTTCAATTTAAAAAAAAAAAGAGAAAAAATAAGTTTAAAAAAAAGAGAAGAATAATTTCAGACCCTGGGACCAACGATGAGTGTCTCTAGGTTAGGATGTATGTGTCCAAGTTGAAGGTTTTCTGTTTCCCTGTGCTGGTATAAACAGTTTTGAATTTAAAATTTTTGTGTCTTGGCTGATCTACTCTTGACCCATTTGTAGTACTAATGTCTAAATTAGGCTTCTCATTTCAAAAAGCCCTAGTAAGATTGTCTTCACATATCCTGTAACTATCCATGTAAGCATGTTATAAATTCACACTTAAACCTTTTGTTCCCTAATAGTGCTTATGTCACAGCACCTCATTTTCATAGGCAATATACTTCAGAATCTTTCTAAGTAACTTAAGTTTATTTTCTAATTATATATGATTCCTTGTATTTTGTTTCTTTCACCTATGGGGCTAGCTCATTTATTTGATTTTTAAATTATTTTCTTTCTACTTGTATCTAATGGTTTTCTCAAGTATATGCTAAGCCTAAACTCACATGTACACATTTAAGAGTGTCATCAGTATATAGGTAGCCGTCACAGATTGTGTTTACATTTGTGATCTGTTATTTTTAAAAAGGAGAGATTTTTTATTTTCTAGTTACAGAGTACTTTAATGGTCTTTATATCTGGAGAGAACTACTTTTTCTCCCCTGTTCCATGTTCTCATTATAGTGACCAGAGTTATCCCTAGCTTTTATTTTCTTTATGCTGTATCTCCAATAAAAAAACTGAATACTATCCAAACATAATCATTAATATTTTTAGAAAAGCTCAGAGTATAGTTGACAAATGCTGTGGTCCATTGGTCACTATATGGGTAAACTGGTAAAATAATATATACAGGCAGCTCATAAATTTAATATTATCTTGCCAGCATATTTACAGTCCACTCTCTCCTTTGCCCTCTTTAAGTTTATATCTTCTCAAAATTTGTACGGGAATAAATTCTCTCAAGTTAACCATAGTCTTCTTTAGTGTATTTGTGGAGTTGTGGTTTTTGCTGCTATAAATTATACTTAAATAATGTCTTTTTTGTTTTCCACAAAATAATTGTTTTAATATACTCTTACTACAAGGGACTTTTAAGAGAAGTGAATGGTAAACACTCCATTCTTTCAAAACTAGAAATCTTTCGTCTCACATGTGAATGTTACTGTGTTTTTTTTTCTTGAGAAGATGCTGATAAATGATATTTTTATGACAAATAACTATCATAGAACTAGTTGCAAAACTATACAGATCTTCTACCAGTCAATACTTGACATACAATACAATATTTTAATGTAAAAGTTTATTAAAAATTTATAAATTAGGAAACCAGAATGGCCCATAAGTATGGAGAAAGTACTCCAAATGCCCAGCATTCATGTAAGCTAAAATACTATTAATTACAATTTAATGTTTATCATTTTGGTTCAAAATAAAATGTGGCCAATTATAGTACTTTGAGGAACTTGCAGAGAAAAGGGAACTCTCAGCACTGCCAGTGAAAGTGTAACTTGCTACAAACAATTAAAAAAAAAGATAGTTACATGCAAAGCTAGAACTTCCGTACATTTTTGATATGTACTTTCAAAGGAGTTGTATTTTAATTGGAGAAAGAACATTAAATATTAGTGCTAGGTTTCATATAAAATTGATCAATACCCTAAAGTGTAGTAAACAATAACTTTGGAGTTACTTTATACCAAAATAAGCTATAAATAATGACCTATTAAATGTTAAACAAAAGAAACTATAATAATGAAGGCAATGGCATGAAAAAAATTATTGTACTGTGAAAGAAGGCGTTTCATGAAACATGATATTTATGGAAGAAATTACTTTGAGATGAAGTTGAAAATATTATGCAAAAGATCACTGAAAATTGATTCATGTAACATATAAATAACTCACAAAACTAAATTAGAAGCTGAAAAAGGTCATTATATCAAATTTTAAACAGATTATATTAATTACACTAGTAAATATCTAGAAATGTCAACCCAATAAAAAAAAGAAATGGAAAATAAATTTCTACACTATTATTTTTAATCTACAGAATTAGCAGAGATCTTGAAAAATGATAGTAATATTTAAAATATGAATGTAGTTAAATGTGGATGCTTTCTAGCTTATATCTAGTGGGCATGTAAATTGAAATATTGAATGTTGAATTTAAATATTTGTACCAAGAGAAGACTTAGAAATGTGCACAAGAATTTTAGTAATAAAGATCTTAAAGAATTTTAGTAATAAAGAATGTGATAGAAAAGTCTAACAATTAAGAAGCAACTTAAACATTTAAACACAGGTGAAGCTTCAGTAAGTTTCATGCCATATTATTTAACAATTAAAGTGATTTTTAAAATGCTGAAGTTAAGGGACAACAATCCTGAAACAAGATTTTAAAAAGCAACTGTACAGCCTCATCTTTTGCATGTTAATGCTTTTCTTCCAGTTTTTTATTAAGATATAATTGACATACAGCACAGTGTAAGTTTAAGATGTACAGCATAATGATTTGACTTACATACATCATTAAATGATTGCCGTAATAAGTTTTGTGAACGTTCATCATTTCATATAGATACAAAATTAAAGAAATTTAAAAATACATTTTTTCTTTGTAATGAAATTTCCCAGGATTTAATCTCTTAACAACTTTCACTTATGACATAGAGGAGTGTTAATTACATTTATCATGTGTTGGACATTACATCCCTAGTACTTTTTTATCTTGTTACTGGAAGTTTGTACTTTCTGACCTTCCTCCAATTCCTCCTTCACCCACCCCTGTGCCTCTGGGAACCACATACCCAATCTCTTTTTCTATGAGTTTCTTTGTATTTGTTTCTTTTTGAAGAGTAGTCGACCTACAACTCCGTGTTCGTTCCTGTTATACAACAGTGATTCAGTATTTCTATGCATTTCAAAATGTTCACCATGATAAGTCTAGTTACATCTGTCACCATTCAAAGATATTACATAATCATTGACTCTATTCCACATGCACTGTACATTTCATACCTATGACTCATTTATTTTGCAACTGGAAGTTGGTAGCTTTTAATGTCTCTCACCTGTGTCTCTCCTACCTCCCTGGAAACCACCTGTTTGCTCTCTGTATCTATGACTCTGTTTCTGTTTTGTTATGTTTGTATATATACACCACATCTTCTTTATCCATTCATTTATTGATGGGCACTTAGGTTTCTTCCATATTTGGCTATTGTGAATAGTACTGCAATGAACACAAGGAGGCATATATCTTTTCTAATTGGTGTTTTTCTTTTCTTTGGATAAATACCCCAGAGTGGAATTGCTGGATTGTATAGTAATTCTAGTTTTAGTATTTTGAGGAATCTCCATAACTGTTTTCCACAGTGGCTGCACCAATTTACATTCCCAAGAAAAGTTTCCAAGGGTTCCTTTTTCTCCACATCCTTGCCAATACTTGTTATTTCTTGTCTTTTTAGTAATAGTCGTTCTGACAGGTTGAGGTGATATCTCATTGCTGCTTTAATGTGTATTTCCCTCATGTTAAGTGATATTGAGTATCTTTTCAGTGCGTATTGGCCATCTATATGTCTTTTTTGGAAAAAAAATTCAATTCACATTTTCTGCTTACTTTTTAATAGGGTTGTTTGTATTTTTGAGGTTGAGTTGTACAAGTTCTTTGTATATTTTGGATATTAACTTGATATAGGATATATCATTTGCAAATATATTCTCCCATTCAGTAAGGAGCCTTTTATTTTGTTGTTTTAGGTTTTTTAATAAACTGCTTATGTACTATTTAATAAAATAATGAAGGAAAGATGATCAGTGAAACACTTTGATGTGACTTGAGAGCTGAAAATGCAACAATATAGCTCTATTTTGAACTACAAATACCAATTTTATTCTTCAGAGCCAGTGATAAAGTTTTATTGATTTTTTTTTTACATTTTACCAAATCCTTTTTTCCTTTAGTCCCATAGCCATTTCATTCCCTCATACAGTATTATCTCCTCCATTTGCAACTGAAGTGTCTTCTTAACTGGCTTCCCTCTAGAGCTGGCAGTATAGTACTGCCATGAGATAATCCTACTAAATAAAATCCAAATTGCTGTATCTTGTAGTCAAGATGATCTGTAAAATCTAGATTAAATCAATCTATCTATCTATCTATCTATCTAAAATCTTCCTACAGATTCTCTAGCTTTAGCAAAATGGGTTAGGTATCTATCATAGTTACTTATTAAATGAATCTTGAGAGATCAATCATCCTGTTATTTCATATCTTGAGATGTAAGTTCATTGCATTTCATCGACAAGAAACATCCTTACAATATCCTTGCCCTGACCCCCACACTTACCATACACATGCATCTAAATTGCTTGACAGAATTTATGACTTATTCTTAGTCCTCTTCTTGTCCTCTTGATCAATTCAGGGTAAAGTGGACCATCTTTATTCTGAATTCTTGCTTGCATCTTAGTCATTGCCTTTAACCCACCTGTTCATGCTATTTCTTATTTCTGTATGAGCCCTTCTACTCTATAAGATCAAGGTCCATGAAATAAGATGACAGTAATTTTCATTTTTTCAAACCAACATACTAATTACTTGACCCACAAAAGGAGAAAGTATTAAAACATGTAAAAGAGGACAAAGCCAGAACTACTAAATATAAATTGAGAGAGGTGGGACATTGTAATTAGTAAACTTCTTTGGTGAGTATAGTTGCCTTATACATTCCTTCGTTATGTTTTAAGAGTTTATGAATATGAATATGAAAATGTGAGTCATATTATAATTAACACAAAGGTGCACATAATTACTGTTATTTACCCATCCTTGGTGCACAATTCTACTGATACCACATTCTTTGTTTGATTTATAAATTACTTATGCATAATAGTTGTAACAAACAACAATAGCAAACTAATGGGATAGATAGACCAGCAGACTAATGGGATAGTTCAGCATCACAAAATGATACAATCCCTTCTCAAAGTTCCTAGTAGTCAAATATCCACGTGTTGTCTACAGGGCCTCTGTACCTCTCTTATTGAATTGAGACTCAAGGACAGAGGTTTGGATGAAGTAGAAAAAGTAGCTGTATTTCTTTGTCAGCCAAACGAGGTCACAGTGGACTACTGCCTCTAAGACTATGAACCTGCTTGGGAGAGAGCGCAGGGAGTTTTATAGTAAAAGTTCAAGAGTTCAAGTGGTGGACTTAATTTCTATAGGGTAACAAATAGTTTCAAAATTGGCCTTATTTTTGCAGATACAGTGGTCTCCTTCCTTCTGCTGGGTATGAAGTTCACCTCCTGCTGTGGGACTCTTTTAATATTCTTGTACCTAGAACAAAGGATGCATAGGAAGGGGGTCCACGGGAAAAAGCTCTTGAGAAAAACTTGTGCAGTTTAAAGTCAGGTTGATGAATGCTTTTATCTTTTCAAGCAGGCTGAGTCCTGCAGCTTGAACAACAGGATACAAGGAAACCACAAGAGGCCAAAAGCAACTGCAGACACATGCATTTGGGGCAAGTTATGAACAAGATGCCCAAAACACCCAACTGCCATTTCTGAGGTGTCGGGGTCAAGAGGAGGGCACTGGGGTCAAAAGCAGGGTGCTGAGATCAAAAGCTGGGCACTAAGCATGATACTTGCACATAGCATCAGGAGGGGCCTGGGCAGACCACCCAAGCCTCCCTCCTCTCCAGCCTAACCATGGTCAGCAAGAATATGAGAAGAATCTTTTAAACCATTATACAGTTCAACACCATTACAGATACCAGATGGTCACCTATGACAACAGGGTTCTGCTCAGTTACACAGGGAAATATTTAATCATCTCTATGGAAATACATCTCATCAGTGCAATATGATATGAAAATGAATGCATCTGCTATAAAATGAATGCAAGTACATATAAACAGAATGGGCGAGAGAAGGGGTATCTAGGAGAGAAGTTAAGAAGAAACATCATCAGGAAATGTGAAGAATAGGAGTGAATCAAAAAATATACACCTAAACCTATTTGCAAATTTAGGGTATTGGCTTTGTTTGTTTGACTGTTTGCTTGTTTTAAGATTCATATTGCTGTAGGCCTCTCTTGTGTATGGTAATTTTATTTTTAATTTTGGCATTGTAATGATATACTTGTAGCTGCCAGGACTCGGTACAGTTGAACAGCTTTGAGCCAATTTCATTCCAAGGTGGAAGAACCAGTGTGGAAGCCTAAAAACAGGAAACAATCATGATTTGGGAAGCTGCATATTTGTGTCACCAAAGTCATCTTGTCACTCACAGACAATGTTTGTTAAATTGAATTAAAATAGCAGTTTAAAATTCCTAGATTTTGTAAAAGGTTTCTGAAAATCAGTCAAGCTTATAGTTTGAGTTCCAACACGACTTTGTCATGTTTCTATGCTGTTATCAATGATTCATTAGCATATGTGAGAAAGATGAAAATAGTAACACCAAAAAGGATTATAGCCTTATCTGGATTTTAAAGATGCTACATCATTAATCCATTTATATACAAACTACTGTTGTTTAAATTGTGCTTGTTATTTTCATCATAAATAGCTATAAGAAAGCTTACTAAATTATCCCACAGTTTCATGATTACATTGTAACTTTCAGGCAAGTTAAAACTGCTTTCATGTGAAGGTTAGATAATAGAGCAGCTTAAAAAAAAGTGAACCTGCAGCCCCATTTTGTAGACAACCTTGAAACTATTGACAGTAATGAAGAATAAGGAAAAAACTCAGTTTTGTTTTGAGAATTAGCCCTGTCTCTCACTGGGTGAGTGATGTATGCCTTGACAACAAAACAAACAGTAGAATTTTACTCTGAATAATCTTTCCATTAAATTCAAGAAAATGATGTAAATTCAGAGTCTACCAGAATATACTGTTTTACCACATTCTGGATGGAGATATTTTCCTTAAGAAAATACCATAGCTGTGGATTAAAATTTACCATTATAGTTACTTAAATCTGAGTAATCCAGTTATATTTGAACTCCTCGCCTTTTCTACCTAATGGAATTCTATTCAATTACCAAACCAAGATTTTCATACTTCCAAAAATGTAGGTCAAGCCAAACAAGGAAGGCATTGTGTTTTAATTAATGTATTTTTAAGAAAATAATTCTATAATTGGCCTTAGCATCATTAATATGTAACTTAGTCCACCCCTCAGTTATCAACAGCCAGTTGGCAAATGAAGAAATTCATCTGTTTCCATTCATTAAATAAAATTTATTTCTGGATACCATTTTAAATGTGAAGAGATGTAACTGAAATAAAATACGTATTAGAATCTCATTTTAAGAATTGAATTAAATCCCCTACACATTATTTTAATTAAATTACACTCTCACTTTTGTGTTGTATCATTTTGCCTTATTAAAAAGATGAACACAGGAAGAAGTGTAATGCTTGTCTGCAGAATTAACAGATCTCCCGTGTGTCATATATTCACAGTGTCCCTTACTGTTGGATTTGCATTTAGAAGTGTAAGCCAAGATGTGAAAAATCACACGCAGGCAGAGAGCTCTCTGCAGACAAAGACATCTGAAGAAGTGCCTCTGTATCATCCATTTTGGCAAGTACATGAACTGCCTTATGCTGAGTGCAGCATAACTACCTTTAATTTTCAGTGGGAGTACAGTACATGCATAAATGGTATGTATAACTGAAACTCCTCATCTACTGAGAGATAACGTATTTTAGACATAATTCATCAGGTGCATTAGATAGATACTACATTCATTCCAGCCTTTCAGGTCACCAGTAAGTTGCCAATTAACTACCATTTTCATGCTAGAATGTAAATAGCTTCAGAAGTATTAGCCATCCTCTGCTTTAAAGTCCACTCTTCCAACATAGAATTGTACTACCACTTTGTGTAGTAAAGTGTATGCTCTAGGCTTATTAAACTGTTGAACATTTTTCCAAAGAGTGAACTTAATTTTACAACTGAGGGAAAATATAAGATAGATAATTTATAAGCTAATTTGTTCAATAAAAAATAAAATCAATAATTAGATGTATTTCAGTTTTGTTTAGCCATTAAGAAACTATTATAAGTATATCAAGAAACTAAAGAAAAACAAAAAAACCCCAAAACCCTACCTATAGTATTGTTGACTGTGTACTTGGGGATAGAATTGTCCTTAAGGGACATTACTTTTGTGAACCAAAACTAATATTTAATCCTCAAAATTGCACTTAGTGGCACTTTTGGTACTATCCAAAGTAAGCTGAAAATACTTTTTTTGTCCTCAGAATTGTTCATTTCAAGACAGATTTTGATATGAATCACAGGATCCAAAAGAGTTGAGCAAAAATCAGCCATGATATAATAATTTGTATTTTGAATAAGAAATGCTAAATTCTTCACCATATGGGAGTTTTCTACTTAGAATTATTAGGGAAGTAAATTACTTTTCATACAATTAGATTGATCTGGGGTGAGAAGATAAAGTTGAGAAGAATTCATGGTTAAAGTAAAAACCTTTTAGACATAGAGTAAGACATAATAGACATTAAATTTTTGTTAACTGTGATCTTTATTTTCATCACTTGAATAAAATCTAAGTAGATGAGTAACTTTAGAAACCAAGAAATAATTTCCAAATATGTTTTAAAAGCCACAGAAAATGAGAATTTAAAACAACTTCATAAGCCTGAATCAATGAAAATAACATGAATCCATGTTATTTGTTTTATTTAAAACACTATGATCTATTTGTAAGAATAGGAGGATTGATTGTACAAATTAATCACCAGTGAGAGTAATATTTGTTACTTTCTGAAAGCGAAGTCAGTACATAGATACCCTTCAAAACCCAAGGGAACATATGTCTTGATTTGCTCAGGACAGTTCCAGTTTATGAGATATTCTAAAGTAAATTTCATCCGTCTCAAAAGTGTTCTGGTTTAGACAATGAATTTTATATATAGACATTTTTTTCCTTATTTACAATTCTTAATGGAGATAACACGTTTATTTTTCTTTTTTTGCTTATAACGCACACTAGAAATTTCAGTCAGATGTAACAGCTATGAATCAGGGAAATGTTATTTGTCATTAAGTAAAACAAATTAATTCATATGCCCTTATGTTGTAGATTTTTACCTAATTATTTCTTGAAGAAAAATATTTTCTGTTATCAACTCATTCATTATTATTTTCCTTTAAATACTGTTTTAATCCACCTAATCCTAATACACAGAATAAATTGAGTTACTTTAGGGTTAAACTGGATAGAAACAGGCAGAGGACCCAGAAAATCTGGGTTAAAGTTTTGTGAGCACTGCTAAACGTGTTTCATCCTGGGGTGTTTAAATGAACCTTGCAACTCTCAAGCCCTCATTTGAATTTCAATGTGCCCATATATCCTAAGTTCAGAGTTACTTATTTGAGATTGCTCATGGCAGAAGTCCAGAGTCAAATAGCTGTGGATTTTCCTCTTGTCAAATCTGAGGAGATGACTGTAGCTTGTATTTGCATTTCTCCTGAAGTCTGCCACCACATCTCCACAGGAAAGAGAGTTAATGACTAAGGATTTGGCACATTTCCTGAAAGACCAGTAAGGAAATTACAGTGCCCTAATTACTTGTGGAAGATAATTCTGATTTGACTACCTTTCAGACTGCATCAGTAGATCTAAATATAGTTTAAACCTTTCTATTTAAGTATGATAAATTGTTAAACTCTGATTTGCAATTGAAGTGTAACTCAAGGAAAAAGCTTGAGGCAGTATTAACTTGATCGTACACCTGCCATAAAATGCTGAGTCACTCGTTGTTCCTTTTCATATTTGTCAAAAGTGTTATCCGTGTGTTTGTACTCTAATTGTGTCTTTTGCCTGCCTAGAGACAGGTAGTCAAGTCTCCAACTTCTCACATTATGGAGAGGGCTTGCTGGTTCAAGGAATGCTTGATGAAATCTCAGAATGAAATTGATAAATATTCAAAATAATAAAAACTAATATTAATTATAGATCAGAAATCGGTCAAAACAAAAAGGAGTGAAATTAAGCAGACAGATGAATTACATGGAATCAAAGATATAAAATATTAAGAGAAAGACAAATTGCGAAATACGGTAGACAAAAGCCAGTAATTAGAATGATGCTAAACTTATTGGGCATATTTACACCCATTAAGGGGAGGGAGTGTGAATAATGAATGAGTTAGTGTCAGTGTTCAAAAGATTCATTTAATACCAATATGGATATGGTTTATAATTCCTCCATGGATTTAGGAATTAACTTCTTACAGGGGCACAATTAATGACTTACAGTCTTTGAACTTTTGCTTTTTTGTTTTACTTCTTCTCAATAATATTTTTAATCCCTTGGGAATGAGTGAAATAAAAGATGCTAATAGGGCACATGCGGGATATAAGTAAAGTAGAAATAATGGCTCCAGGGTTTGGATGAAGAAAATGTAGACAAAGAGGGACTTTTGCAGAAATATGAGCAACATGCTTTGGGCAGAGTTGTGTTTACATGTCATGAAGTTATCGAATTATAAATGTCCCAAGTAACAAAAAGCACAAGAATTCCTGGTGCAAGAACATTGAAAAGTTCAGAATAGCATATGCAGCCAGAATTCTATTGTGTTACCTGTCATATAGCTTTAGAAAATTTTGAGTGGCTAATGAGAATTTTAAAAGGCATAAACTGTCAGAAAGAATTCATCAGTCTCTCTGCACTTGTTTTAAAAGTACACAATTTGTCATTTCCCCCCATACAATATTGACAGGCTCTAGAAAGTAATTGGAAAGCCTAACATAAATTTTATTCTGCATTGAGATGCTTTGGTTTTCAGCAGTTTTCGGTATTCCTCTGTGTGGTGGTGTACCTGGGCATGGCCTTCCTTGATTTTACTTGTTTGGGCTTTGCTGGACATTTTAGATTTGTAGGTTAATGTTTTACATCAATTTAGGGAAATTTTTAGCCATGTTTCTTTGCAGATTTGGTTTCCTGTTCTCTTTCTTCTCTTCTGCCAAGATTCTACTTACACAAACATTAAATTGTTTGATACTATCCCCAGAGTTACTGAGTGTTCATTCATTTTTAGAATCTTTGTATGTTGAAGTAGTATTAGACTTATAAACATGTCGTCAAAATAGTATAGGGAATTCTTGTATGCTCTTTAACCAGCATCTCATTATAGTTACAAAACCATAAGGCAATGATCAAAATGAGGTAATTAAGATTGATGTACTACTATTAACTAAACTACAGGCATTACTGAAATTTCACCAGTCTTTTTCTCTTTATTGTCATGGTTTTATTGTTTTAGAATCCAATCCAGGATCTCACGTCACATTGAATCGTTTTGTCTCCTTAACCTTTGACAGTTCCCATTCTTTTCTGTATTTCTTGACCTTCACTTCACACCTTTGAAGCATTCTGACCTGTTACTTTATAGATTGTTTCTAAGTCTGGATCTGTCAGTGTTTTCTAATGATTAGCTTGAAGTTATGCTTTGGGTCCGGGTCTGATACTGTGTCCACCCCTCTTTTCTTCTATCCCTTACAATTTTAGTTAGTTTTCTGTGTTAAAA
The DNA here is from genome assembly GCF_009834535.1 of Camelus ferus. Taxonomy (NCBI): domain Eukaryota; kingdom Metazoa; phylum Chordata; class Mammalia; order Artiodactyla; family Camelidae; genus Camelus; species Camelus ferus. The sequence continues at coordinate 44,797,039 of NC_045701.1, forward strand.
TCTTCTGTTTGAAATACCTGGAATGGTTTCTACTTTTCTGTCTGCATTCTGACTGATACACCAACTTTGTGTCTGGCCCTTCTATCATTCCTATTGGTCTCTGCCTTTACTAACACACTGTCAGGTTAGTATAGATTTAAAATAATATGGTTTGGCATAGTTACGTAAATTGTTATTTGCTCAGAGCATTGTACATACTGTTTTTAATTTGTCAACCTTGATGAAAATGATGTTGGAACATTGAGTAAGATTTCATTGAATTCAATAGATTAATTCAGGGAGAAAAGAACTATTTTCAGTATTCATTCATCCTCTTTTTAAAAACCCTCTAGTTTTCCCTTTCCAAATATATTTTATGTTTTCCAAAAATGTTTTGTAATTTTTATCTGTAGAAATATTCACATATTGTAAGATTTGTTTCTAGGTACATCATTGTTTTAATTGCTGTATAGCCATTTTTAACCTTTATTTCTTTATTGCATTTTTATTTGGCTACTACTAGTATATAAAAATGTTATTAGTTTTGCATAGTGTTTTAATATCCAGCCACCTTGCTAAGTGCTATTCATTGTTCTCAAAGCTGTCTTTGGAAATTTTCCTTACAAATAATCAGATTGTACACAAATGCAGCTTGCTTTATATTTCTTCTTAAGTTCTCATATTTGTTTTCCTTGTCTTATTGGATCAATGAAAATCTCCATTAAAATTTTGAATAATGTTTAAGTACACTCTAAGTATTTCTAAATTGTATATTTGCTCTAGATTTTTATTTTATTTACTCTATGAGTTTAAGGGTGTTTAGTTATATTATATTATTAATTTTTTAGAAACGAATATGGTTTTGTTAATTGAAAACATCCCTCTGGTACAGAACAATTTACTTATTATTAATGTTTCAGTTTTTTCTTGCCAAGCATTTGGATAAAGTTTAGCTCTGTAAGTTCTTATGATCCAAGTGGCACTGTTTGTGTCTTGAGTCAACTGCACTGATCTAGTAACTTGACTGGTTGGAGGATGCAAAAAGTCTTCATTTAAACTGGCTCTGTGGTACACCTCCACACGTTTCTCTTTCTCTGACTATCTTGGTCTTCCACACACTGTATTACTCGTTAGGGTATTCAGACAACTTAGTGGCATGTACCTTCTAAGAGGGAGTGTTCAAATATGAAAAGAGAAGCTGTAGAACTCTTGAGGCCTAATCTCAGATGTTAAAAAGAATCATTTTCAGCACATTTAAGTGGTAACTTTGTATCCCCTAACCAACATCTCCCCAGTTTCTCCCTCCCCTAACCCATAATAACCACAATTCTACCTTATGCCTCTATGAGTTAGACTATTTTGGATTCCATGTATAAACGAGATCTGTGGTTTTTAAATACAGTTTCAGAGATTCAGAAATGCGTAAGCCTATTTGTAATAATATCATAATTTGGAAAATTGTTACTTCATTAGTATGCAAAAAGTGTGCTAGGAAGAATCTTAGGGAAAATGTTCCTGAATACTTCAGTTCCAAGAATGATATAATTTAATATAAAAATTACTTTATGGTATGATTTTGAAGTATATACATATTTGAAATAATTTAACAATAAGACACTGAAAAGAAAACATAAGACACAAGAGGATGAATTTGGAAAGAAACTGGAAGAGTAATTAAAAGGAAGGAAATTACAGAAATCTAATGTATTAACCTTGAAAATAGAAGTCTATGAATTATTAATTCTTTACTCAAGGCTTCCAACTTATTTTATTCTATTTTTCTGTCATTATTATCACATCACATCAAGAGTACATGCTATCAATGGCTAATCACTTTTTTAAAACTGTGGTAAAATATATATTACATAAAATGTGCTGTTTTAATCATTTTAAGTGTATAGTTCTGTGGCATTAACATTCAGATTCTTGTGCAACCATCACACCATCTATCTTCTAGAACTTTTTCTAGTTCCCCAACTTAAACTCTGTACCCATTAAACATTACCTCCTTGTTCCCTCCTCCAACTGCTTTTGAAAATGTATTTTTAAAAACGTATTTTTATACGAATCAATCTTTGGATATTTATCTTGGAAGTGGAAAGATAGCTCTATTCAGTACAGCCACTTTAACTTAGAATATTGGCATGGCCTGTATGAAATTAAAGAAATAATGTCAGTTTATGTAATGCATGTAATTCTACTACTTACAGTAATAGTAATAAGGTATTATATGCACATATATACATACACACACTAAAATAATTTCACAGCTGCTTTAGTATTCCATCTTTTGCACAAGACTTTCAGAAGCCTCTTGACTCAGAAATGACATTCAGACTTATTGAACATTGAAAATGATATCTTCCTAGATTTTAAAAGTTTTCACAAGTAATTTTCTAGTAGTTCTTTTATTAATTGCCTATTTTTGTAAATAACACAATTATCTATTCTTAATACATATTGATTTAGACTTTCCTTCTAACATTCCATCTATTATAAGGACATTTATAATTTGGGCAGTTTATTAAAATTACATAGTTGGCTGGAGTTCATAATCATGTGAAAATTTACTTCTGCATTTTACTTTTTAATTCTGAGTACTTAATTACTGTATAAATATGCACTTTAGCTGGTAGAGATGATATTCTTTTGTTAATTAACTGATAATTATTTCTGAATACTTTTATTGCCCTTATTCTGCCTTTTTTCCCCAAAATTACAGACAGCTAAATTAGAGATACGTTTTTTGGGTGGGCAGCTCCTCCATTACACTGTTTCAATATGTAACTGCAGACATTACAGTGTTAAACTATTGTTACATATTTCTGTATTTAATAATATTATTAATTTGGTAATAAATATTCACCTATGCATTTGCAAAATCTAGATATATCAGTAAATATATAACTTTTTCCTAAATCTTCTCCATTTCTGTACTTGGTACTTACTAAAATGCTTCTAAAATACCAAGTGAGTTCAAAAGGAACAAAAACAAAAAGCTCACTGTTAAATTGTCTTTACATAGATCTCCTTCATAGTAAGCAAATCAAAGCATTTTCTAATATTTTTAAACAGATGGCTACTTGTATGTATTAATTAAAAACAGTTCTCTCCTTTATAAATTTATGTACCATAATTCATGATACAGGAAGAACTTATCAAACTAAGGCTTTTAAATTAATTAAAATATGAGGTACTAAATGAAGGATAATGATAATAGTGTATCAAACCCTATAGTGGTCGCTTAGGATGTCTTTAAGTGAATTTTACCCATAGGCTGACAACTCAGAGCTTTCATGAAACTGTGAGAACAGGAGCAATAATTAAATAGAATCACCTCTTAGCAGCATAGTAAGAACTAACAAAAAAATATGCCACCTACTCATCCCCTCCTCCAACACAAAGGGGAAAATACATTCAGTGTTCAATCCCCCCTTTTTTCACACTTAAATCACTATTTTTACCCCAGTTAGACATTTTTAAAAAACAATGCAATTATTGTCTATAAATGGACAATTTGGTTTTATACTGTCGAATTTGGATGTTTCTTTATACATTCTAAATATAAGCCCTTTATCAGATATGTGGTTTGCAAATGTTTTCTCCCTGTTTGTAGCTTGTCTTTGTATCCTCTACTAAGTTCTTTTGCAGACCAAAAGTTTTTAATTTTGATGATGTCTAGTTTATCATCTGTTCACTTATGACACATTTTGGGATCAAGTCTAAAAATTTCTCTTTATTTCTTTCAAAAGCTAGATCCCAGATGATCTAGCAGCAGTTTGAGGATACATAAGTGAACCTAATCAGACCAAAAGAATGACATGCAGATTCCTCAGCTAATATATGCAGATTATTTTCAGCCAGAGGTAGTTAGAGTTAGAAGAAGATTGTTACGCAGCAAAATTTACCGAGATAAGCTCAGCCTCGTAAAAAAGTAGTGTCAGAAAGTTTATTTTCCAAAATAAACCGAATATTTTTAAAAGGTTTGGATATTCAAGGGAAAAACATAGACAAAGAATAACTGCTTACCTCAGATGATTTGGTATTAGTAAGCATAAGATGCATAAAAACATAGTTTCCACACATATTTGCTCTTCTTTTATAGAGCCAGTATGAAGAATCATTTAAAATCATTAAATGTTATCACTTTACAAAAATCAAGTTAAATTCCTTGATGAATAAGCAAAGTGAAAACGTATATGGGTGATTTAAATGAAGTAGTATCCATGTTCAGATGTACTACATTCTCAGGTACTAAAAACAAGTCATTGTCATCACAAATCATCATGTTGAATGTCAGAAAGCCAGGAAAATAAGTGAGGAGATTAAAGGAGAAAAAGACATGAATATTGTAAAAGAAAACTCATAGAAAGAGACAGAAAACTATAGACTCCTTATTTGATATTAAAAAGATAAAAGAAAAAAAATCAAGACAATGTTTAAAACAAGCTGGCTGATTTTTAAACAACCGCTATTTGTGAACTCTTTGTAATCTCTACTTTCTGAAGTGTCCACAAAATCTCACTGAAGCATCATAACCACTCATTAAGACATTAATTTATCCCCATTGATAAATTAAGGTGCTGGTAATTTGTAAGATTTTTAATTGCCTACAACGCTATCATATTCACAAAACAGAACTAGAACTAGATAGAATTGAAATGTTTCACCTCTACAATCAGTGTAATTTATGCTGTGCCAAATTCCCTGCATTTTTTATTTAAAATGTTTTTTTAAACATTTTGTGAAATGAACCAAAACCAACCATAGGACCCATAAAATGAACAAGTCACATTTCCATTGGAAATTTATCAATGTATATTGATGTGATTAAAATTGTAGAAAAAAATACATGAACAAGTCTAGCAGGAAATCAATGTTTGTTTTTATCTTTATTTGATTTTATTAAATGAGTTATTTTTATACTTAAAAAATTCTCACCTAATTGCATAGAGGAGACCATGTTTAATTGACTTATTTCATATTAAAACAATCACTCTAAACTTACTACATGACACTATGTTTTAAAATATACACATAACTGAGGAATAATATATTAAGATTAGAAAATAGGAATTTAGGCTTCATTAAGGGAATTGTAGTTTATTGTTATCTGCATAGACCACAGCTGGGATGTCATGTTTAGTTCTGTATATTGCTAACAACTTTTAAAAGTAGCCTTTTTAAATTAAAAATGTATTAGGTACCTAATGTATATCAACCAATGTGTCATCATCTAGGTGTGCAAAGCAAAACAAGATAGTATGCTTATTCTCAAGGTTCCCATGGTCTAGTAGTGATACTGAGTAGAAATACACATCTTTATTTGTAAAACAGTGTGAAAAGCAAATAAAATAACATTTTCTATGAATCTTAATGAGGATTTCATTCCTCATTAACATGAGAAGAATGAATCTGGGTACTCATATAAATAATTATTGGAGAGCATGGAAATGGTTAATATGAATTGTGAAGATTAGGCCATTGCATTACCATTTTTAAATGTTTTCACATGGAAAAATAACTTATACTATGTAACTCTAGCAGTTGGATATTTATGTATTTTTTTTTTTTTTTTTTTTGTAATTAGGTTCAAAGATGTTCTGGGAGATTCTGTAGGCCTCAACATAGTAGAAGATATTTCAAACAATCAGAATGTTCCCAAATTGATTAGATTCCTACTCAAGAGAGTCAGCTCTCTGACAGTGGAAGTGTTCAAAGGGAAACTGAATCATCTTCTGATAGATTAATTACATATGAATTGTTCTGTGTTGGGCTGGTGCGTAGACCAGACTACACTGAAAGACTATTCTAATTCATAAATTCCATAAATCTGGAATACCCTTGCAAAGAATCTATTGTCACTTATTATAAACTAAGAAGCTTATAACTGAATTATTAAATGGGTGCCATTAAATTTATGATAGCCTGTTAAGAATGAAAAAAACAAAATGCACTTCAGGAAAAAATATGAATGTTGAATATTTTAAGTTAACAGAGTGATAAGTGTAAATATTGTTAATTCTGTCCTCTGTTCCTTCTTTTAACTCACTCAGGTAAACACATGGTTGACACTGAATTAGTGTTCTGAAAGAGGTTAGTCAGGATAATTAAACTGATCTGAAAAAAAAAAAATATATATATATGCCTTTTCAATATGGAATAGAGCAATAAAGAATTGTGTGTTATTTTAGATGGATAATTGAAACAGATTTTTTTTTACTGATATTTGAGATCTTTAATGATATAGCTCTGTTTTTGTCTAGATAATATTATTTCCAAAAAATGCATTTTTAAACTGTAAGAAAAAATGTCTAAAATCTTCAGTATGATTGTTACTTTGCATTTCTTCTGACATTCTTTATCTTCGTTAGCATTAATAACTAGATGATAATATTTTGACCTGTATTTAAGAGGCAGTGGATGAATGGAAGAGAGTGCTTTATCTTTGAACTTAAGTTTCCCCAATTTCAGATAGGGACCATAATGCTTGCTACCAGGGATGTGGGAGAAATTGTTTATGTGGTTTTCTCCTTCAAATATACCAAGACCCTCCAAAGCAAGGACCTCTTTTTCACTTTCATTTCCCCAGATTTCTATTTGGTAGTGGGTTCTTAGAAACCATGCACAAAATGTGGGTTAAACAAAACTCTGGTTTTAAAAACTCAAAATATGAGAAGTACTGTACTTCATTATAGTTATATATTGTTGTTATAGATTGACATTAAAAAAAGGATTGAGCACACAGGAAAAGTTGATGGTGGAACAATGAGTAAAATCTTTTTTAATTTTTTATTGTGAGTTTTTTTTTTTTAGTAGACTTTATTCTTTTAGAGCAATTTCAGTTTCACAACAGAATTGAGCAGAAAATACAGAGTTCACACATAACCCTCCCCACCCACACATACATACTCCTCTACCCTCAACATCCCTCATCAGTGTGGCATATTTGGTACAATTGATGAACCATCATGGGCACATTATTATCAGCAAAAGTCCATAGTTTACATTAGGGTTCACTCTTGATATTGTACATTCTATGGGCTTTGACAAATGCATAATGACATATAGCCACATACAGAATTATAGTATCATACAGAATAGTTTTCTTAATGAGAAAGCTACTACTGGCTACTCTCTTTGCCTGGGATATTTTTCCTCAAGGTCAGTGGGCTCTCAACTTCATCACCTTTGAGTTTTTGCTCGATTGATACCTCCAGTGAGAACCAACCTGACCACTCAAAGTAAAACTGTGAAACTCTTTATCCCTTTGCTCTGTCTTGCTATGTTTATTCCATAACAATTGTTGCCTTCTAAAATGCTGTGTAATTTGCATATCATTGTGTTTTTGTTTCTGGTCTCTCTTCCCCCTCTAGAATATAAGGTGCACTAGGGCAGGGACCTTTATCTAGTTTATCTAGTTTATTCCTTGATGTTTCCTATGTGCCTGACTCATAAAAACACAATAAACACTTACCTAATGAATGAATAGATGCATGGCCTTTAACATTTTCAGATACAACAGTCTAGTAACATTACTGTGCTTGTGACACTCGTGAAGTGAAAACAATAAGCTGTGCCTCCTTTCGCCTTGTTTCTTATATATTTCATATTTTTCAGTTAAAAAGTAGCATTTGTTATAAGGATGAGACAAAAAGTACACAAAATATCAGTCATCTGCTCCTTCCCTATCCTCCAATCCTATCTAATTAGCCAAAATTATCAGCTTGTTATATTTATTTTAGTATTTTTCTCATGCTTTATATATATATTTATAGGTATATACATATATTTGTGTTCAAGATTTTGTTTTCATCATAATAAGCATATACTACATGCATTCATTTGCAACTTTTGGACACAATTTAACAAAATACCATGAACAAAATTTCAGTTGGACAGAAACTATGATAAGTAATTATTTTATTTAGCTATATTTTTGGAGAAGACAAATATAATATTATTTAGATACAGTTCCCCAATGATCAGTTGTCCCTTTTCCCTCCACTGAATACAGTGTCATACTGCAATATTTCTGTTGGTCTGAATTCAAAAATTGAGATTGCTTGGTCACATTGTATATGCATTTTTAGTTTTCACTATTATTTCCACTTGTTTTAAGCCTCTTAATCCACAGAGCACCTTTTCATTAGTCCATTTGCCAATTTTTCTTCAACAGAACATGCTGTAGTCTAAAGCCAACACAAAATTTAAGATTTGAGCACCATCGTAAGTTTGGGCACAATAGTTTTAATAAAAAGTATTGACATGGCTCAGGTTCAGATTTAGACTTTGGGGGCTGTTATCAATTGGTGTTATTCTCTCTTTAATTACTTTCTGTTATTCAAAAGCCTGATAATGTCTTGTGTGCGGCAGTTGCTCAATAAGCTCCACTGAATTACTGAAAATTGATCACTTGCCCTTAGCAAGTAACTTCCCACTAAAAACAGCCACTGCTTATTATGGCCAGATGATTAGACTGTTTTGATTAAATGTATCTTGGTAATAAGTTTATGGGCTTTGAGTGCCTTTTTTCATGCTGAAATGTTATCCTAATCGATGAGCTCTTTCAGTTCATCTTGCTTGTCCTTTATATAAAATTAAGAATGTAATATTAAGGGTATAATTTTATTTTCTTTTTACTCCCATGTTTTCTTGATTTGAAAATACAGTCTCAAAACTTTAATTTGAGAAACTTCATTATTTACTAGAGGTGATCCTTTTTTCACGCTTGATTTTGTTGTTGAAGTTATTTAGGCACTGGCCAATCTTCTAAATGCACTGACAAGACGAAATGAGGATGAATCTCTTAATAAGTAATTCTCCGGATTTTTGAACTAGCAGAGTGTTAGCAAGTTATAGCCTATCACTTGTAGAAATATGTCAAGAACAACAGATTGTTGTCAAAGGTTCAGGAACCTATTTGTCGGCTAGTTTCTGGGAGGGGAAGGAGGGTGAAGTGGGGAAAACCAGTCAACTACTCAGGTGTTACTTACCAGTGAGAATGAAACCACCTAGAATCATGAATTTTCAGCCAAAGAGAAATGTACTAGGATAGGGATGCTGTACAGAACAAGAGTGGTTCTGGACAGAACCTACCTCCAGTAAGTGTCTGATGTAAGGCAAATTATCATGATAATTTTTCTCATTGTGAATCTGGGGGCCCTGTAGACCATTATAATTCTAAGTTACCTCAAATCAGTTATTACATTTAAAAAGTCATCTTCTAAAATAAACCTAGAGTAATTAAGCCTCTTTTAAAAACAGGCATAGTTATGATTTATACAGAAACATTATGAACTAGAACTTTTTCAGGAGGTAAAATGTTATATTCTCTGAACCTGTTGGAACCCAAAAGCTGCAGGTGCTTCTTTGAAAAATAACATTTCTATCATCTACCTGACAAGTACAGCTGAAATATCAAAGTTATAAACATTCTGTTTCTGTGTGCCAACTGCTGTTTCCGTGGAAACAGCCTAAGTTGCAAAAGGAAAGGAAATGTCCTTAACTTAAAATTGTGAGGTTTTAAACATTTTACTATTTATTTGGATATATCTCACTTCTTATTATAAAAATGTCCAATTTGATCATTTTATTCACATACCTATGTATCTACACATGTAAGACCAAATGCTATTAAACTATTAAATAACATTTGCTTTTATTTTAACTTTAATCTCTTATGATATAAATATAACTTATAAAATGAATTACATTTATCACAAATATTATTCATTATTTAAATATTAATGGTCAAAACCTTAAAAACATAGGAAACACAAAGGCATATGTAATATGTTCTTATTTTTGATAACTAGAAATAACTAAAAATAAAGGGGGAATATTTATTGATCTAAAAATAAACTAACTTGAATTTGTATTGATTATCCAGATTACTTTTATGAATAAAGAAGCAAATTCATTGTTTGGATTTATGTTAATGTTCTGTCTGATATTTTTATATTCTCTTATCTTCCTCTGATAAGGCAGTACACATTTTGGTATATGCAAAAAAGTTATGCAATATTTTCTGATGCAAAATAGTAGCTAAAGAGAAAGCAATGGCAATATTTTCCTCGTTTATATAATATTTGAAGTTGTGATATATGATATAATTGGTGAAAAACTTTCACCCATTCATTATATTTTCCTGCACTTGGAATTCATAAATGATAGTCATTTTTGTAGCTTCAGGAAAGGCTAAAATGGAAGTTTATGATACTCTTGTATTATGGAAGAGCCAATGAAATTTCAAATATATGTATGTTTTAGGCACTAAGATCATAGCACTGTCATATTAGTAGAAGACATGCTTTGCCCTGTTACCAATTAAGAATTGTTAAATGTTGCTTCCACTATTTCAGTTACTTGGGAGGTTATTTTTTAATAGCGATGACAATTAGTTCAAGAGTCTTCTAAAGTGTGATGGATTAACTTACATCTCAAAGGTATATAACCATGGACTGGCTAAGCAATTGGGAGAATCTGCGTCATTATCTTTTACTTAGTTAACCATTTTTGTTATAATTCAAGACTTTTATGATTTGATAAGATATTACATGTACTCATCTTACAATTTTTGAAAAGGAATTGTTTTATTGCCTTTTTCTGGGTAAATTTAATGGAAGATACATTGATCTTTGATGAAAGTCTTTCAAGTTATTTTTTTTTAAAATTGAAGTATAGTTGATTTAAAATATTGTGTTAGTTTCAGGTATACAGCAAACAGATTCAGTTTTTTTTCAGATTATATTCCATTATAAGTTATTACGTGGTACTGAATGTAATTCCTTGAACTATATAGAAAATACTTACTTAGTAATTTTTAGATTCCACAAATAAATGATATCATATGATTACTTATCTCACTTTATCCAACTTACTTTGTTTATCAGTCAATTGATAAATATTGTTTCTTCTAGTGAATACCTAAAAGATAAATATGTTGTTACAAAATTCTTAATAGTTGATTGTTTTCAACCACAACAACAATTATTATCTAGTTTAACAGGAATAGAATTATCTGTGTGGTGACTATGGCTTACTTGATTATGATCTCCTCAAGAGAAGGTGTATGTGTCAGCTTTGTTCATTTGATGTATCTAAAGTGCCTAGCACATAGGAGGAGTTTGGTATTTGTTGAATGAATGAAAAAAAATCTACAGTTTGAAGTTATTTTATTAACTATACTTTGATAGATGAAGACTGTATTATGAGCTTATTGTCTTAAAATATACGTATGCTTCTTGCATGTGTAAGTTGCATGTGTACACTTCCTTTTCAACCTTTGAGAAGTAGAATAACAAATTATTGAATCAGAAAGGATAGTCTGTGAAATTATAAAAATCTGATTTGAATAGATTAGGAGAGTACTGATATTGGGCAGTATATTTTTGAGCCAATTTAAATCTTATAAAGTAATTCTCTAGTATAATTGAAAATGTATCTTGGTTTTTGCCTTTCTCCAGTTAATGGTAGTGATAATAGCATCTAATTGATGAATCACAGTCCTGTAACATGCAGGGAAATTTCTCTCATAAGGCATGTTTTAATTATTAGCATGTCTCAAAAGTAAATAATTCATTAATCTAAAAATTCAATGGCATGGTTACATATTATATGCCTAGTTCCCCGGAAAAACCTATTAAACATATTGTGTGAGTCTAATCCCTGACAATTTGAATTTCTATTTGCTATATTATCATAGATACCAATTGAGAATACCAATAATTCAGGGACTAAAAATAAATAATGTAAAGAGTGATTCCAGACGTAACAGTATGAGGCAATCCAGGAACCCTCTCCCCAGGGAAAATAGTGAAAATAATTAAAAATGAAAAATGAAAACTTTGAAAGCCTATGGAAATGGTCTTAAGGGCAAACAGCAAATAATGAAACTCTATTCAAGAAAATTTAGGAAAATTCAGTAAGAGAATTGAGAGGCTGTGACATTTGAACCTAGACCATTGACCCCTTCAGCTCAAAAAGACAGAGACTTCATTCCAGACTAATGCAGCCAAGAACAGAGATCTCTCTCCCCTGCTCTCAGTTGGAGGACTTTCTTCCTGGGAAGAGCATGACATCAGTGTTTCCCATTTTGCCCTAAGCTACCTGTTGCTGAGACTAAGCCTCAGGTAAGTTCAGTTAAGAGGCAGGGATTCTCTTCCATGTAGCCACCACTCACAGGATGGAGGCTCTCCCTTGGGTATGGCTCACTGGGAACACTGGGGCCCTGATCACTCTTGATCTTTCTTATGAAGCTATCGTTCTATGCCAGGAGAGACAGGTCAGGAGAACCTCAGACTGTCGTACCCCCTCCATCCAGCACCCAGTTTCTGTAGCAGAGATGCCACTCAGAGAAACACGTGCCATCATTACCAACCCTAGCTCCAGAGTCCTGGTTTAGTGATTCTGTTGGGGAGAGACTGGCCTTAAAGGAGAGAGATACTAATCTTTCACAGAAGGAACTTTCATTTGCGTCAGAGTATGGAGAAGCTCAAGCCTAAGGGTGCTCTCAAGAACACTGGAGATTGTGGTAAGAGGCAACTGGGATTTAAGATACAGTCTAAACTAAAGATCATGTAGTTTGCAGAAGAAAATAGGGGATATGATAGCTGAGAGAAGCCCTTCTGGGTCAGTGCAAATATCAAACACTGACTTCAGAAACTGTCCTGAAGGGGCCATAATTTGGTTTAATTAGCTTATAAAGTAATTTATGCCAGAAGGTGTTTGTTGAAATAAAGCAATTGGCTGTCAACTAATGGAGCTTAATAGCTGGGAATTGTCAGGGAGAGGAAAGGAGCCTTACTAAAATTACTGTCAACCCAGGGTGAACTATGGGCATACCCAAAGTTGTGTCCCCCAGAGAAACAACATCAGAGGCTTAACACTTTGTGTATGGGGTATGGGGTAATGATTCAGTAAAGTAATTCAGCCATCACTAAACAAATAAAAAAACAAATAACAATAAAAATCCCCGGAGAGAAAGAGAGACCAGTGCTGAGTCGTCATGATGTATTATATAAAGTGTCCAGTTTCTAACAACTACAACAATCATAAAATAGGATGCATGCACAGAGGAAAGAAAGTATGACACATGCACTGGATAAAAAACAGGCAACAGAAGATACCTGTAGAAGTGAACAGATATCAGACTTAATAGAAAAATACTTTAAAGTAGCCCATCATGTTCACAGAACAAAAGGAAACCATGATTAAAGTAGTAAAGGAAGGTATGATGATGCTGTTGCATCAAATAGAGAATATCAATAAAGACAGAAACTATTAAAAAGAACCAAGTGGAAATGTTAGAGTTGAAAAGTAAAGCAACTGAATTTAAAAATTAAAAAAAAATACTGTAGAGGGATTCAACAGTAGATCTGAATTCACAGAAGACAGGAAAGGTGAACTTGAGCTGTTTAGATAGAAATCTTGCAAGCCAAAGAACAAAGAGAAAAATGAATAAAGAAAAATGAAGAGCCTCGGAGAAATACAGAACAACAGTAAGCACACCAACAAACACATGATGGGGATGCCAGAAAGAATTGAGAGAGAAAGAAGAGGAAATAATGTTTGAAGAAATAATAGGTGAAGAGTTTTTGTGAAATAACAAGCTACACATCCATGAAGCTCAACAAAGTTCAAGTAGGATAAATACAAAAAAGAACCAGAGACACAGCATAATAAAAATGTTGAATGTCAAAGACAAGGGAAAAAATCTTGAAAGCAGCAAGGAAAAAAATATCACACAACACTTTGAACAGAAGAGCAGAATGGGGGCCAAAAGGCAGTGGGATAACAGACTCAAAGTGCTCAAAGGGGAAAAAAAAACTATCAGACAAGAATCCTATATGCAGAACAACTACATTTAAAAAAATGAAAGCAGATTAATGACTTTCCAAGATAAAGGAAAAATGAGAGAATTTGTTACTATAAGACCCATCTTAACAGAAATACTAAAGTAAATTTTTCAGACTGAGAGAGGTGATCCCAGGTGGTAATTCAAATCCACATTAGCAAAAAATATTATATAAAACAGTAACAGTATTTTTTGTCTTTTCTTCTCATCATTGATTCAGAAAGCCATTGTATAAAATTATACATATATTTATAAATATGTATTTATAAAAATATATAATATAAAATAAATACATATTTATAAACATATTTATAAACACATTTATAAATATTATATATTAGTCTTAATATATATATCATATATAATTTATTATTATGCCTATAACATATAAATGTTATGTATGTGTCACATATTTAACAATAACAGCACAAAAGTGGCACATGAGAGCAAGGGCTAAGGAAATTATTACATTATTAAATAATAATTATAACAATGTATTGTTTAGTTTGAACATTAATGAAATATGCATAATAATAATGCCATGATAAGGGGGAAAGGGGACAGATATAAAGGTGTACTTTTTGTATGTAATAGTGGAATTAAGCTAGTACAAGTTGGAAGCTTATTCAGTTAAATTCAGAGAGATAGAGAAATAGATAGATAGATAGATAGATAGATAGATAGATAGATAGATAGAGGTGTAATTTTTGTATGTAATAGTGAAATTAAGTTAGTACAGGTTGGAAGCTTATTCAGTTAAATTCAGATAGCTAGATCCATCTATCGATCGATCATAAACCTTACAGTACCTAGTACTAAAATAGATTAGTGATTACTTAGGAGTGACTGGGGGTGTGGAAATAAGGAGTGATAGCTGCAGTGTATGGGATTTATTTCTGAGGTTACAAAAACGTTTTAAAATTGAGTGGTGACAGTGAATACTAAAAACCATTGAATTTTACACTTTAAATAGATGAATTGCAACTTATTATGGCACATTGATCACAGCTTCTATCTTTAGGTAGCTATATGTTTTACTAGGTGGGCTGACAGCCTCCAGGTACATAACTGGTTAGGACACCTTACTTTGGAATAAATGATATGTGTCCTACCTGGGGCCAAAGACATATGAGAAACTGATTTAGAGTAATGCAAAGAGAAATTAATGGAGAGTGGTCAGATTTTCTCATTTAAATAAGGAAATGTCAAGACACTGAGGAAGTTGCAGTATCTGTAGGCATATTAAATTTATGAAGAGGAAGACCTAAGGCTAAGTAGAGTCAGTCAAACACTATAGAGAGAAGAGAACAAGGAAAATGGACAGGGGAAAGGTAGTCAAAATTTATGAAAGAGAAATCATATGATATATGATGAAATTGTAGCCAGATACCTCTTGATACTGTAAAGATTATCCATTTAATCTTCACATTATTTTCACTTCAGAAGTGAGTAGTAGTGCTCTGTATACAGAAATTTGACATTTACTTTGAAAAACAAATCTTTGAAGATCATATTAAGTCAACTTCTCAAGAAAAACATGCTAAAATTCTCTTCTAACGTTTTTGAGATAAATGGATCGAGAAGGTGTTTATTTCTTTAACAGTCAGTCTGTCTCTCAGAAGTCCCTAATATGGCCATGTAATTTAACTTTTCCTTGACATCTTGACCTTTTTCCTGTTAACAACCGTCACCCATTACTAGCAGCAGTTTTGCATCAATGCTTTTCTCACCAGGATGCCAGGAAAAAACTGAATCCAAACTTTGATTGTTTTGAGAGTAATGGTTACAATTCTCTAAATGATAGATATTGAGCTTTCATTCATGAAATAATGTCTTTGCAAGGTAATATTTCCAGTTAAGTATATTCAACAGTGAAAGTCTGTTAAGGGACGTCAGAGTGCTCATACACTTTGTTTCTGTCAGAATCTTTGCAGTTTCCCCCATAGATCAAAATAATGCTTGTGAAACAAATCACCCTTTTATAGAATAAAAAGTAAAATGGTCTCATTAATAAATCTGAATACAAATTATTAATGTAATGTTAATAACTTGGTAAGGTTTCAATGCCTGACATTTTCTCACACTCATTAAGATACCTGTTAATATATACATTTTAAAAATAATGAATAAAAATCGTTGAATAACATGAGGGGGAAAGATGGAAATGTAAGCTTTAAAAATTTACATTAACCTCAATATTCAAGCATTTGCGTTTGATTTTTAACTCACAGTTGTGAAATATGCATGCAGTGCACCTAGACCAGAATAGCTGCATGGGTCACTGAGGATGGGGACGGACAGCAGGAGTTATCTAGAGACTTACTTCCCACCGTTTCTCCAGTTCAGGGGTATGCTACCTACCTAACTCAGAAACTAGGAAATCAACTATCCAGCCAGAGTCAAGCTAAGAAAAAGATCAGCTGAATATCTGCCCATATCATTAATGCACAAAGGACCATAAAATATCATTCTGTTAGTAAAGCAGCATGTAAATGAAGGATAAGGAGAGAAAAAGTTCCCAAACTCCTTTGTATACTTTATCTGAATCTCCAGAAAATGAAAGAAAGAGAATAGAGAAGTAATAAAGAGTTGTGAAAAAAATTGCTAAAATAAAAAATGCAAATTTTTCAAATGGAAAGACCTACCATATGTTGTATTAATAAAAAAGGCATGGATCTAGATAATTATATTGGACATTTAGAAAATTATGGTGAAGAAAAATTCTCCCCTCAAAAAATTCCCAGAGCATTCAAAAGAAAATAAAATGCAACCTACAAATGAAATCCAGTGTGGCTACAGATTTCTTATAATTAACAAATTAGGCTCAAAAGCAGTAGATTAATATTTTGAGGAAGATTTTTTATAATCTAGAATTCAATACCAACCCAAAATAGCATTCTAATGTAGAGGTAAAAATTTTAAAAATGGATTATGCAAAGATTCAAAGCTTCTAATTATAGTCAATGTCTGAAAGAACTATTTTAGGACAACTACCCTTAAAACAGTTAAACAACTTAATAAAAAGATTGAAGGAAACATGCATAATGTAAAATAAAGATTGGCATACAAAACTTTTCATATTCATTTTTTTCATGAAAAAGTTTTATCTAATGAAAATAATTTTAAAAAGAACTGGAACTAAAATAACAAAAAAGCAGACACAATGAGGAGAAAAAAGAAGTGATAGTATACTAAAGTTTGTATCTTATTTTTGGCAAAATATAAATGCTCGTTGTCATCTTATTAATACAAATGATTATACCTGTGTATATTTTTTGAATGGCTGTATAAGAATAGAAATATACCCATTATTTTTCTAGTAGTGGAATAGTAGTTAGGAAAACAAAATTTTATAATCCAATAATGATCATTAAAAGACAATTATAAATGATAATAGCAAAAAAGCATGCTGAGCATTCTGGCATATAAAAACACTGGAAGTCATCACTCCTGTCTTTACCAGAAAACTTGAAAAAGTGAAAACCAGTGCCTTTTCATGGACACTTTTAGAAAACTCTGGTTTTAAAGTAAACTACACCCTTGAAATCTAGAGAGACAGGTGCCTTCCGTAAGATACAGCACTGGATGTTTGCTTACCTGGAGCAGAAACAACTTTACACCACAAGTAGTAAAAATTATTAAATGGTAATTTTGAAAAATTTTTTCAAAAATTTTGAAATTTTTGAAAAACTCACACTCCTGAGGGCTGTGTCATTTGGAGTCCCACTATTTTCACAGACTTTCTCTCCAGGAACTCCAAATGATTCTCATGGTGAGGATTTGAGAGAATTCTCAATTCTAAAACCTTGTCCCATCTGAAGGAAGGGAATTGTGCCCAACTCCAGGCAGTTTTAGCCTTCATGTTGTCTGTAAAAGAAATAAAAATGTCATAGCCATCAGGGGACAGAAAATTAAGAAAATAGAGGTAGCTTCAGCCAGGGAAGGAAGTGGGAATACGGGTATGTCCTTAAAGAAAGGACAGAAACTTGTGAAGTTCCAACCAAAGACAAGCACAACCCTAAGATTATAGAATGTCCTCTGCCCCATACTCTATCCGCCCCCTGTAAACCTCCACCTTAATAACAGTATATTACATTGAAAGACCCGCATCACAACTCTCTCTCAGCAGCAATACATAAGGGAATTTGAAAGCCTAGAAGTGAAACAAAAACAAAGACAGTAGGTGATTTTGAATCCTCTGGTACCTATAGCTATAAAAAATGTTAAACATGGCCCAAATCCCAGCTAGAAATCTTCAAACTAAAGACATATTTTATATATATACATATGTATGTGTGTGTATATATATATATGTATGTATATATATAACTTTATATGACGTATCTTGCTTTCAATTAAAAAAATCACAATGCATACCGAAAGGTAAGAAAAAATACACTGAAGAGACAAAGCAAACATCATATGTGACATGTATGTTGGAATTACCAGTCTAGGAATTTAAAATAAGAATTACTAATATATTATGGGCCCTAATAGAAGAAGTAGACAACATGCAAGAACAGATGGGTAATGAATGTCATTAAAGAAAAACCTAAGAAGTTATCAAAATGAAATGCTAGAACTCAATAACACAGTAACAAAAAAGAGTGATGCCTTCAATGTGCTTATGAGCTAAGGCAAGGATCCAGGAACTTCAAGATAAGTCAATAGAAAACTCACCAGCTGAAATACAGAGTAAAATATGAATTAAAAAAAAATAGAACATCCAAGAATTTGGGGATAATATCCAAGAGTGTGATATGCTCATAATTTGAATAATAGAAAAAGAGAGAATGGAACAGAAGGCATATTTGAACTAATGCATGAAATCTTTTGAAAATTAATGATAGGATCCAAAATCACATCCAGGAAGCTCAGAAAAAAATAAAACAGGATAAATATAAAAACAAAGCACAAAAAACACACATTTATCATAGTGTAACTGCACAAAATCAAAGACAAAGAGATAGTCTTATTGAAGGAAGTCAGAGGAAAAGAGAAATACCTATGGAGGAACTTGGATAAGAATTACAATGGATTTCTAATTTTAAAAAAATTTGAAAGAAAAGAGTGAAGTAGAATATTAGTGCTAAAGAAAATAAAAAAAGATCACCTCTAATTCTCTATCCAATGAAATAATTCAAAAGTGAAGGAGCAATGACTGCTTTCTCAAACAAAAAAATTGAATGGATTCTTTGTAAGCAGACCAGGAAATGTTGAAAGAAGTTCTTCAGGTGAGAAGCAACTGATGCAGATAAGGAACTTTGATCTGCATAAACAAAGAGCATTGGATCCAAGGAACTTTTTTGTAAATGTTACCAGAATGATTCCAAAATTTATATGGTAAAGCTGAGCATCAAGAACACTCAAGGTAATTCTGAAAAAGTAAGTTTGTAAGACTCACATTACAGGACTTCAAGTCAGATCTATTCTACAGGACTTCAAGTCAAAGCTATTAAAATGAAGACAGTATTGGTAAAATATTAGACACATTGATCAATAGAATAGAAAGTCCAGGAATAGACTTATATAAATATAGTGAACTGATTTTTTGACAAGGGCAATTCAGTTGAGAAAGGGTAATCTTTTCTACATTGTGCTGAAACAGTTATGTCCATATGCAGAAGAAAAAAAAAAAAGACCTTAGACTACAACGTAGGGAAAAAAAATAACTCAGACCTAAGTTAAAATGTAAATCTGTGAAATTTCTAGAATTAGACATGAGAAAATCTATGTAAACTGGTGATTCATTTTTAGATACAATGACAAAAATTGAGAGGAAATTTTAATATGTTGCAGACTAAATCTTTTGCAAATTTAGTCATGGTGCTGGCTGTAAGGAACTGGATTCTGCCAACAACGTAAAAGAACTTCCCTAGATTGTCCATATTAAGAGTCTAGTTTAACTGACATCTTGATTTTGGCCTCAGGAGACCCCAAGCAGATAACTCCACTTAAGCAATGCTGGACTTGTCACAGACAAAAACTGTGTGATAATGAATGCTTTAAGCTGCCAAGTTTACGGTAATATGTTACATAGCAGTAGAAAACTAATACAGAAATCTTGGTTTCCAAGGGTCCAACTACTTTTATTAGGATTGAACAATGGTTCCATTGTTCATGGCAAGTGAGCCAATGGGAAAAGGAGGAGCTTGCTGTGCAGACTGGGGAGATTCATTTGGTTGTTACCACAAAATAGAGGTAATAAGAAATATGTCTGTTAGTTGGAAGACATTCTAGGCACATCTTAGTAATTCCATATCTTATAGGAAAAAAATATAATGGAAAGCTACAACAACCTAATACAGAAAAGATTAATAATTTCTCAGACCCTTTGGGAATAAAATTTTGGAAAACTGATGAGGCAAAGAATCACAACCAGCTGAGGTGCTTCCTGAAGGCAAAAGGAATATGCAGTGGGGGGTAAAACAAGAATGCTCTAAATACCAGTGACCAGTGACATAAACAGGACCACAGTGGTTATAATAGTCCTCCATACATTGATATTAGAAAACATATACTAAATATTTCCTCTTTTCCCTTCTCCTATTCTCCTATTATATGAGATGTGATATATTGAAATAAATTTTAATTAAATTCATCTAATTAAATTTCACTTAATTCATTTAATTAAACTTCATTAAAATTAAATTCATCTATCTGTGTTTGAGTGACAGGATATCAAAGGGCATGTATGACTCAACAAGAAGGGAATGGACATCATCCAAAATGAATTCAGTGGTTCACGGTACTTTTTACAGACTTATTGAGGAGAGAGTAAGCATCACCTAAAGCTTAGTTTGGTAGAAGCATGACTGCTACTGTCTTAACAGAGGTGTGTGTGAACATTGAGTTGATGTGGAATTATCCATATGACTTGCCTAAGCTGAAACTATGCTCCCCACAACCCCCACCTTTTCTGAAAGTGGGTCTAAAGAGAAATTTGCTAGAGATTTGAAAAATGGAAGTGAAACAGAAGTCATTGCTCTCCGAAGGCTGCAGTGATGAGAAAGACAGCTACAGAGGTGCCAGAATATTCTAGCTTGCCTCTACTCTACACTGCTCCATGGCCACTCCTACATGATTGCTAGCTCTGCTAACCAACAAAGACATCAGGCCCAGCCCCAGACGCAGAGGCGATAACTATCACTGGTCTTCCTCCCCCCCCCTGCCCCCCCAGCTCCTCTTCCCATTCTCACTCTAGCAGCTACCTATGCCTGGCTTCCCATGCACCCTTACAAGCACCACTTTGCCTGTCCTCTCTAGTGCTAAAAGCTGATGAGAAGTCTCTTAAATACCTTTTTTATAATCCTCCAACAAACTCTTTAGGGTTTTACTTCCCAAAGCTCCCCACAATTGTGTAAAGCCATGTTCATACTATAAATTCCTCTTTTTCATAATAATTAAAGTGGTTCTGATTTCCTTATTTACCCTTGACTGTTGTGACTATTTAATTCCTTCCTGCAGTTCAGCCCACCTCTCAGATCACACTGTCTCCAGTGACTCAGGAGCACATGGGAGTGCTGGCCATCCCCCTTAATGACTCCTCTGCAGCCAAGCCATTCAGCCTCACACCTAGAATTTAAAGTTCCTCCTGCCCCTTCTGGGCTGAGATGAAACATTAGAGGCTAAGAACAGTGAATTCCATGAATAAGAACTAGTTAGCACACTTCATTTTTGTGAACAATGACTTCCCTGATAAGAAACAACGATTTCAGTAGGACTAAGATTCCTGGCTGGTGTCCAGGGGTTGACCCCATCTTCCAGAGTTCACCAGAATTGTTCAGCACGTGGCTCTCTCTGTCTTCAAAGTCAAAAGCAGTACCTTGAATACTTTTCATGCTTCAAATCTTCTGACCTGTTCTTTTACTGCTAGCTTTTAAAGGCACACCTTATTGAGTCAGGTGTAACCAGGTAGCTTTCGCATCTTAAGGTCAACTGACTTGCAATTTTGATTATGCCACAGACTAATTCCTTTATGTAAGTACTTAATGTTTGAATAACCAGGGGGCCAAGAATGCTGTGTGTGTATGTGTCGTAGTGGGAAGAAGGGGTGGATTTTTAGAATTTTGCCTATCACCACCTCTAATCCATCTAGCAGAGCCTGAAGTTTCAAAGGTGGGAATAAAAACATGTGCAGCATACTATTAGGGCTGACTATGAGAGCAGGTGCTACCAATCTTATCCTTCTACTCCCAGACCCTTGAATCCAGGGTATGGGACGAACAGCACAGTATAGTAGCATTTACCACATCAAGGAGGATATTATCCCAGCTCTGCTGTGTTACCATCAAGCCGGCACCATGACTAAATCTGCAAAAGAATTAGTCTGCAAAATAGTCATTCAACTATTTAACAGGATGGTGGGGAAAGTGATGAGAACAGTGAATTCCATGAGTAAGAACTAGTTAGCACACTTCATTTTTATGAATGATGACTTCCCTGATGAGAAGCAATGATGTTGGGAAAACAGAAGTTGGCATAAACTTGATGAGATTTAGACAGGCAATAAGTATGTTAGATAATGTTTTGTGTTGTTTCTTTTTGGCAGAAGCATTCAAAGCAGAGAATGCAAAACAATATTTAAAGTAGATATTTAATCTAGTGAGAACAAATCACTCTACCTATGATTGACCCAGTATGGTCAGAGGGACTTCTCAAGGAATGGTGGCATGTTGTGGGATCAGTATTAGTCTTTGCTGTTGGCAGGTCTGGCACTCAGCAGTAGCCGTAACCAGATGATTCTTGGTGAGTGGCAGTCCATATTGCTGAATCCATAAATCACCCCATCCCTGTCCCATTGACCACATTATTCAAAGCCCTTCAGGCAAGGAGAAGGATGACTTGGAGAGAGGTTGACTGACATTCAAGGAACAATTCATCTTATCTGCATAATTATTAAGATTCTTATTTGCTACTGTTGTTTTCTGAGCATTGGCATGGGGCACGAGTGGCCCCACAGCCAATCCACATGTTTCAGCCTTTTGCCATGGCTGCAACCCACTTTTGGTACCAGTATCTGCTTAGGTATCTATGCTGCATGACAAATCTATTCTAAAACTTGCTGGATTACACAACATTGTTTTTTTTTTAAACCTCTCATAATTCTGTTTGTTGACTGTGGCTCAGCTGGATGGTTCTTGTGCTTCATGTCATTGTCAGCAGTGCCTCAGCCAACTACAGCCTACACTGAGCTGGACTGTGCAGGACATGTAACTCATGTGGTTCCAATTAACGCCGACTCTTGGCCGGGAGCTCCTTCATGGGTGTTAGTGAGGACAGCGTAGAGTTCCTCAGTGTGACTTCTCCATGTGGCTTAGCCTTCTAATAGCAAGGTCACTGGTTTTTCAAAGCAAGGGTTCCAAAAGGTAAAAGTGGACACTTCACACCTTCCAAGGACTGTCTTTGGGAGTTACACAGAATCACTTCAGCTGCGCTTCATTGATCAAAGAGAGTAACATGGCGAGCCCAGATTCTGTGAGGAGGAGTACACTCTGTGTGAATACTAGAAGGTTTCATTCACTGGGGAACATCTCTGGGGATTAGCTATAGCAGAAGAGCTTCAGAACGCTTGTGTCAAATATACACAGTATTCGTACCACAGATCTTTTCATTGTGAACATTGCAGTGTGTTCTGCTTATGCATTTCTCTTTGGTTGTCTGCTCTCAGACCCCTATTACTGTTCCTAGGATGTTCTGTATAAACACAAATCATACATATCTTTCTAATGCTCAATACCATTTACTGACTCCCTCTGATTTTAGAATAAAGCTTATGCTCCAGATCTAGTATTTTCTAGCTTTAGCTCTTAGCATAGGGGTGAGCCTGTAGTCAGAGCAAATACAATGTTATAAGTGGATGAGTGAATGATAAATGGAGTACCATGTAGTGTAACTTCTCTAAATGTCACCTTCCATTTTCCAAACCAAGATGGAATATTTAGTTCCTTTACTCTATTTGAAGTAAAATATGATCAGTGTCCTCAAGGAATTCAGAATTTGTAAAAAGACAGATATAGAAAATGAGGAAAGTACAGCATGATAAATACCATAAAAGTACACTTAAAAAGTAATTTTAAAAAGGAAAAGGAAAGTAGTTTAAAAGATATGTAAAACAGACATGTATATCGGCAAGAAATTGTTTTTAAATCTCAAAATTGTAACTGTTCCATTGATGACATCTTTTTTTGCATCATAAAATTCCAGTTTACACAGTGCGCTATACATATTTCCCTTTAAAAATGAAAGATGGATAGACATATAGGCAAGAGTGACTTATTTTCATATCATACACTCAAAAAAGCACTCATATATAATATAAAAATCTTGTTTCATGAAACGTGTAAATAATAGAGTACACCGTGTGTATGTGTTAGTTTCTGGTAGTAAAATAATAGCAACAATAAATCTACTTGGCATTCTAACGTACGCACTTGTTCTCCTAATTTTTTCTACACTAATTCAAAAAAATGTTGATTTAATCTGATTTCAAGGCATCGTGAGTACATAACAGGAAGCAGATTCCAAAAATTCCTCACTGACTTCAACAAACTCATTCCTTAGATAAGTGATTGTGCTTAGGGAGTATATTTATAAATGTCTCTTGTTACTTGCCATCATTGTGCACATTATGAAATCTCCATTTCTGTTTAACTTACCACTTGAAAATGATACTGCTTCTTGGTCTAGGCATGCCCACATAGATATCACATTGGACAGGTCAGTCTGATCTGCATCCTGCTTTCTGGATTGATTATGAAAAGCTTCTCTCCAAGACAAACTGCACATATTTTAGAGATATTATATACTAGTGTTAGAGAGTTAAGACAATGTTTTCCATCTAGATTTCACATGTTGTTATAAGGGGTGTGTGTGTGTGTATGTGTGTACATTCTTGCAAATATAAAATTACAACAAGATTAACTTTGTATACAACCAAACAAAATAGGCTTAAGGCAGTAATTTTACTGTAGTATATATTAAATTTATATTTAAGTGATAGTTTACTGAATTTCTTCACATAGATTTGTATGTGATCTTGTACAGGCTTCACTTTGGTAGTTTTTCCTGATCATTTTACTCAGAAGCGCATTCTCATGGGAACCCCTCCTGCCTAAACCCCACAAGTGCCTCCTTCTCCACCTAGTAACCTGTATTAATACATTAGTATGTATTCTTTTGTATTTTTCCTTTGTGCTCATAGGATCCGGAAGGGGAAGGCAGATCATAAGGCACATTATGAAGCATATAACAAGTGAACATTGTAAGTCCCTGGAGTTTAATGTCCATTGTGGAACTTGAGGGGTCAGTGTAGTCCATGCACCTCAAATTATCCCCCCAAAAGAGACAAGAGAAGTAGGGTGCTTATCCACCAGGTTCCATCAGGCGTTGGCTGAGTGCTGATACCGAGGACATGCATTACTGGGCAGCACTGACAGCCTGCAGTGTCTGCAGGCAGAGTGGGTCCATATTTTCAAAGGAAGTTCTCATGTAAGTGATGCAGAAGCTGGGGTTGGAGGGTAGACTGAAATGCACTGCACTGCTAGGCTCCTTGAGGCCGTGAACAGGGTAGTGCCAGCATTTGCTGACAAAGAAACCTTGGAAATCATCTGTTGAATATGGCAGAGCCTTTATCAGCCTGGATTCTTGAGTGACGATGGTGAATCTACTCCCCAACACTGCAGATTAGACTTTAATCTCGCAAGAAATAAAATCATACTTGGTTAAGGTTAGAGATGAGGGTGGTTATGTATTACAGGAGCATATGTTAAATAACTGATATTCCTCTGACTCTAAAGAACTCTAAAAATGAAGTAGCAATTTTTTCAATAGCCCTACTCCTTCATTGGAAATCAGGATCCCATGCCCTCCGTTCCAAATACCTTATTGAAAATCCTTCCAAAGAGGTGTTGAATACTCTTTGGAGTTCTCATTCTGCATTGCCATGGAGTAATGCCCCTTTATCATATGATTTGTTTTCAACATGACAGTGTCTTGCCTGCTAATGCAGTACCAGAATCATCAGAACTTTTAAACCCAATCCTATCTTTGTTAGTGACCAAGAAGTCTGTAGGCTTCATCACCAATCAATTAAATGGAAACTCTTCAGTTTCTAATATCTCTTCATGCCTTTTAAAGTCACTTTACCAAGAAATTTTAGTATCTTCTAGACATTAAGGTAAGAACGAACAGGAAAATAGAGGTTTTGAAATCTTGAAATATGAAGAGTCTTAGTGATTTGTTCTCGCTTGGGTTTGTACCTGTTGTACTTCCCTGATTTGTTGCCTTCTCTTTCAGCCTGGCTTATGTTTGTCATGGCTAGGTCATTTTCAAAATTATTTTCCCCCTTTAGGTCTCTAATATCCTAAAAAGGAATACAAATCCAATATACTTCTATTATTCTATTATCAATTACGTTCATCTCATTCATAGAAATTAATTGGCTGGTTATTAAACATAGAAAATTCAAAGTAACAGCTCAGGTACATGGTACATTTTAATCATCATAGACATACAATAGAGCAGGCACTGATATTTTGATTGAGAGATCAAAATACCAAAGCTTGTTGCCAAAGTTTTCAGAGCTATTAGTGGCAAGGCCAAGTTTAATTCACATCCGGCTAAGCCAGTATTTTCACTGTCGTACCACATCTCTCATTGGATTTATTGTGCAATGTATCTGGAATGCCCAATGTTATAGTAACAGAAAAAAAGCAGATTAAGACCCCATAATATAAAGCATAACTTGAGATATCTATCACTGACCTTAAAGATTAAGAACATTTTCTAATATTGAAAATACTCAATTGTGGAAAGTCCCATTCACTTGTAATGTTTATCTTAGATTGCTTTACAACAATGACAAGCTGACGAACACCCCCTCCCCACCAAAAGTATTATAAGGTGCATTGCTCTTAGGTTATAAAAATATAAATCAGTTTACATTAACAATGTATCCTAGGTGTATATCACTGGCTCAGAAAAATCACATACGTATATTTGGCAGAGTCCTCTATTTGTTGTGCTCTGAGGAAAACTATTAATTTCAAATGTGTGGCGTATTTGAGAAAAGTAAGAGAAAATAATTAATGTGGTGCAACAACATTGTGTGGGATTTACTTGTGTTACTGCCAAGATTTGAGCAGAATGTAAGAAATTAGCATTGATCATCAGTGTCTCACATTTTCTTTCATCAAGCTAAATCACAGTCACATCTGGAGTCTAATTGTGCCTTACAATAAATTTAGCATACTGTAAGTGCCAATTAAAAAAAGAGTTGGAAAAGGCAAAATGAGGGTAAGCAATTTCCTGAAATAATACATTTCTCTTAAGCAACTACTAGCATATACAATTAGCTATAGAATTACCATTTCATTTCCACTGTCTCGTACTCAGAAACTTGACTGTCATGAAGTACTCCAGTAAAGAGACGTGATCTTACTCTTCCTTTTTTTGTTACCTCTGTCTCATTTGCTTTCAGATTCTTTCTTTAAACTTACAATCTTTGTCCACTGGATTATTTTATTAATTTTTTTTCTTCTCATTCAGAGTGAAGGTAGCAGTTTACTAGGAGGTGTGCACATGGTTTTTGAGAAAGGTTTTAGCATCTTCTAGGAATTACTGTACATAAGCTCCCAAGGAAAGAATCCTCTTACGGTCAGTAGAGCATAGGGAGCAGCTTCCATTATTTTAGTGTGCATGTGTCATCTGGGGTGTTTGGAAAAACTGCAGATTTTAGGACCCCACCTTCTTTTAATTCTATAGGTAGGAAGGAGAAGAAGGAAACTGAATGTTAATAAATAAATTGGTGGATCTGATTGAAGTAGTCTGATAGCGGAGAACAATTTGCTGCAGATTCTAAGAATAAAAGATCTGAAATAAAAATGATGGCGGAAGCCTTTGGTTGTCAGTTTATATTGGTCCCTGTGGTGCAGATGTCTATGTTTTCTTGAGTTACTGTGGGTCTGATACCAACCTAAAACCCCAGGTAGGAAATCCTTCTTGTTGTTGGAACTTCAGAACAGACATTTATATCTACCCATCATATGCCAGTAATTTCAGCAGTATTTTTAGTAGTCCCCTCACCTATCTGTTCTCCTCTGAAACTAGGGCTGAAAGAGTGGTGCTGTCCAGTTTGCCTGAAGCACAGAGACAGACAATTCAGCTGTCCAGCATCCTCCTTAGACTGGGTGGCAGAAAGCTCAAGTTGAAGGTTCAGGTGTGCTGAAAGCAGTGTGAAAATTACTTTCCTGCTCATGATCTAACAGCCTTTTCTACGCATGGTATTATCCTGGTTGTATGTTTCAACAGAAATCTGGTTGAAATGGCACCACTGAATTTAGTTATGTTATAAGCGTCTTGCTTCTTACCTAAAAGAGTTTTATTTCTGTAAAATGAAATTTTGTTTTTAACAGAAAACAATACATTTCTTAAGCAGCAACCATCAGAATGTATTCAACATACTTTATATCTAGGCTTTTGCACACAATGAGACAACTTTGTATCTTCATTTGCCTGTCCACAATTATGCTTCATTTACTTAATCATGACACACTGATAAGAATTACCTAGTGACCACTCTATGAATCCTCACTAAGCTTCCTGTTAAATAATACAAATTGCTTCAAAGTGTCTTTTGTTCATCTTTAATATAAAAAATGTGTTTTGTGAATATAAGGAAATTTTATTAATATTGACTAATTTTAGAAGTTATTATAGTTTAGACAGTATTTTATAAAAATTGTGGCATTATAAGTGAGATTTATTACATATAGTTTATTTTTAAGAAACAAATTCTCAAGGCAAGCAAACCTTAAATAAAACAGTATAAACTTAACTGTTAAGATTTATCAATTTATATTTGTGATTTTTGATTTATGATTAATAATTTTTTTCAGTTTAACATATTATTATAGCATATACTAGGCTGTAGTTGGAAGAAAAATTTCTTTAAGTGTTTGCCATTCTCCTAAAGAAAAAATATTTTATCCAAAAGAGACTCCTAAATTGGTGGGTATTTGTCTCCTCTGTACCAATAGTGGGCAAAAAACCCGCTTTTTTCAACCTAGATATTTTGCAGTTCTTATTTTTAAATAATTTAAAATTCATTGAAGAGTTGCAAGAAAAATGCAAAGACCACTCATATGATCTGCATTCTGATTTATACAAGTTAACATTTTACTCTTGTATTCATAAATATTTAGCATAAATATTGTAATAACAAAGAAATTTGTTTACATAAGCTGTCAAATAGGGCATTTAAAAATGATATGATGTTTTCATGTAATATTAAACCCATATTCAAATTTTTTAATTATTTCAACAATGGATGGCCTTCCTAAAAAATCTCTCACCATCTTTGATCCAATCTATCATCACAAATTTCATTTTGTTGTCTTGTCTCTTTAGTTTCCTTTAAACTGGACCAGTTCTTCAGCTTTTCTTTTTCTTTAATGACACATATATTTTGAAGAGTACAGGCCAGTCATTTGCAAAATGAACATCAATTTGTGTTGCTTAATATTTCTTCAAGATTATATTCAGATTATATGTTTTTAGCAGGATAACTATGTATCAGACCTTTATTATTCTTAGCCTCCTATGGGGGAAAAAGTTTGATCATCCAGTTAAATTGCTGTCCACCAGATTTTTCCACTGTAAAATTAGCATTTCTTCCTTTGTAAGTAACATGTGGGGAGATTTATTTTTAGACTATTTACCCACTAATCTTGATCTCCATTGATGACTCTTACCTGAATCAATTACTATGATGTTTGTGAAATAATGATTTTCTAAAGCTGTCATTCAGTATATATTTATGATTTAGCATTCTGTTGTTTAAAAAAGAGATTTTTCTTTATCTCTGATCAATTGATTGAGCTATCTGTCTACCTACCCACCTATCTATGTATCATCTGCCTTTATCTATTTTTTAATCAGTATTTGTTGTTGGATTAGTAATTTATTCAGTGGATTATAGTCTATTACTGTCATTATTCATTTTGATCTTCAAATCTTGCCTAATTGGACAGTAGTAGTCCCTTTCAAACTATCCCCACATTTCTTTTACATGGTCCCATCATTTTTTTCAGCATTTTCTTACTTCTTTTTAAAGACTTTTAAGGCTCATAGTGTTTATTTCTTGCTCCAGCCCTGGAGTCACTAATTTCTCCAAGATTCCAAGGAGACTTGGGTTTATTTTATTGGTGAATGATATTTATAAACAAATATCTGGGTCCTGGTTGTAGTCATTGCTAGTTGAGTGTTTTTGCTTCTGTGCCCTCTAGGTGGACAAAGAGAAGAAAGATTAAAATGTTATCGGTTCAGCCCAATATGTGAAAGTACTTCTTATTTCGGTGCAAATGTTTTCTTTGTGTTTGTCAGGTCCAAGTTGCCCTTCCTTTCTCCAGTAGAAGGAACTAGACCCCCAACAGCTTCTCCGAATTACTCACTTGCAATCCTATAAAACAGCAATTTCAGAATGGCTACACCAGTATCAATTCAAAAGTCAAATATACCAATTAGAGTTCTAGATTTATTTGCAGTTATTTTTACTTTTGAATAAGAATAGATAAGGGAAGTACTGTATATTTTTAAATTTTCTTTCTTTATAGCAAAAAACATCATTTTATATATAAATATATATTTAGGTGCACTTTTTAAACTTAATGTATCCTAGAAATCCTTCCATTTCACTTCATGGAGATCTTCCTTATGTTTTTTGCAGATGTGCAGTGCTCAATTGTATGGTTAAATCTAAGTGTTTTCAAACAATTTCATATACATGAGAACTTAGGTTTTTTACCATTTTTCCATTAAAAGTATTGCAATGGATAACTTTGTGCATATGTATTTTGTATGATTGAGTGTATCATTGGGGTAAATACTTAGAAAGGAGATTTCTCAGTTAAAGAATAAATGCAAATGTAATTTTATAGTTTTGTTAGATATTATGAAATTCTCTCACTTAAAGGTTGAATTTGCAAGTCTACTATTATGAGTGAAGAGGAATAACATTTCCTAGGGCCATTTTTACAGTTTTCTTTTTTAAGGTATTGATTGATTTTATCTTTTGCCCATGTTCATTTTCACTAAGATTTTTGCTTTATGCTTTTCTTCCATTTTAAAGATTATTTTTGTATTAGAGATATTAGCCCTTTTGTAGTATATGTTACAAATATTTTCTCCTGGACATATATAAATATAAATATATTTTGCCATGAAAATAGTCTATGTAGTCATATTTCTTTTAATCAGGCTAAGTAAACCTAGCCCCTTACTCAGTTTATAGAGTAATTAATCCTAAATTTTTTCCAGTATTTGTATGGCTTTACTATTAACATTTAGATTTCTGACCCATACTCAATTTTTTGTATGTATAATCTAATTTTTTCTATTTTTACCATATAGCTGTCCATTTTCTGAGCCTATTTTTTAAAAATGTCCATTTTTGTCTATTGATATGAATTGCCACTTTATTATATGATAAACTTCTTTATGGACTTGAATAATTTTTGGATTTTCAGTTTCATTCTGTTGTTATTTTTTTTGTATCCATGTGCTTGTACCACCCTGTTTTACTTAGAATAGCTTTTTAGTATGATTTGATATTAATATATAATTTTTTTACTTTTGAATATTCCATAATTTATTCTTCTTTTCCATTCTACCATTAGATGCATATTTGGATTGTTTGCATTTTCTGGCCATTGCTATTGATATCCCAATAGATATTCTTATATATGATGACTGGGGCATGTGCATGTGAGTTTATATCGGGTATGTGTCTTCAAATTCTTCAGTTACTGAGAACTTACTTCTGTGATTAATCTCTCAAATAAATTTAATAAATGTTGCATGTTTTCCTTAAATGATGTACTCTACACTTGTGAAAATATATGCTGTGGACCTAAGAATGATTTCTTTAGAATTACATATATCAATCCATTTGTTTCATTCAGGTTACAATTTTCTCCCTTCGATAACCATTGATATTGTGTGTGTGGCCTGCGATATTTACATGGCTAGATTTTGTGATCCAGGTCGTATTTTTTCCTTTTGATAACCACACATAAATATTACTCCTCATATTGGTTTATTGGAGTGAAAGGAAAATGTCTAAAACAAAATTTTAGTAAAACATGGATTAACTTGTTTCTCTAATGCTTCTGAAGGGATACTAGAGTAGCAAAGTGGAGAAAATTTTGATCAAAATATAAGTCCAAGTCAAGGTGGAAAGCTATGCTAATTTCAAAAAATCCTGTTAACTTGCTTCAAACCTCTAGTAATGTCCAAAGTTTATCATTCTTTCATTAGGATCCAGATATCTAGTCTGAGAGTAACAAGCAGCCTATCTGAAAATCCTAATCATAACACTTCTGAAACTATAAGCAAAATCTGAAATTATCCAATTAGTTAGCATATATGCACATGTAAACCAGAAGAGTCCCCAAAGCTACCATCTGCTACAAATTGCTCCTAGCTTTTGGGCAAAATTTACAGAAATTAGATTGATTATTAATTAAATTTGAAGCTGCATGAAACTCACAATATAATGAAGAGGTTTACACATTTCCTTCCACTAATATATTAGCATAAATGGGCTTTAAGGATTACTGACAAAAATATATTTGAATACATTGGTCATGCATTTTCACAATGTAGTATCTGATACTTATAAAAGCTCAAACTCAATTGACTTATTAATGTTACCAATTAAAAATTTCATGAAGTCCATAAATTTTGACTATTAGTTATATAATCATTTTCAGAAAAGAAAAGCAAAAACAAAACTAAAAATTATAAAAAGCATGGACACGTACAGCTCACTCAGGGAGGATTATGTCTATTGTCATCAACTTCCCATATTTAATCAAAAGTTAGTAACGCTGCAGAATTAAAATGTAAGAACATAGTACTAAGTAACTATTGCAGTGTTATGGGAATTAGAGTAGAATCTTGCTAATATAGCTATCTCCATTTGTGAACAGAAAATCTGAAGAAATTTTAAGGTCATTGCTTATATTAAATAGCAGTAAATAAGATATAATCTGTGTAGCCCATATGAATGAACCCATGTGTTTTTAAATTATATATATTTTCCAATTTTGAGATATAATTACATATCTTTGTATAATTTTAAAGTTTACAACATAATGATTGATATATATATGCATTGTGAAATGATTACAATAAGTTTAGTTTACCATCATCTCACATAGTTACAGTTTCTTCCTTGTGATGAGAACTTTTAAGATGAACTCTCTTAGCAAATTTCAAACATAGAACAGTGTTGTTAACAGTGTTGTTAACTACAGCCCCAGTACTTATTCATCTTATAACTGGAAGTTTGTGCCTTTAGATCACCTTCACTCAATTCTCCTACCCACCCCTCACCCTCCACCTCTGGCAACCACAAAGCTGATCTATGTTTCTCTCTCTCTAAATATATATATATAGTATTTGTCTTTCCCTGTCTGACTTAACATAATGCCCTCAGGGTCTATCCGTGTTCTTGCAAATGGCAGAGTTCCTTCTTTTTATGGCTGAATGGTACTCTGCTGTGTGTCTATATAACTTTTCTTTATCCTTTTGTCCACTGATGAACAGTTGTGTTGTTTCTGTGTCTTGGCTGTTATAAATAGTGCCACAATGAGCATGGAGGTGCACATATCTCTTCCAGATGGTGATTTTGTTTTCTTGGCTGTATACCAGGAGTAGAATTACTGGATTGTATGATAGTTCTATTTTTAATTTTTTGAGGAACTGCCATACTGTTTTCCATAGTGGCAATACAAAATTGCATTCCTGCCAGTAGTTCACAAGAGCTCCCTTTTTCCTAACATCTTAGCCAGCATTTGTTATCTCTTGTCTTTTTGACAATAGCCGTGCTAACAGGTATGAGGGTTTTTCAATGGTTTTTATTTCTTTGTTGAACTTCTCATTTTGTTCATGTATTATTTTCCTAATTTCCTAATTTAGTTGGCACTTTGCTAGACCTTTTACACAGTTATTCAAGTCGTAACAGTCACAAAATACCTGCTATACTTTTATGACTTATAAAAGTTAAATACAGAATCTTACCACTGGCAATTTTGCAATATGAATAATCTAAAAATCCTCTGTTGCAAAATGGCTAGAAATTATCAATAAATTTGATGATTCTTTTAGTTCCATACTAAATTCTCAAGAAAGAGAAATCCCAGAAGCCAGGAACAAAGGGGCAAAACTGAAACAAACAAGAACAATAAGAATTGAACATCAGTAGTTTTGAGGTATTGTTGCCTATTATGCTATCCAAGGGACAGTGACTTTCCATGGTCTCATAATTTTAGAAGAGGAAGCCTTGAGCACTTATTAGTTGGAGAATGAGACTTCTGAATTAATCTATTATCCTAGATAGACTACGTGTTCTTTGAAAGGGTCTACCAGAGACAAGTACATTTCTCTGTGGCAAAGAATGAGAGCAAGTCAGATTGTCTGTCTTGATCTGGTTTTGACTAAAGATAAAAAGGTCTCTCAAGAAAATGTAGTACATATCTTCTCTAAGGTGTGTGTAGGGTTTGAGCTGAAGCTCCAAGAGAATGAATTAACTTGAAACAACACCCTGAACAATAACATCCCTGAGGTCATAGGAGCAAGGGAACATAAACTTATTGGCGAGAGCCAAACTCTTAAATCTCAAGGAAGCATTTGATTTCCATATTCAAATGAATTCAAACTCCAAAAGCACAAGTTTCACAATTAAAATAATCCACCACCAGTTAGGATTAGCAGAAACAAAACATCAGAATTAGGGTTCTGAATATAATTTGAGTCTACTAGAATTGTTATATAGAGTACATAGCAAGGGCTAATGAAGATAATTTATAATTACAAAATGTTCAATTCTTCAAAAAGATATAACATTTCTAAATGTTTAAACACATAATAATATGGTTTCAAAATGTATTAGGGAATAATGACCTCCAAAAAAGGTGGATAAATCCACAAACATAGTGTGAGATTATAACAAACACTACTTACCCATACAACATTGCAGCAAAAAAATGAGATCACTAAAAACACTGCAGTCGTGAAAAAGTCAGAGGATGTTGTTAAACACTTTATGCCAACATATTTGAAGCTTTGGATGCGTGAGACAAACCATCAACAAGTGATTCAAAGAAACATGAGAGAACAAATTATTCCTGCAACTACTGAAGGTATGGAATAAGGAGTTAAAAAATACTTTCCTAAGGCCTTCATAATGGTTTTACAGCCATAAAGGAAAACATGTTTCTGTTCATATTCAATCTATTCCAGAAAATTGAAATGAGAAGTTTTTCCTGTCCCATTATATAAAGCCAGAGTATATTTGACACCAAAACATAAATGAGAGTTGACAAAAATAAAATTATAGGTGTAGCATTCCTAAACAACAAAACAGAAGAAAAATTTTGCAAACAAGATACTGAAATCAATAAAAAGACGAAAGCAACAGAGCAGACTTTTAAGGAGTGATACAAAAACAAACGAACAAACCTTCCGGTGGGATAATATATTGCTTCACAATGAGCTATTTGTAAACTACAGAAAAATAGTGACAGAAAGATCGTTTTGAACTAAATCACTCTAAAAGATACTTTAAAAGATTTCTAAAGCTGTAAAGTTTGAAGAAATGCTTAGCAAATTTAATTGTGATCCAATTATAAGTGTAAAAAATAAAGTTTGATTTTTGTTCTAGGTATGGCTATAGTACAGTGTTTCTTTCACGAGAACTTGGAAGTATGTAACGTTAGTGTTTGGAAAATTAATGTTGATATTTCATTTTCAGAGAGATTAAAGTATGTATCGTGAGTATAGTTTCTCAAGGTTTAAGTTCTGTGCTGTTAGAGTTTACATCTTATAAAGCAGGGAGAGCCCGGGTTTACAATCATATTCTGTTGAAGTTAAAAAAAAAAAACCAAAACCCTAGGAAGTAACTTTAGGCTTTACACCTACTCTTTCCTTTAGAAGAAAGAGAAGATTATGTAAGTTTGCATTACTGTCCATCAGAAGAAATTGAAAGATATAATTCACAATGCTATTCATGTAACATGGAAACACTCTGCACTTTATTATATTTATGGCTATACATACACTTTTGTACTGAGTCATTTAAATTTTTATTAAAAAAAATTATGACTGGATATTATAAATACATTGCAATTTTGATTTTTAGTTGCAGAATTTGTCATAAGAATAAAGCAATACAATTGTAATGTTTCATATACTCTGCAAATTGCAGCACAATAATATATTTTACTGACATTTTAATTATATCTAAGTTTGATTTTTTAGCAAATTCATACCTTCCATTTGTAATACTTAGATCCTTGAAAATAGTAATCATCAGAAAATACTTAAAAGAACAAAAAAGTGTATATATTCTTGGTCAGTCTTCTGTCTGGTAGTCACTTTAAATGTAGCTACGACACATAAAATTAATGCAGATCTACAAAAGCTTGTTGGGATTTGAACAAATCTATAGAGGTTTTGAAATCAGTCTGTAATTTGGTCAGAAAATCTGTACTTCTGATACTCAGTTCAGTCATAATGACTTTGAATGCAGGCGATATCAGGTGGCAGTGTGTGTGTGTATTCTATTGAACAAAATCAGTGACGTAAATTATTTATAGTCATTGGTAAGCATGCCTATTTTACCATTTTTAATTAATACAGTTTTCACCAGATAATCAGGGGATATTTAAAGTTAGTAAAAGCAGAGAAAAATTTGTTAGAATATCTAAAATACATTTAGGTAGATGCTAGATTTTTGAAGTTGATCAAAAAATTTTATTAGTATTTACAGTTTCTAAGCTCCATAAATGTATGCCATGTTCTCTTTTCTGTTAGCATTCTCCCCATATTTTGGGATATTTATCTGATGATACAACCTTCATTCCTGAAAGTTGGTAACCCAGCTTCTTTGGGGTCTATATAACCTTCCACCAGTTAAATACATACTTTGTAATGAGTCCAAACAATACCAAAGCATATATAATGAATGCAAATTATCCAGTCCACTTACAAGTGCAAGTTTCCAGAGAAGTGTTTCCTTTATGTTCCTTCCAGAAATTCTCTATGCACATAAAGGAAATCTTCTAGATTTTCTTTTTAATTATTTTATTGTTTATCTTTTATTTTATTAATAACAAAATTGATATTGAATTAAAATGTCTACAGAAAAGTGCACAATTTAAAAGAGAACAGGGGAATACATTTTCACAAAGTGAATGTACTTGGGTAACACTACTTAATAAAAAAAGAGAATATTGTTAGCCCTTGGAATGTTGTTGACTAAAAGCTCAGAAACTACAACCTGTTTGGGGAGCTGTTACATTTAATTGAAACATGCTAATTTGAACCCCATGTACCAATAGCCACAAAATCAAAAGAGTAGTTCACAACACTCCCTAGGGAGAGTGATGGTGAACGTAAAAGAGAAAATGAGATTAATGCTACACGGTGAAGAGAGGGAAAAACAGGGATGGAACTCAGGGAATCCTGGGATACTCTCATATGTTGTCTTGCCTGGTGGAAGGTGGGTGGTATCTGTGCTGAAGACACTGGACTAGCAACTCTCAGAAATGAAGGTCATATCATGAGATATTTATCCAAAAATACGAAGAGAATGCTGAGAGAAAAGAGAACATGGGATGCATATATGGAGTTGAGAAATTGTAAATACCAACAAAAACTTTTTATCAGCTTCAAAATTCTAGCATTTACCTAAATATATTTTAGATATTTTAACAAATTTCCCTCTGTTTTTACCAACTTTTCTCTACCGTTTTATACTGGATGTTTGATGATACTTAATTTCCAAATTAAGCTTACATGGTACACAACATTGAGAAGAAATTTTGGGGAAACTGGAAGGGAATGAAGTGGTAAGTCACCAAATAAAATGGCATACATGTTGAAAAATAAAAGAATGATAGTGTTTGCAGGGGAGTGATTTTAGTACAGGAGGACATAAACAAGTTAAGAGAGACTGAGAAGATCCTGGTGGTGTGGAAGAATTGTTGGAATTGGGATCCAAGAGAGAGTAATTTGAAATCATGGAAACCCAAGAATTCTGTTGGAGTGAGTGACAATGCACCAGCAAAAACCATTGAGGAATCATTAGGACACAAGGTCTGTAGATGACCATAAAAGGGGAAAATGGTAATGTTGATGATGCAAGACTCAAAAGTGGGTGTTGTTAGGGGGAAAGTGACAGAGAAATCAAGAGCAAGGGAAATTGCTACTCTGTTTCTAAATTCATGATATGTCACTTAAAAGAAAAAAAAACCCATCACTTAAGAAGGCTGAAGAAACAATGTCTTCAGGGGACATGCAGATTTGTTTAGAGAAGGAAGTGAATGAAATGAATACATATAAATTACATATGTTCAAAATAAAACTATCTATCACTGTTTTATATCTGCATGGTTTCAAAAATACTAGGATCTGTGCCAATAGGCTACTGAAATGTGCTAAAATGGATAGTCCTTATGGGAATGGCAAATCAGTGGTGTAGCAGACAGGCAAAGGGAGTGAGTGAGAATATTTAAATAAAAGAAACATAAATATTATGAGAGTACAATAATCTTAAAAAAAATGTATTCATAATCTTTTCCAGACAGGGAAACGTGTGTATGTGTGTGTGTGTGTGTGTGTGTGTATACACATACATACACATTTTTATTTTTATTTGATTCAAAACCAGAAATATTAACAATGGCTTTTGAATGTTTCTATAATATTTAAAATTTTTTTTCAGAATAAATTACATGAATCATGAGAAAATAAAAGTTCTTCAGAATTTTTGTGGTGATGTTCATGCGAGAGAGTAGCCTCTGACTTTCTTTTATTGTGATTTCATTGTCAGGTTTTATAAGCAAGTTAAGGGTGGCCTCATCAAATGATTCAGGGAGTAGTACCTGTTGTTCTACTCTCTGAAAGAATTTGTATCAGGTTGGTTTTCATTAGTTCTTAAATATTTGAAGGATTTATTCAGTGAAGTGATCTGGGACTGGAGTTTGTTTGGAGGAAAGTGGAATAGTGTACTATACCATAGGTTCAATTTCCTAAATAGTTTGATTTATCATTTCTTGTGTCAATATTGGTGAAAATGCCTTTTTCAAGGAGTTTCAAATATTTCAACTCATAGTCATAGTGTTTGTTAAGCGTAAACCTCATTATTATTATTATTTTTATTTTTACTGTTTATCAGATCTGTAGTGATGTGATCCATCACTTGG
Organism: Camelus ferus; assembly: GCF_009834535.1. Taxonomy (NCBI): domain Eukaryota; kingdom Metazoa; phylum Chordata; class Mammalia; order Artiodactyla; family Camelidae; genus Camelus; species Camelus ferus. Next base: position 44,836,144 of record NC_045701.1, read on the forward strand.
CTTAGACCATACTGGCCAACTTGCTATTTCTTGAACAATCCAAGGATATTCCCATATCAGGGCACTACACTTAAAAGTTTTCTTTCCCTGAATATTTTTCTCCTTGGTAGCTTTTTGTAGTGCTTCCTCACATATTTCAGTCATTGCTTAAGTGTCAGTTTATAAGTGAGGTCTTTCATGATAACCTTATGTAAAATAACAGCTTTACCATCTCAGAATAAGAGCATCCTATCTCTCTGACAACACTATATTTTTTGATATTTTCTTTTACCTGATCTTTTCAGATAGATAGATAGGAAAGAGAAAGAAGGAAAAAAAAGAGAAGAAAAGGAAGGGAGGGAGGGAGGAAGGAAAAGAAAGAAAAGGAAGGAAGGAAGGAAGAGAAGGAGAGAAAGAAAGAGAGAGAGAGAGAAAGGCAGAAAGAAAGGGAAGAAAAGGAAGAATAGATAGCTAACCAAACTCCTACCTCTTCCCACTTGAGGTGAGTGCTCTTCTGAGCTTGGTTGTATTATTTAGTGGGTTGTTATAAATATAATATGTGTTTTTCATTTTAGTTGATTTTAACTTTATAAAATGGAGTATCCTACAGTGAGGGGGTTGCTTAAATGTCAATACACTGTTAGCTATTAGGAGGATAATTTTTTTTTCACTTTTATAGAGATATAATTGATATACAACACTGTATAAGTTTAAGGGGCACAGTATAAGATGAAATTGTTTTAAGAATATGTCATAGGCCTATCTACTTGATTAATAGCATTTGATAGGATGAATCATTTCCTTCAATGTAAACTTACTTTGTTAAGCTTAGATGCTTCTCAGTACTTAGTGTGTATGTGTGTGTGTGTAACCTATTGATGGAAGGGCAATGTGTCTTGTATTTATTATAAAATTTGCCAGTAGCAAATAAGAACCTAAATTAGAATTGTTTATTTGTAATACTTGCTTGTGAAGATCTTTTAAGAGAGATACAGGCATATATTCTTATTTGGGATATGTAATTATATCCGGTTTTGTACATAGTCATGCTGAGATGGACCATTATTTTTTTCCTCACTTTTTCTCTCTCAGCCCTTATTAGTTCATGTATGATTTTTCAGTGAAATAGTAAGAAATCTTGATTCTTATTGCATACGAGGAAAATGGAAATTTCCAATATTTGTATTACTGATTTAGTTTTTCTCTCTCTGCTTATTTTAACTGGAATTTTAAAATGTCAAATTTCCAAACTATCCAGGCAGTAAGATTTTGTGTTATTTGTCATGTAACATGTTATTTCCTTGTTTTTCTCTAAATTATAACTTCTTGACTTTAGTGAATTTATATCCTTTTAGCAGTCTGTATTTTTCATATTTATATCATGTTTACACTTACCTGTGGCTATTAATAGCCCCAGTGAAACTGATAAAAGATTTTCATAAAAAACTATATATTATATAAAACTGTGGTTAGATGGTGAACAATATAATTTGGCAATTATTATATGACTTTTTGTGTCATAACAATTGCCTCACCCAATTTGCCAAAAGTTTATAACACATGTAGCTATATAAGATTTTCCATTTTTTTAGGTAAATATCAGGAAAAATATACCAATAGTTGGCAAAAATTAACTTTGCTTTATTTTATCTTTCATGTGTACTATGCATGGTGTTTAATCAAAACATTTTATCTTTAGCAGTTTGTGAGTACATGGTTTCATACTCATTATAAATATATCTTTTCTGAGCATTTCAACACCTGGGGTGAATTATAATAATTAAGTACTATATTGTTATGTTCTTACTCTTCCTTTGCAGCCCCTACTGTGAAAATTCAATTTCCTGATGCTTTTGATGTTTCGACTTTAAAGGTGTGAAAAGATCTGCCTTTCCTAAGCTCTCAGGTGTCATACTGGAGATTCATTTTATAGCACTCTTTTAGTAGTTTCTTACTTCTTTAGCCAATTTAGGACATGCATTTTTCAGGAGAAAGAATAGATATGGCATTTCTAAGTTAGGTTTCATTGACTGGATTTTAATATTTCAAGTTATTCTAGACAGTATTTCTTTTGAGAAGACAAAGTGAAGTATAATTAAAATAACATTGAATTTGTTGTCTGAAGATGTATAATTAAATCCTGGCTCAGCTATGTAATCTTGAGTGAGTCAGTTAATAATGTGGTAATATTATTTGATCAAATGGATATAACCCTTTTCTGATAGAAATGCAGAACACATTAAATGAGATAACCAGTATAATGTATTATATAAACCCTATAACACTATACAAGAAATTAAGGTGGTGTGGCTGTTGTGGCACTGGTCTTGTTTTCTTTAGATACATATTCCTAGACTTCTCTTGATGTAGAAAAATACTACATGGGATGTTTTATTGTTTCAAAATAGATAAAGGTAATTATTTGTAAAGGACCATGGAAAGGCAAAGTATGTAAGATTCCCAGATTTTTAAATAAACTTAAAGGGGCTATGTAATTTCCTATATTATGTTCTGACAGGCCAAATTTTGTTGGTAAAATATTTAACAATTTTTTACTTAATGTTCTATAAATTGGATATATAAAAAGACAGTTCGAATGCAAATTCAAAATGAGTATTTTAATAATTGTATGTATGTAAACATACATATGTGTATATTTAAATTTTTCCTTATCTCAAGAGTCTGTATATCTGAATTTTAGAAAAATCTTTTGCAAATAATTTTAATATAATTAGCTAAAATTTGCAATTTCCTAGAGAAATGTTAATGATAAACTAACAGGGTAAAACAGCTAAATGGCATTGTAATCATTATACTTTGCATGAGTAATTAAATATCTTCCAACCAGGAAAACAGAAGGCCCACATGGATAAAGAAACTAATTCTACCAAATAATCCATAAAGAGATCATTTAAATCTTACAGTAACTAATTCAGAGATGAAATAAAGAACACTCACAACTCAAATTATTTTATGCATTTGATATTAATTAGATATTAAAACAAGAGAAAGACAGAATTGAAAATTAATGTGTCAGATATTTTATCAACTCAGTGAGGAAATACTAACAAAATATTAGCTATCACATTCCACAAGTAGAAGTTACTAGCCCTTTCAGTTTATTTCAGGAATTTGAGACTATTTTCATATTAGTTTTCGTGTTAGCTGATTTATCATATTAACTGATTGAAAGATAAATGCAAATGATTATCTCAATGGGTACAGTAAAATATTTAGAAAATTTAAAATATATTCATGGGAAAAAACACTTAATAAATTAAAGACTGAAAAAAACTTGCTTACTATGAAAAGTAGTAGTAACTACAAAACTTAGAATGTTCCATGAAGAAGCATTAAAAGTATACTTTTAAAATCAGTAACAAATTAAAGATGCTCAAAATTACTATTTAACTTTTTCTGAAGCCTCTGTCCTAGCAATGAAATAAATGAACATACACAACTTTTTAGGTATTGGGAAGTAAGAATTAGACAGAATGTGTTTTGATGGAAAGTCTTTTATACACACACACACACACCCACACCAAAGAAAGAACAAAAAATACTGATAATTGACCTACTACTAGGATTATCAAAAGAGACTGGCAAGGTATCTGAATAAAAAAAAATCAATATATGAAAGTATTGTTAATTTTCAGTGAGTGGTAGAAAATGGAACTTAATGCAAGGGATCTAAAAATATATCATATAAAAGATACACGAGCAATACACCTAGGGTGAAAAACAAAGGAAAGCCATACTTTCTGACAGGAAAAAAAGTAATATTTTAAAATATTGACCTCTGTAGATCCAATGAAATTCCATTAAAATTTCTACCATTTTGTGTTTTTCATGGAATTTAAGAAAAACTTTCCAAAAGGTATTTCACATACCAAATAACTTGATGTATCTGAGTCATTACTGTCAGAGAATCCCTCTTCCATCTGATATCCAGATTTATTATAAATACAGATCAATTTAGGGGAAATAACTTACTATTTGGTTTATATTTCAATGCATGTTCCAAATTGATTAAAACAGTAAATCAAAATATTTTGCATTTTAGTATTTTTATATCATAGTGAAATCTTTCCTAATTAATATATGAAAAGTTAATATTGAAAAGTTTATTTATATTTTATATAGCTTTAAAGAAAGTTTCTCATAATTTGAATCCAATTAAGCTTCACAGGCATAATATGATGATGAGAGGTAGCTGCTCAGATACTAATAGTGAAGAAAACATAAGAGTGCCTTGAAAAAATAAAATTAAAATAGATGTTGAAGCATTGTTAAATGCTTTTTGGCAGTCTATCATTAACTTATACAAAACAGAAAAGTTATGTTTGAATATCTATATTGAATATCTTGACATTCATATGTCAAAAATCCTTCAAAATACTTTTCATACATTTTGGAGGCTAAATATAAAAGAATGCTGATGCCTTCAAAAAATTACTTATCAACTGACCACAAGCTTTATGGAATTAATTAAAAAGTGTTATAGGATTACTACATTTATATTAAAATGGATAGTTTTTTTCTATTGTTTCCTCCTCTAATTACACTTACTTTCTATAAAAATTTCATTAAAGTGATTTATTTTGAAAGCATTTGTTCTTGTTTACTATAAGTAGCAGCTAGCAAAATATAATTAATCTGATTTTTTTACTTTGGGAAGTAAATAACACAAACAAAGAAACCAGCACTAATTTAGAGGTTAGAGATTAAGGAAGATGTCTCTTCAATAGTATGTGATGTACTTGCTACCATTTTAATTTAAAATCAAGTCCTTGCCATTAATCAAGTGTCATGTGAAATCAACATAACCTTCAGAAAATACTCAGTCCCTTTGAGACACCTTTACTTCATGCATAAATGGGGATAATACAATAATGATATTACTATTATTGAATCTCCCTAATTTAAAATTTACTTTCTATGAAAATTAATCTGAACATTGAACATAAAAGCACGTTTCCAATTCTGAAAAATCTACATTGTAATCACTATCCACATATGATTATGCAAATCCCATTCCATAATGATAATTTTTTGTTATATCATACTTAAAACATACAACTCTTTTAAAAAATATTTTACTTATTATTTTTGTTGTTGACATATAATTGACATATAATTGTAAGTTTAAGGTATACAACATATTGGTTTGATACATTTATATATTGCAATATGATCACTACTCCAGCATTAGCTAACACCTCTATCATGTCACGTAATTATGTTTGTGTGTGTGTGTTTGTGGTGAGAACAATTAAGATCTAGTCACTTAGTGCAAGCCAAACCCACAGTGAGATATCATCTCACACCTGTCAGAATGGCTATCATCAAAAAGAACACAAATACAAATGTTTCAAGGATGGGGAGAAAAAGGAACCCTTGTACACTGTTGATGGGAATGTAAATTGGTACAGCCACTGTGGAAAACAGTACAGAGGTTGCTCAAAAATCTAAAAATAGAACTACCATATGACAAAGCAATTCCACTCCTGGGTATATATCTTAAAAAAACAAAAACATTAATTCAAAAAGATGCATGCACCCCAGTGTTCATAGCAGCATAATTTACAATAGCCAAGATATGGAAGCAACCTAAGTGTCCATTAACAGATCAATGGACAAAGAAGACATGATATGTATATGTATATATATATATATGTAATGGACTACTCAGCCATAAAAAAGAATGAAATATTGCCATTTGCAACAGCATGGATGGACTTGGAGGCTATTATGCTAACTGAAATAAGTTAAAGACAAATATTGTATGCTATCACTTATGTGTGGAATCTAAAAATACAGACTAATGAATAAAACAAAAAAGAAACAGACTCACAGATATGGAGAACAAACTAGTGGTTACCAGTGGAGAGAGGGAAAAGAGGAGGGGCAAATAGGGGTGGGGGATTAAGAGGTTACACACTACTATGTATAAAATAAACAAGCTACAAGTATATATTGTACAGCACAGGGAATATAGCTAGTATTTTACAACTACTCTTTGCTTACAACTGCTTTAGTGCTATGGATACTAGAACAAATATGTCTATTATTGTGAAGCACATGCTGTATCACTGCTAAACTCCTCATTCCCTGTTTGTGACTGTCCTTAGAACTTGAACCTGAAACTTTTCTCTCAGTGCCGAAAATCTGAAGATTAGATCTTTCAATGATAATATACACATAATACATATTTTAATGAATTTGAATTCATATAAATTGGTTATTTATACATAGGGTCATTGTGTGTGTGTGTGTGTGTGTGTGTGTGTGTGTGTGTGTGTGTGTATGTATGTATAAGTCATTTATTCCCAATCAGTCTCAATAAATTGGAAGTCATTTGGATACACAGCATCACAATCAAATGGGTATATCATCAAAGATATTCTTTTCCTCCCAGCTGTGTATACAGATATGTTTTGGTCAGAGCTGTTATGTAAATTGATGTAGTAAAATTATTGCATTAAGTGATTTAGTCATCAAAACACCAATTTTTGTTATCACAATATAAATATAAAATTGATTACCAATCATCAAAGTAAAGCTATTTGCAATGGAAATGTAATTGAGATGATAAGAGGAGGAAATTAATGTTGAGGTAAATGAGGTTATTTAAATCATCTTAACTTATGATTACATTATTTTAAATTTCATATTCATTTGAATAATTTAAATATGCAGCAAGATGGTGCTTAAGAGATGTGGTTTTCAGTTTTCATAATATTTCTACAATTTTAAGTAAACCTCATCTCTAATCAAATTTCTTTTTAAGAAACATACCAAAGTCTCAATTTGTGAAGAAAATTGGTATTTCGAGAATTTGATGTTGAAGTGTTCCTTCTCTCTGGTGAGCTCCATACTCCTTTACAGACAACTTGAGAAAATGTTAGGCACTCTCATGATCACAAGTCAACAATATTTTACTGTAGAGTAAAACCAAAGTGTCTTAGTATGGTCTATAAGAGACTTTACAAGTTAACCTTTTCTTCCTTTTTTACTTGATATAATTTCCTTCTATTTTACATTAATTTATGCATTCATTCATTTATTCATTATACAGTCACTCCAGGTCTACTCTGTTTTAAACTGCTTTGGTGCAGTGAATACCAGAACAAATGTATCTGTTATTTTGAAGCACATATTGTATCACTACTGAACTCCTAGTTCCCTGAATATATTATTCTGTTTCATGTCTTAATGCATCTGTTCAAGTTTTCCTTCTCTCTAGCAGTACTCTTGATTCTTTACCACCTTGTTCACTTGGCAAACATTCTATAAATTATTCGGAACTCTAACCAGGCATCATTGCTATAAGGCTTTCTCTAACAGAGTTCACCATTAAAGGCAGCACTAATTGTTTAATTTTACATATGTATCCAGTACAAGTGGCTTCATTTGAAAAAATAAAATCTACCTAAAAAAAAAAAAACTATTACAAGACTGCATTTCTTGCACAGAGGGACATACACGATCCAAACAATGCCTCAGAATTTTAGAGGAAAGAGAGAAAAGCCCTGCTTGTTGTCCATCACTCTGTTACGGTTGCTTCTGCTCTTGCTCCTTACTGACACACGATATTGCTGTTTTATGTGGTCTCTCAACATTTGGCCAGCAAAGTAGAGCTAAATCCTGCAGATCCAACCGCCAGCACAGATCAGTGTGATTTAAAGGAGAGAAACACCACTCAAAAGCTCCTCTGTCAGCATTACTCTCAACACAGTATACTCTAACCTGTGTTTTCCCATCCATAGCTCTTAAGGTCCATATGATGTTTTAGGTAACTCTCATAGACATTGTCCTTTGAGGCCCCAACACCAGAGCTGCAGTCTCTAAAGTAATTTAGATGTCCATTTCTATTAGAACCAATAAAAATTTTCCCTGATTCCAGGTCCAAGATCCCACAAGGATTCTGGCTAGTTTCCTTTTCAGCCCATGAAACACAGTAGGAGCTCTACAACTTTTCTCCTTGACTCAGTGCTTGGTTACTCCAATGAGGCAAAATGTTGGAATACCAGTGTGTTGTTTTTGTCTTGTCTTGGGGTATTCGTATTTGCTTAGCAGTGTTTCTTTTGCACAGTCAGTACAAATGGCTCGTAATTCGTGGCTTTCCATGTGGCTTATCTGCTCCATCCTTTTACCCTCCAATCCATAATCTAAGGTTTGGGGAAAATGTCTATAAATCATGACCTCTTTCTTACAGCTGACCAAGTTGACAGCTTTGATAGAGCAGAGAGCCATAAAAGCAAACTCCCTGTTTAATCTAGAAAGCTCCATCATGCTAAACATATTTCTGGTTTATACTTAAACAGTATTTCGTAGTAATGTTTGTAGTGCCTGACAATCTTTCTGTGGGAAGTCTTTCAAGCCAGAAGCCATGTTTATTTATCATTGTACCCAGTTTAGAGTGATTTCAGTTATTGGAATTTAACTTTATTTTTCTTCTATTGGTATTTTACTCAGTTTGTGGATAGTCTATTATTACAGTTATGACAGAAATAAAGTTCTATAACTTATGATAGAAGCTTATACTTGAAATATACACTTCAGAATCATAGTAATACATGTGTTAGTTGAATCTATGACTGTTGATGAGATCACACATGGGGATGTAATGCAAAAAGAGGACCAGATATAGACCCTTGAAAAATAACATCAGTTGAGTGATGAAGGAAGAGCCTCCTGTGAAGCAACAGATTTGAAAGGAGATTAAGCACCACAAGAATATACTGGTAGTAATTTTGTACTCATCAAGTTTAACAATGTATCAATAGTGGAAAATATTGTAAATTGTTTAGTAGGATGAAAGATACTGTTAGAATTAACACCTTAAGATGCCACTGTAAATGCTTAGAAGTATATAAGTGTATGATGGAAGCATTGTAAAGTATAGTAGGATGGATTAAAGAATTTTTGGAAATAGTGAAATAGAACAAGCAAAGAGGAATACCAGAAAAAGAATTTTAAGTAGGTATGTGAAGAAGTAAAAATGGCAGGAAATTAGTATTCTCAGATTGCCTATGGAACCCCAGTTCCCCATCCATGGAAGTTTTCCAAATCAGAATCCTCACATGTTTTATACATTGCCCTACCCATTCCCAGGCCAGGCCATACCTGATTTTATCACAGGTGGGTATCTCACACACCACTGATCCATATGTCTGTTTTTGTGCCAGTCCCACACTGTTCTGATTACTGTAACTCTTTAGTGTTGTCTGAAGTCTGAGTGCTTTGTTCTTTTTCCCCAGTATTGCTTTGGCAATTCTGGGTCTTTTGTTGATTCCATATAAATTTTAGGATTATTGTTCTAGTTCTGTGGAAAAATGTGATGGGTAATTTGATAGGAATCAAATTAAATTTGTAGATTTCCTTGAGTGGTAAGCCCAATCCTTAATAACAAGTTAGTTAGAAGAATTTAAGCTAGTGTTTATTTGTGTGTGGTTGTTTTATTTGGGGGTGTTTGTTTTATTTTTATCAAAAGGCCAACAAATGCACAATAAATTTTGAATGCTGCAAAAATTCATTCACTTATTGCAACATATCCTTCTCATGGATGCATTTTATTTCCTCAGTTCTAAGACTTCGAGAAAGTGGGATCCTAGAAATGGTATCAAAGGTCAGATGTAGGTAGAGAAGAATAAGACATGGGCCTAGTTTCCAGGATATGGGACTTTATCACAGTGACAGAGCACAAATGGTATAAACAGAACTAAGGCAAGAGTAGAAACAAACCAAGGCAATGATATGTTTTACTTTCCATGCCTATTTAATTAGGGCTTCATATTGTTTTGGATTTGAAGCTAGATTAATACTATCTTGGGCCTTTAGCTGAAGAATTGGAGGTTATTTCCAATTTGAGAAATTGCCTCAGTTCTAAGATTTGGAGGGATTGAATAGGGTGCTTATTGTCCATATCACTGAAAGCATCTTATCTATTTACTTACATTAGTTGGTGTAAATGTGGCACCCACAGAACAGAAACTGATTGTATGTCTTAAAGTCTTTTGAAGCGAATGTATTAATGTGAACATATTCATGTATTATTAAATTGGCGCTGTTCTGTTCCTTTTCTGAATATATAGTGTATAATATGTATGTTTCCATATTAAATAGAAGCACTTTCATCTAAGGAACTAGGCGAACATTCCAAAACTACTTGAAAATTATGTCATACACCAGAATTTAAAAATACTCCCTCTAAAACCTAAAGTATTGCAAGATTGTTTGAATACTGATGCATTCTCAACTGTAGAGTTTTCATGTGTAACTAGCAATCAAATCAAATCAAAATATTTTCTGATTACAAACACAAATGTGCCTATTTAATATGTATTAGTTCATTTAAAAATACTAAAATGATCCAAAGGATGGTAATTTAGAATTCTGTTATTTAAAAAAAAAAAAAGACTATGTTGGGCTAAACAGAATTTTGTTCTTTTTGAAGGCAGTACAACTGCGTGATTTGGGATAAAACAATTAAACAAGATCAAGTTATACATACTCTTTGTTGTACATTTGGCTTAGCTTTTAATACAGATTTTAGCTTAAAAATTTCTCTTCCAAGTTTTTTTTAGGATCCCCTGATCTAACATAAGTAATTACATATTTTATTCACATGTTGGTTCTACTGAATGTTGGTAAGCAACAACAATGTCTTTTTTTTTACACCACTGAATTCACAGTACCTCAAAGCATACCTGGAACCAAGCTGGAAATCAGTAAATTATTGCTGAATTTATAAATGAATTATTTATGTTTCCATATCCATTTTTCCTAAATTTACAATACTTTCTAGACAAAGCAAGCAACTTGGACAAGGGCTATTATACTGCGATGAGTTTGACATGTTAGTGAATTTTTAAACAACTCAATAAGACAAAATAAATTAACACTTTAATGCTACAGGAATTGCAAAGAAGAATAAAAACTCAAGTCATTTGCATACAACGTGATTGTGAACATAGAAAATCAAAAATATTCTGAAGATGTTCTAATGGTATTAGTAAGGAATAATCAATAGATGTATAAGATCAATGTAGAAAATTAATTGTATTATCTATATGTAAGAAGAAAAATCATAAATTAAATAAAGATAACATTTATAATAGCCTCAAAACCATCAAGCTATTAAGGAATAAATCTAGCAAAACATCAGCCAACTTCTCTGCACTGAAAACAACAAAACACTGAGAGAAATTAAAGAAGAAATAAATAGAGGAATAAAGCATATTCTTTCATTAGAAGAATCAATATTTCAGAGATGTTAATTTCCTGGAAATGACTCTATTAATTTAATAAAATCAATGAAAACAACAGTAGTTTCTTTGAATTTTTTAGTAGAAAAATAATATGATTTTGAGGAATTAGAAAATTCATTTTGGAAAATTAATACACTATATACTTTTTCATACACTCAAGTGCCAGAGCAGTTTGTACTGCAGACTGGATTTGCTGGAGAGTCATCTCTTCCTCTGGCCCTGTGGAAACTGGAAGCCTGACAGGTGAATCTGCAAATGGGTTTATACAACCCACACAACTCTGGTAATATTTAACTTCCAACATCCAGAAATGCCTAAAATTATTGTCATTCTTTTTTCAGAATAAGTGATATGAAGCCCAACAGCTTGTCTGTCACCTTGGTGGGGCTGTCTCAATATGTTCAAAATCGTAAAACTCCTAAAAACTTTATTGAGGTAAAAATATCCTTAACTTTTTTCAGGTTGATATCCCCTGTCTATTTCATATATGTCTCACCAAGGCATCGAAAACGCTTTCTGTTTGCCAGTCAAATCAATATAAAATCAGTAATACTGAGGGCTAGCCTGATGTTTTGTTAAATTTCAAGATCATCAAAGCCTCTGGAGACAATTTCTACTTCAGGCCAAGATGGAGTCAGACTGACCTAATTCATCCTCATAAAATAGACTACTGAAAACCCGAAATGTAGAGCCAACTATTTTTAGGCATTAGCTATCTGGATAGAAATCCCTAAAGAAAAAAACAAATGAGTAAGTTCTGATATTGCCACAAACTAAAGCCTGAAGAGAATTTCCTACCTGTAGCAAAGGAAGGGCGGCCCGATCAGAGAGCACACAGATGTCGCTGAGTTGGGGTTATGGAGCTAGAGTCCGTGGGAGTTGAAGGAACCTAGAGTTTGCAGAACGGAGCACCAGAAAAGGAGGGTATGCACACTGAGAGAGCTCTAATGCCCAGTGACTCCATCATGGCTGGAAGAAATTTAATAATAGTTTATTTTTTATTCCTACAAATAGTACTGAGTTTTGCTCTGAAATATATACTTCCTGGAGACAGTTTGATCCCTTCCCAGTTTATTAGGTGGAACAAAGGCAGTCTTAATCCAGGGCTCATTTGCTCTTCAGCAGAGTAACCTAAAACTGGATGAAATACATGAAGCGATGCATTGAACATCACGCAAAGGACAGTGAGCCTTGAGAGCCGGGGAACAGATTCTGTAAGCACAGACTTGCCTAAGCTTACTGTTGGGTAGATACAGGATTAAGAAGAATCCCTGTCTCCATCAGCTAGACTGAAAAACCTTATGATTCATGGAATATGGGGTAAAGTACTCAGAAAAAATGTGCCTCAGTAGAGAAGAAAATTATCCCCAGACAAAGCACTGTATTAGTCCCACCTGACAAAGAATCACATTAGTCTATTTCACATCCATTGGCAAAGAGCCATCTATATGACTATCATAGAATATCATAGAATCATGTAACTATTTTTTTCTGTTTCTACTGAATATGCACATATGGTCAGAGTTGATAAATGGTTTTGGTTTTACATTATAAAACATTTTTCTTTCAACAAAATAAAACAGAATTCTTGCTCAAACACCTTATGCCCAACAATTTATTTATTATATAAGTCTACAAGAAAAAGCAAGTTTCAATTAAAACATTATTTAAATTTTCCTACATATTAGTTAAATAAGATTACTATTTTAAGCCACAGTTTAGTATAGCTAGTCATTGTAATAGGTCATGCCATTTTATTTGGATAATGAGCTCAGATATTTCACTGATGATACATGAATATTGAATTAAAATGCTCTGTCAAAACTTGTTAAAACTCAACTCCATTGTACCATGGCATTTGGAATGTACTGCCAAAGATTCCACACAGTCAAGTAAAAAATTATATATTTAACTATTGAAAACCTAAAAAGCATCTTTCCTTTCCTGATTTGTATATTTTATTACAAGTTTAACGATATAAAGATAATGCCAGAAATACTGTGTATATGTATGTGTGTTGTGTGTATACACACATACATTATTTTTATATTCTTCAAAATACAGTTGTATATAAATAATATACATGTAGATAAGTTGAAATAATGTAAATTGTAATTAATTTAAGCCAATGTGTAAAGAACAGTGCCACTATCAATACCAGAAATTTAAAGTATAGATCAGGCCACTGTTCTGCTATTGTATTAATTAGTAGGACTATAAAAATTAGATAAAGTATTTGATAAACACATGAGCAGCTCTATAAAAACAAGTTATATTTATAACTGCTGCTTGTTCAAGTAGAAAAAATAATTTTTAAGGTTAAACTATATGGAAAAAATTATTTGATATTTTCTTTAAAAATTCAATCTTAATAGATATTAAAATATTAAAATACTCATCTTAATATGAGTCTGGGAAATAGATCTCTTTGGATAAGTTATTTGTTAGCTTATAAAATGGTCCTGAATTATTTAATGTATTTCTAAGATCTTCAGTGAATCATGGCACAATAATTTTTTCATGAGTTCAGTTATCACAATGGTAGAATTTTAAGGTTTTAAAAATTCATTTCCCTCTTACTTTGGGGAGAATAAAGTCACTCTTCAGTTCCTCATATAGACCTTATTTCCCTAAACTGATGAGGATGTCTGATGTCATAGTTTTTGTATATGTATGAAGTTATGAAATTTTCAATGTAAAATGTATTTATTTTCTGTTTCTGCTGAAGCGTCGAAACACAAGAGGGAAAAAAAGGACAGGGTCTGAACTGCTAGGGGATTTATGTAAAACTAGACAGAAAATCATCTCAAAACAGCCTGGTGATTGGTAGGGCTCTGCAAACCTCAAGGAAATAAAAAGGGAGGCTAAGGACTTGATCAGGGACTTGGTAATGGGAAATTCCTTGTACAGCACTGGCTTCGCATATTGTTCTTTTCCTCACTTACCTCTCAAGTTACATGGAATGATTTTCAGGATTTTTATTCAGAAATCCTAGTATGTGGCCACTGGAACTTGGGGGAGGACAAAAATCCAGGGACTGATAACTCGAGGCCCCAATGATTTAAACAAACAAACAAACATCCTAAAGGTAAGAGGTAGACTGGAAGACCTTGTAGTGAAAGGAAGTAGTTTAGAAGGTATTGCAGTCATGACATAAGATGGATTTTCTAATGGGCCAAGTGGATCTGTGGAATGGAGCCAGAATTCAGTTTTGGTCAAAGGGACTTGCTCCAATAGGCTCACTGTAGTGTGTCTGAGTGTCTGTGTGTCACTGCGTGTGTGTGTGTGTGTGTGTGTGTGTGTGTGTGTGTGTGTATTTAGGGGGATTATCTCAAGACTTCATAGAGGAAATTTATAAAAATAGCTCTTGTACGTCTGTTATACCCAGTGTTCAATCTTAACGATATAGCCGCTTTTCTCTAATTCCTCTCTTCATTGATCCTGACTTTGTACAATTTTAAATACATACCCTTTTATGGGTGAAAGAAAAGAAATGTACAGCTCCTCCTGTCATGAGCTCAGCTGAGCCTGGAGAAAGAGCAAGATCTGAGTGGCCCCCTGTCAGAATAGCTGAAGGAAGCAACAAACCAAAAATGAAAAAATTAAGTCTTTAATTACTTACCGAGATGGTGTAAGCTAGAGTCTAAAACTCAGAGCTCCGACTGCTCCTGTTCTATTTCCGCCCATGGAAGGGCACTGAAGTGGAGGGGCAGGTGGATCAGCACAGATACAGGGGTGGTCGTCGTATATTTGAGGGAGCCCTGAGCAAAAGGCTCTAATGGTTTTGTGGATGCTGGGCTTACAGTGAGGTGAAGGGAAGGGCCAGGAGTGGGAAAGTACTGGTTTCTGAGTGAGAGTGGGGAAAAGTGTTCCCAAGGTTTCTTCTCCAACCTCCCCCCGCCACCGCTTACCATAAGGGGCCTGAGAATAGTCATGTTCAGGGCTCAGATAAGAGTCCTACAAATGCAGGTGTCTGGACTGGGAACGTAAATGCACAAAGTTATTGGCCGGGGGGCCCGCATACTTGGCTGCACCTCCCTTCATAGACTGCAGTGTACTGGCAGTGCCCTGAGACTGGAGTGGGGAGGGCAGCTCTTCCCCAGGAGACCTGCCAGGTAAAGCTTTGTTAGTGCCTGTGATCTGCCTGAAAAATCACACACAGATATTTAACCCAGAGCCAGACTCCTTACCTCCCTTCCAAATTGAAGATTTCTACATCCAAAATAGGTATTAAATGGGAGAGGGGAATAGTTTTATTTGGATGAGGCATTGATGTTTTGTCATTAGAGTGAACTGGAATTTTGTTCCTAAGTATTTCTATAAAAGCTATGAGGTAGGTCTGGGACTTGGGGTCCAGGAATTTAAAAAGGCACTGATGAGGATATGTAAAGTTTCCCATCGAATGCTACCAACCCTGCTTGGTCAATAAACAAATTATACATAGGTGTATTAAAATATTTCATGGTTGAATTTTTCTTACTATTATGGAAGCAGTATATGTTTGATATAAGAAGCTATCTGCTTAAATATAAAAATGTTTAAGGTATAATTGAAATGCCAGGTGCCCCACTGTTCCAAGAGTTTCCTCTTTGCTCATACAAAGATGTAGAAGCCCATGTAAAAATATGTGTTTCTGTCTGTAGGTATGTCTATTTTTTAATTTACCAAATAGAATCATACGAATTTTTCTAATACTCTGCTTCCCTAGTGCCTGCTATATCTTTAAAATTAAATAAACTCACGGTGAGACCAAGCCATGTATTTTTTTTTCAATTTCCAAACACGGGAACAACTGACATTGTATTAGTGTCCACAAAGTATATAATGATGAATATTGATGCTATTATTATTAATTTCTTTATTTCCTTTAAGTTCCTAGTTGGTGTAGAATGCAGCCACAAAGAAACAAATCATCTAGTAATTTGCAGAGAATACAGCTGGGTATTCAGGTGCTGAGTCCTGTGAGAGCAGGAAAGGGAGGGTTTGTTACAAAGGTCCACCTTGAACAAGACTCAGCCGGAGATATAAGTGGAGTTCTCTAGGACAACAGAAACACAGGGACCAATTCAGCTGCTACTACAAGACTATGTAAACTTCCTGCTGAGTTCAGTCACTGTCTTGGACTGGGAAAAGCCGAGAAATCCCTGTTGAATGGGGTGGAGGGAGGTTTGATGACAACATTGGATTTTTAATCCAATGAATATATCCACCATGGAAGGTATTATGTTTAAAGAAACTGAGTTGTATGACAAAGTTCACATGTTTGGGAGATTAGGAAGAAAAGAGTTGTCAGTGTTTGAGAATTGCAGGGGTGAGTGAGTAGGGACAGGGAAAGCATTCAGTAAGTGGAGATATAAGAAGAAATGAGATTCAACTAGGGCTGACGGGATGCAAAGAAGGGGAAATATACACAAAGTTTATAAAGAAAAAATAATTCTTGGCTACTCCACACAATTTGGAAACAGGGATGATGGGGAAATAACAAGGAGTAATGGGAAGTTAAATATGAAGCCAGTTATTTTAAATTAGACTGAATGGGATAATGAGGCTTGGGTAAAAATTAATCTTTATTCACTCCACACATATTTATCACATGACTTCTCTGTATCTGTCATTGTACTAAAATGCCAATGTTGAAATTGCGCTTTAATGATGAAGAGAAAAGTAAAATAAGGAACAAATGTTAAAGGGAATTAGTAGGAAGGAGAACTATGCCATAATTTGAGCAGTTAAGAAATTGCTCTTTTAGGTAATAAGAGGGCGGGTAACACATGTATTTTGGATAGTACTGGTACAGAGACTGTCATAGAAGAAGACTAAATCATTGTGGATTAGGAATATCAAAAGCTTTTCAAATAACTAAGAACAAACAGAAAATTCCCTGCCCATACCTTCTCTGTCTCATATAGTATGTATTTTGGAAAGTCTTCTTGGTTTCAGGTAATACTACCTACTTCACTGCTTTATTAAATAATACCCTGTATTGTCTGTTACATGTTTCATATTTTTTATTTTTAAATTCCAAATGGTATTTTATTTTACATAAAGGGTTGAAGTATATTTTATAATTTATATCCAGCTCACAATTCTCCGTGGTTCTGGACCTAATTGAAGTACACATTCAAAACACATAGAATAATAAATGATCTGGTTACAAGTTAATATAGAAGGACTATTATTGTAAAAGTCAACATATGAACAGAAATCGTACCAACGTTAGAAAACAATTACCAAGTGGTGCAAAATTGTGGTTCTTTAAAAGTAAACTATAGTTTCCAAAGTAATGAATATAGGATGGTCACCCTATTGTATGATAGTTTTATGTGGTTAGAAAGCTTACTGAAATAATGTGTCACAGGACAAAAGGGCAGTTGTGAGTACCCATTATAGTTAATAAAAATAAATTATTACTATAATTGTAGAAGAGATGAAGCATATGATGTGGTTTTGTGAACTATCTGTTGGATATTAAGTAAATAAAATAAAACAGCCATGAAATATCAGTCTAAGTCCTGCTGAGAATAACAAGGAAGTAGATAAAGAGGAACGTGATTACATTTTGCTGCTCCAGGGTACACCATCCCTGTACTCTTCCCAGCAATATTCCTTGTCAGTGAAGAATAAGGGAAAACTAGGTATTGGCCTCTTCAGCAATTCAAGTACCAGATGGCTTTGGGTCAGTGACCCTATTAAAAATGATTTGTACATCATTATTTAAATGTAACTTCAGCAGATTATATTGAACATAACTTTAGTTTTTGAAAGGTTTGCTCAAGTCTGGAAATTGTTGGTAGAAATTTTTTTCATTTGTAACATATGGTACTCATCAAAGATGTGGTGTGGACTTAAGAAATACCACATAAGGATAAAAATTTCAAATGGAATAATTTTATCTTGAATTATAGATTCAACTAAATTCAATAAGACATATTTTCATTTAAATACTAATTTATTTTCTATTATATTTTGAAATATTGATACTATATAAGAAAAAGGGATTTCATTACCTGACATGTGATTCTATTTCATTTAATATGATTTCTTGGAAAGGCCATGCCATCATAGAATTTAGAATTGAAGGTCCTTCCACTTCATTTATACTTAATTCTTCATTGTTTAATTAAGAAAATAGAATCTCAGATAAATAAAGTGGATTGTTTAAGTTTGAAAAGTTAACATCAAATCTTTAGCCTAGTCATTACATTTCTGTACTTTTTAAAGATTCTCCAACATCATTGAGGAACTATGTCTCTTTAAAAAATTTTATTGATAAAATTTCCCTTTTACATATAATCTAAGTACAGAAACGTATATTTTGATTAACTAGGTTTTAAACTATCTAGATGAAACTTAAATAGATTTAATAATTTATAGTTAATATACTTGAATAATGAAATAATTATAAGATCTATTATAGATTTAGTGTCTGTTTTGTGCAAAACACTACATGTACAAATTTATCTAATTCTTTCAACATCATATAAGGATATATTACAATTCTTATTTGACAGGCTTAGAAACTCAAATCCAGAGCTTTATGTGACTTGATCACATCAACAGCTTAGTAGTAGAGTGTCTTTTTTCAAACTCTGTTACTTTAATTTTTAACATTTATGTTTAAATTACATCAAACAAGTATTTATTTATTCTTTAATAATCATTAATCAAATGCTCACTATTGGGAAAGCATTGCCCTAGTTTTAAGAAATACAAAATAATACAGGATGGATGCTCACACTTCAGAGACACAGAGGTCTAAACTCTGTTCTATAAACTTGGTCTCTGGGTCATTTTTATCAGAATTACCTTGTGAACTCGTGAAACTTGGACACTCTGGCCCCCAAAGAATCAGGATATCAGAAAGCAAGTTCATGGGATTTATATTTGTACCTTAAACCTCAGGTGATTTGAATGTGCGTTAAAGTTTGAGAACCACTGGCAATACTAGAAAATGGATTGACAATGTATGCTGTGTGAATACCAGACTGAAGCATTGCTCTTTTACATTAGATTAAATGAACTATCTTTGCAAAAACTCTGAACTATGAGTATGGGCTTTTTCTTCTTTCCAAATAAAGAAATGATCTTGAAAATCCAGATGATACCCTAAAAGAATGATACAATTTCTTGCAAGTCAGGATTCTGCCTTAATTTTTCAGATGAATCTTCTTAAATGAACTTTTTCTAAAATGACAGAATGATTTTTGAAAATTCTAATGGATGTAAGTCCTTTTTTTGCCTGTTAATATTTTAAAAAGAAAATGTTGGAATAAAATAGCCATTTTTTATTATGCTCAGTTGATTTGCAGACTTTTGCATAATATCAGTTGAAATTTATAAGCATTTAGTCATGAAGAACTCTTGTCTAGAAAGCTGAGACAGGATATGAGTTAGTTTTTCACATAGGCTCTTCAGTTCTGAAGATTCTAAAGAAGCTCCTAATTATTTTAAAAGATCTTTTCCCCTTCTTCTGGGGCAGCAGCTAGACCACATTTCCTTAGCTTCCTTGTTACTTGGTGTGACCTTGAAACTGAGTTCTAACCTGTGAGATATTTGCCACTTACAGGCTAGGATTCTGAAGACTGGCCCCCATGCTCCTCCATGCTCTTTCCTCTTCTGTTTGGTCAAGATGGAAAAACCCACAGGACTAAGTTGTAAGGCACGTATTGCAGATGACCTAGGTTGCAAGCAACCATTTTTCTGTTCTGTAAACTAAAAAAAAAAATTCTTTGCATTCAAGCCTTTACAATTTTAGGAATCTATTTGTTAATGCAGCCTAGACTATAATAATGCAAAGAAGAAAACTAATTTAAGTTAATGTTTGTTTAAGACACCTGAATTTAACCATCAGTATGTGTGGCCAAAAAATGAATAATTAATAATTAAAGTATGTTTAAAAATTTAAAGAAAAATTACATAGTTTCAGTATCCTGAATCACAAAGTCTATTTATGCAAGAATGGTCAATATATGAAATGATATTAGACAAAACCTCTTATGGATTCAAATTCTCTTTCACTGAATTGTTTGGACAATTTCACAATGATGGGATATTGTATCATTTTGTGAAGTTTGTCTTCCTGATTGTAACTACTTAACTGAATCTCAAAAAATCATATAGCAATGGCCTGATAGAGTATTTGTTAAAGCTGAATCACTGTATAGCGCTCTCAGATGTCAGAACATCCTTTTCAAATATCCCTTGAGTCCCTTGACTAAAGGGTATTTTGATTTTTGTGTGTCACCTTTTCAAAACAGATTCATCTCTTTCCCTGGCATCTACTGTAGTTAATAATTCATCCTGGTCCCCATCTGCAGGGATGATGGGCTTGGTGCCCTTCTTTAGTAGTTGAGAAATAACCTTTCTAGAGAATCACATTATAGTTATTCTTGTGATGAGGCTTCTCTATCGAATAGATAAAATGTGTTTTTAAAGAGCAAAACCAGCTTTAGTTTTGAAGAATGAAGTTAAATCTAACTTAAAAAACAGTTCCATCTTACCTTAACTAACCTCCTTTCTTCTACCTAGTTTATGTAAGTAAACATATTGCTTCATTCTGTAAGTAACATTATCTAGTCATCTGCAATCTGGTGACCACAAACACCATAGGGGAATTGTTGCAGCAAATGAGAAACCAACAGAATACTGGGGAAAAAGTCGTGTGTTAAGAAGGGAAAAAAAAAAAAAAACTATGTGTTTTAAGATTATTTTTAAAACTATGTGTTGAGTTAAGTACATGATAATATCTTTGTATGTCAAAATAGCATGCATATATTAATAATTGTTTTAGAAGCTCTTTTACTGCTGCTGAAAAGAGCTCAGGGTATACTGGTGAAAAAAATTAGGATTTAAAACACTGTGAACTTACGTTAAAAAAAGAGGAAGAAAGAAAAAGCATACAGAAAAAAGAGTGATGAGAAATACAATAAATATTCATTATCTTTTATTTGTGAGTTATAGGCAGTCTTTGTGTCTTCTAGCTAACCTTTATATTCTATGTTTTGTGTGTTTGAATTTGTCATTTTTATAATCATTAAAGTGTTTGAAACAGACACCTACTTTTCATAAGTTAAGGAAAATCTGTTCAAAATATTCAGTGTGTCTTCCTTTTAATTTATAGGAATTTTATGTATTGTTAACTGAAATTATGTTAGAAAAAACAGCGTAATATTTATTCAAAGTTTGAATTAATATCTTTCCCAGTGACCAGGTGTATTTTTATAAAATTTTAAACAAGCGGGTAAATTTTAGTTAAACAAGTATTTTACTCTGAATTAATTGATTTTTTTTAATCTTTCAAAGTTGCATAAAACTGATGTAGAAGTAGAGACAAGTAATCCATTAAGTATGTAGTTGAATTTTTGATTGTTTACTCTTTTCTTAATTGATATATAGTTGATGTTCAATATTATGTAAGTTATAGGCATACAACATGTGATTCACAATTTTTAAAGGGTATATTCCATTTATAGTTATTATAAAATATTGGCTACATTCTGATTTTAATATTAGAATGCAAAATATCAATCTTTACTAATTGAACCTTAGTATTCTTCACCTTCCAAATTAAAATCTTAAAAATATATTTGAAATTACAAATCCATGCTCTTCTCTGCATTCAGAAAATAATCCATTTTTAACTAGTATCTCTAAAATCTTGAATTGTTATAAACTTCATACTTTAAAAAAATAGGTTCTCTTTGTTTCTGTTAAAGCCACAATGATCTTATATGATTGGCATTCCAATCATTTCAAGGTCACAAGAGTCTTGACTGCTATTTGATTGTCAAAGTTCAGCTATTAAGGTGATCCACATGATTTGTTCAACTTCTGGTTTTCAGCCTTATTTGAAGGAGCCATAACTGTAGTATTTTCAAAGTATAGTATAGAATATGGGAAGACTGTTGTAGAATGCTTACATTGGAATAGAATTGGCCAAGGTCTCATGTGGTACTTTTCAAACATGTTACCAGAAAGCTCTCTACCACAAGGTGCTGGTTAATGGAATATTGATTTTAAATATATGTAAATATTTATTAATATATTATGATTTTAAATTTAAAAATCTATCATCATTATTTAATCTTCACAGTTTTATCAATATGATAAAATTGATATAAATGAACATGTGACAAAACTGAATTTTCCTGTCATTTCAAATTTATATGAAACTTGTAACTTTATAGATCACTTTTAATTGACTGATTTATTTGAAAGTTATTTAGTGGGGTCTAAATATATATCTGGATTTAGATAACAGTTTAGATTATTTCACAATGACTCTCTTTATCTTAACTAACAAAGTCCCCAGGGAGTAACCTGCCTTTTTGCTTGGAAATAAGTAAGATATATGTTGAGGTCACCAGAAAAAATGTTTCATGTTAGGTAACCACTGGAAGTTTCTCTAGGCTGTTAAATATTTCACAATTGTTAAATATTCCACAATGGCAAGGTGCTACCACTTGCCCTAACTCCCTAACTCCCAGTCTGGACTGAATGAAAAGAGAGCAATTAAAAGCAGGAATTTTTGATTCAGTGAATGTATTTATGATAAATGGTTAGATTTTTCTTTCTGTTGTTATATATTTTTCTTTATCAACTTCTCTTTCCTATTCATTGTGCTATGTACCTTATCTGATTTTCTTAAATTTTATAATTTTCTGTTTATTTTATTTTTCTTTTCTCCTTTCATTCTTTTCCTCCCCTGAAGGGTAGGTGAATTCCAAATCTGGCTAATAGAATTTCCAGTTAGAATATCAAAACAAAAACAAATTATATAAAGTGATCACCAGTATAGCAATTCATGAATACTTATGTAATAATATGCACTAACTTAGACAACAATGACTGCAGAAGACTTTTCAGAATCCAGGGTACCAGGCTTCTTTAAAGCTTGCACTGGGGTGACTGCTTTGAGGACAGTATCTTGGCCATAGTTGGCAAAAGGGCCCATTTACTTGTGGAAAATTTCAATGGATCCTGTCAGAAGTCTAGATGTTTTCTAATTTGAGATTTTTATAACTTCCTGCTAAAACTGGAATAAAGGTCACCATGAAAGGATTGACAAAACTTGTATTCTTTCAATGTATAGCAGCCATCTATATTTCCTTGGATCAAGGTACCTGTTTTAAAATGATTGCTGCTCAGAAATGGGCTAAATATCACCTTATCACTTGGCCATTATCTATTCCTTTTAACTCTCTGGATAATAATTTAATATAAAATTGGAGTCTTTGATTAAATTATTTGTTTTAAAAAGCAAGGGGTGAAAAGAAATTAGAGGTTGGCTTTGATGGGTGTTTGCTACATTGCATGCAAGAAAGTGAACAAAGTGGGATCTTCCTTTAAAAGCTTTAACTTAGCATACAGAAGTGGGAAGTTGGTGTGGAGAATTATGCCATAAAAAAGCCCTGTTTTTCCAAACTGTATTAGTCCTCTGTTGCTATGTAACTACCACTCAGTTTAACAGCTTAAATGAAACTACATTTATCACCTCACAATTTCTATGGGCCAGAAGTATGGACAATACCTAATTAGGTACTCTGTTTCAGAGTCTCAAACACCACTGCAAATAAGGTGTGAATTAAGGCTGTGGTCTCATCTGAAGACTTGACTGGGAAAGGTCATGCTCATGTGATTGTTAGCAGAATTTCGTTCCTTGAGGATTGCTGAATTGAACGCCTCGGTTCTGAGTTGCCTGTCAGCTGGAGGCCAGCCTCATGTGGTTCCTTGCCATATGGGCCTGCCCAACATGGCAGCAGCTTCATCAAAGCATGCAGACCATGAAGGCAACAGAGTAAGCTAGCAACATGGACGTCACATGCCTTAGTAATTGAATCACAGAAGAGGCGCCTCATCAATGTTGCTGCATTTTACTGATTAGAAGCATATTACAAAAATGTGGATACCAGGAGGTGGTGATCATTAGAATTCATCTTAGAGGCTGCCTCCTACACTGACTCACAGAAATCTTTTTGTGTTGTTGGAACTCATGATTTTTTGTATTACATTTTAAATTTTCAACCAAAAATTCATCTCAGTGCAAGATGTTATTTTATATCTTCAAATCTTTTTGTAGCTATCCCTAAAAGAATCCTGTGTGTGACTTTGCTAAGCCTTGGGAAGCCAGCTGTAATTTTGCCCAGGGTAGAAGAGGGAGAGCCTCATTTTCTTAAACCTCTTAAATTAGACAATTCAATCCTAGGAGTAGATGCCAGAGAAAGGACTGATGTAGTTATACGCTTGCCAGGTTTATAAGTGAGTTTGTAAATTGTATTCAGTAGGGGAGAGCATGGATTAACTTGCAGATGATTTGAGAAAGGGAGAAATGGTGACTGAAAGTAAAGAATCAAAAAATGAGAGCTAGTACTGGAAATGCTGCTAGTTATGTCTTCGCTAAAGAACTTCTGAAAACAAGGGAATAACTTCTTTGAGTTGTTTCTTTTCAGTGATGGGCCCTGGTAGGAAAAATTATTAATATAGTTTTTTCCTCTAAATGCAATTAGACTGAAACTCACTTTTGAGCTTTGAATGACAATTTAAGTGATAATTTGACTGATCTATGGATTTTCATTGCCCTTTACTGATCAGAAAGAATGTCACCAGATTGGACTTCTCATTTGGTTCATGATTTATGAACCATTTAAGTTTAATACAGTAGTTTAAGTTTAATACATAGTCATTTCTCAGAAAATCTGAAAAAAGATTTTACCTCCAAATCTCACAGGCCAGTGACTGTACAGTAATGAAGCACTTGTACCGTGGGGCTGCCGTACGGCACTATGTTGAGGTGGTTACATGACTGTGAGGGATAATGCTTTGTTACACTTTGCCCGGTATGCCAGTGCTTACCATGTACCCCAGAAGTTACTCTGGAAGGAATAACTGAAGGTGCTCTGAGGAGAAGAATATTTTCCTGGGAAACTCATTTTTATAGGTATATATTTAGTGTATCATTGAGACCAGTCCTCATGTTTCCAGCCTATGGGGGAAGCATGGAAGGAGGTAATATGCCTATGGAGCATCAGTGCCACTAAATTGATGGCACAGTGTGCCCTAGTACAACCTTGAGAGAAATCATGTACCCTCATCCAAAATTGATATATACTTTGCTGATGATTAAAGAATCAGATGTTTTCTGAGGACAATGATCAGGTGACCAGGAAGAAGAGGCAGAGTATCACCCTTAAGGGAACTGTCAGAGCTGCCCATGTTATTGTACAACACTGGAAATGTGTTCATAATTGTTCTTTCCTTATAGCTGGACCGTGGAGTTAACTACCTCAATGGTTCAAACAGTGCTGATAGTACAGACAGACATGTATGTACCATGTCATTCCAGAGCTCTGCAAGGACTCTTAGATATCAATATGGGTGACCATTGTTTTTTGTTTGGTTTTGTTCTGTTTTATAAGTGAAGTATTGCTGTCCACCCCACCCTAGACTCTCTGAATACAGTATTTAATTATCATTGGCCTTTCATAACTACTCCTGTTTATGAAAAGATATGTTAAATGTGATAGGCATCCTTTTGCTAAGGTAGATATTTGGTATACTAAGCATTTATGTAGTGTTTGATTTAACTGATTAACATTTGATTGATTACTTTAATATAGTATAAATATCCTGTATATAAAACAAAGTGATGATATTTGGTGTAGTAAACATTTCTTTAATATTTTATCTAGTTCTATCTGTATAATAAGGGGATTATTGGCAGTTTCATGGAAATTGAGATCAGTGTGTTTGCTGATGAGCATATGGGGATAAAAATATGTTTGAGTAAATTGATGGGTCTAACTGAAGGCACACTATCACAACTCTGGATGTTCTAAATCATGTTAACCACTGCACACATGTAGCATTTTAATATTGTCAGTCTCTTCATAAAAAGAGATACAATAAGACTAGAGAACAGTTTGCCCATGAAAGTATTAATCCAGAGTCAGGGGGTGAACCAGCAGATCTGAACTCTTCTCTCAGACCCAGAAGTGCCCAGGATATAATCTGGAATTTATCTTCTGGAAACATCCTACCCCACCGAATGAACTGCGGGCAAAGATAAGTGTAAAATGTTAACTGCCTAGTTGTTCATTAAACGTCAGAAATGGTTAGTCTTTAATAATTGCAGTGACATCAGGAGTGGTGCACCTAGCAGTACTCCCGGAGGGGTTCTGTGATAGGCATGTTAGAAGACAGCAGGAATGGAAGGGGAGTTTCTCCAAGTTCGCATGGAAGGGCAGTGCATCCGAGATGTTGTAATTCCCAAGGTAATCACTGTTAGGCTGAGAGCTGTCTTGCCTGTTTCATGCATTTAAATATCCCATTGGCGTGGGATAGCATGTGTATTATGTGTATTTGACAAGTCCTACAGTTTGCTGGTATTTGGATAGTAGTCATGTTGTCTGCAATGATGAAAGTTGTTACCATATACATTTCTTTCTTTTCTTGAAACTTTTTTTTTTCAAAAGAACTCATGCTAATTGAGTAACAAGAAAAAAATTGCCCCTATGCTACAAAGAAAGAGAAAGGCAATATTTCTCTAGAGTTTTGGGAAGCAGAGTTTAGTTTAAATTGAAATGTATCAATGCTTTGCTTGGCTCACAATGAAACTAAGCTGGTCGTTGACTGGATGGGCTTCCAGAGCAGGTCTGTTGGAGCCAGGCTTGCAGATTCTGGGTGATTCAGCACGGGACTGCTGTCACCTAGTCTCACAGTGTCCTGTGGATATGCCTGAGGAGACTGTTCAGGTCCTTCAGGCAGGAGCAGAATTTTCTATTCTTAAATAAGATAATAATTACTACTGCCTTCTTTTATATATAAAATATTTATAAAAATCAATTCTATTCACCTTTATGGAGATTAGTAAAGGGTAAAATGTCACTATGGGTGTTAGTTCTCTTACACAGAACACTTATATATTAGTAGCCCTTTAAAAAAGAGAAGGCAATACTGACTTAATATTCAGATAATATAAATGTTTTACTTTCAAGTACAGCAGCGAAAATTACTCATTTGTCAACTCAACATTGTCAAAGAGAAACTAATCAAGTTTAACTCTGATTTAAGTAAAGGAGCCAGTAGTAATTAAATTCCAAAGAAGAAATATATCTCTGGAAAGTAAGTCCTCACTTCTAAGAATCACATCTTTGTAACAGTGAGACTCTGGTGAGCTGACTGCACTTTGATAGGCAGGAGCTGCACAGGGGGTAATACAGGGGCCTGAGTCTCTGTCACTAGCTGAGACCACTGTGGTACATATATAAATTTAAATGAAAATTTGAGACTAAGCTAAACCCATGCCTTCTATCCATTTAAAAGGAAAGCAACCAACAATAAAGGGCCTTTCTACTGCCATCCACAGCCTATCCTAAGGGAAAATATCATTTGAGGAGACTTTCCTTTCATTGAGATAGAGGATAGGTGATTAGTGAATTGGCCAAGTAGTGACATTTGCGGTTTCTATTACAGTTAAATCAGTTGAGTCAACACATCATTATCTAATGCCTGCTACATTTCTGTCAGCATGATGGGTCCTGGGGATATCACGTTTACAAATTCAGGCATCGTCCCAGCCTTCATGAACCTTACAGGAAAGGGCAAGATACATAATAAAAGAAGACCGTACAAATGAATGCAAAATTAAAGCAAAAATAATTGCTAAGAATACAAGTTCTCAATTTTATACAAATTATAACAGGGACCCTGACAATCTAGGGGGTCAGTGTTTGTGTCTAAGAATATGATTTCTGAAGTGACTTTAGAAGAATATGTAGGTGCTAACTCCAGGAGGGAGATGGGTGTGGGAAGAGCTCAAAACAGAGGGAACAGCTTGTATAAATCCCCCAAAGAAAGCTCATATAGTAAGAATGTGGAGACCCAAAATCGATGATGGTAGTGGTGTAGGATGAAGCTAGAGAAGTAACCATGGGTGAGACTAGTAAGAGATTAAAGAAAATTGTAAAGTTTTTTTTTTTAATTCCTGGAAGTAATGTGAATCTTTCCATGATTTTAAGTCAGAGTCGTTAATTGTGTTTGCATTTTGAAAAGTTCTTTTGATTTGCACTGTTGAAAAGAATTTAGAACTGGAATGGACTGTTAAGGTAGGAGAGATGGTAGTTCTGAGGGAAGGGACTGCATTTGAAAAAATATAAAACTGATTCCACAAAAAATAATTTATAGAATCCTTTTTTATCATTGCCTGGTTATTAAAGGGTGCTGTATTTTATTGAAACATGTAGGTATTCCGGGAAGAATTTAAATTAGTTACGTATAATTTAAGCCATTTGTACCAGAGACGATTCCTCTAGACTGTCTCTGCAATTTAACTTTTATGACATGCTTTCCCTAAACTATAGAATTTACCTACTGTAGAATGACTTAAGTTCCTGGAGTGTATTTTCTAACTTAAGCATCACAAAAACTCTATGATGTAACTATTATTATTCTTTTTGTTCTAAGAGTGAGGAAGTTAAGTAATTAGCCAAAGATTGCTCAGCTAGAAAGTTTCAGATAATTCAGATAATTCAAATTTAGGTAGTATAAAGCTCAAGACATGGATTCACCGCCATGTCAAACGTAATAGGTGTATATTTACAAGTACTATACCAAGAAGGTCAGGGAAAAGATAATTCTTTATTTCCTGTGATTTGATTTTTCTCATAAGCATCCATCTGCTGTCTGAGAGTGGGATGGTTAAGCTGAAGAGGGTGCTGGGAGGTGATACCTTGTCTAATGTAGCTTGTAGCCACTTCCTTCACTATCAGTATTCTTTCTTTGAAGTTTCTTACCTAGTGCTTGACAAGGATGGCATTAACATTCCCCTCAACTTGACCAAAGTTTACACAGATTTCTTCCTAACTATGGGCCCTGACCTCCCTTTTCTTAGAAATTACTTATCATTTACTTAGAATTGTCTTTAGAAGATATATAATTGTAAGTTCTTCCTGGCCCTTTTGAAATGTGTATACATCTTCTCCCAGCCTCTTGGCCAGTTTTGCAACAGGAAATGTCTTTCTCAAAGACCTGGAAAGCAGTCTCCCAGTCTCTGTGGAAGGGAGGAGTCCAACCTCGGTGGACACAAATCAGGAAACCCAGATGGCCTAATCACAGACAAGGGTGTTGGCAAACTCAGGAGTGACTCTACATGCTAGACACATCTATAGATGAGCTTAACCCAGAAAGTCCTTCAGTGCTTTTCCACATGCTCACCGCAATACTTAAAAAACCCTCCAGCTTTTTGTTTCAGCAGAGTTAAATTCAAATTTAGTTTGTTCCTCCTATTGTAACAGTCTTTAGTGAAATCTTCCTTATCTGTTTAACTTTGGTGCAATTTTTGCTTTGATATGCAGAATATTTATTAATTACATTTCTGTCCATCTTGAGTTACTACAGATGACTCTTTATCCACATTTTTCATTGCTATATATTATGTGGCACCATTTTTCCAACCTTTATAGTAGTTTCCTCATTGCCCATTGCTTGATTCCACAGCAAATACCACAGATTTCAGGGTTTGGGGTTTTTTGGGGTTTTTTTCTACCCCGTTGGCAGTGTTCCATTTCTGGTACCGATTTCTGTAACAATCAGGTATATCCATAATAATATCACATAACAAACTGCCCCCAAATTTAGTGGCATATACATAATCTTTCATTTTGACCATCACAGTTTTGTAAGTCAGCTAGAGAGGCTGTTTTTGGCTGTAGGTCTGAAATCTAGCTGGGGTGACTCTATTGCAGGATGTAGATTGGCGAGGCTTGACTCATTCCTAGATCTGCTCCATGTGCCTCAATCCGTGGTCCAGGCCGAATGGCCAGCAATTACTCAGAGTATGGTTTTCTCATGGTCCTGCCAGAACCTCACAAAAAGCCAAAGCACCTTCTAAGTCTTTGCTTACATCACATCCACTAAACATCACATCAGCCAAAGCAAGTCTCAGCCAAACCTGAAGTTAAGAGGTGGGGAGGTACACTCTGCCTACCATGAGACCATGAAAAGGGTGTGAATATATAAAGCTCTTCCAGGGCCATAATCTATTTCCCAGAAAATTGCATTAGTATTCATACTGCCAAGGTCCACTGTCCAAAGATACAGAAACACCCCTGGAGTAAACAATGATAGGTTGATTTAATTTTTAATTGGTTGCAGTGAGGTAGAGCTGAAGGACTGTCCTCATCTCAGAAAGAAGGACTTGGGAGGTGCCCACTATTGGATTTGAGCACATGCTAAGTGATTCTGAGGAGAGTTGGGGAAATAAGAGGCAGTTTTAGAGTGAGTGCTAATAGTTGAAACCAGCAATTGAGAGGCAGCATAGCTAGGTAATTTTTAATCTAGTAGGGTGAATACAACAAGTATTAGAGTGTTCATTGATAAATGTAGTCATGTTACCTGGAAGTGGAAGATGTTTAGTTTTCATAGTTGCAGTGGGTTTTATGCCACTGCCTCAGAGGCACAAGACTTCTGCTTCTCCAGATAGGTTTGAAAATATTCACAAAGCAGATAGGGTGTTGTGTCTGTAGGTCACCAAGGAGGTTCCTCTTTCAGATGTTCTGCCGAGCCTCCATCATTTTCTGTGAGCACCAGGTGGAAGCTCATAGAGAGTTGGTGAGTAAGTGAGGACTCCATTTGTGTCTGGGACTCCAGATAACTCTAAACTGTTATTCTAGGCCACATTAGGTCTTAAAAAGTCCATGAAATTTTTACTTGCTTTTTTTTCATATCCATTTTTGTGGCTGCCTACTCTTAATCCCATGCTGTACTACATATGAAGTAATTTCTCCAGGAAAGGGCATATTTAACCCTTTGGAATTCAGTTCATACAGCTGCCTTGAAACCTCTGTCCTCTGATGAGCTCAGAAATATATATGATTTTGGAGACCGCATACGTTTTGCTCATCAGAGGAATGCATTCTCTTGTGACTTTTTACATCCTAAACCCAAATCTATAAGCTCTTATTTTCAGGAAAACGAGTGCCTTAACATTCAATATATTACTTGCCTTCAGTCTCAATCCATAAATAGGTTATTATTTTCTCTTTTTAAAATGAGAGAGCCAAGTCTTGGGAAGTCATTTGCCTCAGGTCAGGCACTAACATTTGCTGTGGCTAGAATGCAAATCTTGCCGCAGTGTCCATGTAAATTACACGGTACCATGTTGGCCCCAGTTGATCTTTCCAGCCCTGATTCCTCCTTCCCTAAGCACCAGACTAATCTTTTGCACACAAATTACATTCCCTCATGCCTTTCTTCTTCTTGTACTTTCTGTCATATGGTGGCATCCAAGTTTTATAATTTTGCATGCAGTAAATATGTGTTTGCATTGCAATTTTGCATTCTTTTTTTAAAGACAGTCCCTAAAGTTGACTAAGCATCAAGCTTCACAAAACCCGATCCAGTGGCTGCTAACTGAGAATTAATCGATTTTTAAGTTGGTAATAGTCACACAATCCTTATTACATTTCCATAGAGGAATTATTGAATAGCACAGGCATACATGAAATCAGAGGCTAGTTAAGAGAATTAATGATTCTGTTATTTATTTTGGAAGAAAAGATTCTTCTATTTTAAAGGGCATACTGATTTACACCTGGAAAGTAAAATCATTGAAGCACAAAACTACTCTGACACCAAAATATGTCTTGAATTTTGTTTTAAGTATGATCGAATTGTATTCTAAATGACGGATCTTTTAATACTTTTAGTCAAATTTACTCAATGGAGCAGTCACAGCCTACTTAAAAAAATGTCAAGTGTGGCACTATAGATGTTATGAGAATATTTTGTAAAAGAGGAACTGAAGCAAAGTGATCTATCTTGGATCTCCCTTTCAGCCAGGTAATGCTATTATAGTCTTGTCTCTTTATAATAGGGATGCTTTCTCTAAGTGAGAAATAGCATCTCAGAGAAGTGAGATGTTCTGTGTGATTCCTCCCAATGACTTGCCTCATCCTTTGTGTTTAATGATGCCTGTAGGAAGGCTTACTTACTCTGACAAGATACTTCCATCAGTGTCCTTGAGTTGAGCAGAATAAAAATGATGTGAAGATCATGTCTGCTTTTCATTTGGGTGAAGATCATGTCCTTAAGTGGCTGCTTTTTATGTGACATTTTAAAAATACTTATTTCCACGTTATAATTTTAAGCAGATAGTGCACACACCTAGAAAGGTAGTAAAATAATTCCTTCACAACCACAAAGTAATTTATCAGTAGACACTGATCTCAAATTCACATTTTTATGATTTCTGTAGGTTGACATATCAATAGTATTAAATTGCCAGGTACTGAGAAATATCTCACATGTCATTATAAAATGGTGAAAACCTTGCAGTCTTAGTCTCTGTGAATTTATTAAATTCAGAGTGTTGGACCAAAAAATGTTTAGATGAAGAACTCAGCTATAAAAACATCAACATTTTCATTGTCAAGAAAATTGTTCTTTTTTTTATCGAAGTACAGTTACAATGTGTCAGTTTCTGATATACAGCACAATGTCCCAGTTATGCATATACATACATATATTTGTTTTCATATTCTTTAGAAAATTGTTCTTGTGTCCAAAGTGTGTTGTCTTTATTATCATAGTGATAATAATAACAGTCTATTCAGAATTAGTCATAACAAAATTGGACACTTCTGTAATTGTATTGTTTATTAACAAGTTTATATTAAGGATCTAGACAAAATTACCTTGTAAAAGTTTCTAATTTTCCCTTTAATTAATAAATATTATGAAAATGGAAATACTGTTTCTCAACAAATTTTCATCCACTAATTATAACATTAATTGATGATTATTGCTAGAATAAGCATTGTCTGAATTAATTATTTCTATGTTTTTGACAACCAGTGATTATCCAACTCCACCATTACTTCTACATTTATTTAGTTTCCATTCTATTTTTAAGGAATAATTTTCCTTATTTATGTATTTATTTACTTATGTTGTTGTAGACTCGTGAATTCTAATTTCGTTCATTGTTTCATAGGGTAAAGCACCTCATTTTAGTGGGTTGTTACAAATTGGGCCATAAGAGACCCATTTCCTTTTGGCATGCTCCTATTCTTCTTTGAGCTATTTCTCACTTTCTGGCAAAACATGTTCCAGACTCCTTCATATTTTCCTTGCTTGAGACCTGGAATTGGCCATTTCTCTGAGGAATCTTGATTCATTTAAGTAGGGAATAGTATTTTCTCCCAGTCTGTAGGTTGTCTGTTCATTTTGTTTATAGTTGCCTTTGCTGTGCAAAAGCTTACAAGTTTCATTAGGTCCTGCTTGTTTATTTTTGCTTCTTTTTCTATTGCCTTGGGAAACTGACCTAGGAAAACATAGCTACAATTTATGTCAGAGAATGTTTTACCTATGTTTTCTTCTAGGAGATTTATGGTGTTTTGTCTTATGTTTAAGTCTTTAAGCCATTTTGAGTTTATTTTTGTGTATGGTGTGAGGGAGTGTTCTAACTTCACTGATTTACGTGAGGCTGTCCAGCTTTCCCAGCGCCACTTGTTGAAGAGACTGCCTTCCCTCCATTGTGTATTCTTGCCTTCTTTGTTAAAGATTAATTGGCTGCAGGTGTGTGGGGTTTATTTCTGGGCTGTCTGTGCTGTTCCATTGATCCATGTCTGTTTTTGTACCAGTACTATGCTGTTTTGATTACTGCAGCTGTGCAGTATTGTCTGAAGTCTGGGAGGGTTATGCCTTTGGCTTCATTCTTTTTCTTCAGTATTGCTTTGGCAATTCTGGGTCTTTTGTGACTCCATATAAATTTTAGGATTATTTGTCTTAGTTCTGTGAAAAATGTCTGATTTGATAGGGATCACATTAAATCTATAGATTGCTTTGACTAGTATGGCCATTTTAACAATACTAATTCTTCTAATCCAAGAGCATGAGATATCTTTCCATTTCTTTAAACCATCTTCAGTTTTCCTTATCAATGTTTTATAGGCCTCAGCATGTAAGTCTTTCACCTCCTTGGTCAGGTTTATTCCTAAGTATTTTATTTTTTGATGCAATTTTAAAAGAGACTTTTTTTTTTTTAACTTTCCTTTTCTGACTATGTTGAATAGAAGGACATCCTTGTCTTGTTCCAGATTTTAGTGGGAATGCTTTCAGCTTTTCACCAAGTTTATGTTGGCTGTGGGTTTGTCATAAATAGTTTTTATTATGTTGAGATATATTCTCTCTATACCCACTTTGGTAAGAGTTTTTATCATGAATGGTGTTGAATATTATCAAATGCTTTTTCTGCATTTATTGAGATGATCGTGTGGGTTTTGTCCTTTACTTTGTTGACGTGGTGTATCACATTGATTGATTTGTGTATGTTGAGCTATCCTTGTGACCTTGGGATAAATCCAGTTTGGTTGTAGTGCATGATGTGACTGACAAGGGCTTAATTTCCAGAATATAAAAACAGCTCATACTACTCAATAATAAAAAAAACAAACAACCCAATCAAAAAATGGGCAGAAAAACCTAAACAAACATTTCTCCAAAGAAGACATACAAATGGTCGTGAAAATATGCTCCACATCAGTAATTGTTAGAGAAATATAAATCAAAACTACAATGAGGTATCACCTCACACCAGTCAGAATGACCATTATTAAAAAGTCCACAAATGATAAATGCTAGAGAGGGTGTGGAGAAAAAGGAACCCTCCTACACTGTTGGTGGGAATGTAATTTCGTGTAGCCACTATAGAAAACAGTATGAAGACTCCTTAAAAAGTAAAAATAGAATTACCATATGATCCAGCAATCCTACTCCTGAGCATATATCCAGAGAAAACTCTAATTCAAAAGGATACATGAAAATGTCCATCAACAGATGACTGGATAAAGAAGATGTGGTATATTTATACAATGGAATACTACTCAGCCATAAAAACCGACAACATAATGCCATTTGCAGCAACATGGATGCTCCTGGAGAATGTCATTCTAAGTGAAGTAAGCCAGAAAGAGAAAGAAAAATACCACATGAGATCACTCATATGTGGAATCTAAAAAAAACAAAAACAAAAAAACAAACAAAGCATAAATACAAAACAGAAATAGACTCACAGACATAGAATATAAACTTGTGGTTGCCAAGGGGGCGGGGGGTGGGAAGAGATAGACTGGGACTTCAAAAAATTGTAGAATAGATAAACAAGGTTATACTGTATAGCACAGGGAAATATATACAAGATCTTATGGTAGCTCACAGAGAAAAAAATGTGACAATGAATATATATATGTTCATGTATAACTGAAAAATTGTGCTCTACACTGGAATTTGACACAACATTGTAAAATGATTATAAATCAATAAAAAGTGTTAAAAAAAAAAAAAGGATACTTGAACCCCAGTGTTCATAGCAGCACTATTTACAATAGCCAAGACATGGAAGCAACCTAAATTTCCATCAACAGTGATTGGCTAAAGAAGCTGTGGTATATTTATACAATGGAATACTACTCAGCCATAAAAAAGAATGAAATAATGCCATTTGCAGCAACATAGATGGACCTAGCAATTATTATACTAAGTGAATTAAGTCAGAAAGAGAAGGACAAAAATATTATATCACTTATTTGTGGAATTTAAAAAACAATAGAAATGAACTTATCTATAAAACAGAAACAGACTCACAGACATAGAAAACATAGTTACCAAAGGGAAAAGGGGACAGGAGAGATAAATTAAGAGTTTGGGATTAGCAATACATACTACTATATATAAAATAGGTAAACAATAAGGTCACATTTGCTCTCCCATTACATTTAGAGCCCTCATTTTAGAGTAAGAAGCCTCTATACCAATGGAAACATGCCCACTTCCTCCCCAAGAGGGAGGTAAAAGTACAAGTAATTACCTTCAAAGTGTTAGTCAGCCTCAATTTATTAAAAAAGAATACTTAAGACCAGAGATTTGGTGGCTATAGCTCATGCTCCCCCATATCTCCTTTACTATGAGTTACTATCATGAGGAATTCCATGCTGATAGATCAATCATTTTGTTAACAAAGAGAAGATAATGCTGTAGGAGGCCTCTGGGCAAGAAAGATAAACACTTATCCAGAGTAGCTGTCTATTCTGGTAAAGATGAATCAATGCCCCCCAAAAAGCTCCTTTATAATCTCTATGCCACCTAATGGCTGACTAGCCACTTAAGCAAATTTGCAGTATAAAAGGCTCCACATTCTGTCTGCTACCAGCAAATTGGACACTCATAGGGCAGTAGTTAGATAATTATTGAAGATAAGTAGTCCACATTTTTAGTTCCATTTGGAGTCTCATCATTAACACTGAGAGGCTAAGGAGAGAGGCTTCCTTACAGCCAAAGGATGAAAGATGTCTACTTAAACTTTAAGAACTTATATTAATTTATTGTGGCTGCTGCAATAAATTACCACAAACTTAGAAGCTTAAAGTAATGTGCATTTGTTCTCTCACAGTCCTGAAGGCCAATGTAGGGTACACTCTTTCCTTGCCTCTTCTAGCTTCTGGAGGCTCCTGACCATGACGGCCAACATGGGTTGTGGCCCTATCACTCAGATCTTCACATTGCTGCCTCCTCCTCTTCTGTGCGTCTTCCATAGTGACAACAGCCATTGGATTCAGGGTTGATCTGGATAATCCAGGATGATTTCATCATCTCAACAGCCTTAATTTATTGCCGTCTATGGATACCTCTTTTCTAAATAAGGTTCATTCACAGGTTCTGGGGATTTGACATGGACCTGTTTTAGAGGCTACCATTCAAACCACTGCACGTGGCAAACACAAAACCTTCATGGTTTTTCACTCACATCTTATCCATCTTTTATCAAACCTAAATTAACTGCATACTGATAACATCATGTCAGTGAGGATGTTTTAAAAAAAAAATCAACAGCAAAAACCTAGACAATGCTATAGTCCCTATCCTGCATCCTCATTATTATACATTCTATGATGCTTTATTCTGAGATTTGCTACATTTGATATACAGCACAAAGTTAAAGTCCTGAAGTTCCTAGTGGTGCTTTCTTTACAGGCTCTGCATCGGAACTGCAGTGAGTGGAGCTGCTGGAAACTGGAAGATGGCCTGGTGGGCGGTGGGGAGGCCCCTGTCCACTCAGGCCCAGTGAGCCTGGATGCCTGACAAGTGTGTGGGAGTGATCTGCACACGTGCATGCTCGGGGCCAGAGCATCCAGGATCCCTGGGATGGATGTGTCCCTGTGTCTAAGCCTAGTAGGAAGAGGGCCCCAGACCACAGACAGGGTCTTCTGGGGAACATACCATTCTGCCCAGATCTATCCAGCCTGCTGCAAAGCAGATGCCGAACTATCATACTTTAAACTCACTAAGAATTTTTCTTTTACTTGCAAATAGTGCTGTTTTACCAACAAACATTAGTAATGCCAAATTTCAGTGTAATTTATAATCCAATGATATAACCACTACAAGATTTACAGGGACATATTTATAGCGACAGTATCACAAACAAATATTTCATGTTTTAATATAAATGTTTAAATATAATTTATTTATAAGGGGTCATCTGATTTTCATCAAGCATAATTATGTCCTAGTTCTCAATTGTCATTATTATTAGATGTAATTCACCACCAACTTTAAATCATAATATAATTTTGTAACCTGCCTCAGACTGGAACACATTACATTTTGTCCATCCAGTAACAGAATTTGGTCATGTTCCTAACATATTGATGGAAAACTTGCATGAAAATGATTACCTTTGAGATAGGCCCGGGGGTAAATATCAATGTTTCAACATTTCTGACGTAAATTAAAATTCCTCAGTCAATTATTGATTTGATGCTTGCAGTCCAGAAAAGGGGCAGGGCGGGGAGGAGATTTTACAACTTTCACATTGAGCCATTCAGAACGTGTGGATCGATTTTTAGAAAAGGATAGTCTCATTATACAACCTTGGCTCTTCCTCCCAAAAGTCGCAGGTGAAGAAGCAAAGAGCATGATAATGAGAATTGGAAAGAAGGCAAATATTCAGAGCCTTTCAGAAGTTATTTGTTTGTTTGGTTTGTTTGTTTTTGTGAAATAGTGTGGCGCCCCATAAAAAGAACAAAGCCAGAGAACTTTCAAGGCAGAGCTGAGCAAATTTCTCAAATGGAGAATGCTCCATCCAGTGGAAACACATAAAGATTGCATTTTTTTTCCCCTGAGTTTTCAACGTAGACATTCATGTATGGGAGGTTGAGGAAGTTTTATCATGTTTAAGTCTTACTCACCTGTAGAAGTGCACTGTAGTTGTTAGCAATAATCCTTGGATTATTTCTCTTCCAATAATCTTAGATTTAAATTCCAACTTCACAACAAAGTAGCTCTAAGACCTAGGGCAAATTCACTACATTTTCTAATCTTCAGTCCCCTAATTTGTAAAAATGATGTCGTTGTAAAGATTAACTAAGGAACTGCATGTAACTTGCATAGCACAGCATGGTAGATGGAAACCATTCAGTAAAGTGCTGAAATACAGCTAAAGCTGTCATTACTATCATTAGTGTTGTCATTGGCTAGATATTTCACCTCTCCCCAGTCTTTGCTCCATTGTCACTTCCGTGAGAATATTCTGATGTCTTTATTTATATGCATAAGCCCAGTCCCTTTCCAACTCCTCCTCTGATCTGTTTTACCTCTTATCCTTTGTCATCATTGAAGGAGCTCTGTTTTATTATTTAATAATCCATTATTTAATCATTTAATTTTTCATATACACCCCTCCCCACCGCCATTAAAATTTGAGTTCCTTGAGAAAGGAATCTCATCTCCTTTTCCAGTGACTCAGTTCTAGACAGTAGAATAATGCCTGACATAGAGTATATACATAATAGTATGAATGAATTAATCAATATTACTAAACTGTTGTGAACTTCAGCCTATGGGAAGCATTTTAGAGGCCAAGAGGACATTCATTTCACACATAAAAACTAAATTTTAGTGCCCATCTGAGTAAGTAGCTTATCCAATATCAAAGTGCAATTTAGTAGTAGAAAATAGTCTGGTCCTCTGATTCTCAGCAATATTTTGCTCACTTAATAATCATAATCTTTTTACAAATTTTACTTGCAAACCAGGAATAGACTCACAGACATAGAAAACAAACTGTGGTTACCAGAAGGGGAAGGGAGGGAGGGATAAATTAAGAGTTTGGTATTAACAGATACACAGTACTATATATAAAACAAGGACCTACTGTATAGCACAGGAAACTATATTCAATTTCTTGTAATAAGCTATAGTGGAAAAGAATCTGAAAATATATGTGTATACATATGACTGAATCGCTTTGCTATACACCTGAAACTAACATTGTAAATCAACTACATTTCAATAAAAGAAATACTTATAAAAAATTATAATCTTTTGCAGTTATGTTTGTTGAAGATCTGCTCTATGACTACTACTATAATTGATGCCATATGTATTGTAGATAATTTTAGTTCTCTCAAGTTAAAACATGGATATCATTATCCTCATTTTTAATATGATTTTGGAAGCTCACAGTCTCTGTGGTACCTTTCTCCTTGCCGCTCATTCTTCCCCTCCTAACTATCATGTTGGGACAATTCTTCAATTTTCTTGGCTATCAGACTTCATTGTTTGAAGAGCTGTCAGCATTTAATCACAGAATCTGCAATTATGTCTTCCCTCAGGTTCCCACAGCTTACAATAAATACCTTGATCTTAAAGATAGCCAAACAAGACAGTGCTTCTGTTGTACGGCAGCATCTTTTACCTTTGAAGTATTCTCAAAAATAAACTCTAGTAGATGGAAAATTTAACTTTTTATTACTACTGTGCAAGGTCATACATAAACATGAACCTGCCGATCCTTGAGTGACAATGGCTCTTTGAGGACTTAAGACATCTTCCTCCTGTATTAAATAAAACTCTGCTTAAAATTGACCTGATAGTTTCTAGGTTGGCCAGTGAAGCTATTCAAATTGTGCCAGATTTGTTCCTTTGGTTTTAACTATTTCTTATATCCTGTCAGTTGCATTTCTACAGGCAAGACATTTAAAGAAATGCCTTTCATCTCAAAAACAAAAGAAAATAAAGAACTATCCATAAAGAAAAAGGACTACAGTTTAGCTGCCTATGTACCAAGACTGTTAGTCACTTGACATGCACTATTTTTGAAAGGTAGTACCACTCCATTTCTTTATCGGAGAAAATAATGCTTAGAGTGTATAAGTAACTTGGAAAAGTTCTCAAATGGTTGATCATTCATCTATTCTTACATGTGACATCAAATCAGTGTTGTTTCAGATATGCTGCAGTCACTTCACCAGAGCAGATAATAGGAGAAGTCATCATATACAGAGACTTACTGCTGTTAGAACTCAACCTTACCTCCACCCACCCCCTCTACTGGCTGATGGGAATAAAATAATGGATGTTTGATGGATTATTTGTTTTACCTTTGTATTTACTGGTATTATGAGACTAGGAAATACTGTATCTCTAGCACAACTTAAATCAATAAATTTCTACAAAGATTTATGGAAGTTACAACATACTGAACAGTATTCCCCTCTGCTTATCTCTCTCCAGTGATCATAGAAATCCACATTCCAGTGTGAATGTAACGGAAGCATTATCACAGGAGTTTCATGTAGAGAACCTCAAGGTAATTCAGAGCAATTTTTCCTTGACAGTTGTTCAATAATCCTAATTTCTCTTTGCACATTTTTGGTATCTTCTATTAAATTATACCCAATACATTATATCCATTATACTCTTCTGTATTATATCTTAAATGAATACAGATAAAGTCAGTGTAAGATGTAGTGCCAAGAGCTGAAGAAAAATAAAATATTTAGTTATTCCCCAAATTTTGATCCAGTAATATTGGTCAATGTGTACCCATACCAGCATCTCCAAATATGTTAAACACCAAAACTATATAAAAATTTTAAAATTGGAAACAGGAAAAGTCTTAGTCCCACTAACATTCTGAGATAAAAGCAAAGACAGATGATCAATTATCTGATATTTGAGTTCTTGGACATGAAAATATGGGCTATCACAGAATTCTGGGAATAGTGTATCCCTCAGTACCATTAGAAAATATGTCAAGGAGGACCGTATGCAAATATATGCTCTTTAATTGTGGTAAACATATTTCAATGCATTTTATTTCTATAATTCAAGAAATTGGCTTATGTGATTCTAGGGGCTGGAGAAGCAAGTTTGAACTGTGTAGTTTGGAATGCTCCAGCAGGAGCTGATGCTGCACTGCACACAGGGAGTTTCTTTTTCCTTTTTTTCAGGAAAACCTTAGTTCTGCTCTTAAGACATTTTAGCTAATTTGATCAGAGGCACACAGATTAATCTCCTTTACATAAAGTGAATTAATTGCAGATGTGGCTCATGTCTACAAAGTACTTTCACGTAAACACCTAGATTAGTGTTTGATTGAGTAACTGGGGACCACAGTCTAGCCATATTGACATAAAAAATTGATGATTGCAGTTCACCTCTTGTCAGTTCAGCACTCATGCACATCTAATCCACATCTGATCTGCAAAGAAAGACAGTAACAAAGCCAACTTCCACTGAACATGATACAACTTTTCGACAGATAACAGGAACATGCTAAAGTTCTCCCCAGAAAGTGATTCAGAATCCCTGGGTGATATTCTTAGGTGACTCTTCTTGACATCACATACTTGAATACTGAGATATAAAATAAACTAATATTAATATATCTTCTGTTAAACTATAAAGGGATAAGGAAACAGACACAAAAATATTATATATTTATAAATATATACACATACACACTCACACATGTATTTATAACAAGAAAAATTTTAAAGTAAAGAAGAAAACTTTACAAGCCAAAAAGTTGTTATTCAGTGATAGATTCATAAGACACATGCACGAAGTGTCCGTGTTTTTTAAACTGAATTGTTTCTGTCATTGTAATACAAATGTTATTGTAAGACTCAAATTGGGATATTAGCCTAACAGCTAGGAAATGGCAATTTATACATCACTGAGTATAATGGGACTGCATCAGAGTCTGTCACTATTACTGTCCTGTCCATTCACTGCTAAATTTGATAAGGTACCATGTACCTTATTTTTAGTAGCTTTAAATTAAAAATAGGAAGCATTTTCTCTTCTTCGATATTATAAGCTATTGAAAAATACCTTAAAAATTAATCCATCAAGTGGGCACTCAGTTCTCTTAGACTAAAAGTGTCCGAGAAAGCATTTTACTGCATTGTTGACCTTAAATGAGTAGACTGCCAGTTATTTCTCCGGCAAAAATGGGTTTACTAGGGATCAGCAAAGAATTACAATTTGGAATCTGCAACCATGGTTAGCCATGTGCAGGCGACAAGGAGGGAACTCTTTTATAGAGGGGAAAAGGAAGTTGGGAGGGCCATAGTAAACAAAGAGTCTGCTGGAGGAACTGAAAGTTCTAAGGTACAGTGGCTTTTCATTGACTGAGTTGTGATATTATTTCATTGGCTGAGCTCTTACCAGGCAAAAAGAGATAGTCTTTTCCTCTTCCTGTTGGGTTCTGCTGTTGTTGCAGGGTATGAGAGCTTCCCGTTGAGGCCTCCTGACTTTTTTTTTTTTCTGTTTTATTAGGTAGAATTGTTAGAATATGTGTGTGTTGACTGCACGTATACAGTGTATTGCGTGTAAATATGCATATACAATATACTGCACTTATTTTTTTAGTTTACATATACGTACTGTTCATTGTTTCTAAGAACAGTTTAGAGCTTTAGCTTTTTAAACTTATGTAGTTTAAGGAATAAAGGAATAAAGCCAACCACAAAATACGAATCAACAGAATGCAGTAATCCAATCATAAAGGACAGTTAAATGTGCCTACACATATTTAAGAAATCATTCATCTAAGTTATAAATACTGACTCTATTTTAATTGAGATTTCACATTAATTTTTATAATATCCAGAAATTTAGTGGATGAATACCATTTATTTCCAACATAATCTTTTATTTTACATAGCAATATATTTTTTAAAAATCAGAGTGAGAGTTTAGTTACAAAACTATTCCACTTTGTTAACAAAATAATTTGGTGATGGTTGACAGAATACTCAAGCAATTGGTTACATCCCTGAATTTCCACTTGTATCAGTTAAGAATTAGAAGGTTGCATGTGGTTAATCTTAACTCAGACAGGCTGAAAATTTAATCTGAGCTCAAACTCTCTGGTGAAATTTGAAACAACAACAAACTCTACTATATTCCTGATTATAGTATAAGTCTTCTTTGTCAACAGAAGACTTCTACTTTATCATATGAAAATTTAGTTTCTGTAGAATTTTTATTATCATTTTGAATTTAAAAAACTTTTTTTCATGCATACTATGCATTTACTAGTGTCCTCTTTACTCTGGCAACACTGTTTTATATTAGACTTTAAAAGGTAACGTATGTGATTAATACTTATGGATAAATTTTAAGTTGGGCTTGGAACTCCCTGGTGAAGAGGAATAAAGGCCTAGGTAAGCACATAGTTGATCCCTTAAGATTAATATATAACCTGTATGGTAATCAAATTATTTTTCATTGAATCTAATCAGATTTGAGAACCAATTCCAGATTCCCGTTCTTAACGTTCTGCTTCACTGATTGAACCCTGACTGATACTTGAATTTGGTATCTGAACTGCATCATGGAGAACTTTCTGTGGCTCTGTGGTGAAGCATCTCATATAAGAATTTGAGTCACAGGTGGTAGAGCAGCAGTTGAGAAAAACTAGGCATAATAGAGGCGAGTGAGGTCAGTCTGGAGTTTACCCAGTACCTCTGCATCTTTCTGACCCCATCGCTAACCATGGCCATTCAGAAAGGAAGGGCCACTGGTTTACTTCTATTTCCCAGATCTCATTGGAGTCTCTCCTTTGACCAACTCTAACTTGAAACAATTCCAAAAGTAACAAAATTGACAGTGGAGCTGTATGGCACTTTAAAGTTTTACCTTAGAAAAAAGATGAATATGGTTTGATGGAAGTAGTGTGAGAGAGTGTTAAGGCTGCTAATTGAAGGAAACATGAAAATTGTAAGAAACAAACAAAAAATTACAAAAACAGATAATAAGCAATACTAAAAAGAATATGCACATACCAATACTCAGTGTTTTTTTATAGCTTTCTATATTTAGCTGTGTTAGTACATTTTGGATTCAGCTGTCATTACCTGGTGGCATAATGTATCAGTGTGTTGGAAACAATCCAACTTCTGCCATATACAGATGACATTTACCTATATTTTTCATCCATCTATGAGCTAATTAATATAGAATTGTTCATTGCAGCACACTGAGATTTACTTTACAAATATGTGAACACATTATTTCTAAAATTCAGGTTAAGATTATCTGTCATAAAGATCGTTTGTGTATACACATCTTCTACTGTGTATGTATCCTATGCCTAATGATCCTCCTTTCTCTTTTTAGTTTAATAGAAATGCAAATAAATTGCATTAAAGACATTCATTGCAGCATTGTTGATACACC
This sequence comes from Camelus ferus, assembly GCF_009834535.1. NCBI lineage: Eukaryota > Metazoa > Chordata > Mammalia > Artiodactyla > Camelidae > Camelus > Camelus ferus. The sequence goes on from NC_045701.1 coordinate 44,880,921, forward strand.
AAAATTCCAAAAGGAATTACAAGTGGCTAATAATAAAGAAAGATTTTAATTAATTACACTATATTCATAAAATGAAATTATAAGATAAGCATATGTATGTGGATATGTGTATACATATGTGTATACACATATATGAATGAATACATAAACACATCCCTTATATATTATACACATCATATGTGTGTGCACGTCTGATAGCTTATGCATACACGTACCTACAAGTATATGCACATACATGCATACAAGTACACACATACATATGTACAGATACATCAGTATACTATCATTTGATTACATTGTGATAAGAGCAAGATAAATCTCTTTGGCTTACAAGAAGTATATTTCTGAAACAAATTACTTGTTCCCTGATGCTCTGCTTCACATACTTTTCCTCCAAGATCTAGAATGAAGCAATAATTCTTGCCTGAAGCATTATGGTTCATATTAGTGATGAGAAGAAAAAAAGGAGAGATGATAATCTTATGATGGCTCTAAATACTTCTGCACAGAATTGGTTTATGTTAATTCTGCTTGTATTTCTTTAGTCCGAAATAATCACATGAACAAGACTAGTATCAATGGGGTAGAGAGGTTAAATTCTCCCAAAGGAAGGAGAAGCAAGTATGTATGTATTAAAAAATGTCAAGCACACACACAGAGGAAGAGAGAGAGGGATTACCGTGTTTGTGTGTGTGTCTGTGTATATACGCAACGGGGCAGTGAATGTTAGTTCGTACGTTATGGAAAAGGATGTCTGTGAGACCACTTACCCTTCTTTCTGTGAGTTTGTATCCGAGAGTAGGAGAGAACTTTCCTTATGTTTTTGCTTTATAAACAATTTTAAAAAGTGAAAAAAAGGGAAAATGTGTGACTTTAATATTAAAAGTAAAAATATTAAAATATGAAAACAAATTGGATATGAAATATAAGGGCAAATAAATTTTAGAGACCATTTTTCATAGTTTTATTGGTAGGAAAATATTTCATTATTTTCTAACAACTTTATTAGTAAGCTTTACACAGTAAGCTGATACATGCCAAGTGTGTGTATTCAGGAATTCCCACTTTGTTCTTGACCTTAGGAAGAAGTCTGTCTTTCCCCCTTGGTATGACATTAGTTGTGGGTTTTCTACATATGCCCCTTATCAGTATGAGGAAGTTCCATTTTATTTCTAGCTAGATACAAGTTTTTAAAATAAATTGGAGTTGCATTTTGTGAAATTTTTTCCTGCACTTCAAAATGATACTATGTTCTAATAACATTATTTTTAGTATGTTCTAACATTGAGTGATTTTGAAATGATAAATTATCATTTGATTCCTGTGATAAATCTTACTTGTGCACACAATGTATTATCATTTTAATATACTGGATTCTAGATATTAATATTTTGTGAATAATTCACATCTATGTTTATGAGAAAAAATTGTTTTCCTCTTTTTTTATCAAGATTTGACAGTGCAATCCTGATCTCATAAAATGAGTTTGGAAGTAGTTAATCCACCTCTTTTTCTGAGATATTTTGTGTAGATTTGATAGTATTTCTTTTAAAGATGACTTATAGTACAACTACACAACTCAAAACACAGAAATTATATAAAAGTTATTCAAAGAATAGGTAAAACATGTGATGATGTGGGCTCACAGCAATTTATCTTGTTTAATAAGAGATTTATTTGAGAAAGAGAAAGTTATCAAAAGCCTATGCAATGAGAAGTCATCAGAAATTTACTTAGATTAAAAACTGCTACAAAGTTATAGTTTCTACTATTTTAAGCATATTTTTCAACTTCTGAAATAAATATTTAATGAAAACATGTTATATCATTTTATTACAATTTCATGATAGCAAATGTACATATACACATATAAAAAATATTACTGTTGATTGAATAAGAAAGTTATGTTTAGTTAAATATACCAGGTATACTATTTATGTTATTCTACAACTGTTATCTCATAGTTTATCTGTGATAATTTACAACTTTTCATTAATATAATTTATTTATCTAGTTAACACTAGATAATTATCCCAGTAGTAGACTTATGAGTAGGTAATTGTACATTCTCGTGTTCTCTCATATGTATGTATATATAGACATAATGAATAAATTGACAAATTATAAAGCTAAACTATAATATGAGGGATATTCACCAACATGTGAGACTAAAAACAGGGGGTCATAAGAGCGAGGGTAAAGAGGAAGCAAGAAGAAAAGTAGAGTTCTCTGTAATTTTCTGGGACCAGAGACACCTCAAGGACAAGGATACATCTGTATCTCAGACAGAAACTGGAAAACCATTTACATGCTTTCTCTGTAGACTCTGCTTGGGGGTGCGTGTGTGTGTGTACGTGTGTGTACATGTGTGTCCGTGTCATTTATGCCCTCTCTGAGGAACATATTTCTTAGTCATATTGAGGGATAGATAAACTTCATAAAATGATCTGTGAAGACATGTTTCCACAACCTTTTTTATTCTTCTCCTGAGGCCTGCCACTGGGAAATTTGATTTATTTCTTCCATAATACATCAAAATGTGCCATGCTCCTTAATTATCTACCTTCCAATTAAATCCCCTATTCCCCACAGAAATTTGTCTCAGCTAGTTTTTAAGGAGAAATCTAATGTGCTAAATAATAAGATCCAAATAGAATGAAACGTTTTTGTGTCATAGAAGTTGATGTTTATTAGGTAAATAGAGTGGCTGAGAATTAAATACATGTTTTTATACTACAAAGTGAGGTTTTGAGAATTAGTTTAAGAGCAGTTTTTAGTTCACTCTAAGCTTCTAAAAGAGAATTCAGTTTCTTAGACTATATCATTTGAAGTATAGACTCTAAAGCAACATTTCCCTAATGATTGTACTAATTTCTTATTAATAAGCTTTAAGAAGAAATTACAAACTGTTGAATGTCTAGGAGCATGAACTTGATGATGAAAGGACTTGAAATCATGTGATAAACAAAATGATTGCAGGTGTTAGAGATATGTGGGCTTGACACTTGGTTTTTTAGGGCCTAGAGTGTTTGTAGCAGATACTTATACATATGTAAGGAAACTAAGGGAGAATAATTTGAATCCTTACCTCTTAATTGAGAGGCTGGTCATTAGTGCCATCAAAAAGTTATTTAAGGAACACGAGTGAAAATGCTAATCATCATTATAACATCGAGTTTTCTGTATAGGTAGAAATACAAATATCACATAAGAATTTAAAAATCTGTTTGCTTTAAATGTCAATGAATATAAGCTTTTGCACAGAAAAGGAAACCCTAAACAAAACAAAATGACAATCTATGAAATGGGAGAAAATATTTGCAAATGATGGGACTGACAGAGGTTTAATTTCCAGAATATATAAACAGCTCATGCAACCTAACAACAACAAAAAAACAACCAAATCCAAAATGGACAGAAGACCTAAACAAGCACTTTTTCAGTGAAGACATACAAATGGCCAACAGGCATATGAAAAAATGCTCAATATCGCTAATTATCAGAGAAATTCAAATTGAAACTACCATGAGGTATGACCTCACACCAGTCAGAATGGCCATCATTCAGAAGTCCACAAATGATAACTGCTGGAGAGGGTGTGTAGAAAAGGGAATCCTCCTACGCTGTTGGTGGGAATGTAGTTTGGTGCAGCCATTATGGAAAACAGTTTGGAGATTCCTCAAAAAACTAAAAATAGACTTACCATATGATCTAGCAATCCCACTCCTGGGCCTATATCCAGAGGGAACTCAAATTCAAAAAGATATATGCACGCCAATATTTATAGCAGCACTATATACAATACCAAAGACATGGAAACAACCTAAATGTCCATTGATAGATGACTGGATAAAGAAGCTGTGGTATATTTATACAATGAAATATTATTCAGCCATAAAAAATAATAAAATAATGCCATTTGCAGCAACATGGATGCATCTGGCAATCTTCATTCTAAGTGAAGTAAAGCCAGAAAGAGAATGAAAAATAACATATTATATCACTCATATGTGGGATCTAAAAAAAAAAAGAAAAAGGAAGACTCATGAACTTATCTGTAAAACAGAAACAGACTCACAGCCATAGTAAATAAACATGGTTACTGAGTGAAGAAGAGGGTGGGAAGGAATAAACTGGGAGTTTGAGATTTGCAAATATTAACTACTATATATAAAATAGATGAACAACAAGTTTATACTGTATAACACAGAGAACTATATTCAATATCTTGTAGTAATCTGCAATGAAAAAGAATGTGAAAATGAATATATGTATGTATAGATATGACTGAAACATTATGCTGTACACCAGAAATTGACACATTTGTAAACTGACTATACTTCAATTTTTAAAAGTCAATGAATAAACTGAAATCACAGAGAATTGCAAATACCTCACTGACTTTACTAGAAAAGGAATCAGAATACACATTTATTTAACACTCATTCAAACCATTTCCATTTCTTATACTTTTTAGAGCAATCCTAATTGTTTCTGCTTCCTTGACATTTTTACTACTTTATATGCCTCATCAGTTTAAAACATTTACTTCTGTGACTACTGAACCATTGAGCAAATTGGTTCTTCAGATCAATATTCTTGCTTCAAGAAGGAAAAAGTCATACGCAGGTGTCTGGCAATGTTTATTTACTGAAAGCAGTTCATCTTCCACTGTTGATAGTTGGCAAAGTGACACTCCATTTTAGGTCTTTAATCATTTAAACTGTTTCCTAAGAAAACCACAACTTGAGAAAAAGAGAGAAAGCTCAATGTACTATTAAATAAAAGTGGCCAATCAGTCAACAGACACCCTCTCTTCACAGCAATCAGCAACAGCTGTATCCCAATTAAGGCTGTGATTTTGCAGGTGCTCCCAGAAGACTATGTCAAAATAAATCCACTTATTGAAAATGTTTTGAAGCGTTATAAAGTCTTTATAGCTAAGTTCAGACAAAAAAAATTGTAGGGATTTTCAGACAACTTATTTATAAATGTCAAGATTCTTGGGTAAAAGAAGAAAATGAGATCAAAACATGGAGATGTCTTTGGAAAAACATCATTCTCTTATTAGCTATAGACAGAAAAGGAGAGTTTGAACAGCACTACATTTAATTGGTAGAAACAGATGCCACCCTCTTCAATATACTCTCAACCTCTAATAGGAAAATATTCATTTGAAATTATCCAGTTCAATCTATGTGTGTATGTCATAATATATCCACCTAAGATCAGTCCTTTTGATTCACTTTAAGTGGATTTTAATAAATATTATTTACATATAAACTCTAAGACAATCTTTTTAAATTTGCCTTTACATAAAAATTACAAGATGATGTTATAAATTCAAATTCCCTCACTCTACTTCTAGGGATTCTGATTTTGTAGGGGTCTAGCTAATTTGTCCAGGGAATCTATATTTTTATCAAATGCACTTTAGTATTTATGATATAGATATCCAACTCACAGCATTTTGAGAAAGCAGTTCTGATTTTTTTGCAAATAAAAGAGTCTGAATTGTAAATTTCCTTTTAAATATTTGTATTTTAATAGCACTACTTCCAAAGAAACACACATTAATTTCCTTACTTACACCAAGTAGTTTGAGAATGGATAGCTTTTTCTGAGTCCACTCACCAGTATAATGATATATCTTTATTAGACAAACATCATCATGAATTGTTACGTATCTGCAGCACTAGGAAGCTGTAAATTTTAATTATTTAGTGTTTGCATGATGCTTGAAGATGAGATATTCCATTTAAGAGCTAAATATTATAGTTGCTATTAAACATCTGTTGTAGTCTAGTTAGAGTTGATGACATTTGACAGCAGCATATAAAATTATATAAAAAGGAATTTATAAGTTGTCTGAGTTGAACTTATCGCACAGGGTTGACAAGATATTATTGATTTATTTTAAGAGAAGAGTTTCAGTTGTCCTTACCACTTTTCAAAGGTATTGAGAAAATTTTCAAATCAATTCAATTAGAAATCAGAGGAGCAACAACTTGACTGAGAACTCACTTCTCAACAGAAATGATGGAAGACAGAAGGCAATAAATTATTTCATTAAAGCTCTGAGAGGAAATAACTGCCAAACTAGAATTCTTTCTATAGAGAAAAAAATTCAAAATACTATTTTTAGAAGTATTCTATAATTTTTTTTCAGGTGGAAAGGTAAATTACTATATTCATTTATCTTTTTACATTTTAACTGACATTTAACATACAATTTTTATCGAAGTGTAAAGTATACCAGTTGTAAGTATAAAGCCTGATGACATTTTGCAATGTTAACATACTGATTAAAGAAAATCCAGATCAAGGTATAGAGTATGCTTAGTACTTCAGGAACCTCTCTCCTGTCCTTTCCAAATCATTACCTTCCTGAAGGGAACGGTTTTTATGACTTTTAACACTATGATCTTGGATAAATTTTTCTTGATCTTAAAATTCATATGAATGAAATCATGCATTATGTGTTCTTTTCTTTCTGGCTACTTTCATTTAGCTATATATATATATATTTTAAGATTTGTCTATGTTTTGCACGTAGCGTACAATTCACTAATGTTATTGTTTTGTACTATTCCATTTTATCAATATCTGACAACTTATTGAACAACTCTGTTACTATTGATAGCTGTTTTGGTTGTTTCCAGATTGGAATTATGAACACTGCTACTGAGATGGTACATTCTATGACATTTCTCTGGATGAATACATAGGAGTGGACTTTCTAGGTAATAGCTTATGAATTTTGATATAACATTTTTATTATTAATTGGTTTAAAATATTTTATAATCTCCATTTTTATTTACAATTTGAATTTTTAGTTCTCTTAAAAATAAGTCAAATGATTTAAAAGTGTATTTATTTTAGATTTTAACCACATGGATACCTCTTGCTGTGCCCTTCATTTACTCTAGAATTAATCTGTTTCTATCCAGGATCATTTTTATTCAGTCTCAGGAAAAAGAGATCTCCATTTGGGATATCTTTTGATGTAGTTCTCTTTACAGTAGATTTTCTCAGTATTTGTATCTTGCTATTGCCTTTTCTCTCTCCTTTATCCTTGGAAGATATTTTCTCTGCAAATATAAATTTTAATTGGCACTTATTTTCCTCCTACATTTTAAGTGTCTTTATCCACAGTTTCCTGGATTGTATATGCTTAAAAGTCAGCTGTAAGTCTTAGTTTTCCTCCTCTGAAGGGAAGGTGCCTATTTTCCTCTGGCTGGTTTTAAGTTTAGTTTTCAGCAGTTTTACTCTGTCTGTAGTGCCTGTTGTGTCCCTTTATCTTTATGGCCCTGACCCTAATTTTTGTGTTTACATCTTGTGACATTGTCAACATTTACCTTTGGCATTTTTAGCCTTATAACATCTGTTTTCTGTTTTGCTTCTGGGAGTCTTACTTCACACATATGCAGTCACCAAATATCCTGAGGGGTAATTACATACAGAATGACTTCCTTTTTTGTGTTTCCCTTTTCTTCTGTATTTCCAATGATGTATCTTTCTTTCAATTTTCTGTAATTTCTGGCCATGTTTCTTTCAATACTACTTCTTACCCATACTTTTTTTTTCTTCCCATCTGGGATTATAAGTGTGTGTGTGTCTGTGTATGTATATACACACACTATCCACCTCTACTAGAACTCTACATACAGAATAAATAAACTGCAAATTTTCAGTGGCTTAATAAAACATACATTTATTTTACAGATATAACACTATAATTTATATCTTCCTGGTTCATGACAAATTTTCCTTCACATGGCCAAAATAAAAGTTCTTCAAGATTTAAAATAAAACTAATTTTTGTACATCCTTTTGACTCATGTTCAAGACTTAATTCAAATGCCATTTCCTTTCCTATATGTCTATTCTGAAACTTATCTTAAAGTCAGTGTATCTGGATATTTCTGACATCCTATATATATTTTTGTAATGCTTTTAGGAAAGGTTTATGTAATTTGATGTTTATACCCTCTGGATTTAGCATTTGGTCATTTTGTAGGTAGTGAATTAAAATATTGAAAGTTTTGTTGTAATTTTCAATACTTGATAGGAGTAATGATTATGTCTCTGTAAACTCTACACCATCACTCAAAATGCATTATATATAAACACATGTAATTTTGCCCTTCAACAAATAAGAATGACATATAATTATTTTTGTTACCGTTTATAAAGGACAGTCAAGATTACTATTCTTTAAATAAAAAATTTATTTTACAAGCAAAATATTTACACAATGGTTTTTAGATTATACTCAAGAAGTCTGTTTTTGGAAATAATTCTGCATCTGTAAGTCTGTTCTCAATATTGAAATATCTTTAATAACTCTCAATAATAAATGTCTTAGAGAAATTGGAATGGATGGTAATTCCAAGTGATAAAATAAACTATTGGTTGTCAGGGTACTATTGGTGAAATATAGTTTATACAACTTGACATTTGGCAGTAATCCAACAATATAAATGACTTTCACAAAGCGTGACGTTTGTGGACTTTATCATAAACTTTCTATTTTCTCCAATAAATCTCATTGAAATATAAAAAAACAAATGCAGGAGCAGTTGACAAGACACATTATTTTAACAATATTTACTGAGAGATAAATATTTTATATCTATCTGCTAATGTCTTTGGGAAAGATCAAATGTGGATACATCTATCTTTATGGCAAAGTCATTAGTATATTATTGATTTCAAGGGGAAGGAATATCAATAGGAATATAAATAACAGGAAATAACACACTTCAATATAGGAAAAAAAACCTACTACTGCTTTGGGAACATATATGAACTTCAAGAGGGAAAAAAAATCAGGGTCGAATCATACAAGTGATAAATTTTAAAGAACTGAGTCAAATATTTACTCCAGAGAGAGTCAAGACACTACTTATCCAATAAAATATCTGTCCTTATTTTTTCAGACACTAAAAGTTTACAGATTTCCATTTTTTTCCTACTATTTTGACCTCCATGAGAGGATTATACTGAATCCATTTTGTAATTTCACAAAAATAATTTTAAAATCATATCCTATAGCCTGTTTAAGACATTTTACTTTGTTTCCTGAAATAAATTGATATAGAAGAGCCAATCTAATTAAAACAACATTATGAATTTGATCAGCATTATTACAAAAAAAAATGTTATTTATCTATTCCAACCATTTGTATTTATCTGATATGTGATTTTTTTAATTCTCTGTTTCTTATCAATGGATTGTCTGGATCCTTTAAATATATTCATAAGGGTTTTGTAGTGGATATGAATGATTATGATAAAAATATTGATGACATTGAGGGCGAGGATGATAAAATGACAAAGAAGCTTTTGTAATTTGCCAGCCACTCTGAGAACACAGTTAAATAATTCATTAAAAATTGATAGCACTGTGTCTGACATGGTCAGCACTCAACATGTTCTGCTACTGTTGTTAGGAAAATATGCCACTTTTCCTGATATTAATGTCTCCTCTTTTTTGCTCCAAATAATTACCTTGATGAAAAAATATATAATTTAAAATTTTTAATTTATTTAGATATGAATAAAGCATACATATTAATTAGAATTTTGATAAATCAAAAAAATTATTTCCTATTACAAAAACTATCTAGACCTATAGATAATTTTTTTGTCTGTTTTTTTCTATTAAGACTAATCTTTGAAACTTCACTTCAGAATAGAACAGCAGTATGACCTTAGAAACTTTTGATTTTCTGTATGAGGATTTATGTCTTTACTAACTTTGCCATTGAAACAACATGATAGAATTTTTTTCCTACATAAAGTTTTTATTTCCATAATTTTGGTTTCTTGCCTAACCAAAGACATGTGAAGTTAAAATTATTTTTCAAAGTACATGAAAAATATTTTAAAATTATAGGTATATTTCTAAATTGTTTTCCAAAAAAAATTGTGTTAACATTTTATACCACCTATAATGTACAAAAGCATTTATTTCATTGAATTTTAATGTAGTTTAGTATTTTTTTACCTCTAATATTTCTTCATTAATGACCAAAATGAAAAAAAAATACAGCATATTTTTGTGTTTAATTACTGGGGGGAAGTTAAAAATATTCCCATGAAGTTTCAATATTTTTACCTTTATTTTTATGAAACTGTCTATATAAGATGTCTTCATTTTGAATGAATATGCTCCCACTACCACCAAAATGCACCCATGAGTCTTCATTCAGCCAATACTGGTTAACACCTATTGCACATACAAGGCACTATTTTAGGAGCTAAAAATAAAGCAGTGAACAAAACAGGTGAAACTGTCTGTCTACATAGGACTTACCAATAATAAATAAGCCAAATAAGGGAGTGTTAATTATGTTAGATGTTAATAAGTGCTATGGAATATAAAAATTTCTTAAGGAGAGGCAATCTCAGAAGGTGATTTTAAGAGGGAATGAGCCCTGTGGACACCTAGGGAAAGAAAGTTCTAGACAGAGTGGAAAGCATGTGCAAAGAACCTTGAGAGCAATTACCTAATGTAACACATGAGGAGCAAACATTCCAATGAGTTGGAGTGAAGTGAATGAAGTCTAGGGTATTAGGAAATGAAATCAGAGAAGTAATGTGTGACCAGATGTTGTGGTTACCCCGTGTAAGTGGGAGACTCCCTACCCAAAGTTTGTTTCAGATATTGAACTGATAATGATACACACACATGCCAACTAAGTATGAATTTATTATTACTAGTAATAGCCCTCTGGGGAGACCAAGGCTTGCTCCCAAGTGGGCTGGTAGAAATGGAAAATTGTCAGCAGTGAAGCATCAAAAATGAATTCCACCAGACCATATTGTTTTAACTCACAGTTAGAAAAGAAACCATTTGAAGGTATTGAGCAGAGTGGTGACATAATCTGATTTGGTTCTATGTGGAAGACTATGAGTGCTGTGTTGAGAATGGAAAGTAGGTGAGTAAAGGAAGATGCATGGAAGCCAGATGTAAGCATTTGCTTTCATTCAGTGAAAGATGATAGTGGCTCAGAACAAGAAATTAGCAGTGGGATTGGCAGGAACTGGTTGGGTTAAGAATACATTTTGAAAATAGGAATATCAGGATTTGTTCATGGACATGCTACTAGAGAGAACAAAGTTTGGGCTTGAAGTTTGGGGAAGATGCAATAGGTGGCAACTGATAAGGAGAAACAAACAGTTTTGAGAGAAAGCAAATAAGATGCTCCATTTGCCACTGAACTTAAATAAGGGCTTGGGCATATAAATCTGGAGATTAGGGCAAAGGTAAGCCAGTGATACACAACTGAGAGATATTAGCACAGAGATAGTATTCAAAGCCATGGAATTGGATGAGAACCTAAGTAAATGACTCTGTGTGTGTGTGTGTGTGTGTGTGTGTGTGTGTGTGTGTGTGTGTATAGCATTACAGGGGCTTATCCATGGGACACTCTAAAGTTCAGAGATAGATGTTGATGACTGAGCAAAGTAAGCTGAGAAGCTGACAGGGTTGGGAGTAAAGGAGGTATCTAGGAAATCAAGAAGACAAAGTGCGTCAAGGAAGGAATAATAAACTGTAGGTCCAGTTTCCAGAGGAGTGATGAAAATGAACTTTGCCTGGAATCAGTTCAAGAGAGAGTGAGAAGAGAAAACTTTAAGACAAGAATGTACAACTTATTTTGAGGAAGAATTTTGCTCTAAGGAAAGGAGGAATACATGGATGGTAATTTTTAAAGGTTTATTTTTAAGTCAGTAGGAGAAAGAACAGCATGTTTGTCTGCCAATAGGAAATATTCAGGAAAGTGGGCAAGTGTTTTATTCATAAGAGGGCAGAATTACTTGGATGGGATCTGGACACAAATGACAGTTTGGCCTTTACTAAGAACACAAGGGTTAAAACCATTGTAAAATAAGAAAATAAATGAAAATATATGAGCACAAATTCAGGAAATAGAGTCATAGATTTTATGGGAGCTTGTGAAAGTTTTCCTCTGAATTTTTCTCTATTCTTGGTGAAATAAGTATTAAAAACACTCATAACTAAATGATGATAGGAGAAGAATTGTTAGAAATTTGAGAAGAGAGATAAAGATATGGTATAGTCCTGAAATTCTAACACTGTGCACCAAAGAACACCCAGACACTGCAGGGAACTCACATCAAAAAAAATTTTTTTGGAAGGCATCACAGTGATACTTGATAACAAATGGTTGCTGTGCAAACTGCTGGATTGAAGTAGTTCACGATTCCAATATTGAATTGTTTTGCATTCCTTTAGATAACGTCATTCTTTTACAAAGATGGGTTTTGGTTGTTGCTGTGATGAAAAACAAGTAGTGCATGAAAGTCAGTGTGGAACTGGAAACGAAGGTGGTGGCATCCATTATAATTCCAAGGGTTGAGAAATTGTGCCATGTCCAACAAGATGCACACATTTCCTTAGAAGGTGATTGTGGTCATTTAAAATTGAAATTAAAATGTTTTCTTTCAATTTATATGCATATTTTTCCAAATGTCTGCTGTTATTTTGACATAAGTCTTCATACATTGCTTAACCTAATTACCTAATAAGTAGAGCTGTTCAGTATTTCTTTTTTAGTCTTTGGGTGCCATGTAAAAATTAGCAAGACACTAAGGACACCATAGACTGAGGAAGGCTGGGTAATTGTGGTATAGTCATCCAACACAGTAGAAGGACACATGGACCAGATGGATCAAAATGAGATGACATTATAGGTGCACTCTGTGTTCCCAGTCCAAATTTTAAAGGTAAGACACAGAGAAATGACACAAAGTTAAAGAGGTATTAAAAGGGGTGATTGCAATGACTGATCATATTATTTAAAATGGACCAAAGGAAAATAAAAATGTAAGGGGTGGGGGATTCCAGCAAATAATATGTCATAGGGTCAAAAGGGTTTAAGGTTCTATTGAGGTCAAGGAGTTATATTCAGTGCAGGAGAAGGAATGGAAATGAGAATATGGAGAGCTTGACATTATCCAAGATTAACAGCTAGAAGGTATGTGTATGAAAATAAACATCTTGGAGTGAAAGAAAAAAAGAGTTTGATTGGATGCCAGACTTGAATGAAGCTGGTTTGAGAGGAAATGGGAGTAGAAAATTGAAAATACCAAGTATAAACAACTGTTTTGGAAAAAAAGGATGCATTCTAATGGGAAAGAAAGACAAGATCATAGAGGGTCAGAAAGTTAAGAATATAAGAAATCTTTACACCTTCTGCAAAGTCGTTGCTTTTGGAATATGAGCGCTTACAACAGTTATAAACACATGGACTAAGTTAAAAGATACATAATAGAGTTCTTCTGTTAATCATATTTGTGGCTATAAAGAAGGACAATCATTAAGGTTAGTACATTAGGGTATATTATTGTTAAAATTTTATCTGTGTATATCATTTTATACTATTAAATAATCTAATCTATATTCCTACATCAGATGATGGACAAGTATATCTGCTTCATTCATGTATACAATTTTCTATCTGTACTTCTATCATTTTTACTTAAGTTCTTTATTTAAAGGACAGTATGCCTCTGTCCAAAATAGTCTATTAGAATCAATATTTTAAAGCAGAGAAAAATAAGAAAAAGAAAGAAAAAGAAACTCTGCCACGTTTTTATTTGTATTTAGCATTCTCTTTTTTAACATATTTTAATTCCAGTTTTAATTTTACTTGAATAATATGATAAAACTTGCCAAATTGAAAGTATTACCTGTTTCAATAGTCTTTGGATTTAGAAACAAATACAGAAATAATAGTAGAATAACAAATTTAACTTTTGAGAAAACTTACACTGATTTCACACAGATTATTTTACCTTTAAATGTTTGAAGAATTTTCAGTTTCAGAGTTAGCAAACCGTTTGCAAAATTACTAATTGCCCATAAATAAAAATAATTTACTAAATAGTTGGTTTATATATTGGAAAATGTAAGCATTATTTCCACACATGTTTTAAAAATTAAGTGAAAATATACACGCATATAAACATCTTGCTATGCTTTGCAATTTTAAAAGAACACAGTGACTTTTCTTTTCCAAAGGTCATCTTTTAATTGAAATCTTAAACAACTTCAAAATTTTTCTTCCTTTAGACGTAAAATTTTTCAGAATTTTAAGCTATCATTCATTTTCCCACATTTCTAATTGACTTCTGTACACTTCCATTTACAAAAAACGTTTAATTCACTATATCAAAATTTTATTTCCAAACTAGTAAGTAGGTTTCTTTTCATTGTTTTAATATTCTTTCCAGCTAAATAAAAAGCTTCTGAAATAGCTTCAAGAAAAAAATATCTGCATGTCTCATCAAGGAAAAAAATTAAGTGAAATAAATTTCATCCTCAATAGATAATTAGACTACAAGAATTCTAATATACTAGTAACTGAATCCATAACATGAATAGACAGAACTATTAAATAAAGCATTGCAAAATCATAATTTGGCTCTTTGATATATCTTTTAAGATCTATAAAATATAACTTCTATATTGAATATGGTGAATAAAATTAAATGAGTACATAGTATAAATGCAAAAAGACAGTAGAATTAAAGTTATTGTGGAGAATTGCTGGCTGGTAAATTAGCACAGGGAAAAAACTTCCTTTTTAGTAGTTTAGTGTATAAATTGAATGGAAATTATACATAATAAATATTTTCTAAAGCACATCTGCTGAAAATGTAGACTGCAAGGCCTATTTTCTTACTGCTGTATCAATGATTACAGGCATTTCAGGGTAATATCTAATATAAGAATCATCTGGAAATATATCTGGCCCCAAATATTTTCTCCTTTAGGGGGATTTGTGAATTCTATTTTTTTTAGAGATTAAAATCTGAGTTTTGTAAAGTTTGGGTGAGTAACACCCAGAATTGAGAAATGCACTATGATCTGAGTGATAATTTGAGCAGCTGGGAAAAGCATCCAGGGTGGGTCAGAGTTTCTAGGGTTCAATGTGTGGCAAGAAAGAGTAATTTAAGATGATAATTATTGAAATTGGACATATATAGTTTCTGAAGTAGAAATATATGGACACCAGACCCAGGACAGGATGGTAATTAAGAATACAGAAAGAGAGGAAGGATCAGGTTAAAAATAAATTGCCCTACTTCATAATTTTGCCTAAGCATACAAGAATACTAACCTCTTGCAAGATAACTTTTTTTTTTTGTATAAACCACTGATCGTATGTGTCTATTTTAGGAACTTTCTGATTGGATGATCAGGACTCTGGACCTGGAAGTAATTTTAATTTGTCAAAATGATAATATATTATTTTAAAAAGCAGACCATAAATTCCAAGATTTCATCAGTGATTATATAAGGATTAAAGATACAAGTTTTACAATGACAAGAAGATAAATAAATGACTGACGAAACAAAAAATTTTAGATTTGTATGCAGAGAACGTGTCAGTAATACCTGAAATATTGAAAATAAAATGTTCAAATCAGTAGTGAGTAGAAGTAAGTGCTGTTTTACTAAAGACAATCAGGTAATTTCTATTGTAGTACCTTATTTTACATGTATTACAGAATTCCACGAAGAATCTAATTATTCTTTTGAGTCTCCATGCTTTAGGAAAAGAAGTGGAAAGAAACTGTGTTTTCTTGCTTTGGGAAGCCAGTATACATAGTATTTAAAATTTTGCAAAGTCTTTTAATGTGTATAATGTTTCACTGATCCTTAGATTTAATAATGAATACATTTAAATAGCCTTTATTTTTTACCACTTTCTAGAACAAGTTGTCAATTAGCAATTTATAAAATTTCATCTAATAATAGAATATTACAGTAGAAAAAGATAGACAACTTTTATAATGCTGTATTCTTGCAGAATTTTAATGCTAAGACTGGCATCTAAAATGTATTAAAGCAAATTCCCATTGATAAAAGAAGAAGGATAGGAAGACTTCATTGCAATTTATTCCATAATCTATTTAACATTTTAATACATATTGCCCCAAAGATGGGAAGTGGCATAATCATTTTTCCTTAATGCATTTTACCATGGAGTTCACTGACAGGTTTCTGAGGAACCTATGAATTCATTTAATCCTTCCCCAAACCTGAATTTCTTTTATCCCTATTTTATATGAAAATTACTTTCTGTATATCCTTATCACAGCCTTGAGATTTTCAATTCCAGCAAACGAGACAATGAAGAAAATATTTGCTCATTGTATGATTTGTAAAGGAGGAGAATGGAACTAGATAGAGAAAAAGGATATAAAATAGAAACCACAGGAGGGCTAGAAATTTCTGCAATGAAACCCTGGAAAGGTAAAGGAAATTGGAGGAAATAATACTGAATTTTGGAATTGCATTCTTCTTTTTTTTTTTCATTTTTTATTGATTTATAATCATTTTACAATGTGTCAAATTCCAGTGTTCAGCACAATTTGGAATTGCATTCTTAAGTGTTTTGATTTGGGTAGCAGTGATGTTTGGACAAGAGGCTGATACAGGGTGCATCATATTCTGAGGTTTTCTAACAAAAAATATTAAAAATTGTTATAGAAAGAAGTAATTTGTTAAAACACATACATCTGAAAGTGTGAGTTTTCCTCAGGTTGATTAATAATTAAAGTAAATTTCACTTTCACAGTATTCACAGAATATAACTCTTCTTGTTCCATGGGGGACCATGTAAATAAATAAATACAGCACTGTAATGTACACGGAGCCCGCCCCAGTATTGTTTAGTGCACGATCTGCACAAATATATGGTGGCTCTATATTTATTATATTATAAATTATTATAGAACATTTATATGAAAGGAACACCAATGGATAAATTATTAAGAAAGCAAAATGTGTATTTACAAACTTATCTTTAAAATTACATTGGCTAACCATGAGGCAACATCAGACAAACCAAAGTGGATGGACATTCTACAAAACAGCTAGCAAGTACTCTTTAAAACTATCAAAGTCATGGTGACCAAGGAAAGACTGAGAACTATCAGAGATTAGAGAAGTTCTAAGAGACATGATTAAATACAATAGAACACCATGGATTGTGTCCTGAAACAGAAAAAGGACATTAGCTGGAAAATCAAATCAAAGCCTATAGTTTAGTTAGTATTACATCAAATTAATGTCTTTGTTTTGATAAATATACCATGGTTTCATAAGATTTTACAATTAGGAGAATCTGATTGAGGGTTTATGGGAATTCTTAGTATTGTATATAGAAGTTTCTGTAAATCAAAAATTATTTCAAAATAAAATTTTAAAAATACACTAGCACAAGACATTAAAATATTTCTAGGAGAGAAGCAATGTTACATTCATAAGTTCCCATAAACTCACACTTTACTATCCTTTTTTCCCTTAAAGTATATGGTCCTCAATTATCTTATTTTATCATGTTTTTGATTAATGAGTGTTACACATTTGAGAAAACATAGATTTTGAGACTGTTGACTATAAAGAAGATATGGAAATATTATCTAAAGTTGTGATACTGTTTCTCCTACATGTCTCTCTTTTTCTACTTCTTTTACAGTAGAACCTTTGGTATATTTATCATAGTCTCTTAAAATTTTGTTTGATAGTTCACATATCTGACAGTGATTCTGAAAATTCCTTTGTCCTTTAGTCTGTTTTTCTTGCCTTTTCGTATGCCTGATAATTTTTCGTTGAAATCCAGCAGTATGTTACTCAACTCTCCTTTAGCTGGTGGGGAGAGGCTGGGCAGTTGTGGAGGTACAGAAGTGGGAGGAAGTGAAGGTGGAATTTTTTTCTGTTCTGATCAAACCTCAGTCTAAGGCAGGCACCATGATCCTGGGTTTTGGTTCTGTGGCCATCCTGGTTCTGTCACTGCCCAGCTGTAGCTCTGTATCTAATGTATATTCCTGCCCCTCCTGCTTTTCCAATTCAGTGATCAAAACTGCTCCTCAGACTCAGATAAATCTTCCTCATCAGCAAGTGTCCCTAAGAAAAAGCAGCCCCAAAGGCCAACCACACCTCTCTCAGCTTCTGTTTTGCCCTAGATGTTAGCCAGACAATGCCTCTTTATGATACATATAGAAAGTTCTTCAGTTAAAATTGTTCTTCCAGGTATTTTATTTCCTTCTGTCCTTCATTACTGGAAGTAAAAGTTCTTGAAAACAGATAAATGAACATGTCTGTAAAAAAAAACAGTGACGTAGGGCCACATGATATGGTTGAAGGTGACAGAAGCAAACAAACAAAATGTACAATCACTTATTTATTGCTATAGTGACATTCAGGCAAAATGAAATAAATATATTTTAATAGTAGCCCATAAAACAAAAGAGATGATACTCCTATTCTGTATGTCCATATCCGCCTGCATACACGTATGTATGGGCTGTTCCACACCTGAGAAACATTGCCTATGGTTGTGTGGCCAGTTTTGGATTAGCTATATTAAGGACTTAGTAAATGTATTTTCAATATATTTATTGATAAACAGTAGAGAGAGATTGAAATGATTGAATGAAGACACTAATTGGAAATGCATGACCAAGTGTAACAGGTAAGCTTTATAACTCATGAAGATTATTTGTAGGCTATATATTTTGGTTGAGGAAGTTACACTCACCAAGCCTTCATTGCACAGAATATGGCCTTTAGACAATATTCATTTTAATAATTGTGCAAATCTAGCTTATATGATGTTGAAAGTTGAGCAGGAGGATAAAAATACATAGGTTTAGTTGATTCCGTAAGAAACCTGCACAGAAAGAAACAATTTTTTCAAAGATTAATTAAATAATTAGAAAACTTTTTAATATTTTAATTAATGAATAGATGTTTTTACTTTCTTATTGATATGAATTATAATTAGAACAAGGTAGATCTTACAGATATTTTTATTATTATTATTATTATTATTATTATTATTATTAATGACAGATATTTTTCTAGTCCTCATTTAAATAGTATAGACAGAGTAAAAGTATTTTTATAATCAGTTATCTTATTAGCTTATAAATATTTAATATAAGCTAAACTAAAACAAAAATGATTTATGGCCTTTCTGGACAACTATTACTATTATATATTTTTTTTAATGTCTCACTAGAGTCTATCTAGATAGCAGCTTTGGAGCTTATAAACATAAAGTCCTTGTCTTGTGGGTATCAAAGGACAGAGCAAGTGATGACCCCAGACACTGTCCTCGCATCTTGGGAGGTCCAGTAGTGTAGGTGTAAGGGAAATGCTATAGGAGCAAGATAAAGGAGTCCCATAATTTATTTCATGCAGTTACTTGAGGATTTACATGAAGAAGGTAAATTTTGAGCTGGGTTTGTAAAAACTAGAAGAAAAGTTGTCAAGTGAAGAGACTCTAGGTGATGGTAAGAGAAGTAGTTTTGAGGCGCTAAATTATATGATCCACTTATGAGGTGATAACTGGCTCATCAAGTTTGACCTATGGTAACTGGCGAGAGAGAGAGAAAATACATTTTCCAGGGACTTGTGTGTTATGTTGAGAGAGAAAACTGAGTTTCATGAAGTATATGGAAGTCTTCATGGATTTGGGAGCACATTTTTATTTTCAGGTGATAGTCTTTAACAACAGTATGAAGCATATTGTGATGCCGGAAGAGAATAATGGAGACCATATAACTACCTCTAAAAATGAAGTATTTCTCCAGAGACTAGTATCAGCTCCAATTCTTAGAGCCACGGGGGAATACATCTGGAGTCCTCAAAGTATCACTTTTGCCTATATCAGTAGGTTAGAAATATAAATGTCTCTCTCTTCAGAGTGCCCAGTTACTAATACATCAGCATAAAATCTTATGGGAAACCTTACACGTGTATTCCGTTAGCCTTCCTAGATCGATTTTCTTTTTGCAGTAATCAAATGGTTTATGACTTAAATACCCCTCTGTTCCCATTATTTATAATGAATTAAGCTGTTTAATTTATAATGTTATGTATCATCAAAAACAACTTTTTAAAAATTTACTTCTTTTACACTGGTATTAATGTTAGAGTCAATTGTGTATTTATTCAGTTTTTTTTAAAGTACTTGTGCTTCTAACACTGGGCACTGTACTGTTTCTAACAAGTGTTTTGTTTACAAATAAAACTTTTTGTTTTAATTTAAGGAATTTAGAAAGTAATAGGTGAGATACATGAATAAACAGGAAATTATAATACTGTGAAAAATGCCTCATCAGAAATAAGAATTCGTATCTTTCTAATAATAATTTATGGCACTTTCAAACTCTCTTTTTTATTTTGATTTCTCTTTAAACTAGTCTATTATTAAAGCCAGGTATACAATTAAAAATAATTTTATATTTCCTGAAAATATTTGCTGTGATCTGTTGAAATATAACTTTGCTTAGCATTCAAAACATGTCATTGATGTAGAAATAAGGAGAATAATGGACATTTACTTAGTGATACCATGGAAAGAACAGAATTTATTAAAACATTAGGGCACAAATAATTATCTATGAGCAAGGGTGGGCATGCACATAAAATGTTGATTCTCTGACTCTGAAAGAAATAATATAAAGATATAAAATATTTGAGGTATTTACTGAAATATGACCATTGGGTACATTTAAAAATCTTTCAAGTAGGTAATGAAAGAGACTTATAATAATGAATATATCAGTTTTGTTATTTAACTGAAGTATAAACTTCTTAAATGATCTCTATTTAGGCAAGAAACTGTTAATAAGATCAAGTTCTGAATTAGTTTGCTACAAAAATACCTTCAGACAATGAATAGTCAAGAGAATACCCTCCTGGGAATATTGAAGCCTGATGCCGCTTTGTACAACAGCCACATTTTAAAAAGTAGTTTTGACAAACAATAAACAATGCTTGCAAAATGATTGCTTACATTTTAATTTGCTAGCTAGTGCTTTGTTTACAGGATGTGAATGGCAAGTTCCAAAGCCCCTTTTCAATATGTGCCTAATGATCTGCGAGAGCACAGATTTATCTATTGTAACAAGCTGTGCGGCTCTGTGTGATAGCTGGAGGCAAGAGTGATCTTGTGATAATCTACTGTGTGCCGACAGACCAAAATACGTCTTTGAGAAAAACTGCCATTATTTCCTTTATTTCCTTCACAGATGAAGTCAAATACCCTTGAAGCAGAAGTTGTATCTGAAGAAGCTATATGTGAACCCAATTCAAAGCAAGCAGACAGATACGATGGTAGAAAGCAAACATTGGCATCAGGAGACAATTATTTAGTTTTCGTAACATTTTTCGTGTGGCATTTGAAAATGCAAATAGGTTGGGGCAGTATGTGTGCATATGTTGTCTAATTAAAAATGAAGATCTATGCCTTAGGTAATGACATGGCTCATTTCAGAAAGAGACTTTCAAACAGGGTTGAACAGAACAGGAGCAAAATACCTTATAGGGAAGAAAGAAGGAACACGGACTCTATGGCTAAAAGACACACACACACATACACACACACGCACACACACAACAAACCAAAATCAAAACAAACAAACAAACAAAACCTGCCACAGGAAGCAAAGACAAAGAAAAGATTAATCTAGAATCCTAGAAATCCTAAGAAGAGTATGTTTACTAGCACATGACAGATTCCTAAAATTAGATGATAGAGATAAAGCAGAAATTTAAATACACAAAATAACAAAGCTGAATTAAAGATGAGTTTCCTTGGGATCCTGGGAGCCTAGTCATTTCTTCAACTCCACCCCATAATGGCATTGATGTGTGTGCTCAGAAGTGGTAGGGACTGAGAAGTTACCATCACCATATTAAAAAGATGGATATGTAAATTTCACAACCAGAGCACTGAACTGAGAAGTACCCACATTATTGAAAAGGATTTAAAAAAAAAAAAAAAGAGGGAAAAACTAGCTTTTTGATTCTCTGCCTGTATGAGTGGAACAAAGATAGACTAAGTCCTAATTGTCCCACAGGCTGTTGGGAGTCCTGCCCAGGGGTGGCCTTTCCTGTATTCCAGTTCTGATCAGGAGAGCAACTGAAGGAAGATTCCTTCCTCCGCCTGGAGCAATCAGCCTCCAGTAAGTAAAGCTGGTCACTTTTATCCTGACCTTCCAGACTTTTTTCTCCTAAGGAAACAACTAGAAATATAGAACACAATGTTAAATTTAAGAAATTATTTGTCTTTAATTTGCAATATTAATGTATTCAGCAAATTTTGGAAATGAGTAATAATTTATATCGAGCATATTGTTTCATTTAAATATTCTACTTGCTTGTTTGTTATTTATAAAAGTATGAGAAACTGTATAATGCACTTGATAAAAAAAAAAAAAAAAAGTACAGTATAAATCACAACAAATGAGCTCCCTAAGGCTAAAACAATGTTTCAACACAAAAATATTCAGCCTGGAAATACTGCTTCTGGCAGACATGATGGAGCAAAAGTGTGTTTTAAGCTAGATTTAATAATCTACTTACCAAATTTGTTACATGGTACACACAACATTTTCCCATTTTGCTCAATAACATGGATATATTAAATAAAAGCTTCTAATTTTATTGCCTGTTTTCAAAATATTTCTTTTTTTGCTATTAAGAACTGTCATATTGAACTGTGTTTCTCTTCTAGAATTTTTCTCAATAATGTAACTTTAGATACATTTACTGAAATGACTTGGTATATTTTATAATAATCTCACTTTTATTGAAAAAATATTTTCACTGTTCTTTTTCTTTAGTTACATCTTAAGACTGGTTGTATTATAATTATAATACATGAAACCTGATTGTCATAAGTTTTCACTCACACTTCGTTGGCTCCTAACAGCTGAAGAGACTGTATAGTCTTACACTTATGTTTCCAGCGGTGAATGGAGGTGTAAACATTGCGGGGTAGAGAATTACTGAGTGCGATAAGAGGGGCAAATCAGAGTTACTGGAACAAACAAAGCCTCTAATGAATGTCAAGGTAGATAAAGAGTCTCATGGCTGTCCTCAGTATCTTCTAGAAAGTTTACAGCTAAACATCAATGACCTTTGAGATGATTTTGACTCATGTACATATGACCTAACTCCATCCAAATTTCGCTTCTGAAGCACACCCTCTAGAAAAAGTATCCGACCCATGGCAACTTAAAGGGGCAAAATAAAACATATGGAGAAAAATGATTCCACTCATTCCCCTTCCCCTGGCTACCCCTTTCCTTCCACAGTGCTTTTTATTGAATCATAGGCCAAGTTTAAGAAATAGAGTATATGGCATAACATCTCAAATGTTACATCTGCTTTTCATGTGCAGTACAAACAGGTGGTGAGAGACCTACCCACACCCTTAATGTAGGTCTTGATTTATCCGAGATACTGTCACATTCAGCCTATCCTCGCAAAGTTTTCCCTGACTGCTAGCTCCATGATGTGCACCTGGCTGCAAGTTAACCTGTCCTAGGGGAGGGTTCTGCAAGTGCAGGAAAGGCTCAGTTCTTACTGGCTAACAGTCCTTTTATATTCGGCAAGGAATCACTTTCACGAACAAGCTGTGTGCTTCCTGAAAAGGAAACAGTTTTTCCTGTTTTGACCATCCTAGTCAACAGGTTCATATCTTCATTTAGGTCACTGTCGGGCTGCACCTGTCAGGCCTGTAAGCTTTGAGGTTGCCCAGCCTTGAGACAGAAGAAAGAGTTGGGACAGAGACAGAGACATCAGTGATTTATTGGATAGGGGATCTTATGAGCCTGAAACAAAAGTCCTGGAGTGACATCCCACCGTGTATGGCAGATGGCAGGCAGGACATAGCAGCAGCCTTCACCACTCAGGGGAGAAGGAGGTGACCATTTATAGAGGGAATTGACACCAGGCTGGCTCATCAGTTACCAAGGGGAACCAGGTGGGCAGTTACTAATTAAGCCCTATAATTAAGAGGATTACATAATCATGTGAGTGAAGGAGAGCATGGTCAAGCAGGGGATGTTCAGAGAACAAGAGAGCACCCATCTTGAGTGGCCTGACCCTACAGTAACAAAGGGGCACCCAAATCCTGGGATCCCTTAGTATCTTTTACTCCAGGTTTTAAACCATCCCACAGTGCCATTTAACTTCAGTTCTTTATGGAAAATGTTGTGTAGATTTCTTTGTAGCTCAATAATCTCTATAAATTCAGCTTCTCTACTGACTTTCCTTGTGTAAATTTGGTGAATTGTGTCACTGAATTTGTAAAATTTTGTCCATCCAGGGGCAAGCTCCTTGGGGTCCATAGTTGCATAGAGATCTCACTTCCTTTCTGAATTGAACCACCCAGAACTGCTAGAAATCTTGGCTTCAGGAGAGCTCAAAGCAGAAATTCTCAGCAGGGGATTCATGCCCTTCTAATCACATAAGCAAGTCAGGCTATCTAAACTGTTATGCCAGTTAAAAATCATGAATAAACAAAGTGACCCTGGGGGTTGCCAGGGGAATTTTGAATTTCAAAAGGCACATCATAAATCCCACCCCCCTTATGATGGCCAAAAGTCAAAACCCGGCATCGGAGCCTGCTCATTGATGGAGACAGAAATTTTTCCGTCCAGCTGTAAATCAACTCTCTCTTACACAAGTGTATGTTAGTTTATAAATTGTACTTTATACTTTTTAAGAAGTCTCAGTGTTCTGTCCTACATTATTAATTTGACAGGGTTACAATTACTATTATAAGATATTGTAAACAACACAAGAGACAGTCTTACCCTGAGAAAACAAAATTATATATATACTATTATATATATATGTATTACATATACTCAATGATATAGTAAAATCCTACACATAGAACTTACTTCAGGTTTAAAACTTTAGTCAGCTCTTATTTTTCTCTAAATTTTATGAATTATTACTATAAAGTTAATAATGGACATAAATAGTTAAATTAAAATTGTGGTAATTGAAAAAAATGTCAAATATACAATAATTTTGCTTTGAAGAGTTTAAACGTCTCATCCAATTTTTTTCCCCTAATTTTTCTAATGGAAAGATGCCAGACTAGATCTAAGAATGGTCAAAATGATTTAATTACACTGCAGTTCTCAGGTTTTCTCTGACTATATTATTTTTTCCTTTCTCTCAGAACAGTCAAACCATCTACCATCGCATAATGTCATTGGTAAGTTCAAAAATAAATGAACTGAGGTAAGTCTACCACATGAGGTAATGCCAAATACTTATTAAATTCAAATGTACATTAAACTCAACTGGGATGGGGAGCTGTGGAAGTGAAAGTGAAATTTTAGCTACTTCTGTGGAATACAAGCAGAATTGCTGGAAACACCTGAGTCCTTCTATTACTGATGAACTGCCACAAGAGATAATTGGGCCTGCTCTTTTTTATTGAAAAGCTTTGGAGGTGAGTTTCTTTAAAAGCAAACTGATGACACTGAAAGCTTTGCAGCCTGCGGAGTTGATTGTTTGAAGTTTATCGGAAAGAATGCAGTTGGCACGTTTACTGAGTTACACTGGGTCACCTTCCAAGGTTTCTCTTTTTTTGTGATAGGTGATTTTAATGAACGTGATCTTACTATTTGAATTAATATGTTTGAAAATTCTCATGTCTGCTTAAAGTGATAAATAAGAATGAAAAAGTGAATTTTAAATTGAACTTCTTTACAAGAATAAAATAGCTAAATTCCATCAATCTAAGATATTAGAAGCCACCATGCAGTGTATTTCATATCTTCCTATACAAAGAATAAAAATTTGCATAAATTCAAAAAATACTTTAATTGATGACATTTTGTTGCTCAGTCCCCAAAGAAGTCTTTGAAATGCATAATTACTTTTAAAAACGATGCTTAATGCCAATCATTTGATTTCCTATCCATGGAAAGTGAAAAGCCCAAGTCTCAAAAGAGTTCGGAACATTCAGAATGGTTTTCATCCATTTGTAGTTCTATTATTACTATGTCAATAGAAATGTATTTCAAATTTAAATAACAAGCCACATGAATGAGTCAGATGCTAAGTGAGGATTATGGCTTGCAGTGATTGTGTTTTAACCAAAAAAGAAAAAGTATCTCTTGAGGGGACTGATGTGGGAAAGCAGGAGTAGGGGGTTTAAACTTATTATTCTACCAATTTGTTTACTGATATTCAACACATCTGTTAATCTCTTTTATGACATATTAATGTGGTAAAATTGTAATAGTTAAGATATTAAGTGATTTAATGAGCGTTTATATGTGAAAATTACAGTTGTGTTCTTTTAAACAGTTTTAGGAGATTTTCGCTTGCTTTCTTTGAAACTGAGTCTTATTTCCCCCCCAAAAAGACATAAATGAAGAATAGCTTTTAAAAGTGAACTAAATTGAAAGAGAAACAAAGAGTTTCTTTTTTACCCCAAATATCCTCACAAACACTATTATTATTACACCCATAAGAAGGGATGCCAGCACTGTGAAGGCAACACCCAAGTGCAGTGAATAAAATAGATTTGTAGTCAATAAATGACAATAATAACACTGGCACTGTGCTCAAAACATTACCTCAGTCTTCACAACAACCCTCTTTAAAAACACAAAACAAAAGAAAATAACACAGAGCAATTGCTTTCTTATCCCCGTTCTAAATATCAATAAGATGACATTTAGAGAAGTTTAGAAATTTTGCCTTATGTGGCATCTCCAGTGAATGGGGTCATATTAGTATTCTGACAACTATTTCAGTGATTTTTGTCTCATAATCGCTAAATTTAAAAAATATATATTTATTTATAAATATGTAAATTGAAATTTAAAGCTATAAAAATATAAAAATGAAAATATAAATATATAGAGATAGAGCAGAGGACTTAGGTTACTAAGACTTTTGTTACATGTATTTTCAATAGAATGGTTTAGTTTTCAAATGGATTTTTAAAAATGAAAAATTAGAAAGTAGTTAATCACAAAATTGAAATTCATCTTTCAGCCGGGAACTCTTCCCTGAATTCTGGGTTTCAAGATTATATATCTCCCTGAAAACTTAGCACATATAAAATGTGATATTGATTTATTATAAATGTTGCTTATGAAATAAAACTAGGTGATGTGAAAAAGATCAGGAAAGACCTTTCTGTGGTGTGAGTTGAGCCAACAGCTGAGGGTAGTGATGGAACAGCTCTAACCGGTATCTGAAAGAGTGTTCCAGAGGGAACACTGAGCAGGTTCTAAATCCTGGGGTCACGGACATGCTGGACGTAATTAGGAAAAGCAGGACAGCCAGCTTGGATGCCCACAGAGCATGAGAAGTATTTCTAAGAGTAAGAAATGGAAGCTCCTGGCAGCCATTATGTTGTGATAAGAAATTGGGATAATATCTCAAAATAATGAAATGAGTTTTAGGGGTTTGAGCTGAGAAGACAAGTAATGACTTAAATTTTTAAAGGGTATCCCAGCTGACTGTGAGGGATGGGTCGTAGGGGAGCTAAGGAGGGGGACTTCGGAGTGTCCTGTAGTGTCTCACTGAGAGATGATGGTGACGAGGTCATGAGCAGTGAATGCGGGGATACATGGTCCAGGATCTATTTTGGGATTAAAGCTGTAGGATAATTCTTGATGATGGCTGAGATGTGATAATAAGAAAGGACTTAAGGATGATAATACGATTTTTAGGTCAAGCAACTGGTACTATTCACTTACACAAAGAAGCTTGCAGAGCAGCGAATGGAAGTGGAGTTTAAAAATAAAGACATTGATTTTGGAAATGTTGAGTGTTCACTTGACATACACGTAGAGACGTTATCTCATCAGTTGGATATATGTTTCTAGAATAAAAGAGATATAAATGTGAATTCCTGATTATAGATGGCATTGGGCCCATGGGCATAGGTGAAAGCAAGGAAATTATAGATAGGGAAGAGCAAAGGTCACAGCACTGACCTCTGGGACACTGCAATAATTTGGAATCAAGAAGATGAGATAAATCCAGCAAAGGACAGTGAAAAGCAGGAATCCAGTAAGGGATCAAGAAAATCACAGTGTCTTGCGTCTGAGGCCAAGTGAAGAAAGGTATCAAGAAACAGGGGATAATACACTGTGTCAAACGGTGCTGCTAACTCAGGCAAGATAATGACTGAGTGACCACTGGATACAGTGCCCTTTAGTTTGTTTTCAAAGTTGCCAAGAGGATTACATAAGAGGCATAAATAAGAAATTAATTAATTTTACTGTCTTCAATGTGAGAAGTAAATCTAAAATGCTTGTGGGAGCATCACTTCTGAGATATGGGAGCTATTATATAAAATTTGGTGTGTGAGAGAGTATTTGAAATGGGCCTTGAGAGAGAAATAAGATTTTAGCAGGTAAAGTTGTTAGCAGGCAAGGAAGCTCCCTAAAAGGGGGAGAACCCCAAAGAGCAGGTTCTTGTCTTCTGGCTGTGAAAGAATTCACAGTGGAGACAGAGGGGCAGAGTGAACGCTGTTTTATTGCTCCAAAGAGGAAAAGATCCTCAAGGGGAAAGACATTCGAGCTGGGGAGCTGGAAGCCCAGGTGGCTGGACATAAGAACTCCTGTCCTTGGGACCCTAACAGGGCCCTTTTATCTTCCTCCTTTGGTGCTTCTTGTCCTCTTTCCATTGGCTGCTCTTTTCCTGCTTGGTTTCCAGCTCGTTCTTCTCTGTGGAACAAGCACTTTGCACAAACAAGATCAGGTAACTAGGGACCCTCAGACACTGTAATCCAGCTAACACAATGTGGTCAAGCCAGACGGAGCAAGTGAGCCCTGTAAACAACGTGGTCATACAGGTCAGATCTAGTCAGGGCTTTCTGTTCCTTCAGGGTGACTTTTTTCTTTACTCAAGCAAAAGTATAAGCTAAGGCCAGCTATAGGTTAATTTTAAGCAGGTTAATTTTAAATCTTTAAAGAAGTCTCTAAGCAATAGGTCCTGGGTTCAATTCCCTAGCTCCCTGCCTCCTTCAGAGTTAGTGTGGACACTTAAGCAGAGGGACAGTTCGAGTGGAACAGAGTATAGGAGATAGTGGTTGAGATAGATCCCTTCCTTCTCTATATCCACATGGTGTTCCTTCCACCCAGAAGTGATGCCATCACCTCTCTCCCCTGACTTGTTTTTCCAGCCTTGTGACTTGCTTTAAGCTTTGAGTATGTCTTTGTCCCCTTGGAACCGGAGTCACCATGTAAAAAAGTCTGACCCCCACTCCCCACCACACACCTGCTAGAGAGAGAAGACACATGGAGATGTCTTAGAGGATGTGAGATTACAGAGAGGTAGAGGACTAGCCAGTCTCCAGACTTTTTGTCACCTCTTACCAACAACCCCACGTGTGAGTAAGCCCAGTCATCACGCTGCCCTCACTGACCCCACAAGAGGAGACAAGCCAGCTCTGAGGAAGCCTGCTTGGCTTCTGACTCCCAGAATCATGAGCAGTAAAATGGTTGATTTAAGCTACTAACTTGAGCAGTTCGTTCTGCTGGAGGTAACTGATCTAGTGGTTGATTTTAAATTAAACTAAAATAGTAATTGAATCATATTTTGTGTGTGTATGAATGAGGCCTAAACTCAAGGTGTATTTCTTATCAAGATGAGCTTTGAAGATATTTTTAATGAAAAATGAGAGACTTATTCAAGGGAATTAGCTTATATTATATATTGCTGTTTATAAAATATTGAGTTAAAAAATGTCCTGAAAGTTTTGGAAGATAGAAAGGAGAAGAAATCATAGTAAAAGACAAAACAACTGGGGATGCCCAATTATTTTAAGCTTGTGTTGGGTATAATCAGACTTAATTAGGACAACAGCATTAAAAAATAGTCCACAAAAATTTGGATAATTGAGGGTGAAGGATAATCTCTATGTAGCTTGTGACAATGAAACTAATCGAAATTTTTAGAGACTATAAAATGTTTTAGGCTCCCCAGATAATATGAATTCATTTTATTATGGTCAAATACAGTTGTTCTTAGTATAAACAGAAAAGTTACTGAAGATAATCACCCATATACATAATGTAAAAATGATACTTTTATGAAAATTTCAGTGTACACAAAGCAGAGGGTTTTTTTTAATATAAGATTTTATTGCACTAAGTTTGTTGAATGCCATTCTGTACATAAACTTCACAGAGGATTTCTTTTATTTTCACTTTCTTCATACAAAATGGCTTCTTTCCAAAACTGAAAATAATATTGTTTTCCTACACAGCGTGTTGGACTGATATCCAGCCTTTTCTTCCTGAAAGTATGTTATTTCCTACAATTGTAGTACCCTTCAACCTGCAATTTTTATATGTGATTAAGTCATGCATCTTATAGAACAGCAAGATTAAGCATAATTACAACTTAGACTTTTGTTATTTTTGTAAAGAATCCCAATATGCTATCTCAAAAAAGCTTTTTAAAAAAAAAATAATTTGAAAACTTCCATTGAACCAGAGGGAAGAAATCAATGAGAAATGATGAAAATATCATGTTTCATTTTTTCCCCCCAGACTCAATGCTCCCAATATGTTCTGACGATTGGATTTTTATTTTGAACAAGTAACTTGGAGTCTGCATAGAGAAAACGACTCCACTGAATAAGAATAAAAGTTAACTTTAGTGCAGTTTTTAAGAATCAATATGATCTTTCTGGCAAAGAGGGAACAACTGACTCACTTTGGCAAGGTGCATTAAACTAGGCCACTCTTTTAATGAATTGCCATTGTCACCGAGGAAATGGGAACAAAATGATGCCAGGATCTATGGAACCATGGCATTGGCAAGGAGAACAAAATTAGGAGGGTAATTTTTCCTTGATCGTCTGTAAATGGGCTTAGAGCTGGGTAAAAGTGGAGCATTTGGGGGCAAGAGGTATTCTGACCCCTAACTCACATTTTTCAGATTCACGTGTTCAGAATAATGCCTCTTCACATAGAATACCTTGTAGAATTGATGAATATAGTTTACTTCTGCACCTTCACTATCAGCTAGTAGGTGCTTATTTCCCTGTTGGCTGCAGTTTTCTAAAGTCAAAGCCAAAGGCAAACAGTGTCCAGTAACCCACAGATCTTTTCCATAATGAATAACTTTGTTCCTATGGGGCCAGGGACTACTTGGCCCAATAGGAGCTCAGAGTTCGAGGGCCAATAGCTCTTATATATAAGCAGACCTTAGAGATATTGAGGGTTCAGCTTATAAAAGTTACTCTATATTGTGTAGCATTATATCTAAAAAAGCAATGTATGTATCTTAATTTAAGAATACTTTATTGCTAAAAATTCCTAATCATTATCTGAGCCTTCAGAGAATTGTAATCTTTATGTGAGTGGAGGGTCTTACTGACTGATTAGGCAAGTAGTTGCTG
The DNA here is from genome assembly GCF_009834535.1 of Camelus ferus. Taxonomy (NCBI): domain Eukaryota; kingdom Metazoa; phylum Chordata; class Mammalia; order Artiodactyla; family Camelidae; genus Camelus; species Camelus ferus. The sequence goes on from NC_045701.1 coordinate 44,912,163, forward strand.
AAGGTTGGGGGTAAATGTTGCAGTTTCTTAAACTAAGACAGCAATGGATCAGTTGCTGCATGCATTGATTATCCCTTTCACACACAGTCTCTCTGTAGCGTGCAATGCTGTTTGATAGCATTTTGCCCACAGTAGAACTTCTTTCAAAATTGGAGTCATTTCTTTCAAACCCTGACACTGCTGTATCAACTAAGTTTATGTAGTATTCTAAATCTTCTGTTGTTATTTCAACAATCTTTCATAGAATCTTCACAAGTAGTAGACTTTATCTCAAGAAACTGCTTTCTTTGCTCATCCATGTAAGCAGCTCCTCATCCTTGAAAGTTTCTCGTGAGATTGCAGCAATTCAATCATGTCTTCAGGCTCCACTTCTAATTCTAGTTCTCTTTCTAATCACCACATCTGCAGTTTCTTCCTCCACTGAATCCCCCACAGTCATCCATGAGGGCTAGAATCAACTTCTTCCCAACTTCTGTTAATGTTGATATTTTGATCTCTTCCCATGAATCACAGATGTTCTTATGGCATCTAGAATGGAAAATCCTTTCCAGAAGTTTTCCAATTTACTTTGCTCGGATCTGTCAGAGGAATCACTGTCTATGACATCTATAGCCTTATGAAATGTATTTCTTAAATAATGAGCCTTGAAAGTTAAAGTTACTCCTTGATCCGTGGGCTTCATAAAGGATGTTGTATTAGCAGGCATGAAAACAGCAATTAGTCTTCTTGTATGTCTTTGTCAGAGCTCTTAAGTGGCCACGTACATTGCAAATGAACAGTAATGTTTTGAAAAGAATCTCCTCCTCCTTGCCCCCCCCCCAAGCAGTAGGTCTCAGCAGGGGGCTTAAAATAATCGGTAAGCCATGTTGTAAACAGATGTGCTGTCATCTAGACTTTGTTATTCCATTTAGAGATCACAGACAGAGTGGATTTTGCATAATTCTTACGGTTCCTAAAATTTCAGGAATGGTAAATGAGCGTTGGCTTTATCCTAAAGTCACAAGCTGCTTAGCCCCTAACAAGAGAGGCAGCCTGTGCTTTGAAGCTTTGAAGCCATCTTCTCTAGCTCTGAAAGTCCTAGATGGCATCTTGTTCCAACAGAAGGCTGTTTTGTCTCCACGGAAAATCCGTTGCTTAGTGTAGCCACCTTCATGAATGACCTTGGCTAGATCTTCCCGATAACTTGCTGCAGCTTTCACATCAGCACTTGCTGCTTCATCCTGCATTTTTATGTTATGGAGACGGCTTCTTTCCTTAAACCTCATGAACCAACTCTGCTGGCTTCAGACTTTTCTTCTGCAGCTTCCTCACCTCTCTCAGCCTTCACAGAATTGAAGAGAGTTGGGGTCTTGCTCTGGATTAGGCTTTTGCTTAAGGGAATGTTGTGCCTGTTTTGATCTTCTATTCAGACCATGCAAACTTTCTCCATATCAGCAATAAGACTGTTTTGCTTTCTTATCATTCCTGTGTTCACTGGAGTAGCACTTTGAACTTCCTTCAAGAACTTTCCCTTTGTGTTCATAATTTGGCTGCCCGGTGCAAGAGCCCAGTTTTTGGTCTGTCACAGCTTTCAGATGCCTTCCTCACTAAGCTTAATCATTTCTAGCTTTTGATATTAAGCAAGTGGCATGTGACTCTTCCTTCCACTTGAACACATAGAGGCCATTGTAAAGTTATTAATTGGCCTAATTTAAATATTGTTGTGTCTCTGGGAAAAGGGAGGCCAGAGGAGATGGGGAGAGAGGGAGAGAGAGAGAGGGGAAAAGCTGGTCATTGGAGCAGTCAGAACACACACATCTATCGATTAAGCTTGCCATCTTATGTAGGCATAATTAACGGCACCCCAAAATAACTACAATAGTAACATCAAAGATTGCTGATCACAGATGACCATAACAAATATAGTGCAATGAAAAGGTTGGAAATATTGTAAGGATTACCAAAAATGTGACTCAGAGACATGAACTGAGTAAATGCTGTTGGAAAAAAATGACACCAATAGAGTTGTTCTACACAGGGTTGCCACAAACCTTCAATTTTTAAAAAACACAATATTTGAGAAACACAATAAAGCAAAGTAAAATAAAATGAGGTATGCCTGTATGCATCTAAGTAGTCAGTGAAGGTTTTCTATGTCCAACATTTGACATTAGATGTTACCTAAGAATGTGTGAGGTTGGTTGTTCAAAGCTGGCAACGTTGCTCACAACTCACATCCCCAGCTGTCAATTGAATCCTAAGCAAAGTGTGTTTTCTTTTCTTATACCTTCGAATGACACAGCCTATTCATTGTTCATTTGAAATGACAAAGTGATTATATCAAAATTATCAGCTCACAAAATGAACTCATTTAGTGATTTGTAACAATACCATTTGAATATTTCCCTTTTGTACATAGCTCATCTGCTGGCAGATGGAGTGAGAGGGAGAGCTAGAGAGAGAGAGAGAGAATGAATTATGTAATTATGTAGCATCTGCTATGTGTTAGGGACTATGATAAGCAGTTAATATCATCTTCCTTAATTCCAACAAGAGGTTTTTAGGGAAGGAGTCATTCCTCTATTCCCTTTATGATGTGAAAACTGATGATAGTGAATGACAGGTCATCTGATTAAAAAATCCATGTTATCTCTCACACCACCCTGCCTATTTACCTTTTTCTCAGCCTCTCAGCATCGTTCTGCTTTCTCACAAAGATCACAATGACCTTGAAGCTTAGATAGAATATATTTCATTCCATTTTTCTTCATTTTGGCAGCCCTGGCCTTGATGTCTTACACTAAGCTTTAACTGTTCATTCTCACAGAGGTCACTGTGTCCTGAAAGCCTGTTGGGGTGTTTGACTTCAGCCTGTTTGTAATATTATCTGTTGGCTGTTCTTCAGTCACTTTGCTCTTAGACTCACTGCAGTCACTCCTTCTCCGTCATATATAGTTCTGTTCTCATCATTTATCCTTCAAACTGATATTATTATCTCAACAGAGTCATTGACATTCTACATGTTATTTCCTTGAGATTTCCATCTGATTTGTACCATCCTGGGAATTGTTATCTTGAGAGAGTCAAATGACAATGATGTTTGAAAAGTATCTTCTACATGAACTACTAGTATCTTCATTAATTTTGCATGGTTCCAAAATTCTAAAGCTGTATCATCCAATACAGTAATAGCCCCGAGCCACATGGGGCTATTGAGCAACTGAAATGTGGTTAATCAAATTAAGATGTGCTCTAAGGGTAAAATACACATTGGAATTGGAAGATTTAGCACAGATTAAAAAATAGACAGTATCGTATTTGTATTTTTATATTGATTAGATGTTGAAATGGTAATGTTTTTATATAGTGTGTTCAATGAAATATACTGTGAAGTTAACTTGAACTACTTTACCTTTTTAATGTGGTCACTATAAACTTAACATAATATATATGGCTTTTATTTATGGTTCACATTGTACTTCTGAAAAGTTTCAAATTAAAGCTTACCTGAAATCATACAGGCACATGAAGTGTGAACAGTAGTAGATGCACAGAGAAATACATGGGTGGGGCTGAGGGAAAAAATGAGGGGGAAAGTCATTTGGAGCTTCTTTACTGTTAGAAAGTGCTGGTAAGTGCTAGGAGAGTTGGCAGTAACTTTTTGTGTGACACTGTATAAACATGTAAGACTGTTGATAATTGCAAAGCTTTATGTTTGCCTCCTCTAAACTATAATTCTGGAGACCAGGAAGGGGCAGTTTCTTCTCAAGCTAGCCCAAGTGTATACTAGTTTCTCAAATAATTTACAGTTAGTTGAATCAAATTGAATTGGAAAAAAAATGGAACACGTGTAAATCCACAAGACTTGAGTAATGGGTGGTCCAATGTAGACAAAACAAAACTCACGTTCTTCCCCAAATTTTCTACCTCTCACTATCTCCCACAGTTCAAGTCCAAAATAAAATGATCTTTGATTCCTCCGTTTCCCTCTGTACCCACATCTAACCTATCATTGAGTCTGTCTGTAACTACCAACATCATCAGCTCATCCTGTTCTTTGCATATTTTCTACCAACATTATAGTATAAGCAACAGTTCTTTCCTGTGTAAACTGTACACATGGGTCTCCCTGTTTGCATTCTTGTCCTTTGAAATTCATTCTCTACAGAGAAGCCAGTTTGATCTTACAAAAATGTCAATCTTAGCTTTTTGTGTATTACCTGAAATCCCCCATTGTTTGGCATTGAATTTGGATTAAAGTCCAAACTCTGCCATCTGCTAGGCACAAGTCCTAATGCCTGTATGATCCTCCAACCTCAGGTCTTGTCACTGTCCATCAACCACACCAGCCTTTGTGTTTCTTCAACATGCTATGTGTATTTCTGATTAGAGCCCTTGCTCCACAGATCTTTCTGTGATGAATGTCTCAGTTCAAATGTTATTTCCTTAGAGATAAATTCCTATGGAGAGGATTTCCTACAGACTAATTTGCCTCTTCAGACACTTTGTTACCATCTTTTATTTTTTCTTACAACTTATTCCTAACTGAAATTATTTTCATCACTTATTTGATTATGTGTTGAGTATATGCTTCTCTTAACAGTAAATTGCAATCTTCATTGGAGCATAGATTTGTTTATCTTGTTTCCCTTGCAGTATCAGCAACCTTAATGGTTCCAGATATATAGTTAATGCTAAAAATAGGAGTTAAGTGAATTATGCAGAAAGGAAGAATAAGGTGATCATTAAGACACAGAGGAATTCAGAAGTGAAACTGAAACACTGAAAGAAAGATACCAAAAGAAACCTACCACTATTTGTAATTTTTGATGAGCCACTATATGCTACTGGATTTATTTTCTGAAATTTGTATGGTGTTATAAGAAATTATATGCTTTCATATGCTAACAGAGAAGAAAAGATTAGTTTTTTATAATAACATCTTATAAGTTTATATATGATAAAGTTCTGACTCTCAAAATTAGCACCAGTTCTATCAAAATAATACATGATTTAAGACATTCACCCACTAAGCACAGATACCTTCAATGATGAAGAGGGGATGAAAATTAAAATATCCAAAATAAGTGCTTATAACAATTCTAACAGGAACCAAATAAGATATCTTGAGGTCCAAAAGAGAGAGCATATAATTATCTTCTGATATTAGAAGTGAACATATTAAATATATTTATAGAAATTTATAGTTCACAAAATATTCTAATGTGAATTATAATTAATTCATTGCAGACTCACAATATTCTGTCTAATAGGTTGGAAAGTAATATTATATCCTTGTTATAGAGTTAAAAATACTTAGATTCCTAAATATTAAACAGTTGGCCCAATTTACACAATTAATGACTCTAAACCCTATCTTCTAAACTACTCAATTTATTTACTAGTTTTAGAAAACTGTATCTGATGTAACTACAGAAAGGAAGGAAGGAAGCTCTGGTTCAATTGAGGGAGGTAAGGATAACTCTGAATTGTGACTTCTGTCTCCATATTGGTGCTTACTATATCTCTACTTGGGTAACTAACTTTGAAGAATATCACAAAGTAGTTACACTATACAAATGAAGATAAGAAATCACCACATATGTTTTGAAAAATGAAAGCTGATGAAAGGGAATCTCATGAAAGTAGTTCATTTATTGAGTAACTCCTAATCCTGCACACAGAGACAACCTTTGTCTGAGAGGCTTCCATTTTCTTATAAAAGAACAAGGCATCTTAGTACTTTGGAGCTTTGCTGTCTCTTTTGGGACATACTGATAAAACCAATCATTGTTTTAAAATCACAATATTAAATGATTTCTAAGTGATCTACCTTAATTTATTATTTAAGAGATACATTTCAATTATGTAAATGTCTTATTACTATGCTATGTTTGATTATGATAAACGTTCTCTTATTTAGGATGTATTAACTTTGTATAAAGAAAAATACATAAGGGTATGGGAAGAGGAGATAAAGCAGCTTGAAAACAGTAAATTAGCATAATTTAACACTTTTTTAACATAAAAGATCTAAATGTAAAATGGATTATGCTTCAGAGTTGGTCTTTTATTTTCTTTGTTTCTTTAGGGAGGAGGGAAAACTATAAGGGGTGACACACTAACTGTAAAATTGAGATAATTAAGATATAACAAAGAAACAACCACAGTTAAGCAAATTAAAACAAGATAAGACATTGGTAAATATGATTGGTTTATAAGCCTTACAGTGTCATAAATAGTGAAAGGGTTGTCACTGTATTAAAATCCTCCTTGAACAGTGTATATTGTGAGGAATATTCGTTTGACAATGTATTTGGCAACTGCACATTTATGGTAATGCCCCATATCCATCCCAGGATGGATTTAATTATTGAGCCATTATGGCTTGCTATTAATACTATATGTTGATATTATTAATAAAGTTCTGGTTATATCATTTCAAGATTTTTTTTAACAATTTGAAATGTTTCTTAAACAGTATATGGTACATTAAGCTCAAAACTGCAGTCTTTTTCTGCTTAAAGTCAAAGTTTCGAATGAAGAGAGTTGCCTACTATTTTGTAACGTTGTTTAATATAAAATCATACTACTTGACCTAGAAACTTTAAAGAAAACACCTGCAAGTTTAGCTGCAGTGTATTAGTCTTCGTAAAAAATAAAAACATGAGTTACTATGTGTCTCTTTACTTTCAAAACTTTAAGACGACATGTGTAGATTGTGTATTAGTCCTACAATATGTTGGCTACTAGGTGAAAGAACTCTAAATTTACTTTCGGATGATTAAGGTGTTACTAACTTTAATCAATGTATAAATTCACAGTAATAAAAGAAAATAAGGGAATGATTATGTTTAGAAATATAACTCTAATAAATAAACCCCAGTTAAACATTTTGCACGTATCTCTTTTTTGTTACGAGACTGTAGCTGTCAAATTATAATTATTGTTGTAGCTATTATATATTAACATATAATAATTATTATATATACAACATAACCTTTATATTAAATATATAATACTTACATGTTCCCCAACATATCCCCATTTCATCCCCAACAGTTATTATTATAATCTTTCAATGACAAAAGCATTTTTAAAATACATTAGTATTAAATCTCTTTTGAATATGTGGATTTTTTTCTTATTGAAACTGCATCTCCAATATATCACTATATGCCAAGATTTTGTAGCATAATTGAGCTAGACTTACTGGTTCAAATTAGTCAATAGGAACATTTAGTAAATAATACAATGTCAGAAGGAAAAAAAAAAGGTCCAATATTGGCCTGTTAAGGCTCAAGGATGTTTCATCTTTTTCTATATCTGCCTTTGATTAAGTGTTGATGCTGGTAAACCTGACTGTCTGATTTTAGCTCCTTTCTTCAGTCTCATTCTGTTCTGGGACATGACTTGATGTGCAGGACTATAACCCATGCTTTCAGAACTGTTCAGTTCATTAAAAAGTTCCTTACGTAGTTTTCTTCAGAAAGAAGTCTTCAGTTCTATGCTGGGTGGTCATATAATAGACTACTGCACTTTTTACCCTACAGTTATAATTTGGGACATGTACAGTAAGCTTAAAATATATAACTAATATTATCAGTTATGTGTAAGAAGATGGAATATCTGTAAAATAAGACATGACTTTAATTATAAAAATTTAGAAAAATATATGCCAAAAGATCAATAGTAATTATCTCTGTAAGTGATGAAATGAAAGATGAAAAATATCCTTTTCAATTTTTACTAAATATATTTCAATATACATTTGGAGTTTTTTTGGTATACTTTAGGCTCATAATAAAATTAATGATACCTCAAAAATAAAACAGCTGTCCATCAGGAAAAAAAAATCAGAGATTTGGAGATATATCTTTGACACTTGTAACTGAAATATGTTAGTGTCCTAAATATACAAAAAATTCCTATAATCAAAAATAAAATGACAATTCAATGAACATGTATTTCATTGAAGAGGAAATTAATTGCCACTTAATGTATACTTATTAGTATATGATAGAATGCAATATATAAATATGTGTCTATCTATAGTCATATTTACTGACAGTTATTTTTCATATTTATTAATATTTATGTACATATACTATGTGTATATATATATATATGTAATAGTATGTTTGTATGTGTAAAACTTCAACCCCAAGGTAAACAAATGCAAATTTAAAGCACAGAGGTGCTATTTTATTCAACTAAGGGAATAAATAAATTAAAAATTCTAATGATAAAGAAAAAGATATGCATAAACTGAGATAGCATTTTTACTCTTTAGAGAAACTCTTATACGTGTGCAGTAGGAGATAAGCCTTTGTTGCACTTATTAAAAAATGCAAAATGAAAACAACCCAAATGTCAATAAAACAGAAAAGTTAAGTACATTATTTGTACTCATCCAAAATATGTTATACAGCAGAGAACATAAGTATAATAGAGATACAGGATGAGCATGGGTGAATCTCACAAGTTACATTAAGCAAAAAAGCGAATTAGAAAAGCACATACAGAGCGCAATTCTATTTATATGACTTTCAAAAACAAGCAAAATAAAATATTATTTAAGCACACATACATATTTGGTTAAAATGTGAAAAGCAAGAATATTTAAAATAAAATGCAATGCTATGATTTCCTTTAAGTTTGAGGCACACAGCTGCTGTCAGGAAGGTGTATCAGTGTTACTGAGAAAAGGGAAATAAGAATTTCCTTGGTTCTTAGTCACTCGGAAAAAAAAAAGAATTTTTGACGAGAGACAGAAAGTGTGATACAAGCAAGGTTTTTATTAGTAAAGTGAAAAGATAGTAAAAGATAGTCCACTCCCCAGAATTGGGAACGGGCCAATCCAAGAAAGGAAGAATGGTGCTGCTCCTTTGTTTTTCCATCTTATATCCTGGCTTAGGGGTGTTTTTGTGATTGATTGATTGATTGATTGATTAATGGCTCAGGTTCTTTGAGTGATCAGGCTGATTGACAGCTCAGGTTCTTTGTGCTCTGGCTGATTGACAGCTCAGGTTCCTTGTGCTCTGGTACGCCCATCCTCTTTTGGACAGGTTCTTACCCATGAAGCACACAGAGAAACCTATGGGAGGGGGACTCAAACTGTAATTTAATTACATTATAATGAGCATTGGGCCAGGTTACACTGGGTCTTTCTCTTATGCACAGCTATGCGTTTTGATTTTAGCGGGCTTCTTTTGCTGGCCCTCATTTAGAGAAAGTAAAAATTTCTGGAGTCCCTTATCCTGAGTGCAGATGTACTGTTATTTTCTGGATTGTTCCTTTCCCCTTCCACTCCCCCTGCCCAGTGCTGATTTCTATCTAACTGCCTAACATCAGGACAGTGTGAAAGGTAGTGGCAATATATTATTTCCAAAGATGAGATGAGTGGTAGGTACATGGATGTTCATTTAGTCTTACTTTATGTAACTCATAAATTCTATACACTTTTAAAATAAGAAAATACATTTTAATAAATAGATATAAATAAATGTAATTAATTAAAATTGACTGAAAGTTATAATTTTTTTCAGTAACTTATTAAAGACATTTTTTAATCAGTTGTAATCCAGCATATGGCAGTTATTCACCAGAATTATCAGATGTTGGAAAGTAGTAGTTATGCTCTTATTCTTGTATTATCTTCCTTATTTGTGTAAATATTTTTAATGACTTAAAAAATACTTACTGTTCATTTGGATGCAAAATGAAAGGTGGACAAATTATTTAAACAGTACCACTTGGCCAGAATTTCTACATGTTCCCAAAGCAGAATTGTTATGCAGAAGTGCCATTATCTCATATGGTACCCTTTCTGTAAATGTCAGTGAGAGAAAATAAACTTGAGGTCATATTCAGCTTGTATCTTCCTAATTATTCATTGTTTTCATAAACATTTTTGAGCCTTTGCAATTTTCAGTTTTACAAACTGTTTAAAACTGAGTGAAGCATCCATACCCCCTACCAGGAAGCAGGAAGACCTGTAAGCTCTGCAGACTGGTGCCCCCTGTGTTACTGGGGGTGTCAGTGCTTTCCTACTCCTCCGCAAATACCACAATCTTCCTCCCCCCCCCCCCCCCTCCTTCTTTCCTATTCCTTCTTCCTTTTCCTTTGGAGAAAACAAAACAAAGTAACCTAACTCCTTTTGTCATAAGATATTTTCCTATAAATATCTTAATGGGGCAAACATTACCAATTCTTGCTTGTACATGAGAAACAATGTAGAATACAAATTATAGGTTTGGGCTAGAGTTTGATTGCTTGGATTTGAAGTCCAGCTTCAACACATGTTATTTGTGTAAATTCTTCCTTACTACTTATTTCTGTAATGTTTTCATCACTTATAAAGTGGGAATTACTATAGTAACTACCTCATAGGGTTGTTTTGAGATTAAATAATGTATTTAAAGACAGTACAATTCCTGATAGAAAAAGCTCACTGTTTGTATTAAATGCTCTTAGATTCTTGTGTTTCTTTAGTGTCAGTAAATATATGTAGAAATAGAACAGACCTACTTGTCAAAGCTCACTGTTTATTGGTGGATTATTTATTATGATATTGAAAAGAAGCAGCAGTTCAATTTTAGATGGAAATTCTCTTTTCCTGCTCCTTCCTTGCACGTCCATGATATTGTGGCTGGCTTCTTTCTGTGCTTTCTAAAGCAATTGAGAAGTTTATTTAAAGAGCAACACATGAAAATAAGGCAACCAGATCTTGCATATTTGATTTTTCTTCCACAAGATGCCAGGACCAAAATAAATACTAGCATTTTCTGAAGCAAATGGACAATAGTATGGCTGCTCAGAACAGAAAGATATATGGAGATCATCCAAATTACTAGAGTTCAATAGTGATCAAATTCACCTGGTTTTCAAAAGTAGCAGAGGGTTTCCATCCAATACTGTGAAGCGTCTGCTCTTTCTGTTTTTTGTTTGTTTGTTTGTTTGTTTGGTGGACTTTCAACTTTTTTCTATAAAACACCTAAATAGACCCATTGTATCATATCCAAGCTCTTCATGTCACTATTAGTGGGTAGAGACACCCCTAAATTAGGATGCCCACCAAAGTGTGAGTCCTTGCCGCCGGATGTGAAAGAATTCTCAGCAGAGGCAGAGGGACTAACTGAATGGCTGCTTTATTACGCAGAAGAGGAAAAGGAAAGAAAGGTCCTTTAGCAAGGAAAAGGCACTTGAATGGGGAGCTGTCAGCCAAGGTGCCAGTTGAGACAGCTCCAGCTCAGGCCACATGGACTTTTATGAGAGGCTTCCACCATCGTGTCTTCCTTTCAGGTGTGATGGAGCCAATCACCTTGTCTTCTTTCCTTGTATGGGCTTTTCCGGTTGTTGTCATGGCAATTGTCAACTGTTATGGTGCTGGTAGTTGTGTCATTCAGCATGCTAATACATTACAGTGAGCTATAATGAGGATCAAGGTCCACTGGAAGTCAAATCCTACACCATCTCAGCTCAGTTTGTTCTAACCAGTTCTTGTTTCTTCTCTTTGCAGCTGCCTTCTAAGACTTAGATAAGAGTAATTGGTTTCTGTTCAAAGGAGGGGCAGGGTTATGATCCTGGAGGCAATAGCCTTAGTAACAAAAAGGAGAGTTGCTTTTAATCAGAATACCAGCAATCTGGTGGACCTAGTGTCCACCAAAAACCATCTAAGGCCTGGGAAACTTCAGCTTTTCTGTAAACAACAGGCAGGGTTGGGGGGCCTTAGTTCCTACAGAAGAACTCCAAGATATTGTTATGTATATTCCTTGAGGAAAAAATCAGGACCCTGCCCCAAGGCTGCACTATTGTTTCTTGACTTTCTTCCTCCTTTGTTTCTGCATTCCCTCCCTTCCTTGATTAGCAACTGTTAGAATCTACCCTTTGGAACTCAGGGAAGGTCAAGGAGGCTGAATAAAGCCTATTTCCTACAAATAAGAAACAGGGGACATGGAAAGGATTTGTACCAGGCAGGACCCCACAGGGTCCTGCTCAGTATCAACAGTATCCTGTTTGTTCAATTGTAATTGTTGCCAAGTCCAAACTCCTTCTGCTTACCAATAAATCGGGAGAGGAGGTGTTGGGGCAAGGAATATATTCAGAAAGCCAGCAGACCGAGAGGATGGCAGACTAATGTCTTGGAGAACCATCCTGCTCAGAATGCAGGCTCCTTTTATACAAAAAAACAAGGGAGGGGGTGTGGTTGATTGTTGCAATCTTCCTGCTGCAGGCATTCTTTGTTCTTGCAGCCATTCCCCGTGGGCTAGGTCATGGTGTCCCTGTAAACCTCCAACAAAACAAAGGTTATTCTCTGCTACATAATGACCTGTCTTCTATGTTTTCCTCTGAGCTTTCTCAGAGAATTCTGGCTTGTTTATAGTTTAGCTGCAGTTGGGTCAGATGATGACTTTTAAGACAATGACAGCACAGCTATGTGGTACCTCACAGAGGGGACTGTAGTCAGGATGCTTGTGAATTTTTAAGGAACTATCAAGGCCAACCATATAGTCCCATAATTTTAGAAACAGTATAGTATAAAATTAAATGATGTAAGGTGACTGGGTTAGACTCTTACCTCTGCCTTATTCTAGTTGCTGAAATTCTGAGTATTGATCTTTTTCCAATCCTTATAAATGGACATGATGACAGTATTTATAACAATAAATGTACTTTAAAAAATAGTTCTCAATAAGCATTAGCTACTATTACTGTCTCTCTTATGCCTACCATTAGATGCAGATGCTAAGTTATGATGCCTAATTTTCCTACCAGGTGGAGAAACACCCAAAGAGTAGAACTCTTGACCTTTCTAAACCTGTTTGCACACTTCTCCAGAGAAGAGGAGTGAGTTGTCCCATTGGTGAGTTTCAGAGGAGCTAGTCATGAATAACAAAGCCCCTTCCTCCTTGTTTCACGTGGAATCAGAATGCCTTCATACTCTATTACTTTATTCTGTAAATGTTTTTTCAGAAAAAGTCACTCTAAGGGAAGCCTGTGATTTTTCAGAACTGCCTAATGACTACTAGATTAGTAAATCTGTCTAATTTTTTGAGTCATTCCTAAAATCCCGTTGTATCACGTAAGTCACTTACTCCAATATCAGCTAATCTCTTCGTTTTGAAATTGACTAGAGGGGGAAAAAAAAGAGGGTATTTTAGGCTCCTCAAAGCCCAATCAATACTCATACAAGATTATATGCTTTTGGAAGATCAAGTTTTATCTTTGATTCCCAGTTATTTTTGAGTTACAGCTAAATTTCCTTATATATAATATATTTTGTACTTTATGTATGTTTTGCATAATAAGATTCTACATGCAGGCTAGGATACACCCATTTAGCTTTAAGCCTGCCACTGTTGTTTTTTCATGTGACCTAACTGTACTATGATCTGTCAGCCTGTACCTCGCTATCAGAAAATAGCACTACCTGGATACATGAACTGAATATCTGCTCAGCTCCTTCCTAGAGGCACTGCTCAGGATTCAGTATCTCTTTGAAGTTTCCCTGAGCAGTGGAGTCAGCAAATATTTATTGAGTATTATATGTCTCATGCACTGTATTGAACACTGGGTTAAAAAAAAATTGGTTGATAAATATGACAATGTATTTCCAATGTAAAGGGGTAGACAAGCCCATTATAAACATATTTATGATATAAACCAACATGTATTTATATGCCAATGTAAGTCAAAGGAGAAAATGATAAATCTTTAGTGGTTCGAGTACAACTGACAGAAGTTGAAAAATAGAATAAATATAATGTCATTGTTTGGTTTTGAGGGATGTTTTGGAGACAAAAGAAGAGATGTATGGATGTAAAACAAGTGTCATTTTCAAAAGGTACAAGCAGTTGTTAATGGCGGAATAGAAACAAGATTAAATCTGAAGAGACTTCCTGGCATTTTAAGAGTTCACCAAAAACAATATTGCAAGGGAGAGGAAAAAGACGGAAGGCAGGGAGCAAGAACAGAGTGCTCTGGGAAGTGAGTGGGGGATGAGCAAGTGGCAACTTCAAAAATTCTGAATAAAAAAGCGAAGATAGATTTATCAGTGGGAAAAGCTGGAAAAATATTTTGGGGATGGGCAAATTTAGAAATACTTATTGACTGAGAGAAAAACTGAAAATTCAAAAAGTGTGTAGTAAATAATTTAACCTTACCCAGCAAGAGATCTGATCTTTGCCCTAAGCTTCTGAGAGATACTCTCTAAGCCCTTGAAATGTCATGTTTTATAGGATTGTCTTTGTTTGCCTGGAGGCATTGGTTCATGCCATACAATCTAACAATGTGATTTAGAATGGGGGTCTCTGAGTCACACATTATCAGTTTGACCTCCAGAAGTACTGTAGACTGAGGCTGCCATATACATAGTGGACCATGTAGCCCCAATAAAAGTCTTTGGACATCAAGGCTCAGGTAGGCCTCCCAGGTTGGCAACATTCCATGTGCGTTGTCACATGTAGATGCAGGAAAGGAATACTCCTCCACAGGGAGAGGACGGTGGGAGCGCCATATTTGTCACTTATCTGGATTCTGCCATTTGTGCTTCCTCCCTTAGCACATTCTAATTGTATCTTTTCCCAGTAATAAACCATAACTGTGAATATAACAGCTTTCAGTAAGTTCTGTGAGTCCTTCTAAGTGAATTATCAAGCCTGGGGGTGGTTTGGGGAACCCTCCACTCTTGAACTTGTAGTTGGTTTCAGAGGTGAGGACTATCTTGTGGACCATGTGTGCTCCTTCTATCTTTGTAGAAAGGATGTTGAAAGCTAATAAGAATGAGGATATAGCAGATCAAGGTGGTGAAAAGAATGCAATAGGATAAGAATTGTAGTGCTTATATTTGTCCAGATGAGGAACACCACATCCTTGAGACACTGAGGGTAAGGGAACATGGCATGGTGTGGGTGTGTGGTAAAGGGATGGAAGGCGCTGGCGATTCGTACTAGAGGGACCCATTGCTTTCATGAATGGAAGAGAATTTGCCTAATAAGTGGTTTTAAATAAAGCTTTAAATAAGAGTACTGAAGAATGGCGACTTTATTCAAAAACTTACAGAAGGAACTAAGAAGTGTTGTGGTCAGCCAGTTAAGCTCAGAAACAATTAAAAACCTGTAAATCAAACCAGTCTGTAAAATGTGAATATTTACCCCCAGTGTAGCTTTGTTTCTCCTTTTCCATTTCTACAGTCAGCTCTGAGCTTTATCAGGGTCTTCTCTACCACAGCAGGAAACCAGGGCAGCCGGGTAGGGAAAACGGAGTCTCTGTGAGCAGTGAGCTCACTGAGAGACGCTTCATCAGAGCATGTGGAAGCATTTAGATAAGAAACACTTGGGCCTTCTTTTCAAATATTTCCAGTTAATATGTTGAAACCACTGGAAGGGAAAAGCTAGATAATTGATTCTATTAAGAGGCAATAATATGGCTAAAACACAGTGCACAGGGAGGAGGGTGCCTAGACTGAGTGGATTTTTCTGGACTTAGTACTCATTTGTCCAGAATTAGAAGTAAAAAGAAAACTGTAAGAAGTTCAAATAAGAAGAGCCACTCATGACACTGTCTCCTTAGGAGTGTATGTTAGGTCTTTCTACCAAATCAGTAACTACGTCCAGCTTAAGTGCTGGATGAGGGCAAAAAAAAAGCATTGAGTTGGAACTGGGAAAAGGAAGTTATGACTCCTAACTCCAACCACATAACCAGTTGCAGATACAAGGACTATAGTAACTTGCATGTTTTCCTTCCTTGCTTTGATATTTAGCTACATTAAATATTTTCTTTTTCCATTCCCCACTATCTGGTAGTAGGTATCAGTTGTGTAAATAGCATTCAACTTTCTAATTCACCATATAGGTTATAGTATATAAAAGGGGACTGTGACGGGGCAGAGAGAAGGCTCCCCTTTAGGGAGGATGTACACACGTTCCTGGTTGTACAAAGAACAGGCGCATCACGTCATACATGCACGGTGCTGCTGTTCTCTCCATTCAGAAGCGAGCTGTGTGTCAGCAGGTCACGTATAAACAGAGAGTTGAAATGATGTAGTCTGTGTTGGGTTGTCTGTCATCAATTTATTCCTTCTCAGGTCTCCTCTGCCTCTCAGAAAATAATGCAGAGCTTAATTTTGCAAAGTTCCCTTCCACATATGGTTTCGGGTTAGAGTTTGACATTGCACAACGTTCACGAGTGATTTACAAGGTGAAAGACACATTTATTCCCTAGGGACAGGAGAACTGAAGTGGCTTCCTGGCAAGATTTTGAGAAGAGACAGCTGCCACAGACTGAGGGAGAGGGTGAGAGCTTAACATGGATTCTTAAAATCGCACTCACTTTATTTTGCGCTCTTGGGAAAAACACTCTTCAGGACTTGAGGTAGAGATATTTATTAGAAGCGCCTATGTTCCTTACTCTCCAGCTATTCCTAATTGTGTGAGCTCATAATTCCCATATTAAACTTTTTTATTTCTGGGATACATTTACTAGCTTTTATGTTCCTAACTGAACCCTGACAGCAGATAATCTCATTATGTAGATGTGGGAATGTGCTAGAATCTTATTTAGTGGGTTTTTGTATGAATTGAATCACGTGAAATTTGTCCCAGGGTTTAAGAAAATTAAATGTATTTGAGTTTATTTAAAAATATTTACATTGGTCATTTGTCATTCCTTGGCTTAACTTAATATTGCCTTCTCCTGTGATTGTACAGAATTATTGGCAAGCTGATTGTCTTTATGAGTGTTCAAAAAAGGCACATTTCAAGAAAAATTTTAAAATATAATGTTTTTATTCTGTATAAGCATGTAAGACATATATTCAGTATATGAAATCCTCTGGAAGTGTTAAGAATAACGACTTCTGGGAGAATGGATTCCTAAAAGCTGGAAAACTGCTATGGCTGTGGTTTTTGTTTTTGTATTTTGGCTGTGTTTTTAAAGTGGGTGAAATTATTGTGCCTTAAAGATGAGCATTTCTTACATGTATGTGCTGCCTGAAATATGGGGGAGGGGACAATTCCCAGGGGATGCTCAACCAATACCTCCTCTTTCAACTCATCCACAGCTTCCACAAGTTGAAGCAAATCAGGCACCATGTCTACAAACCTAGACCTAACTTGTCCTCCCTCTTTCCAGTGATGCTGGAGTGTTCTGCTGCTAAGGTTTTTGTTAGAATTGGGGTGAGTAATATAGAGACCCTTCAAATTGTTAAAATTAACTGTGGGCTTCATCTCAATATTTACTTGAAAATCCTGCCCTGGGGTATGTCTGCTACTAGCTTAGTTAATAAAGTAGGGCATTTTTATAAATTGGATTTTTTAACACATTTTATAAATTATATAAGTTTTATAAATTGGATAGCAGGTTAATTATTAAGTGGAAAAAATAGAATCGATAGCATGGATAAACTTTTGGATTGTCTATACCATTAGGGAAAAATACGAGGAACGGTCTTAACATTCATCAATAGTGATGTGCTTAAACAGAATAAAGAAGATGCATGGTATAAAATGTTACTCAGGGGCCAAACATAAAGAATTTATCTGGACTCACATGACAATAATGGAAAGAATCATTTTAAATTGAAAAAGTATATTATGATGCATTAAGTACAATATCATACAATTTTTATGAAAATCACACAACACAATGATTTATGAGTAAGTGTATGCATGTGTATATGTACAGAAAAAGAATGGAAACATACGGAGCTTAATGTTAATAGTTGTATTCTCTGAAGCTATGGAATGAGCCATGTATTTGGGGAGGGGATATTGCATTACCTGGAATGTAGATGTTTCTGAAACAGAAAATATGTGTATGAAATAGTTGTGCAAATAAGTATTTTTCAATTAAAAGGAAGATACAATAGCATGAAATTATATAAACTCTTAACAGTCATCATCTCCAGCTACTGAGATTGCGGATAATTTATCATTTCTCTTTGTATACTCCAATTCTACACCCATTTCCAGTGGGAGGGGAGTTCCCACAAGTCATTCTTTGACACCAGCTGGGTGTCCTACAATTCAATCAGTTCTGACACTATCTGGAGACAGCATCAGATCCCACAGGTTAATGGCTCAGTCTGAAGTAGCTCCCACCCCCCTACTTCAGCAGCCAGTTGCACGTC
This sequence comes from Camelus ferus, assembly GCF_009834535.1. Taxonomy (NCBI): domain Eukaryota; kingdom Metazoa; phylum Chordata; class Mammalia; order Artiodactyla; family Camelidae; genus Camelus; species Camelus ferus. The sequence continues at coordinate 44,930,272 of NC_045701.1, forward strand.
CAGGTTGCCACCTGTGCTTCTGACTAACTGGCTATAAATAAGAAGTTCCCTGGATTCATTTAGTTTTCTAGAGCAGCTCACAGAACTCAGAGAAACATTTTACTTACTAGATTACTGGCTTATTACAAAAGGATATAACTCAGGAACAGCCAGATGGAAGAGACACACAGGGCAAAGTCTGTGGGAAGGAGCTCAGAGCTTCCCTGCCCTCTCCAAGTGTACCACTCTCCCCACATCTCCACCCTCCCAGGAGTTGTCTGAACCCTCTCCTTTTAAGTTTTTATGAGACTTCATTACAGGGGCACAATTGATTAAATCACAGACCACAGGTGATTGAACTCAATTTCCACTCTCTCTCCTAATTCAATAGTGGGTTGGAGGGCTGGGGAATGAGAGTTCCAAGGCTCTAATCATATGGTTGTCTCCTCTGATGACCAGCCTCCCTGCTTAGGTGACCCAGGGTCTTTCTAAAAGAAGTCTCATCAACATGAAAAGACACCTTCATTGCTCTCATTACAGGAAATCCCAAGAGTATTAGGAGCTCTGTGCCAGAAGCATGATGAAAACCAAAAATGTATTTCTTATTATAAATCACAATATCACATATCCTCTTATACTTGGAAATTTTCATTGCATAGTCAGTGCATTACACACACACATACACACACACACACACAATTTCCTATTCTTTATCATTTACACATTTTGAGTTGAAAATATTTAATCACTAAATTTGACAGATTTGTTTATTGTTTCAATTGACTGACTTTATGTTCTCTTTGTTCAGAAAGTTAAATTCTTATCTATTTCAAGGCTTGACTAGATGAGGTAACTTTCTGATATTAACCCATGTTCTTTTTTTACTGGAAACTTGAATTTGTGATTTTGGTAAATTTTAGCTAATTTAAATTTACTTATTTACTTACTTACTGAAGTACAGTCAGTTATAATGTGTCAGCTTCTGGTGTACAGTACAATGTCCCAGTCATGCATATACATCCATATATTTGTTTTCATATTTTTTCTTTATAAAACCCACGTTCTTAAAAATGTACTTTTAATTACTCTGAAATGTACTTAAGAGTTCTGGTTTCAGCTGTGACATGTTGCGGGCTTACAAGTGGTCATTCTAGTCTCACATTTTCCTTCCTTACAGTAAGAAAAACCTGAACAAACTTAAAAGTAATGACTTTTCTTGGGCCCATCAAAATATTGAGAACAGAGTGAACTGGCTCTTGACATCTGGGGAGACAGGCACACCCAGAGAGTCATAGCCAAGATCAGCATACCTAGATCAGCAGCTGTGGGAGCCATACTCTGGTCAGACACTTAAGTGATGATGACAATTGCTGGAGGCTAAGTGTGGATTACTTTAAGAATGAGAAACTCCCAGGGGAATGCAGTTTTAGGGGTCCCTAACACATTTGTCCATTCTCCCAGTGAAAAGCCAAAAAACTTCTGTTGCTTCTGGCAAGACGAGGGGGAAAGTAACCATTTTCAAGCTATTGTCTGTAAGAACCACTTTAAATACAAAGACATAGGTTAAAAGCAAAGGGATAGAGAAAGAGATAGCATGCTAACATTTTTTTTTTTACAGAACTAAATAGTAAAACAAAAATATTGTGGCAGGGACGAATTAGCCAAAAGTCAAACAGGATCAAATAACTACATCCCAAGATTTTCTCTAATCAGAATTTTCTTATAAGGTCTTAATAGTTTTATTTAAATCTGCAGAATATAAAATGATATATTTAAATGACTGTGTGATTACACCTTATATTTGCATATCCCATAACCACTTGGCTTTAATGGATTATTAATTCCTTATAAGTTTTCAGGAAAGGTAATTACTTCAAGATCATAATATAAATAAATATTCAAATGTACCAAGTATCAAATGAGTTAATGCTTTCCTATTCACTAGATATTTAAAATGCATTCAAATAAACAATGTGATGGCAACATAATTGTGTCATAGCATAATAATAATACAGAGCATGGCTTGTAAAGTAACTTATTTTAACCATGTACATGACAGCTGGTAAGACATCCCACTTATTCATATCTTCAAGCACGTGGGATTTTGATTATGACCCTAAAGTCACAAAAAATAATTTTCTATTTCACAACATGTAATTCATCTGTAAAACGCTAATACAATCTACTGGGTTTTGCCACTGTTGCTAAGTTTATTCAAAAGAGTTATCAAATTATAATTAAATGAACTGGGATCTGCTTGGCCTGTGTAAATATTGTAATTGGTTCATAAATATGTAATGCCATTAATTAAGGTGCAGTCCCAGGTAATTTTGAAATAAGTATTGCTGTCTCCAACAGCCATCTTGTACATAAAATATTTTATCTTCCAAGAATGTATTTTGAAAAGAAATCCAAAGTTGATCTGAGTAGAATTTTCCTTAAAAGTAAATACTAGGAAAATACTAGAAATTGTGTATCATAATGTGGATGAAAATTGCCACAGACTTTGATGAATCACTCTTAATAGGATTGTTTTCCTTTACCACTGTATTTGAAGGGGAGGCACCGCCAGACCTTCCATTCCTGTGAAATGGCTACAGCTCTACCCCATTACAAGTACTCATGGATGTGTCAAGTTGTACCAGCTCTGTCTCTCTGTCAATTCCATTTATTTACATCAATTTAAAGAATTTCTCTTTTCATAGAGAGTTGATTGATCTTCATTTAGAAACACGTAATACACCTTTTTTATCTTATAGGCTACAGAAAATAAGGCCTCACATAACTACAATTCACATTCACCCCTTCTCCTTTCTTCATCTTGATTTTTATCATTCACTGCTAAGATGTTACATTGTCATCATTTACCTTTTCATTTCTGTATTTTCTGAAAGTTCTTTAATGAGCAAATTAACTTTCAAGTTAAAAAGATTTAAGGATAGGATGTTTTATTTACTGACATCTATTGTTTGTTCTCTCTGTGCAGATCTTAAGGGAGCAAAGTGACAGATGGCTGCTTATTTTCTCCTTTAGTGGAATCACTAAAGATTTCACCATAAAAGTTAACCCCTTTAAACACTGTTAAAGTCATTTTACTTTCAGCAAGCCTGCTCATTCATGACTCTTCATCTATTTTTATCCAATATTTCAGATAGCCCAACAGAATAATAATTCGGTAATTTCAAAAATAATAAATTGTGTCCTCGTTGAATTGTTTGGCTAAGAGTATAAAGTAAAAAGGGGATGAACAAGTAAGTATGTTAAGTTCATTCATTAAATAGATTAACATTAACAGGTCTTCGTAGGGGTTGAGGATTAATGTTCCTTTAGGATCATATCTTGGCAATTTAGAATAAGCAAATCTAACCAGGAAACTTCTGGCATTCAATACAGTACCTATAAATTATTCATCCATTTGCAGATTTCATTTATGTCAAATCTTGTTAGAACAGTTAATTTTACATGAAAGCTATTCTCAGAGGAAGTTCTTAACAATTGGACACTAGCATTTTTGAATGAGTCAGCATTTTTCATGTAACAAGATTCCTGTCTTGTTACATTTGCATAATTTAATCTTTGCACAGTATAGCACAGATCTAAGAATGTCATTCTCTTGGATTAAATGTTAAAATTATGTGCATAGTTGTCACTTACAAGAGAATAAAGAACAGGAAGGACATTAGCAAGCATATACAGTCAACCTGTTTTATTAGAAAATTAACAGGAGTAAAATACATCCTTAATTAAGCCTCTGTTTTGTAATCAAAATGTTATACCAGTCATAGGAAGTGAGGATTCTATCATCTAAACATACAGGTGAATACCATATATTGTTAAAAATACTTTGTTGACTGTAAGACATTTTATAGGCAATTATTCTGGATTAGTATGGTAATTTACCATGTAAGATTACTTTGCCATTAACTTTAGATCCATGTCCACTGGATATAGAAATACTTCTCTTATTTCAAGAATCTTTTGCATTTAGCACCTAATAAAGTCAGTATACCTAAAGATTTCCTTTGGTTTATTTAAAAAAAAAAAGATAATGAGGCTGCTGACTGGATTAAAACTCAGGATTTTTAGCAAATGGCACTGAGTCTGTTTTCTACTTCTTCATTACTAGCTGTAAACACTAGGCTCTTCTCAGATGCTTATTTGATATTAGGTGGAAATTTAATCCTGATAAAGACAGACTTAACATTTCCCTCAGCATGACTAAACTTTAGACAGGCTTCTTGCTTCTAGGCCCCTGTCCTTCCTCTCACCTCTCATCGTGATGGCCTAACCACAGAGGTCCCTCCCCTCCCTTTTCTTAGAGCTTTTATGTAGTATATTCTTCCTCTTTTAATATATATACACATATATATTAAATGTATAATATACATTTTAATATAGAAATCATGAAAAGCTTCCTGTCTGCTTTACAACTCAGGACCTGAGACTTTCTCAGAGACTCCAGAGCCATCCCTTTGAAAAGTAATCATCAAAGAAGATAGTGTCCATATCTCCCATTCTGAGTGGGAGGGTGGGAGCCTAGCTCAGGTGGACACCTTGCTCCAACTATGTCCTGTCAGGAAGATAAAAGAAAGTTTACTTTTCTTTTGGATAAAGCCAGTTAGGAAGCAGATAATATCTCCAGCTCTTACAAATTTCCCTACCTTTTGTTTCAGTGCAGTTGAGTTCAGACTGTGTTCTGGACCCCACCCTTTCCTATTTCAGTAGCCTTGAGTAAGTTATTCCTTACATTGTCTGGTGTGATTTTTGCTTTGACCATCACAAGTAACAGCCTTTGCTCCCCCTGAAACCACACATGACAAGAATTGCAGATTGGATGTGCTAAGTCACTCTTGTCCCTGAGTGTTTGGAGATCACAGTGATTAGAGAAGAATGAAGTTTACTGCAAGAGGCTTCAGCCAGAGACTGGAGGCCTTTTTACTCCACACAGTTGGCTCACGGCGGGGAGAGACTGATTTCCTTTCTCCACTTTCGGGACTGAAGGTACCTAGAATGATCCACAATAAAGACCTGAGCTGCAATGCATACATGAATACATGAATAATTAATTAAACAAACATACAAATAAATAACTGCCCTTTCCCACGGCCCTGCAGCATAGTAGAGGGATATCAGACAGGCAAAAACTAAATTCATAAAGTAGAGCTGCTGCAGTGAAGCAGATGTTTACATGATTTCTCAGGAAAACAATTTAATGAATAAATTGATGTTGCCTTTAAGGATCTGACATTAAACACTGTAATACAGCTAATGATCTGAAGTAGTAGACTAGAATATCAAATGGGGGGATTTTGCTGAAATAAGAGCAAAAATAGAAAGAGAAGGAATGTACGTGAGAAAAATCTTAGCACCTTGTTTGAAAACTACAATAGGCTATGGAAATAATAAGTTTAAAAATGAAATGTAATATATGAGCAAAGGAATTAGTTAATAGAAACATTTTATTTTCATCTGAAAAAAGGTTCATATTGATTTGAAAGGTTTGTGGAGTTCCTGGGAAAAAGCAATTCCAAGGACTTCTGTTGCTCCACATTCTCACCCGTATTTGTTGTTGTCAGGTCTTTTGGCCTTTTGGCCTTTTCCAATAAAGGGTGGTAGGTGGTTTAATTTTTGTTTCCCTGATGACATACAATGTGGAGCTCTTTTGCATATGCTTATTTGTCACCTATATAGCTTCTTTGGGAGGTGTCTGCAGTGGTCTTTGGCCCATTTTTTAAATCTGATCTTTTGTTTTCCTATTCTTGAGTTTCAAGAGTCCTTTGTGTATTTTGGGTAACAGTCCTTTATCAAATATTTTCTTCCAATCTATGGCTTCTTTTCATTCTTTTGCCCTTTGCAAAGCAGAAGTTTTTCATTTTAATTAAGTCTAGCTTATCAAGAATTTTTTTCATTGATCGTACCTATTGTGTTATATCTAAAAAGCCATCACCATATCCAAGGTCATCTAGTTTTTCCTATGTTATCTTCCTGAATTTTTATAGCTTTGCATTTTGTATCTAGATCTTTGATCCATTTTTAATTAATTTTTGGAAAGTGTGTGTCTATATTGGTTTTTTTTTGCATGTGGATGTCAAGTTATTCTAGCACCATTTATGAAAAGACTTCCTTTTCTCTATTGCATTGCCTTTGCTCCTTCGTCAAAGATTAGTGGACTGATATTTAAGGGGGCCTATTTATGGGCTCTCTGTTCTGTTGTATTTATCTGTTTATCTATTCTTTTGCCAATACTTCACTGTCTTGGTTAACGTAGCTCTATAATAAATCTAGAAATGTGTCAGTGTCAGTTCTCCAACTTTGTTCTTCTCCTTCAATATTGTGTTGGCTATTCTGGGTCTTTTGTCCCTCCATATAAACATTTAAATGAGTTTGCTAATACCTATAAAATAATTGCTTGGGTTTTGATTGGGGTTGCATAGAATTCACAGAGTTGGGAAGAAATGACATCTTGACAATATTGAGTCTTTCTATCTATGAACATAGAATATTCTATATTTAGTTCTTAAATTTCATTAATCAGAGTTTTGTAGTTTTTCTCATATAGATCCTGTATATATGTTGTTATGTTTATACATAAGTATTTCATTTGGGGGATACTAATGTAAATGGTAGTATGGTTTTAATTTCAAATTTCTTGTCCATTGTTGGTGTATAGAAAATAGTGCTGACCTCATAGAATGAGTTAGAAAGTATACTTTTTGCTTCTGTTTTCTGAAGAGATTTCTGAGAACTGGTCCAATTTCTTCCTTAAATGTTTGATAGAATTTCCTAATGAAATTATCTGATCCTGGTGCTTTCTGTTTTGGAAAATTATTAATTATTGATCCAATTTCTTGAATCAATACAGCCCGTTTAGATCTACTCCTTTTGGGAGTTTTCACAGATTTTTTTCAAGGGAATTTCCTTAACTTGTTGAAACAAGAGCAAAAAATCCACAGCTAACAAAACAGTGTGCTAAATGGTGAAATTTGAGTTCTTTCCTCCTAATATCAGGAAAAAGGAACGGAGGTCTGGATGTCTGCCGTTACCACTGATAGGCCTTGGTTTCTATCTGAATCAGAGCTTGGTTTAAGCTCAGAAAGAAGACAGTTGTGATCTCAGAAATACGAGTAATGAGGGAACCCAATCTATGCTCTCTTACTCACGTTCCCCCCCCCCCATTAGCTAATCATATATGCTGAAAATGATGACACCAAAGGAAAGGGAAGGACAAGGGAACCCATAGTTCCTTTTCCTGTCAGGTCTTGCTTACTCATCAGTAAGCCAAAGGCAGAGAGTGTTGGTAGAATACGTATACATCAAGAAGTAAAATAAAAATAGTCGTTTATTTTGTGCAGTATTTCTGCTGATCTGTTAAGAAAAATATACACATTCATATACAACCTATGGAATAAGAATTTATTACAGTGAATTTTGTGATTTGGCATATGGGATAACTTGTTATATTTTCATTTTAAATTGTTATTGCACAATATAGAAGACTAAAATTCATACTGAAATTTTAAATTCTAATATTTATTTACCTAGAATGATGTTAAACTAGCAAACAAAAGCCACCACTGAAAGTTGAGGGAGAGAAAACAGAAGGGGAAGCTTAATATTTTAGTTCTACTTTGTTCCTACATTTTGAAGATGAAGCAACTTATTCATTTTCCAATGGGCCTGACAAATTATGTAGCCAGTACTGTCTGTGTATAGACTCAAGGGAAACCAAATACGCATCTGAATTGCAGACTGTAACTCCATTACATTTAACAGAATGCTAAGTTTGTTTTGGCTATATTTTTGTGCTTAATTTCTTTTCCCATGGCAGTGTTCATACTTGACTTTTACTTTGCTGAAGTGGACTAGAAATTGAAGCATCTCGCATTTCTTTCTTCCAGTTAATTAGATTGAATTGCACAGTATCTATAAATTGCCTATGGTAGCAGGCAGAATTCCTGAAAGGACTTCCACAAAATATCACACCATACGTACCAGAACTTGTGAGTCTGATACCACGTCCAGTATTATGTTATGTTATATATCACAGCTGACCTTCAGATAGGGACATTATCTGAGTGAATGTAATCTAATCACATCGGTAGCTTTAAAAGCAGGATTTTCTTTTGCTGGTAACAGAAGAAGAAATCACAAAAAGTTAAAGTGGGAGGAAAACTGGATGCACTCTTGCTGATTGAAAGTTGAAGGGGGAGCACAGGAGGAAAAAGGTGAGAGGCCTTTAGGAGCAGAGAGCAGCCTTTGTGGACAGCAAAGCTACAGCGACAAGTAAGTGGATTCTCCCATAAACTGAATGAGTTTGGAATCAGATTCTTCCCCAGAGGAGAACTTAACCTGACTGAAACCTTGAATCTGACCTTGTGAGACCCTAAGCACAGAACCCAGCTCAGCCAACCTAAATTGCTGATCTACAGAATAATAAATTATTGTTACCTAATGGAATAATCATCGAGCATGGTTTTAAGTTGGTTAGTTTATGGTAATTTGTTATGCAGCAAAAGAAAATGGATACACTGATAATAAATCAGTTTTTACCTACAGAAATGGTAATTTCATATGGTTAATCAAAGAGATTTGTCCATTGTCCCCAAGATATAAAAACTGAACATGGTAGTACAGTATTTCATATATTCTCCTAGGATATTCTTTATGAATATCCTGAATTCATTGAATTAAATTATGATGTTGAGTTTTTGACTCTTAGCTATTAATTTAAAATTATTTCTAAAATGTCATGATAAACTTTTTGACAGTTTTTTTAATATTAGGTGGCTTCATTATTGAAGAGTATTTTTTAATGTAGGAAACATTCTTATAAGCGGTGAGGTAAATAAAATGTCAGTAATGTTATTACTCAACCTACAAATTTTTTGTAAGTCTTGTCATGAAAAGTAGGATAAAATTGATCAATTAAAACTTGGTAAAAGGGAGAAATGATTCAAGAGCTATGAAAAATGTGAAGTTTTCTATACTTTCTTGTTCGATTTATCTATACCCCTTCAGCAGAATAATCACTGAAACTATCTAATGGTAAGATAAACTGAGGGGGAGGCTGCACTCGTGCCTTGTAATGGGACTTGGTTTTGCCTATGAAAGCCAGAGGAAAGCCTGCTGCACTGCGGGCAGCGGGGGTCCCACAGGTGCATGGTTCTAGGGATTATTTTTCAGTAGCTCTTCTAAATTTACTCTTCCCTGGTTCAGCACTGATAGTAAACACGTTGCTGTAATATTCTTACTATGCACTCTGATAACTGGTATTTGTCAGTTTAATAGTGTTCATTATCCTAGTATTTCCATAAGTATAAACAGAATGAGTGGATACAAATGTGTGGTAAAACAGGTGGTTAAAACATAATCTTGATACAATGAAAGACTTCATAGGCACAAGAACTAGATTTTTAAGGCAAGACAAATAAAAATATTACTTCTCGCAGAAATTAATTTGAAAATAAATAGTAAAAACTAGGGCACTTACACCCACTTTATTACTTTACCTCTCTTTCTTGGCAACACGGCCAAACTATCAGTCCCCAAGTGTTGTCCTCTTTTGCAGAGAGGACAGATGGAGAAACCCCCTTTGAAATAGGTTGGTTCCCTCTGCCTCTTCAATAGCGCTTGTTGATTACATATTCCATGGTTCACTGCTCCACGGAATGTTTTATCATCCAGTAAGTAAAACACCTTTTGTTTCTAAAATGTAATTTCTGGAAAACACTCTGAAGATTTGGCTTCCCCACAGCTGACAAGAACTGAGGAGATGGAACATAAGTGTAGCCTCTTTTTCCTAAGTGGATTTCAATACAATTTAATTTAATCACCCCCTGTAGGCTTGCTCATTTATCTTGCTGATCAGTGCAGTTGATGCTTTTATTCTGGAATATCTTTTATGGTTTACTGTATCTTCAGGCTTTACTCCAATTGGTAGGAAATCTATTTCATTAAGACAGTGGATTATAAATAAAACAAATAACACCATATGAACTTTAAAATAGTCTGAGTCCAGTGTCAGGGCAAAGCAAAAATATTCTATTCCCCAAACCATCAAAAATATTTTTAGAAGTTCTCAATGACCATCTGTTAGGATAGCTTTAAGCTATTTTACCGTAAACTTTTAAATAAAATTCTAGCTGCCAACTTAAATGAGAGAATACAAAAAAAAAAAAAAAAAAAAGAAGTAATTTATTATTCTGTATAGCATGGACACGCAGACAACTCCCAGTGATGCCAATTCAAGGAGAGAACCAGCAGCAGGTAGTGAGACGTCAGCCAACAGCCCTGAAACTAAAACTGACTTGTGTCTAAAAAACCCTAAGTATCAAGCAACATCAAAAATGATATTATTCATTGCATTTTAACTTCTGAAGTAAAATTAAAATATTTTTCTGACTTGAGCATTTTGCTGACGCAACAGAGTATGTTTGACAGAATTTTTCTGTTGGTATATATTTTTCATTATGTTTTGGTTTAAGAGTTAGATGCACAAACTGTTACTGAATAGCCAGCATCTAAAGAGGGAAACAGGAAACAGATGTTTAGCACTTTATTCCTGTAATTCTCTATCATTAAAGATTTTGGTTACTCTTCTAGCCTGAAAAAAACAAAAAACAAGAATGTACTAAATGCCACTGAATGGCATATTTTAAATTGGTTAAAATAGTAAATTTTCCCTCTTTAGTGGTGAATGTTACATGTATTTTGCCACAGTGAAAACAAGTTAATTCGTATACATTGAGCAAAACACATTTTTCCCAAGTTCAGTAAGAAAAACTCACAAATCATACCTACAGGGCTTTCTTAGGATCTGAATCTGCACTGTCCAACACATTTCCACCAGTTGCCACACGTGAATATTAAGCATTTAATATGTGGCTACAGCAACTAAGCACCTGGATTCCTTTATTGAATAATTGACTGATTATTTTTTGATTGTTAATTGTCTGCTCTGGTATATATCTACCATCTTAACCAACATAACTGGAACACGTAGTGCGTTGGTCAATGGGAAAAAAAATTAGAGAATTACAAAAAATGAAGCATACAAGCACAATTTTAATAATTCAAACTCAAACATAAGCATATACTTATCTGTTGATTGGTTGCTGGCTGTTGGTTGTAGAACAGGTCCTTCTCACCATAACATATTTTCTACCGTTACTAGTTTCAGTTTCTTTAAAGTGAAGTGACAAGTGCTTGAACAAATCTAAGAGCAGACTCTTTTGAGATTTTTTTGTTTTGTTTTCCTCAGTCCTTCACTGTTTTCTCATCCATACCTAATTCCATTTTAAAAATTCAAGTGTTTCTAAAGCCTTCAACCTTTTTTCTACTCTTGTATTTATCAGTTAACCTAATTTTTAATTAATTACACAACTACAAGTAAAAGTGTTACAGAATCCAATCTCATTCTGCTCACTGCACGACAGGCCAGTAAATCGGTCAGGAATAGGTGTTGGGGCAAGGAATAACAACTGACTTTAATTTGGAAAGCCAGCAGACCAAGAAGATGGGGGACTAAGGTCCTGGAGAACCATCTTCCTTGGGTAAGAATTCAGGCTCCTTTTATACTAAAAAGGTGAGGGGGTGTGGTTGTTTGTTGCAAACTTCTTGGCGTCGCAATCCTTTGTTCTTGCAACTGTCCACATGAGTCAGGTCATGGTGTCACCGTAAACCTCCAACAAAACAAATATTATTTTCTATTCTGCAACTTTCTGTCTTTATATGAATGGAAAAGTGTAAATACCATTAAAGGTCAAAGCTGTGAGAATAGGCTATCCCGTGTATTTCAGGCTCTAGGCAACATTCTTTTACAAAAGGTTTGGAATCAGCATGACTAGGCACAGGAAACAGAGCACAGGGTTAGAGCCAAAGGAACAAATCTAACATGGAGTTAAATTTGTTCTTCCCTATTACAAAAATGACACTGACATTTTGATGACACACCTGACTGACTTTTGGTATGCACACAATCCAGTGATAAGAGGAATGTGAGGCCAGCCACAGCCCCGATCAGGAACAGGCCTGGTACATAGGCAACAGTGTTGTTCAGAGTGCCGGTGATGGGCTGGCTAAGTGGAGGCTGGCTAAGAGGATTTCTTCTGTCCTAACCAGGCACGACACGCACTGGCATTTGGAATTCAGAAGGTTGGAGGAATGATTCTTAGGCAGGGATGCCTGGATGAGGCAACGCAATGGCCAGTAAAAAGGTACTAGGATCAGAGGGTTTGTGCCAGCAAGGAGTGAAGGGGCACAGAAAGCTTCTATTTATAAAAATTAAGCACTTCTCTTGTGCCCACCCCTTTAACAGGCATCATTTCAGAGGATGGTCATAGTGTCCCTCAACTTTAGATGAAGTCATTGAGCATTTCCTGAAACACGGAGATCTAGAATTAGAAAACTGTTCTGTCAAACCTCAAAACCAGTCTGTTTAACCGTGTCCGTCCAGTGCTGCTGTGCATCAGAACCACAGAAGAGCACAGGGGAGAGCTTGTTCAAATTCACAGTGGAAACGACACTACTGTAAAAATGTTCCCGGAGTTTTGTTGAGAAAGGGAGTAATGTGTCTTAGAACATGGTATACATATTTTCCTTTTTGGGGAAGACATGGAGGAATGACTTTATAGTATGATTTTTTTATTAGCATAAATAAATGATTATTTCAATGATTTCAATGATTAGTTAGTAATCACTGAAATGGCTATGATTTTCAAAGTAGGCAGAAAGTTAAATCAATGTGCAGAGAAGTGATCATAAAATAACAGAAGTATTTAACCTATTAAAGTGTTCTCTGAAATTGCAGAGTATATGAAGGCAATATGACAGGCCATCATTTTTTTGTTTTTCACAAATGACAAAACTATCCAATGAACCTTCAATTGCTTAAATATTTTTGGTAATCACTCCTCAAAAACTTTCTCTAAAGATATAAGTAGAGCACAGAAACTTACTATATTTTTATATCTCTTATGTCCAAAATTATCCCTACTCATTGTTAATTTAATTGTTTCTAAAACAGTAAGTATATCTTTAACAAATGTCAAATCTTGTCCTTGAGATAATGAAACTATTAAAATTAAAGTAATTGATTCATATTTAGAATCAATAGAAAAAATCCCCCAAAATTTTTAATGTTTTTACCAGTTGATCTTATGAGTTATACTGAGTACTGAAAAATTAGAATATTTACGTCTTTTGATTTTCTGTACTTAATTCAAATTTAGAAGTAATTTTATCTTTGAAAATAACTCTCACTTTTCTTCTCTATTTCATCATTTTGTATCATTTTTCTCCAGAATATTTCAAACAACAAAGTATATAACAACAGCCTAAAATTGAAAAAAATACCATTTATAGATTATATCAATCACCAATATCCAAAAATTGCTGAGAAAATGTATATTAAGTAATTACTTTATTAGAAGTAAAAAACCACAATTTTTTCCTTCTCTCGATTTATATCTCATCTTATTATACAATTGAATAAAATAATGTACTATGAAACCCTAATTCAGTAGCATTTTCTGTCAGAACCTGATCCTAAAAATAAATCCAGATTATTCAAGTATCCATTATGCATGGTAAAGATTTTAAACTATACCAGACTCTCCTACCAACCAGATAACATGCCTTGATGCCTTCTTAATAGACTATAAATTCTGGAGACAGACTACTTGGGTTTAAATCCTTGCTCTACTGTTTCCTGTCACCTTAGAAACATTTTACCAGTTACCTTCAAGTACCATCTGTAAAATGGTGAAAATGAAAATGATACATCACTTATGATATTGGTCTGGGAATTAAATATTTTATTTAAATGTTTAGCATGTGATCTGTCTTCTAGAAAGTATGTAGCTTTTTTTTTTCTGTAATTTTTTCTTCTGCCCAGGACCATATGTTCAGGTGATACAAATGATTTTAGAGTTGGTATAAACAATAATTGTTAGCAAAGTAAATATGAATTTTCTACCACAAAATTGATTCTCTCAAAAGCAAATAAAAATGACATTTGAATTTTCCTTTTCTTAATGTTTGTTCTATAGCTTTCCTGTATTAGCTTGAAAGTGGGAAGATGTCCCTTTACCGCCTTGTTTCTGCCTCATGAACACTGACTTTCAGAATACAGAAAAATGATTTGGTCCTGATTGCAGATTTTCTACTGATTCATTTTACTGATTCAGCACATATTTTTGATACTAAGCACATATTTATTTTCTGTTTTCAAATTTTATAGTGCAGTTCTCTAAGTATTGTATGTGAGACATCTCAATATTATAAATACCTTTAAAGCAAACACGTCAAAGCACACTTGACTTTTTCCCTTGTATTTGTTCATTCACTTAACCACTAGAGGGAAATAAAACACACATTCCCTGTCCATAGTGTGTTTCAACGGTTGGGTTACTAGACCTTATCAAGGCTCTTGCTTATCACATTATTCTAGGAGCTATGTTCTCTCTCACACTCAGAGTAAAGCCAAGAGATACTATCCTTCAATTACATGGTTTTCAGTATGCTGATAACCTTTCATCTCAGCTAGACTGCTGAGAACTCAAAAAAGAAAAAGTAAATCCAAGACATAGATTCACTTTACAAATGTCCTTTTCAGAAAATGAGGACATCTCATATCATGTACCTTGAAGTAGTCTCAAGTATTTTAATCCAAAAAAGTTTTATATAATTACTAATTTCTATAAATTAGTCTAAAAAATATGAGAATAATAATTTCGAAGTATTTATAATTCCTTTTTAATTTGTTCCCCACATTTTTATTGTGCACTAATTATTTCAGATGACTGCTAGCTGAGTACTATGAAATATGAAAATAAAAATAGTGAAATAATAATAACATAGCGAGATAAATAAAGGACCAGATAAGGAACAGCTTTTTTTTCACCTTACTTTTCTTTCTGCTCGTCAAAAAGGAAAGACTGAAAAGGATTTAGCTGAGTTCAGTCAGGCCTTAAGAAACTGCTGTGCTCTCCTCAGTAAAATTAAGTCTGAAAAATGTCACATTAATGGGAGTACATCTCCTTTTCAGTTTTGGATGTAAAAGTTTAGCGTAGGGCACAATCAAACAAATGAAAATAGTTGACAAATAAATACACCACACTGGAGTGTATTTTGTAAAATCTGTTTCCTTTTATATGTTTATTATTGAAATTCTGAATGACAGTATCACTTTCCAAAATTAAGGTCATCCTTTCACTTGACCAAATGACTTGACTTTTTTGAGTCTTGCAAGAATAATAATTTCTAAATCAATTCAAGGTACTCAAACATGTTGAAACTTTAACGGCAAATGTGTATTTTCCTTTGATAAGTGCTCATACACAGATTTAAAATGTATTAATTCACTGTGTTGCTCATCAGTCCACCAGCTCACTAGGTTCAGCTCAGAAACATGTGCCCCAAATGCTTTATCATTTGTATTTGGAGATATATGTTGTTGTAACTGTCGTGTTACAAATGGTGTCTTTTGTGTGAAATTCTAGCATTACGTAATACTATAAATGACTTAAAACTGTTAGCAAAGGGTTCATTTTAATCCCTTTGTCCATATTGCTGTTACCTCCCTGAAGAATTATTGTTACTACAATTAACAGTACAAGGATATTACTTCCAAAATGATTCTGCACATAACTGTTACTTACTAGTACTGATTAAGATAATTACTTTATAAGATTTTTAATATTTTAATTATTCATTGTGACACATTTCAAACAGAGAAAGTAGCAAAAATCAGTATTACATATACCTGTCAATTCATTATTCATTCACTATTTTATTACATATAACTTTTTATATTATATATAATATTTTATACTATTTAGTATTATAAACACACATTGTATTACCTTTAGATGATTTTATTTCTGTTTTTAGAAAAAAATATTTTGCAGACATAGACAAAAGTCCATATACTATTCTTTTCTTCTTTCTTGTTCCCTAGAGTTAATCAAATTCTTGAAATTGGTGAATATCATTTCCATATTTCTTACTATTATAAAAATTGTGTATGTTTGATATGTAATGTATGTAGGACATACAACACTGCTTTGCTTTTGTTTCTTGAAATGTTATAAAATAATGGACTTAAGAGGCTGTCTTATTTAGGATTTTTGCAGTGTTGAAGAAGTGATACTGACCAGTATTATTTTGACCACGTATTGCCCCTTTTTGGGCCACTGCTAAGAGTGAAGGGGACTATAAAGGCATTCTCAAATAACGGAAAACAGAATTTGTTGCCAGCACACCTACCCTAAATGAATGGCTAAAGGAAGTTTTCTAAACAATAATAAAAATAATAATAAAAGAAAGAATCTTGGGACATCAGGAAGAAAGAATATGGAAATAGCAAATACGTGGGCAAATTCAATTTCCTTCTCAAGTATTCTAATTGATGGTTGAAGTAAAAATTGGACCACTGATACAGTTCTAAATATATGCAAAGGGACTATTTAAGATAATCATAGAGAGCGAGCAGGCAGCAGGAGGGCCGTTGGGAGGAAGGCACCAAGGGTGGGACTGAGCAAGCAGTGAGTGAGCCAAGAGACGGCACTGCCTCCAGGAAGCACCGAGATTCCTCTAGTCCCTCGACCCAACCCACCACTCCCAAGTTTGAATCTTTCAGAGAGGGATCATAAGTGAGGCAGAAGATTGTCGGAAATTTTTTCTCAAAGAAGTTGCTAGAATTGGGTAGATTTTTGAAGGAACCAATCCTAAACATCCGTGACCTAACTCAGATCCACTCAGACAAGGATGTGCTGGTTCCTGACCCCGGTCTTCTCACCAGTAGCCACAATAGACTGGAAGGTCCCGCTTTCAAGAAGCGAAGGTTGGGTGGGCGTAAAGAGGCTTCGCAAGGAATCACAGTGTTTGAGATGCCCAGTGGTCTTCCTAAAAGCAGCCAGCAGCTGGTGGAAATTCCTGGTAAAGTGAAACCTGAGATCTAGCTGCTGCTCCAGAAATATGACACAGTGAAAATGTGGGTACAGCTCCCGATTCCTAGGATAGAAGATGGGAATGGCTTTGGGGTGTCCATTCAGGAGAAGACAGTTACAGACAGAGCCAAGAATGTTGAGAGCTGCATCCCATCTGGCCTGGATTTTTAGATATTCTATTACAAGAGCCAAATCGGTTTCTAAAACAGCTAAACATCCCCACGTGGAGGACTGTCCTCCTGCTGCATGACAGATATGGGTGAGAAAGAACAGATCAGTCTTCGGCTCATCATATCAGAGGTATGAAATCAATATGTCACTCTACATGACATGATCCTTGAAGATGATGATTTCTCCACCCCAAAGCCAGGTGTAATGAAATGAATTAGGATTAAAGAAAAGTGGAAAATATGATGATTCTGGGATTACGGATGGATTTTTACGATAGTATTGAGAGCTGTTACCCTTTATCAGACGCCTGTATTTCAGGCACATCACATATATTGTTTACCTTCCAAAGCTGTCTCTTCCTTAGGTCTTCCCTTTCCAGTCACTTTATATTTAGGCAGTGTGTGTCCTTTTCCTTGTCAGTCCTTCATATTTCTTCTTTTAAGGAAAGACATAAAGAGTAAAAAGAAGAAAAGTCTTTTTATGTCACTTTTGCTATTAGAGAATATATGCTTGTTAGTGAAGGAAGGGTTCTGTACTTAAAATTTTTATTTCTCATCTTCGCGTTTAATACCTTTTTCTATTTACAGAGTTCTTTAATGTATTCATCCCCTTGTCCCTGGCAGTCTCAACTTGATCTTGTCTCCTTTGCTCTAGGAGTAGAGTTGTGTCAGGTGCAAGTCATCAAGGCCCTTTGTCCTTGTCACCTTTTCTTTCAATGTCGTAAGAATTGACAGAGTGTCTCTGATACCACCTCGCCTTGCATGTTTACAATACGGGTGTCACCTTCTTGAGTGACACCTTTGAAAATTGTTTAATTTGAAAAACAAGAAAGGTTTTGATTTATGGGAAGTGCAGTGATTTTTTTTTTTTCTTTGCTTGCTGCCAGAGCCAACTGAATGTCCTGCAAATGTCTCAACTCCCTGGTAATTATAATTGGGCTAAAGTAACCTAAACAGAATCAGCATGCTTAATTAGAAGCTGCAGATGAAGCAAAATGATTAACTGAATTAGTTAACATGGCACAACTGCTTAAGTTTACTTGAAGTTTAGTGCATGTTCTAAACACTTTGCTAGCATTCCTTCATTTAATTGTTAAAAATACACGATGAGATAAGTACAATTTTTATACCTGTTTGTTTCATCAGAAAAGAAACTGATGCACAGAGAAATGAACTAACTTCTCTAAGCTCACACAGTTAGCCCATAGTGGCATAGATTCTGAGGCCGATCCTTCTGACTCTAGAATTCACATTCTTAACACCATGCATTCTACTTCTTTTTGTGGAAAGTACAATATTACCATTTTCCTTTCCTCTAGGAGATGAATCTTTGTGGTTAATGATAATAAGTCTCTCTCTATAAGATAACAGCATAATTACTTTGTGTTTTGTAAGATTTTCATTGTGACCTCTTAGTTTTGTCTTTAAAAAGAGAGCAGGAGAAAATGTCACATAAAATCTTAGCAATTATTTTCAAAGCTACTGTAAAACAAAGGCTAAAATTACACTCAGAACCAAGCTGAGAAGGAGAAATTAGTGAAAATTAATTAGTTGCCAGGTCTGTTCAGTATTCCTGACAACATGGAAACCTATGATTTTACAGATCTTAGACTGTATTTTGTAATTCATTCAGGATGGAGCATAGGAGCCCTTAAAGCACCATGTGCTAAGGCAAAAGACTCGTGAATTCTACTTACAGTTATAATAATTACAACAAAATTTTATATAAAATAATTCATTTACTTAAAAAGTCTCTAGGTAGCATTTACTATTATTATTAGCCTGATCTTACGAACAAGTATACTGAGATTTAGATTGCTGTGATTCGTGTTTTAGTTAGATAAAAACAAGCAGAAACTTGGGATGCAGAAAAGCTCAAGACAGAACCTGCATTCCTAACTATTGACTTATCCTTCACACCTTTTCCTGACGTGAGGAGAAAAGACCATAACCTTTGTAGGATTAGTGTTTGGGGGCAGAGTCCATGAACTCTATTCATTATTACTGCTGTATTGACTAAATATGAAATAAGTTGATCTATCTGTATATCTATTTATTTAAATTGTGGCTATATCACTGAATACATAATTGAATTAATACATTTATCTATATATTTCTGCTCACTCTCAGAATATCTGTTGGTATATCATATGCATATACCAACATATCCAGTATGATGAAGATTTGTTTTCTCATTTATCCTTAACACTTGTCTTACTTTGGTAATTTACAGCTTTGGAGTGATGTTTGCTTTCGTCTTGGGAAAATATTAGAAATGATTCACTTTTTCTCCCTATTTAATAAACTCATTAAGATGATTGTACATTAACCAACAATCTAATCAACAAAAACAACAAAACGTAGACTAAGAGTAGCATAATGCCAGATGTCACGTAATAGTGGACTTTTGAGAAAAAGTGAGGAAAGTAAGACAGCCTTGTTTTTCTACTAACAGTTTGATAAAACTCTATTAAAAGAGTGATACCTGAAGGAATATAAACTCGTTTACTAACATACACCAATAGATGTTGCTAGTCCCCCTCAGTTCTTTCTGTGGGAGTTGAACAACTTTGTAAGGCTGTCCCTTCATATGACAGCTCATTAACTTGAGAGAGGCGCTGAGAGAAATGAATGTTCTACACCATCAGATTTTTCTGTAAATTAATTCAGATATGTTTTCTCTCCTTATTCTCTGTTTAGGGAATATCCATAAAAAACTCTTAAACAATGAATTTTACAATATTTTCTTAGATGCCAAAATTTAAAAAATATATTAATTATAGTTTGTGATCTCAACATATTTCAATGACTTTGTTGTGGTGCTGTCTCCACTTCTTATAAATAAAATTTTCACTTAAAATTCATTCTTAAACCCTAGAAGTCAGTTAACAAAACAACAATCTCTATGGTTATTCTGTAAAAAATAATAGGTCACTGATCAAAGAGTCTAATCTAACCATAGTAAGAAGTTAAGACATATTTTTGTTACATTTTAATTGAAAGCCCCCTTCCTTCTTCTTAGCCTATATCCTATATGTGAGTTAATCTGAGCAAACTGCTGAACAATTTTGCCTTTTGTTAGATTAGGTCAAGAACACTACTTGCAGATTATCAAAAATATACTGTGTGGAATTGAAACTGCAAGTTTTTACTCAAAGGAAGCTCTGAGTATCAAATCTCAATGATTTATTATATATGTATTTGTAATTTCATACCAGACTTAGTGTTCTCTTAGAATAGCATTCTAAATAAAATAGCTAATCTCAAAAGCAATTTATGATGGTGAATAAATATTCAAATTTAATTTATTTTGATAGATTTGATAGAGCTCAAACGGGATTTAATCTCTTGTTACACTGGAGAGCTAAATTATTTGACATGCAAACACATACTTTGAATTAAAATTATTTAAAGGGTTTATACAGCATTGATTATTTTAAAAGTGGAAAGTGAATCCTGGATAAGAAGTCTACAAGCCTGATTTTTCTTCTTTCTTCTATGAAATAAGTTAAAAATGACTTTCAAAGAATAAATCTTTGAAATATTTTTTAAGCTCTTCGAAAGAACAAAAACAGCAAATATTTTTCAACTTGTTCTATGATTCCAGCTACTAAAGGAAAGGAATTGGTATCAAAAAAGACAAAATACACGATAAAAAAAGGCAACTAGAAGTACCTTTTTCTCACAAATCTAGATGTGAACATTTTAAACAAAATGTTGCCAATTCAAATGCAGCATTTACTGAACAAGGTCTACAACAGGACCAAAGTGGTTTTACTGAAGAATGCCTTAATATCAGAAAATATAGAGATATAAGTTATCATAGGACCAGAAGAGTGATGTCATACAATCATTTCTCTAAGATGTGAATTCGCCACTAACTCTTCCATAGATTCAATGTTATTCCAATAAACATTCCAACAGGGATTTATATGGAAATCATTAGGGTGATTTTTAAATTTACATGGAAGATTAATGGGCAAAGAGAAGCTCTTACACTATTTTCAGAGGAAGAAGAATATGAAGGGTGGAATTATCCTACATTATGACGTGTTACTATAAAGATATTGTGACTAAGGTGTTGTAATACTTTGTTTTCTTTTTTGGTGGGGGTGCAGTCTACTGAAATGTAAAAAAGAAACCGAAAGTAAAGCTGAGATATGGATGAAGCCCTATTAGCTGATGAATTTCACACTGCAGAGCTTTGGGTCAGGGAAGAACGACTCTACTTTTAGTAAAAAGAATCCTGAAATATTAAATGCAACATGATATTATTGTAATAAATTAAAAAACAGTTAAAACCATTATACATATGTGTGTGTGTGTGTGTGTCTGTCTGTGTGTGTGTCTGTCTTTCTGTGTGAAAAACAAGAATACAGGAAGGAAAGAAAAAGACTGGGGCCTATGAGTCATTGTAGTAGTTACTATTGTGGGAAGAAGTCATTTACAGCATGGAAGTAGATTTGTTTTAGTTAATACTGTAGTTCTGATGTTTGGTGAGTTCATGACTATTATATATATATTATATATAACTTACATCTCTAGATATATAGACATATCAATATCTGTCTATTACTTACTCATCTATCTATCTAGAGAGAATCTTGCAGGGACAAATAGAAATGTCATGGGTGAAGGATTCAAATAACCCATTTCTATACAACTGGAAACAAATTCATAAGTAAATTTAAAAAGAAACAAGTAAAGAGAATCTCACCTGCAGTCACTTTCATCAGTGTTTATTATTGTAACTAATATGTAGCCACCTTGTCTTCTTAAATGAGCATTTTTTTCTTTATGCTTGTTTTCTGGCCTAGATTCATTATTATAGATTTCTTTCAGAGCCCCCAGGTTCATCTAGGGGTATGGCTTCAAATTTATAATAATTATTAGTTTAGAATTTTATCAAACAATTGGATTTTTTTAAAAAACTTACTTTTTAAAACTTCAGTAGATAGAAAGGTAAAGTCTTTTGCTCACATAGAGTAGGTGCTACTTACTATATGCAAAGCAAGTACAAGCACACAAATAAATTTTAAATATATATACATATATATTTGATTTGAGAGAAAAGAGACATTTAATTAAATGTATTTTTCAACTTTACTAAGGTATACTTAATATACAAAACGCTGCACATATTTCATATATACATTTTGGTGAGTTTGCACATATGTATACACCCATGATACGGTCACAGCAAATAATGTAATAAACACACCTATCACCTCTAAAAGAGTCCCCTTGCTCTTTGTCTTTTTCCTGTTTTGTGTGTGTGTGTGTGTGTGTGTGTGTGTGTGTGTGTGTGTTAAGAACACTGACTGTGAGAGCTATTCTCATAAGTTTTTACGTGCACAACAACATATTATTAACTATACACAACAACATATTATTAACTATAAGATCTCCTGCAACTCAATAGCAGAACAAACAAACAAAAAGATTTAAAATGATTTTAAAATGGGCAAAAGACTTGAATAGAGATTTCTCTAAAGAAGATATACAAACAGCCAGCAGGCACATGAAAAGGTGTTCAGCATCTCTAATCAGAGAAATGCAAATCAAAACCACACTATGATACATGTATTTGTTTTTATAGAGTAAGAATTTCAGGCTCAGTGAAGTTCATGATTTTCAACATCACACACATAAGAGAGCAATGACTAGGATCTAAGACTCAAGAAAGAAAAAGAAAATAGTGAGGATAAAGTGCTTTCTGAGCTCCTTAAAGCTGCCGCTGACTCAGGATGTGGCGGGGGATCTTTCCTTGATACCCATAGTAGTGGAAGGAAGCAATAATTTCTGGAACAAAAGTTCTGATGCAGGAAAGGAGGCATGAAGAATCACTCTCATTCTTTCCTTTCCGATTTCTGTCACTAATTCCCACTGGCTGAACTGACTCACAAACCGATTAGAAAGGAGGCCTGAGCAATGCCACATGAAGTAAGCCTCACAGGATACAGACGCTGGCTCTAGAAGAGGGGTAGGAAATGTGAAAAGCCCCACACCCGTCTCAACCACACAACCGCAGGAAACCACGACCCCGGGCATCCCACTCATCCTGCGCTTCCTTTGGTTTGGCCCGTTACGTTTGTCAATGCTGTCGTTATTGTCTGTATTTCTCAGAGGAAAAAGGATCTTGTCGCTTTTATTCACTGATGCATCCCTAAAGCCTAAAATATAGCCGGGCATATAGTGGGCATTCAGTGAATTTTTGGTAAATAAATAAACAGCATACAAATATTTCTCCATTTTCAGTTGCTGCTTATTGATAAGACAGTCTGCAAGTTATAAATAAAATTCATTCCAAGAAGTCTCAATAATTGATATAATGAACTGTATCCTAATTTTCTGTAATGAGAAAATACGAATTTAATTTAATTCAATCTTTTTTTTGTTGGCAAATCCATGCTATATGCTCAACCCAATTATAATTTCCAAAGTATCACATTTGGCCCTTCCATAGCTTTGTGAAGTATGCTTTATTATTTCCATTTGTCTAGAGAATGTTGTATCTAAGGACTCATAATGATTAAATAACCAGCCCAAAACATACAGCTGATATGACAGAGACTGGATTTAAAACTGCTAAGTTTTTACTATTATATTTTTCCAAACCTAGCTTAGAAATCACCTCCTAGAATTCATTCCTGACCAATATTCAATCACAGTAATCAACTTCTTGATACTGTCTCTAATTCTTATACATATAACCTTTACTGTTTAATATACGGTAGACCTCGGCAGAAAGAACTCTCATTTAAGCAATAGTTTCGAAAGGGTCCTCTTTTGGTAGTTGCGGACAAAGGAGGCACCGGAAACCTAGCTGTTTTAGGGGGAAAGGTATAGTGATTACAGATAATCTAACTGTAATAAAGCCTGTCTGGATTTTTGCAAATAACCATGAATAGCCATGTATATATTCACAAATGTATGATTTGTTACTGATCATGTATAAATATATGCAAGTAACAGAATATCTTCATCCTCTACTCGTGCAATTGGATAAAGTTCACTTAAAATATTATCAACACTGTTACCAGAATAGTCTGCTTAATCCGCAGGATTCCATGTTTCACAAACCTGCATTATTTATATTTTATCGTATCTGAACACAATGCAATGTAATGGTGTTTAATACAGTTTGGCAAGGTAGGGGTAGTAATTCCAATGCACTGTAATGTCTGTGCCACTAATTAATCTGTTTTTTGGAGAAAATATATGGATATATTTGCTTTTCTTTAAGACTTTATTTTTTAGAGAGTTTTTATGTATACAACAGAATTGAGAGGGAGATAAAAGATTTCCCATATACTCCTGCCACCACACATGCAGAGCCTCCTCCATTATCAACATCACTCACCAGCATGGTACATTTTTTTTTCAACCAAGGATGAATCTAAATTGACATCACATAATAACTCAAAGTTCACAGTTCACCTAAGGGTTCACCCTGGTGCTGCTCATTCTATGGGTTTGGACAAATGTATAATCCCTATATCCACAATTACAGTTTCATACGGAGTATTTTCACTGCCCTAAAAATTCTCTGTGCTGTGCCTATTAATCCCTCCCCTACGAGTAACCGCTGAGCTTTTTTATTATCTCCATAGTTTTGCCTTTTGCAGAACATAATATGGCTGGAATGTTACAGTATGTGGCTTTTTCAGATTGGGTTCTTTCACTTAGTAATATGCATTTAAGTTTCCTCATGCCTTTTCAGGTCTTGATAGCTCTTTTGTTT